>NC_080431.1:1815555-2428611 GCF_028018845.1 Melospiza georgiana | reverse complement strand
CCATCATGAGAAGGAAGTAGATGTTGTCTCCATCCACGGTGTCAGCTTTCTACAGCCCATGTCTACAAAACACCAGAGATTTCCTAAAAATTTTTGAACTGCTGATTTCTGACTCTTTTTTTTCCCCTTCTTTGCCTCTGGGACTTCATAGCTAAAATGCATCTCTGAGGTTGAAATGCTGGTGATGGCCTGATTTCTTCAATTCTAGAAACAGGAGTCAGCAGTAAGCAGAATTTATCTTTTCACCTACATCTATCCCACAAATAAAATGGGTTTCCTCCTGCACTACCTGATTGAAAGTGTACTGAAACGAATGGAAATCTGTCTATTGCTGACAGCACCAGCACCCTTTGTGGTGGATCTTGGGTCACTTACTTTCCCTAAAATTGCAGTTCCTAAAAGTTAGCAATGAAGTAAAAACCTCATCTTCCTCTTTCTCATTTTTACTTACCACTCACCGTGGGAATTCCTACCACTACCTCACCCCGTAAGCCTGAAAATGTTACAGAAGTGAGCTTTAAAGCCATTAAAATGACAGAATAAAAAAACCTTTTTCTTCCCTTCCTCCTACTATTTTATAGCTTTAAACTCCTGGCAAGCTGAAATGCCCTCCAAATGGGGATGCAAAAGGCCATTTCTGGCCATGCAGTGATGGAGGTGCATCCACAGGTGCTGATCGACTTTCACCTCACAGCAGGAAGTTGGAAAGGTCTGAAAAGGGACCCAAGAGCTCCTTCAGACTGCAGGGTGTGATCCAGCCCCTCACAAGTCTTCTCATTACAGGTAGACTCACTTGGCCAGACGTTTCCATCAGGTTTTTGGACTGAAAGAACTAAAATTCTTTTCAGCAGGGGGAAAAACCCAAAAAACAACCAAACAAAACACATAAAAGAATAAATTCACTTGTGACACATTACTTCTCTCTTGGTGGTCATGCAAACAATTGGAAAATAAAGAATACAGGTGCTACCATTTTTATTTTCTTAGTTTGTGAGATTTGCCTTAAATTTACATCACAGTGTCTCTACTAATGTAACTAAACCATAATTCTGTCTGTGGGAAACAAAAACTGTCAATGCACTTATAAAACGTGCCTTACTGCACTTATCTCAGTCAACATTTATTCTGTGAAATGTAATCAGGATGTTAAATGTTTCTGGGAAGTTTGAGATGCCATATTTTGCCATCTGTTCTAATTATTTTTGAATAATTTGGCAGATCCTGCTTTTGTTGCTGAACTACAGGAGCAGATTTCAGCAGTCTGAATTGCATTTAAAAAATCACAAAAAAGAGATGGTATTTAATTCAATACTTCAGCATTAAAGGGTCACATACCAGTAGGATGCAAGCAGAAGCCCAGTACATCCTGGATGGAGATAAAGTAGAATTAAGTCTTCACAATTTTCTGTGGGGTGACATAAAAGTGAGGGGAAAAGAGCAGACATAGACAGGTGCTGTCATTATATTGTGCAGGATATTCTTCACTTCCTGGCTTATTTTCCTCAAAGAACTCTAAATGAATTTTTTGAGTTATTCACCTCTTGATCAGAGCACTGACACCCTCACCCAGGCCCTCAAAAGGTGAGAATCATTATTGCCCATTTTCAGATATGAGAAACAGGACATCTGAGGGAAAGCTGAAAGCAGCACCCAGGGCTCTCCAGATCCAAACTGGAATGTCTGGAGTTATCATGGCATCTTTTTGGATCTGCAAATGGAGCTGCACTGTTCTAAGACATGGATAACCCACTGAAATGTTTGGTTACAAAGTCCTACTGCAGCATAAAGGCTAAATACACAATATTGGGCTACTGGAAAAAAAATAAGGAGCAGGATGACCCAATATGAATTGGTATTGAGTAGTGCACAGCAGATTGCCCAGTTATTTTTTTTAAACATAACTCAGTCACTTCAACCTAACTCATCCAAAACCACTCTGATTTTGAAGGAGAAAAACAGAACAAAAACAAAGCCCAAAACCCAGCTGGCATTTAAGAGCCATGAGCTCTGATGCAGTTTCTGACACTGCTGGGCACACGACCTTCAGCAGCTCCTTTCCCACCCTGCCTCATTTTCCCATCTGTGAAAGAGACCAGAAATTCCTCCCTCTGCTGTGAAAGCTGATGGATATTTGCACAGCTTTCTGAATGTAACAAAGGCCAGGAAGAGACAAAACATCATCTGAGGGCTGACCATGGCAGGGTTTGTGTTATGATGACTCCCACATGTATTAAATTTTATGGAAACGCAAACAGTGGCTTCAATAACAGCAGCAGTAAGGCTGCACTGGCGGTTTGTATAATGTGCACATAAATGTGCTTGATTCACTGTTTGAATCAGAGACAGAAAGGAAGAGTGCACAAGGCTGCTAGGTTTGGTTTTTTCTCTTTAGAGTGCCAGTGCTGGTTCATTATCAAATCAGTGCTTTCATCCCCCAGGCTTAGATCAGGCTCAAGGTGCAATGTAGGCGTAGATCTCTCTGCTCAGCCTGCAGTGCTGCCCTTACAGCCAGAGCACTCAGCAAACACAGCCCCAGCAAGGCTCCCTTTCCATCAGCTGGGGAAATAAAAGCACTTCATTATCTCCTGCACAGAGTGAACGTGCCCAAGTGGCTCAGGGAGAGCAGCACTGCTATTTCTGTCACTGGAGCAATGTGTGGTGTGGGCAGCAGGGATGAGGTGCCCTCCCCTCCCGACTCTGCTCTGGCACCACCAGCAGGGTTTGACACCAAATTCCTCCTTGGAATTCCTCCTCCCTCTGCCAGATCACCAGATCATTTCCATTATTTCATTGCTACCACTGCAGGGATCAAGACTAACAAAATCCTTTCTGATTTCAAGCTTCAAGACAGTTTTTTAGTACTTTCAAAGACTGCTCTTTATTTGGGATGTACAATGTAAGGTCTGGCAGGGCCAATGAGTTAAAAGCAGAAGTACAGGAGCAGGACACTACTTACATGAGTTTCTGTGACATATTTCTCTAGGAAAACCAAAATCAGTCTGTGGTAAGCAAGACACAGTAGTCTCACTCATTATGATAGCATATAATATAATAAATACTGACTTCTAAATTGCAGTAACTTCTTTCAGCACCATAAAATACATATACAAACAAGGTAATTCAGTGTATGAGACCACATTTATATGACTTATGTAACTTTAAAAATTCAACTAATGTAGGTTTTTTTTTCATTTGTGCTAGTCTCAACAAAATGCTAAAAAATCTCCCAACATTTGCTTGCAGTCTTGCACAGAGAAAAAGGGAACATTCCTACAATGTTCAATGGAAGCATTTTTAGAAACTTGCTTTTTGTGAAACATTCCAAATGAAAAAATTTGATTTTCTAATCAGCTGTAATGGTAATTGCAGTGCTAAAGCAGAATTCACTCCAGACACAAAGAACACGCAGAAACAAGCAGCATATTTGGATCAGTCAGTGGATCAGATTCAGATCTGTGGTGTAAGCAAGAGCTTGTTAATTTTACTGAGACAGGAAGCAGAAGATAGCAGGGAAAGAGAGACAAATAAATGAGAACTCAGAAGGACATGGCAGATTGTCAGTAAGAGAGGGAGTATAAATTCAAGTTTACATAAGGGCAAAAGAATGAATGAAGATCAAAAGGAAAAATTTCCCCAAGCTGTCTTAAAGGTGAGATACTGAAAAGTTTTTCTTGTTTTAACAAAAAAGAGCAGCAACAACCGCAATTTTCCTCTAGGAAGCACAAAACCAACCATTTACAAGACCTGGGGGAAAACAGGAAAGACTTAACATATTTCTTGATTTAGAACCCCATAAACCAAACAGTAAAGAATGTAATTAGGATAATTTCACTCTTCTCTTCAGACCTAATGCTTACTAAGATGCTTCTGCTAAGCAGAAGCGCCACCAATCTCCTGCTTTAGAGATGACCAGAAAAACCAAATATAGCTCCTGTGCAAGTGGGCATAACCCTCACTGTCTTCAGTTCAAATGACACAGCTAAAATACATAAAGAAATATAACTTACAGGAGAATCGTGTGCTTGAGATGGCAGCTGGGAGGTGGCTGCAGCACCTGGGTCCTTTCCTGGGCCCCATGGAGGTCTCAGGGTGTGGGGGATTTCAGGCTCACAATGCACCTGTAGGTCCAAGCTTTGGCACACAGCTTACAAATGACATTTTGTTCCTCCTCAATCTGTGTTCTATTGAAGCATCCACTCCCCCATGCCCCACAACCATTTAGCATGTTCAGTTTGTCAGCCAGACCTGGATTTGATACTGTGAAAAATGGTGACATTTCCTGCCAAGTGTGGCAATTCCTGTTCCCATCAAGCGCAGCTCAGCTCCCATCATCCCCTTCCACTCAGAGGCTGGGAAGACACAACGTTTTTGTTTTGCTTCCCATCCATCTCAGTAAGGAAATATTAGCAGCAAGATTGTTCCTTTGAGGTTAGAAGTCTATAGAGAACAGTCCTGTATCCTGCAGAGCAGTCAGGACATAACTTCAAACACAAATACCAGCTGTCTCTGAAATAGCTCCTTAACATCAAGTCCATCAATGTTTCAAATACTTTAAAAGATTTTTATGTTTAGCAACTTGAAATCCAAGCCTTCTTTAACTAAAAATATTCTTATCTAGTCTTTATATCATCAGGGAAAACTCAGTTATGCATCCCTCTCTTCCTAAACCAGCAGCACTAAATCAATTGAATTTTCATCTCAGAGATGTTTGAAGACAAAATAGCATCAAGAAAATATTAGAACATGGAAATGGATTCAAGCTATTACATCATTACTTAAAAATATGCCTACAGAGAAAGGCTAAAAATCTCTAGCCTTGCCTGCGGAATAAACCCCAAGTAGGTCAATTTTGGCCTTTCAGATTCCAAGAATTATATGGCTGGAAAATTGTATCTAATAAAATGTATAACTCAGCTAATTAATATCGTTGCTCATAAATTCTCACAGAACTCACCCAGCAATCACAGTAAGTGCTGTAAGTGTAGGGTGAACAGTCTTTCTATAAATCCATATCTGCCAAAGTGGGTTAAAATACATTTAAGAGAAAATTTTAACTGAGGAACTGTTGCATCGTTGATATTAACACATGTAAAAAATGTATTCCCAGAAGAACGCTCTCACATTGCCTCATCCCAGACTGTAAAGTTCTGTGCTGTGTTTATTTGCAGCAGGAAAACACAAAATGCCAACAGGAAATCCCACATCCAAGGGGGGAAAATGCATATTTAACAGAGGAATTCTGCATCCTCAAATTACAGCTGAACCCAGTACTATGACACATTCTTCAAGAACTTATTGTTTTCCAAGGAGCTGAACATAAAATCCTCAAATAGAATATTGGAAGGCCTGAGACTGCTCAAACTGTGTAGCACAGAAGATTATGAACACTTGCTGCTGACATTGTACCAAGCACACAGCCATGAGAGCTGAAATTAAGCATGTCTTGGCCCGCTCAGATTAGCTATTTATTTATTTTTATTTTTTTTAAAGTTTATATTTGAAGCCCTGTTTGAAATGGAGCTTGAGAAAGGATGCCTTTGTACAACCTTCAATAAAGAAATATCCACATCAGAGACAAAATTGTAATTGAGCTCCTTTCTAGTAATCTATACAAAGAGGCAGAGGTCTAAAGGAAAACACAGATCAAATGTCTTAGAAGTGCAAAATAACTGCAGACAAAAACAAAATCAAAAGAGACTAGAAAGTTAGGTGAGCATAGAAGTGTAATAAAAATCTGCGATGAATATATGTTTTTTGAATAAAATAATGATTTATTAGAGCTTGAATACTTCTTTAGTTTTTAAATAAGATTACATTGTGGTTTTCTAGGTCATCCACGTTTACCTAATCTCATGCTCTGGATTTTAAATGGATCCAAGTATTAACTACCACATACAGCAGAAAAGTTCTCAAGTTTTTCCTGTTTTGAGCAACAGCCCAAGAAGGAGAGTTCTTCAATAAACCTAAATTTTACTGATCTGGTTCAGAGAGAGTGCCTTGAAATTTCTGTGGAAAGCAAGAAAACTTTAGATTGAATATGTCATTGGGTACATTATAATAAGGAAAACAAAAATGCTGAGCTCCAGGAGAGAGATTAATCTGATCCCACAGTCCATCACCACTAAGCACAAGTGCCACCAACTCCCTGCTTTAGAGATGACCAGAAAAACCTTCTCCTTGTCCAGATCAAGTTGCAAACTGAGTTTGAGCCTTGCAGCTGAACCAGGCATGAAAAACTATGTGGGGACAGCTTCTGGTGGGAACTGGATGCATTTAAAGACATGACTTGACTTGGCATCAACATTTAATTTTGGGAGGGGTGCAGACAGGTTGTCCCCACACTTGGATGAGCTGGTGACACAGGAGAAATGGAGTGAACAAGAGTGGTAGGCACTGAACAATGGGTGGGAGCTCCCCCAGGCAAGCCTGAGCACCTCTGTGTCAGATTTATGCTCTCCAGAGGGCTGTAGCAAACACCAGGGCCCACAGCCAGCTCTTACTCCCACTAATGACATTTTTAGAAGGTGAAGACCTCATTGAATCCATTGCTGTTGACCCACGGGGCTCCATCTTCCCTGTGCTGCTCATGGAATTAGGCAGGCGAGTGCTATTAATGGGAGCAGGAGATGTGTATATCCAGTTTCTCACTCTCAGGGTTGCCAGCACACCCCATAATTTGAGAGAATTATGTCTTAAAGGCTGTGCTATGATAGGGAAATCACTCATGATGAAACAATGCTTGAGTGGTGGAAAAAGCTTTGTTCTAATGTTGAATGGATTCTTCTGACATGGCCTTTCAGGCAAGTTTTGGAAGAAAATCTCACACTTGGAAATGCCTAATTTAAAATAAGATCTTATGTCTCAGCTGCTCTGGAACACAGAAATGAGGAGGCCTGTTCCTGTGAAGTGCCTGTCTCAATCCTTTTTGTCTGGAATGTGCTGCCCTAGTTAATAAAAAAACCCCAAAACCTAAGACATAGACATTTAGGGTTTTTTAAGTGATTATAATGATTAAGAGTGGGATTTCTGTGCTGCTTTTTGCAAGAGGTGGGTACCCATAAAAATCCAAGTGACCTACCACCAATGCCTTTATTTTAACTGACATCTGTGAGCATATTCTCTTAGGTTGCATCAAGACAGATGAGGGCCCTTTGTGCCCTTCTGACAGTGATGGCAATCATTAAAGATTTACCAGGGTCATTAAAGTGAGAAATAGCAGCAATGCAGAGCTGGATATCACCATCCCATGTGGATTCCACTGAAGTGCAAAGAAAGCCAACACAGAATAAGCAGAGATCCTGCACTGCCACCTTAACATCATTTTACAGGAAAAAAAAAAAAAAAAAAAAAGGAAGGGGGGGGAAATTCACCAGTTTGTCTAAAACACATGAGAGAAGCACATTTCACTCATAGGGAGGCATTGCCAGTAAGGGCACAACATTTCCTTCCTTGTTAAAGCACTTGGCAGCCCAGCCAAGCTTGGGGACTCTTGCACAGCTCCTGCCTTCCTCTCACTGCTCTTTCCTCTGAGCACAAACCAGAGTTTTGCTGCTCACTATTGGCTGTTCAAGTCCAATGTTGAAGCAACATCCCACCATACCTTTGAATTTAGTTCTTATGAAGGCACTGGGGCTATTTTTAGCAGAGATCAAAAGAATGCAAAGAAACAAACAGCTGCAGATTTAATCAGCTTTAACATATTTAACTACAAGCCTGATGACTCAGAAGGCACACACCTTGTCAGAGCAGCTATATGTAAATTATTCTAAGGTAAAAATAATAAGGAAAATTTCTAAAGTTGTTATTTCACATATGTTCCATTATTATAACACTTTGTGAACTGACATCACAAAAATTTCTGTGGGAAAAATAAAAAGGTACATGGGGCTTCTAACTTTGCTTTGATTCTGCTGTTCATTCTATCAAATGAAACAGGAAAGTGATCTCCTACGGAAATCAGTCACTGCTCTTGTTTTAATCCCCCCCCTTTGATTTCCCGAGTAGCCCAGATTAAAGACAGACCTTTCTCCTGGGTGTGATGTGGAGCCTGTGGGCAGAGCAGGCACACAAAGCCCTTTGTCTGCCAGGGCTGTGCTGAGCAGCCAACCCTCGGCCCAGGGACAGTGCCAGGCTGCTCTGTGCTGCTGGAAAAATGTTCCCTGTCAGTCACCTGAAAAGTGAAACAATTCACAGCACTGGGCAGAGGGTAAAAATAATCATGGGTTAAAAATAAACGCTGTGGAGATCACTCTAGGTGTGCAAATACACACTCGTGCACACCTACATTTGTGAAAAAAAAGGAATAGTACACACCAGCTCTGAATGCTCCACTTGAGCCAGTTCCACGTGAGCACTCTCCTGCATTATGGATGTGGGGTTTGCTGAATCTATGGCACTCTGGAGCTCAAAGTCCCTTTCAAGATAACTTTTGCCAGTCATGCATATCCCAGTGAAAACAAAAAAAAAACCAAACCCAAACACTTCATGCTCCTATCTCCTCACACCTGATACACTGGCCCTTCAGAGTCAGACATAATTATCACATGATGCACAAGGCTGAACATGTTTTAAACATCTGTTTGACATGCTGCAATCAATCTCGGAGCAGCTGATAGCGCTGATAGCTGGTGCACAGCGGCAATGCCCCCCAGGCCCGTGCAGGGCTGAGATAAATGCCTTCCCCAGGTCACTGGAGGCACTCACTTCACCTCCCGCCTCATGATCCTTCCAAGGAGCGTGTTATCTCGGGGTAACACATGTCTGCTGCTACCTGGCTCTCTAATTACTGCACACAGAATTCCGAATCAGAGTAATTGGCATCTCGAGGCACCGCCGTGCGCCGCGGGGTCCTCCCGGTGTAAGCGAGCGACTGACGCAGCAAACAGAACGACCTTGATAGAGATTGTTCCCCAAAACTGATGGCATCTCAGGAGTTTAAAGCACAACCTGATGAAGAAAACAATAGAAATATTGTAAGTACATTTTAAGCTCAAAAATTCCCAACTGTTTGCAATTTGTTTTTAATACATAATTCTTCTGTACAGAAGGTCCACCAATACACTAAACACACTAATCAGGATCTCTCAAAATACTTTCTTTAGATCATTTCTTAGCCACCGTGCATGTCTCAATCATTCTTAGAGACAGCTTTGCACTTTATATAAGAAAACACACACATTCACACCGACTTGAGGTAGGGGAGACCCAGTCCTGAGTCTCCAGTGGAGCCAGCACACACAGACACAAGTTTACACCTGAATATCTGCTCTCTGGGGTTTGAACATCTACAACACCCAGCATCTGCTAGAGATACCCAGCTGGTTTTACTTTTCTTTTAGGAGAAACCTGGTCTTGGAGTTGAGATGTGTTTCTTCCTAACCAAACCCATTCTGACAAGCAATAGGATCCCTGATCAGTTGCTGTTATCCATCACTCCAAAAAGAATTAAGGAGCAATCACCTCACTATCCATGTGCCTCCAAGTAGCTCAGAGAAAAAAAATTTAGTAATTCAGTCACATCAGATTTTCACTGATTTTTTTTAACACTCAAATATTGGGAAATATGCAGACACATTTATTTCCTATAAATCAGTAACTTTGTGACCAAATTAGGAACTTCATGGAAGCAGAAGTCTTCATATAATCTCTGTGCTGTTCTGAACTACAGTTGCACCACCAGTTCTATTCTGACCCCGAGAGCAATTGGTCCTGACTTGTCATGGGATGAAAATCCATCACTTGAATTGCTAGATATTTGGGATGGCAATCCATTATCCAGGATGCTTGATACATTGGACACCAGACAATATCTGACTATAGCTCACTAAAGGAAGATATGGAATAAAAAAAAAAAGTAAAAAATTAAATAAAATTATAATTTAAAATAATTTTTAAAAATGTACTGAGCCCCAATAATAAGATGACTTATTGCAGTCCCTAACCAAAGAGCAGGTTCATTAACACCTAACCCCATCCTGAGAGATGTTTGTGCAACCCATTCTTTCACATAATCAAAACTGCCTTGGTGTAAATGAGGAGCCAAGACACAGTAACATTTATAACTAAATAAAGGGACTAAAAGGTTAAAAAAGTGGCAACAACACCAATTAACTCCTAAAAAGTAATAGTCACTATTTATTTTTTTTCCTAGAATCATGTTATCTTCTATAGGCACATGACTCCTTCTAATCAATTATTTATGAATACAGGCAGGTGGAATGATTTTGTTCCTATTTGGACAATGTCTTTCAAGACCAACCAGGACTTCTCTAAAAATTGCTCTTCTCTTTAATATTTCTCCTTTCTTTGTTGTTGTTGACATCTCCATCTGTAATTAAAAGTAATTTGTGAAGATAACCAGTCCTACAAACTGGAATTTATTTAGTCTCTATCTACCTTTACAAGTCAAACTGCCTAAAAGGAATGATTTTTTGACAACCAGGGTTGAGACAAACTAAAATGTCTGAATCAAAATTAAATTGGTTCCTCACAATTTCCTTGTGCAAACCAACTTTTCTGAGGTCCTCATATCTATGCTGAAGGCATTTTAGGGGTTTTCCTTTGGCCTACAGTCTGTCTGCCTTAACATCCCCACTGATCGCATGACTCTGAGTTTAAAAAGACAATTACACTAATTTCTAATTTCTGAGGAGCAGTTAATTTCCCTTTTAAAATACGGTAGTTAAAATAAAGAGGCTATTTGTAGGAGCACACTCACACGCAAAAAAAAATGAGCCAACCCAACCAAGCCCAAACATACAAACAAAAAGCCATCAAACCCACATCCTTTTCTCTCCTGGATGGATATCTTTCATCTCCAAAAGGTGTTGCCATAACTCTTACCCACCTGTGATTTTTCAGTGTCCCTTTCCATTATGATCCATCTCAGCTGCAAGAAAGGAGAAGAATTATGAGCTCTTTCACAAAGGATTTAGTTTGATTTTACTCAGGATGAGAAATTAAGGATGCCCTGACTGACAGCATGTGGTTTCTATTTCTGTTTATAAGCAGCCTTACAATAGTAGGTCAAAAGGATTAGAGGAAGGTCAGTGTTACTGTTTCTAGAGGAAACCAGGAATTTTAGGTTCCCTTCAATATTCTTGCTTTCCAAAGAAAGTGGAAATCTTTATGTGACAGGGTTTTTCAAACACCTGCTCTTATTCACTTTTTCTTCAGCAATTGAAGTAAAGGAGAGAGTTGTGGGATTATTTACTTTTTTCCCTACTTTCATCTACTACAAAACAAGCATTGTACATAGAGGAAAAAAGTTAATTTGCTGTCTAATATAGGCCCTGAAACTTTTTTGTAACTACAAAGGACAGAAAAAATAATATCAGTACAACACACATACTATTTAAGGCATGGAGAAGCTATAATATCTCTGAGCAACATCACAATATGAAAAAAGAACTAAAAGTTCTCTGCAGTTCTGTGTTTTCATCTTCCAGCATCACAACAACCTGATCTTGCTGTTCAGAAGCACCATAGGTGGAGAAAACCTGCTCAATTGAAAGGGTTTTACATCAGTTATTGATTTATTGACAACTTTCCAATAACTGCCAATATTTTATCCGTCTAAGCAGATCAATTCCAACGACAGAGTAGGTGAACCCAGTATTTTGGGCAATTGAGAAATGCTAATTTGTGTTCACAAACTTCCAGGCTTTGTGCTGCTCTGTCATTTCTTTTCAAGCTGAGGCTTTTTTCCAGTTTCTCTGCAATTCCCTGGATTTTGTTTAATTCAGCTGATGGTTGACTCCCTGTTTAGCATGACGGGTGTTTGATGTGAGTGGGCAAAGTGCATCCTCTACAGAGCAGAGCAAATGGGGCCCATTTGAATTTTCTGAATTGCACAGCTCACTCTATTAGGAGCTATTTCTCCTTCCAGAAAAAAAAAAAATTTAAAAATACTGCCATGCTCCAGTTACTTTTAATGGTTGAAAAATCACATTCCCCTGAGTGAGAAGATAAGCTGAGAGGATTTTTAATTAAAGCTCACTCTTCCTCATCTTTATCCCAAAAGTCTGTTTTGTGCTACAAACCAATCATTGCCTGACACTCCAGATGTCTTGCAAGCTACCTGGGTGCTCTCTTTCATAAAAAACAAGGTGGCACATCCCAGACACCTCCTGAATTCAACTAAACAAACACATTTGTGCCAAAATGACATTGTTGCTCTGCTGCATGGAATGGATGCAGCTCATTTCAGAGTCATCCAGCCAAAGAACTGCTCCAGCAGGGACATTCCCAGGGCTGAAGTTAGTTGTGCTCCCTGCCATGCCAAGCAGCAAAAATTCTTCCAAAATATCAGGCACACATCCTCTAGTTCTTGGCCCTGGGGTGGTTTGACCCTGGAAGTGCAGATTTGCAGAAGGGAGGGGTGAAATGAAAGAGAAATCCCTAGGAAATTAAAGAGAACGATGAGTGGGAATGGGCTTTTCATGGATACATCACAGCAATTCAAACCTCCTAAAGAATCAGTGCTTGTCCAGGAACTCATTGGAGTGGCTCAAGGCATGGAATTTACCCCAAAGGGCAGGAATATCGCTGACCAGAACTAAGCCAAAATTAACAACTGGCAGGCTGAAACCAGTACCAAATAATTAATCCGATACTGACCCAACTCCAAAATTCTGCTTCCAAAGGCAGAGGTGCTCTGCTCCTCAGTGAAAGCTGCACTATCTTTTTTGTACAGAGTCCATGGATGAATTTGGCTGTGGTCACACTGCTGCAACCAAAAAAAAAGTGGGTAAAAGTCTTGAGAAAAGCTAGAAATTCACTTACTGTTGTCCTTAATGGCAGTGTGTGGTTTGTAAATAACTTACTGATGTAGGGTTGTTACATGAAAATAACTGAAGAACCAAAGAGAGTATAAAAAGAACCAACTAAAAAGCCCAGACAAAGTAGGCATGTACCTAAGCAGAATACTTAAATATGGTAAACTGAGCTCTTTTTATTTGCCTTTTCCTCAGTCTGTGTTTATATCATGGGATTTTTGGAGGAAAGGAAGTTACCAAGGCACTGGGAACACAATTTTCACTGCTTTTCTCCCTCTCCCATTTTTAACCTGTGTTTTGTTTAGATAATGTTTTGTTTAGATAATGTTTCTCTAAAATTGGCCGGGGTTTTTAATTATTATTTTTACCACAACCTTGTTTATGCTGCAATTTTCATGATTTTACCCTGAACTCCTTTGATTACTCATCATATTTTTACGACTTCCATTTGCAGCACTGTTATCTTTTGATCTTCTGCTGTCTGCCTGTATGTTTAAAGTTTTCCAAACTAATTAAGACAATGAACTAAAAAAGACTAATTGCATTCATAAATGAGACATGGCATTTCTGATTAGCAGGTGGCTCCTTTCTGGTTTGGATACATAAAAGCAGATGGAAATGTGGCAGACTTAGTTATATTTAATATGCCCACTTCCTTCCAGACTGCTCTTCTTTCCAGCTAATGACAATAAAACCTATAAAATCTTCAGATTACTTTTTTTTTTTCCTTTTGCCACTTCTCATTTGAAATCCTGGCCATTCCTGACTAAGGCTTTCCAAACTGTTTTTCCTAAATGATTTGTCATTTCTATTTACAGGTTTAAGGTGTCTGAAAGAACAGGAGGATCAGAAATACTCAAAAATAAGAAATCTGCTCCTCAATTTGATGTGCAATCAATGGTATAAACAATTTTTAGTGATATTTTTAAAGAAAATATGTTTTAAAAGACAGCTTCTGTTCCTATTTTTTGCTATATTTCCATTTAAAAGCAGACGTTTATCACTGCTGCTCCTATATCCAAGATTTTTAAAATTATTTTCACCAGTGCCCCAAAATCGTTTTTCAAAATGCATAATTAATTCTCAACCAAATGCACTGAGGACATAAAGAAGCCATTTCTTTGTTGCCCTGACAATCTATGACAATTTTAGCACAGCACAAGTAAAAAAAGCTACCAAAAAAACCAGTACAACCACATGACAGTGTGGGAAATTACCAGTTATGGATGTCTGAGGAACATTAATAACTTACTAATGTTATATCTACTTACTTACTTATTTTGATATCTAAAATAAATACACTGCCTTGAAGTTCAGGAAAACAATTCCACAGTTTAAGTGTGTCTGGAGAAAACAAGAATCCAACACTGACCACTCAAAATTTTAGTGCTTATTGTATAAAGCACTTTTCTATACAATTTTATGAGAATAGCTCTGCAAAATATTATCTGGGATTTAGTCAAGCAAATTTTGTTTCTATTAGCCCAAATGATCTATTTGACACTAACTTTTGGGTCATGCAGCACTTTTAAGTTGAGGTATTTCAGAGTAAGTAAGCAGAGCAGAAAAAATTTAAAATCTGACCATAGGGACTAAATTATGTTGAAGCAAAAAACCTGAAGTTCTTCCCTACCAAATTCTGGTGGTTTTATTGACTGCAATACATCTGACCACACAATTTTTATGCAAAATATAAGAAAGAAGTCAAAATTTTGAGATATCTGGTGCCTAGCAGCTTCATTTTTGGTGTATCATTCAACCAAAAGCTGGTTGGAGGGTAACACAGACCAAATGGGACACAACATCTGTTGTTTAGAGTAATGTGGAAAAAAGAAAAAAAAAATCAGCTGATAAACATGTCAGGGTATGGATGGTGCAGATTTTCACCTGTATCCAAGAGCAGGAAGGATTCCCCTCCCTGACTCTGGGTCCCTTTTATCTCAGTTCTCCTCCATTCACAGAAATGCACTAAACAATAGAGCTGAAATGCAAAGATAGCAGTAATGAGAACATGTCCTAAGTCCCAACCACAAATTAAAAGGATGCCACAGCATTCAAATCAGAAAAATGCCACATCAGGGGATTTCCTGAATTCAGAGCTTTGAATATATCCAGTAAATTGTTGTGACTCACAGTATGCTAGGATTCTAAAACAACTTCAGACTGCCTTGCCTTTAAATCTTATCCAAGATATCTGTCTTCAGCAAAAAGCTGAGATGCACAAGGACCTGAGGATTTCATGAGCGCAGCTCCATAAAAATTCCAATTTGCTGTTCAATAAACAAAACCTGAAAGTTATGCTGGCCAATAAATCTGAGTAAGTGCTCTTAGTGCAGATGCTATTGAGCAGGAGCATCCTGCATCAGCTGTTCTGAGCCCTGCTGCAAGGAGCAGGATGACTCAGGGGGTTGGTGATGGGATCCAGAGCCTTTCACCCCCGGGTCAATAGTGATAATCTGAAACACCAGGAGTCAATGCCATGGCAGCCCCCTCTGCTGCCTGCAGCCAAATCAGCCTGTGGCCTCCAGACCATTCCTGCACAAGAGGCACTGGAACCACAACAGAAAACCCCGGCACTGGTATCTGGCACCAGCAAAAGAGCTGGAAAGCCATGAAATCCCCTGGGGAAATACTTATTGCTTTTAAAATAAGTAAGGGGGACGGTTTCAGAAAAGAATCAGAGGGAAAATGGTTTGCAGCAACTTTTCATCTTTCTATGGTGCTGGCAAACATTGTGGGCTTGAAGCTATTTGAGATTTAAAGCGTTCACCACTCACACAGAATATCAGACAATCCAAATTTTGTGTGCCATCAATACTGGGCAGAATCCCCAAGCTGAACAGATGGATACACTCTGTGATGCCACCTCTGTAACACAAAACCTTCAGCTGCTCTGACACAGCTCAAACCTGCAGAGAGGTGTGTGTCACCATCACAATGACAGCCATTCAGACTCCTTTTCAGATCTGTTTACAGCTTTCTTTGAGGGCTTCCAGGGACTTATTCCCTGCTCTGATCTCTGTGTGTCATTGTGCAGCCTCAACCTGTTGCTCCATCACATCCACCTCCATTCCTAGGGCAACAAACTGAACTGCACAGTCTTTGCAGAGTTGAAATTCCAAAATACCGAACACCACTGCTCATGCAGCAACAGACTTCCCACTATGGAGAGGCTAGCAATGAATAATTATCAAAAATGGGAAGGGAAAAATAAATAGTTCCATCATTCTGTATGGATGTGAAGCATGTTTAACTTCACCATCACCAAGAATATCAGAGAAAAAACCATCAGGATTACTTTTATCTAGGACACACGGTACTGATGGGCAGCCGGTCTTTTCTGGAAAGAGGATCTGGATTAATTTATTTTGGTATTATTGGTAAATTCCAAGAATAAGCACTGGAAGCCCTGTTAATCTTTAACTGTGATGACACTGACATATCTATAAACCTGGAAAATACTCCAGTGTCTCAGGTCATCATGCAAAATGTTTTAATTATCAGAGCAAATGTATCAGACTATCAGAAACTTCCCTACAAGCACACAGATGGACTTTTGTCATTAAACTTAACACTACCCTGAATGAGCCAATATGATTTCTTTAGATGTAATGTATGTTTTAAATTTATAATAGTTCAGATATGTTAAGCAGGAGTCATGAATTTTTAAGATAACTTATTTTCCTTTCATAAAACCTGCACTATTTATCTTGATTACCAAATGACAAAGCTCAGCTAACAGAAATTAAGCATGTTGGTCCCCTCTAACCTCCATAGCATTTTTATTTTTGAGTGCTTTTTTGAAGCAAGTTGTAACTATTGTTATTTTTCTTTATGTCTATGGAAGTTTTTTTCACTCCTCACTTGTGACTCATTTCTTGTGAATTACTCATACGAGTAAAATGTATGGAAATGTTTTTGTTAAGAGGAGATTAAGCTTTGACTATCTTTTCTTCACCCACTCTTTGAATGTAAAAACACTCTTTTGGTGATGAAAAATAAAGTATATTTCTTAATTTTCAATATTTTCTCCTAGTTTATGCTAATGCATACAAAGACTGGCAGATTCTGTACCTAGAAATATTTTTAACTAGAACAGTAAGAAAATTGATTTTTTGGTTGACTAGTTGGATTTTTTTAAAATTCCCTTTAAAATGAAATTTAAATAAGAGAAGAATATCATTCCAAAATGAAAAACATTTAAAAAATTCTTAGGTGGATTGTTTCTCCCCATCCCCACCATTCATTTTGGACTGGGTAAAAAGACATAAGGAAAAGAAAATACTTTGAAACTGGTGGGATATCAGCCAGCGCCAGCCAGCTGAAGAGGCATTTGTCTTTCTCAACTCTCTCTGGAGATTTTTGGTGCAGGCAGGTTTACGAGGTCAACAGCAGGATTTTGGCACCTGTTTTCCCACCAGTTTTTTAATGAGAGTAGAGCATCCAAATCCTCTTTGGACAGATTTCAAAACAGCAGCTCCAGCTTCTCCATTAAGCTTTTGGGGGACACCAAGGTGGCCAATTCCAGTGCTCAGGGCCATGAGGAGCTCTCCAGCGTGGAGCAAGTTAAGGGGGAGAGGCACATGGCAATTAGGAATAGCAATTAGGGAACACCCAACTGGGAATTAGGAATACTCATGCTGCCAGCAAGGTCTTGGTAGGCAAAACAAAGCTACACACATTCCCTGCAAAACCTCCTCCCAGCCCTGAAGCATGTTTCTACCCTCTGGAAATGCACCCCTCTTCCCATGGCATTCCTTAGGTCATCCCTCTCTCCTGTACTTAAATTAAGTTTCAATAGGTTCATATAGAGGAAAAGAATGCCCTGCTACTTAATATGCTCCCTTTTCTGAATTTGTCTATTAATGTTGGATCTTTTGCTGGTGCACATGCACCTTAAACTTTTGGAAGTGCCTTTTCCTGTAGCTGTCATGCAAATAAGTGCATATTTTAGGTAGCTGAGATCATACCTAACTGGGTTTCCAAATTTGACTTTGATCTGGCCAAGAGGTGAGCTGAGCTTCCCCCACAGGATTGCTGCTTCCTCAGCCTGCCAGTCTATTCCCTGGCCTGTGACAACATGGGGAAAGGAAAAGGGGCAGAAAAGAGGAAATCAGACAGGGATCTGGCTCTCTCCCACAACCAATTCATCCTTGCTGAGCTGAGGAACATCATTCCCAGAGACCAGCATGAATACATTTTCCAAATGCATTTGCATAAACCAAATTATCAGCTGCTTGTTGGGCTGTTGGGGTTTTTTTAAGCAGTCCCTTTTGCTATTCATAATCCCCATGAAGATAATTCATGGCATTTTCTGTCCAGCTTTTTCAGCTTGTGGAGCAGAGCTGGCTGAACTCCTCGCAGAGGGCGCTGGATTAAACGCAGGTAAGGGTTATGAATGGTGAGCTGTAATTTACTGACAGACAGAGGGCATGGTGTGGTTTTCAAGGCATGAATTAGAGTTCTCTGGTGAAATGAGGGTGCTTTGAGCTGATTAAATTATAAAAAAACGTGCACCTGGGCTGCATAAAGATCTGACACCCTCTCCCTGGAGTCTGGCTGATAATAGAAGGGACGTACGTCATAATTTCTGCATCATCTGAAAGTTTAATACGTGTCATTGTGAGCTGCTTTTCTTCTCTGAAATTGCAAACACAGCAAAATTGCAGGCTTGGTGCCACTGATGAGTCATTGTTGGCCTGCTGGATCTCTATTACAATGGCCATACACAAAGAGAAGCATGACACCCCAGTTTACCATCATTATCTGTTTCCTTTGCAGTTGTTTCCACAGCTGAGCAGCTCAGACACAGCCTGGGTCAAGTAGCAGGGGGAGGAGGAGTTGAAATGGTAGCTTTTAAGGGAGATGAGTTAGGTATGATCTCAGCCATCTAAAATACACAGCTATTTGCATGGCAGCTGCAGGAAAAGGCCCTTACAAATGTATAAGATACGTGTGGAAAAGCAAAAAGTCCAACACTAATAGAAAAATGCAGAAAAATGAACACTTTCAGTAGCAGGGCAGCATTTTCCTCCATATGTACCTCTTGAAAGTGAGAATACAATATAGAAGAGAATTTAGCCCATTTTGCTAAAATGGCAGCAAAAGGTACCTTTAGTATCCACTGAAAAGAAGCAGTTCAGTTGTTGTAGCACTACATTGCCAATGATTTCTTCTTTAATCTTGTTTTCATCACAGCTCCAGAAGACTGGAATGCAAATGTAGACACATTATTCTTTTCAGACCCTCCAAATCTGAATTTAAAAACCCCAAATTTTCTAATCTGGAGGTTAACAGCACTTAACAAAACAAAGTGTATTCTTTTTTTAGTATTAAAGTGGGGGAGCTGAAGAGAAACATCCCTACACACTAGATCAAACAGTAATATTCATAATTTTTAGCATTAAAACCCAGAAATATCTGGGGGGGAAACAGCCCAGGAAAGGATAATCTGCAGTCTATAATATATACTTGCATATAAAGGTCACACTTCATGGGCTCTAATACTTTGGAGGGAATGGACTCCTTGAACCAGGCTCACACCCCCTCTTTTAACCTTGAAAAAACACATTCCTCCAAATCTAAGCCCTGTGGTAACCATCACACACCATCCCTGGGACTCACAGCAAGGCCTGCATTGGGTTCATTGGTTATTCAGTCCCTACAGAGTCAGGGGGGTGTTTCTCACAAGTTGTTAGGCATTGAAACATCAATGGATAGATTTGGCATCTCTATTGCAAAGACAAGACACCGGCAAAATGCATAATAGCAGACAAATTTTGATCTTATTTTGTCTGACAATGGGCAGCCACTGTTACTGGCTTCACAAAAGGAAAGGGAAAGCAGGCACAGATTTTGTTCTCAATTTTGCTGATGTAACAGTAAAGCCTCTTTTGTTAAAAGCAGAAATTTTCTCTAAGGTATGAAACCTTCAAGGTGGGGAATTTATTTTAGCATAACTTCATCCTAATTAGAAATGGAATCCAACCTATGGTAAAGCCCCCCTGGTACTGAGCTTACCATAATTTCTTCTCCAAATAAATCTGAAAGCCATTATTTTCTCCATGAGATGAAGTAAAAATAAGGAAATCTGAGAACCTGTACAAGTTAGATTTAAGGTACAACCAATAGCAGCTCTAATGCTGTAAGCACTCATCTTTTGTTTTTTCAGTTATTAATACAAAGGGGGAAGTCCAGTTTAAGGTAATCAGGTGGAAAATCCCATGGAAATCCCTGGACAAGTGCTCTGACTAGAGAGAAAATAATTGTATATTGCATTATTTTTCTTCCGACCACAGAACCAACTAAGAGATAATGTATTGGTTTTGGAGGCTGGCTTTTTTTTTTTTTTTTTCTGAACTAGACAGATAGATCTATTAAATCAATATTTATGAATAAGAGCTAGTTAAATTTAAAAATTATTTCAGGTGGAGGACACTTCCATGATCTGGAATAAGAAATTGAGGCCTGCCAATATATGGTTGTGGCATATAAAAAGAAAAAAAGCCTTACTGTCACTCGGTAAATAAACATTTTCACTCATCCCTAACAGTGACAGCAGTCTGGACAAAATCACTGCACTCCAGCTGGTGCTTTAGCAACCCTTTTTTTTTTTTTTTTTCTGCCAGATTATGAGAAATAATCAGACAAAATAAAGCAAAGGAGCAAAGTGTTGAAAGTAGGCTGGTCCTGGGAACAAATCATGAACTGGACACAAAGACCATTGAGCCATAAATGAACAAAGAAGGACACAACTGCTTATTTATTAAACAATGCTCTTACTTTCAGTCCACAGTATCTTAAAACTGCCTCTTTGGGACCATTACCAGAGCAAATTAGTGCTAAACATGAATAAATGTGGAGAAGTCTGGGTCTAAGCTTTTAAGTGGTTTGGGTTTTGGTGGGGTTTTTTTAACGTTTTAATGCGTTTTAAATTGTTTTTATTATTATGCACAGCTACATCATAGGGGCAATTCTCTACAGATGAGGCTGAGCTGAGCTCTCTGTTGAAAGGTCAAGGCTTGCAAGTGTTACTAATTAGGGACACAGGCACAGAGTGAGTTATGTTTCCTTAGATAAGGAAAAGGAAAGAGAACCTAGCTGTTGTTTAACATTACATGAAATCATTTTCTGCTTCTCCACGGCTAGAGTTTAAAAATATCACGTAACAGATGTCCTGGTTCTGAAGCTGCCCTACCCCGTAGGTGCAGAATCACAAAACATAAAGGCAGGTGTACACTAGGCTATCTCAAACTTCAGAAGAAAGCTTATCCATCACAAAGGTTCTGTCAGTCTCCCAAGAAGAGGGGCTAATGTGGGATTTCTCTATCAGAATGCAGCTCAATGAATCAAATGTCAGCCTGGAGGAGGAGGTGATGAGAATGCACCGTGCCCAGGGAAAGCAGGAGGTGATACACTAAAGCTGAAAAGTCTATTTTGCGAGGTCAGAGAGGTGACAGTTGAGATCACTGAATCAGAATGATCTTTTCAGGCTGCACTTCTCATCAGGGTGAGGGATGCTCTCTTTGAAGGAAAAAAAAATGTTACAACTATTACATGGTACAGCTGGTACTCAAGTGTAACTGGAAATGAGAACAAAAGTTCACTGTGGCTGGCACCAGATTTCCTTACAATATCAGAAATACCTGTGAATATTTGGAATTTGGGAGCTCATGGCCTCACATGGCCATCCACAGTCTAGTTAGACAAAGAGTAATGCCTGCTACTCCTTGCATTTGCTATGGGCTCACACTTTCACTTTGTAGCAATTTCAAGCAGATCAGCTGCTAACAAAGTAAAACAAAGCATATTTAAAAGGCAATTTTAAAAAACCTCACAGCTTATTAGAGAATGAAAGTCAATTTTTTCCTTCCAAATCACAAGTTAAGCCAGCAGGTTGAGATTCACCTCTAAGACTAACACCCACACCTGAGTTCCTGCTATTGTGGTGATGGACACTATGATAATTTCCAGAAGTGAATGTAGAGGTTGCACTCCTGACAGCTTTAGATTGCTTTTGTCTAAATTAATAACAACTCTGAATAAAAGCCATCAAGTCCAGCTGTACAGTCTCACACTTAACTTTTCCATTAGTGTCACTGGCCTCCCAGGAGTCTCTTCTTGTACTTCATAAGTTTATGGACAAGACAAAAATGACCCCGTAAGCATCAGCTGGCCTCAGTGAGCATCCCTCTCCCTCTCTTCCTCTGCCATCCATCAAAACTCTTCCCCGTGATTACACCACATGCCAGAAACACAGTCATACCTTGAAATGCTAAGTGAAAGGCCTACCAGCTAATCTGGGAGTGCTTATTCATGCAGGCTCGGTGTGAAGCAGGGGCACTGCAGCTGATGAGGCCGCCGCACCCGCGTGCGTGAGAGGCACAAGAGCCTCTTGCAGACGGATCCCTCCCGCTTCCCGCTCGGCTTTTCCTTTTCCCTGCTCAGCAGGCAGGGAGGTTATGAGAAATAGGGGGTGTGCATGATGAAGGCACACGCAGAATGTGTGAAATAATAAACCTCTCACCTCCACTCGAGGCACAGCTCCTGTCGTGAGGCTCTGGATGCGGCGCCGAGCTCTGGCTCAAGGATTCTTCCCCAGCCCGGGATGGGGTCACTGGGCTGCCTGAGGAACACAGGACACACTGGAATTCAAAGCACCTCTGAGAACATCTCTTTATTTTCATGGATTGATTTATTTTGTAACCATGACTCGAAAGATCCAATAATCAAGAGCTGTTGTCAAATGGGTGTTTCCTGAATATATTAACATGCTCAATTCTACAGTTGCACTTGGGGCCTTAAGGGAGTTTCAGGAAGGTCTCTGGGGAAAAAAATGCTTTTCAAATGGGCCTGAAATCCAGGACAAACTGAGCTTGGCTGCTCCCAATCAGTTCTGCTGAGGGACACAAATCACCCTTCCCAAAGCTGCCTGCTGATGTGGTTAGCGGTTTTTCTGTGGCATTTACTGTTAGCTACACCATGTGGCCTGATGGGTTTATGATGGGGACAGACAAGCCCTAAAGAGTAGAATATGCCCATAGAAACTCATTCCCAGAGTGACCTATGGCAGGATTAAAGTGAGGTCTCCAAAGGTGCAAGGGGAGTGCATCCATCACCTGCTCCTTGTAAGCACCCCCTCACCGCAGAGCTCACATCCAACACAATTAATTCCCAAATCAGTCTCTGCACACAAGATAATGAAATACTATTTATTGATTTGCATTCTCATTGAAAGGGAGGAAAATAAGCCAATCAAGCTGGTTTGGTGGGGAAATTTCAAAGCATTTGTCTAGTGTATAGATAACGCATTGAGGTTTTATTGACACTATAAATAAAATCTTGCAGCCCATAAATACTAGGCTTTCTCCTCTCTACAAAAGGAAAGAAATTTCAGCACAACAAGGCATGTCTTACAGATGCTGAAATGATCCTTCCTGCACACTTATTCCAGATTTCAGAGTGCCTGTTCATTTTCTATGGTGGTACTTGCAAGAGGCTTAAACTAAATTGAAATAAAAGACAATATAAATTTAAAATTAAATGCACTCCATGTTAACACACAGTCAAAATATCTGTCTGCACTGAAGGAGGTCTTTCAGGCAGAAAAATCCTCAGAGGAAAAGCTTTGGTGAGTTGCCCAACTATGGGTTAAAATAATTCTAAAACAAATATTGGAAAAATACCAAAAATCAGCATTATTAAAATTCTGCTTATTAAAATTTCTTTATAAAAAGAAAACTTCAGAAAAAAAAAGCAAACCAAAAGCCTATTATAAAACAGCTTAACAGTTTCTTTTCTGTATAAATATAACTTTTTGTCAATACAATTATGCAAACAGATCTTGGCTTTTATGGAAAATTCAGCAGCAGCAGGAAAATGCCAGAAAGAGGAAAACTCTCAGCACCAAACTCACAAAACTGTTTGCCACGCTCCTAATCCCTGTTTGGAGGAATCCACAAAGACTGCAAAAGCTTATGGAAAATTTTCCCCCTTGTCCAAATGGGTCTAAGAAAAAGACATTAAATATTTTTCTCTTTTTTTCCTAAAATTTGCAGTGCTTTCATCAGGCACAATTTTGCTTGATGCATTTTAGATTCACTGATTCTACAGAAGGTGTACAAATACTCTGAAGTCTAGAGACACCCTCAAGTCTCTGACTTCAATGCAAATTAAGCCTGGTTTTGAATGGGTACTGCATAAAATAGGTTATCACTGCGAATATTTGGAATTTGAAACTCACTTCCCATTTTTGTCCCACAGAATTAGCATAACATTTATTGCTCCAGTGAATATTCCCTTTATAGTCCTTAGAATATTCATGGAAATTAAATGGAAGAGAGGTACAATCAGCTTCATTGAAAATTCAAATTAATGTTTTCTATTTTTGGCAACACTCCTCACACATCATTAAAAATCAAAACAGTTATTCTGTGTGAAATGCAAATATAAATAAACAAACAAAGAATGCCCTGGGACTCCCTTCCCGTGCCATTGAAACTGTCCTCTCCTGCCACACTCCTCATTCCCTGGTCACACAGGAGTCACATCCTTTTGGGAGAGATTTGGTTCATGTGGACCTGCAACTTCCAGGAGAAGAAAAAAGGGTGGAGGGCACAAAATTACTGCATAAAACAAGATAATACCAGAAATTACCACAACCTACTCTTCCCCTTAATAATTTCCTTCTCCCCTTTCAGATGCGTGTACAATGAGCAGGTGCCTAAAAACGGCAAAAAGAAATTTTAAAAAATGAATTTTGTGATGAGGTGATCCTCTCCAAAAGGAAAGTTGCAAAATAAGAGGTTGTATAAAGCCACTCAATGGCTTTGTAAATTTTTTTTTCAACTTCTGCCACTTAAAATCTGTCTTCAGATAGTTTTCACAGTAACATCAAAACTATCTTCTCGCATTAGGACTTGAAATCCCTGCTACTATAAATGGACTGAACCCAATAATGAGCTCCAAGGAAGTGGCACATTGGGGTTCCACCTATAAGGGATGGGAAAATTACGCAGAGCGCTTAATCCTGGCAAAAATCAGGTCAGAAACAGGGGGCAACAAGACCACCAGTTCAGCCCATGGGACACACAACCTGTTGGACACTGAAAATCAGCTCCCACCACGCCCAGAGTGAGAGGAGCTCGTGGCTGGGGACACCAGGGTGGGTCATGGTGTGGGGCAGGGAGCTGCTCCCCTAAACCAGCAGGGCATTGCCCACAGACAAGTCAACCCCCTCTACTTGCAGGCCCATCTTCCCTAACCCCAGTGCACACAAATCACCTTAATTACTTCTCCCTAAATATATATTTTAGCTTAAAATATGAAATATTAGGAGAACACCTCACATAACATGTTTTTTGCAAAGCAACTCAGTGGAAGCCACCCTGTCAAACCCCAGCTTGGCATCCACCAGTGGACATGAAAGGCTGCCAGAAATCCATCTGAAATCTCAATACATGATCTCAAATGTTCTCACCCAGAGCTGCTTGAAGCATCCAAGGGCAGTAAAATCAAAGGGAATGCTCTCCCTTTTTCCAGGGGAAAAAAAATAAATAAATAAAATTGAGTGAAACTTCAAAAGCCAGTGAAGAGGGAGACAGTGTGTGTTTTAGACAAGTTAAGTGAGGAATCCAGGACAGAGTGATAGGCCTGTCATGCAGGAAATCCAGCATCTCAACTCAGGGTTAGAAATCAGAAATGAGCTAGAAGCCAAGTTAGTTCTCTATGCACCCACCTGAGAGAAGAGCACTCACAAAGCACAACACTGGCAAAGGCAGGCTCATACTCCTCTCCTGAGGGATTATCTACAGAGCTCTGGGTCTCACCCAAATATTAATTTTAAGGAAAAAGGACAGCCCAGCCAGGACATGCTGGTCTAGAAACTAAATTAAATGTAAATAAAATTCAGTGCTTGGGGGCAGATTTCCTCAGGCATCTCTCCAGGCCCCAGGCAGAGAGCAAAGATCTAGTCCTGAATTTCCACCCTACCATGGTGGGATGGAAATGACTGATGGCACCAGGAACTGGCATGGGAGGAGCTCCATAATTCTGAGGTATTCCCCTCATACTCTCTTCCATGAAAGCCCCTCATTTTCAGGCCTCCTTCATTTTCTTTTCCCTAAAAAGCCAGTCAGGAGCACAGTTGGGATGCAGGGGCTGAGTCTCTTTGGGCTCTCTTCTCTCTCTTTGAAAGCACCAGGGCTGTTGTGGTGCCAGACTCACAGAGACAGAGACAGGAAATCTGTACCCTTCAACCAAGCCAGTCAGCTTCACTTAAAAGTGAGAAAGCTCCTGGGAAATAGAAAATCCTGCACAGAATAAATATGCAGGAAATCAAACAAAAGTTCCCTTTGGAGTTTTTTTCCCCCACTAGTTTCTATGTACTTGCACAAAGCCTGATACCACTGATATTCATGTGGTATTTGGGAAGGATGAAAAAATGAGCATAGAGGAACCAAATACCATGCAAAGTCTCTGTTTCTGAGTTTATATTGCCTGATATTTTTATCTGTGTAGGAAATTATCTATATCTTTAATGTGTGATTAATGGAGTTGAGCACTTCTGAATCACTGGCACTTGCTACCGTGCTGCATAGATATTTTTGTACTGAAATAATATTAAATCAACAATAAGGCCTCCATTTGGCATACATTTCACAGGCACTTCTGAATAAAAAGAAAGAAACACTTCATAGAATTAAATAAAAGTTCAACAGTTTTTAAAAATAATACTTGAGGAGTGGGGGAGAGAAAAAGTTATTTCTATTGAATATATGTATCCATGTGCTGAGCACATATTCTTTGATGTCATTGAATGCTTATAATCTAGGAATAATTTGACTTCTTTTAAACTTCATCCAACAGTCTTAGGCACAAAAGTCGTTTTGTTCCTGCTTGTCCTGTTTGTCATTTTTACCCATCATGAGCATATCTGTTATCCCACACTATTAAAAGTTTCTAATACTTTCTTTTTCTTTTGAGTACAGAGACTACCAGAAAATATAATAAACTTTTTAAAAGGGGAACTTTTCACTTACTATTACTGACCATTTCTAAGAAATTAATCATATTTCAACTACTCAAAAGAAAAAAACATTTTTATCAAATTCAATATTCTCCTAAAATAAGACTTCCAAATGCTACTGAAAACCTTTAACTTTTCTGTTCCATTTTCATAGGCTTTGAGGTAAAAATTCCCAGAGATGAATGTTACCTCGAGGTAAGAAGACAATGGCCATGGAGTATAGAGTGATTGAAAGGCAGATGAATATCTCAAGGCTTTTTTCACAGCTTTATTTGCTGCTTTCATCCTCAGGCTTCTTTTCCAAAGTTCCCTCATTGCAAAAAGTGATAAAATTAAAAGGATGGTTCATTCTAAGTGATTTTCCTTTGAAGTGCTTTTTATGGGCTGAAGACCCATCCTGAAATTATTCCTACCCCTGCAAATGCAGGAATAAATGTAAACTGCTGGAATGGGAATATTGCAAGAATTTCAATACAGTGCAAAACCACTGCACTGACACCAGTAGGAAACCTGATGAACTGCCAGTGGATTTCAAAACTGATGCTCTTATTAAAGCTCTTGATGCTGGTGAGATCAGCCAATGGGGTTCAGCTCAAAAGGTTATTTTAAATTTTTTTCTTTTTAGGCTGCAAATTCACACAGCTTTCAGGCTTTTTTTCAAAGACTTATTGATGTCTTTTCAGGTTTTTTTAACATCTAGTTTTTCTTCCTCTTTTTTTTTTTCTTCTTTCTGCTACCAAATTCAATAATGATATCAAGATACATTTTGGTTTTCCCTTTTCTCAATTGTCTCTGCTTTCTTTTCTGAAATACTCTTTCCTGCTATTTTATAAAAAGCAACTCATACAATCCATCATTTCTCACAATAAGGGACTAAGATTCCTATTTCATGAAAGTGTGATTTAAAACGTGGCTCTGTTCCCCAAAAACTCCAGCAGTCATTTTTGTACTGCATCAGTTCCTTGGGCCCCAGTTGGGCTGGAGTTAAGATCTGTGCAAACACACAAATGCAGGGGGTTCATCTTTGAAGTGGTCACTCAGCATCACCCAATAAAGGACTATCAAAAAGGAAAAGTGCTTTTGAATATTTCCTCATTTCCATGTGGTGCAGAAGCACACCAGCTTTTGCTTAATATTAAGACACCCTTCAAAGCTACAAAAGTTAAAACATTTCTTAATGCTGTATACACTGAGACAATTGGACAATACTTCAAAGCTCTTGGGTTTAAATCTTTTGGTATCACTACCATTTCAAGTAAGAAGTATTTATACAACATTGTCAAACAAAAGTTATTTTGCAGCTAATCTGACATAGTTTTGGAACAGAAGATAATAAAAATCTATTGCATCCTGTTTATTTTCTGAAAAGGGTGAAACGTGATCAGATGGGGCATTTTAGCTCTGAAAAACCTTAAAAACACTGACATTGTTTACATGATTTCAGTATCAAGTATTTATCAGCTCTGAACCAGGAAAGGTGCAGAATAAGATTCAGCAAGCTTTCCAAAAGAGCGCAGGAAAGGATCAGATAAGGCAAACTGAATATTTATCAAGCTCTGAGACTCATGAGCAACTCCTGATAGGGCATGTGAACCAGAAACACAAAGATGTTTTCCTCTATAAATGGATGTGATTTAGAAACACTCCAAAACACTAGGATCACGTTCTGCCGAGCACCTCTTACTAATAGCAAAGAAACATTGCTGCCTCTTTCTTGGCTGGGAGCTGAAAATCCTTTTACTAGTTCTTTCAGAGAAGTTTATGTGAGCATTTTCCACGAGTTTGGGAAATGTTTAATCATCAGCCTTTTTACATTCATTTCCTACTAATTCAGCTGCTTTAGAATGAGAGGTAAATTCACCCATGCCAGTTATGTTCAGCCTTTCCTTTCCTGCATCACCTCCCACTCCTGTAACAGCCAAAGACTGATGGAATAGTCCACATAGCAGCCTGAAAAAACAACAGAAAACCCACCACAATCTACCTGCTCCTGCTGCTTATGATGCTTGTAAATATCACTGCTCATTTATTTTTTTCTAATTTCCTAGGGTTTTTTTTTAATTTGTATTTTTGGAAATCTAATAATTCATCTTTTCCAGGCATATCATCAGCTTTACAAAGTAAAATCATTCACTTTACTCTATGTAAGGTAGTAGATATTTAAATAAGCAAATAACTAGATGAACCAGAGAAATGGGTAGGATATTGGATGAACACACAGGAAACTCAAAGACATGAGCTTTCAATTCAATCAACAACAAAAATGTTGCCCTCCAAAACAGTTTTTCAAGCTTTCCTCCAACAATGGCCTGATAAAAAGGAGAGAGATTTACCTTGAATCTGATGTGTTTGTCAAACTGTTTGACATTGGAAATCAACCTAGAAAAAGAAGATTTTAGCACTATTTTTTAGAGATGGATATTTACCCTCAGACCAAAGCACACAGGTGCTGGAAGTCTTGGCAATTCACAACCCATTGTCCATCTCTATTTGAGGAGCACAAGAACTTCCCAGGGCTGAGACTGAGCCCTTGGGTTGGGTATGGGGCCATGCAGCCCCCAGGTTTCTGAACTCATCCTCACAGTGGCCAGATCAGTTAGGTCTCAGCGAGAGAGAATATTTATTTCATTTGTAATCAAAAGAGAGCTGTCAGGCACTGTGAAGCACCAGGCACCAACACTGGTCAGTATTCCCTATCTTAGGAGAAATGAGAAATCAAATTCCCAGTTTAACTTCAAGACATGCATAAATTGAAGGCTTTGTGTAACTCTGAATAACCCATGGCATTGCAAAATTAATTTCAAAACTGAAAATCTGCCTCATCCTCAGCATGATTTACCTGAGTTTATATTTCACCGTTATTCCATAACAAAGAATTTTAAGTTCACCTTCTTGAAAAAACCAAAATCTTTGTTGCATATATTTGATCCAGTCTTGTTTAGATTGCAAGGAATTACTAACGAAAAACAACAAAAATATTATCATGAAAGTTAAACACTTTGGTTCAGCCCCATATCCAAACACATTCAACATCATTTTATAGGGATACTTTGAAAATATGCCTCTCTTCAGAGCCACACAACTTCCACTGGACAGCACATATATCCCGCAGTTGTCTAAACACTAATCCCTATTTTTATCAGTAATTTTCTCTTTCTCATTTAGATTTCATGAATCAAATACAACACTAACAAAGATATGGTTTTTCTGAGCAGAGATTGTAGAAGCAGCAGAGTAGCTCCTATATTTTAGTTCCATTCTCTGTTTCCCAAGCAAGTTAAGCAGATTCTAAGTGCCACTGAAAGTGACTTTTGAAACACATGCAAGAATGTCAGCAACTCTGCTGCTTGTATATAATTTTCTACATCCTGAAAACAGTAATTTACGTGGAAGCAGGACTGAAATGTCATGACACAGCAGAATTACAATTGCTTGGATGTTTAAACTGTGCTTTTCCTGTTTTTGAATGTATTTTGGTTCTCTTAAAGATGAGATTATATCCTAAATTCCTGAGTTTTATGAAAAGTACTCTTAGCAGAACTACCAAAATTCTTGTAGCTTTTAGCAGCAAAAGTTTAACAATTAAATTATCAATATAAACAAAACAAGACAAACCTTAAGCTTAGTTCCAGCTTCACTTCTGGAACAAAGGCAAACAGATTTGATTTTCCTTTCACTTAAATATTGCAAGTGGGAATCAATAGAATCACAAAACCATCAAGACTGGAAAAGATCTTTGAGATCATCCAGTCCAATTGTCTACCCAGCACTGCCCCTGTAGCTCCATAACACCTGAACAAAGAAAAGTTTTGTCTCATCTCTAATCTGAATTTCCCCTGTCTCACCTTAAAGCCACTTCCTCACATCCTCTCACTGCAAACACCATACAAGAGAAGGAAATCTCCTTTGATATAGTCAGTAAATAATTAAAAAAAGCTCAACTCCCATTTGAAAAGGGAAGAAATAATCAAAGCAGCAAGAAGAGCAGCAAACTTTTCCAGATATTTCTCTGGCTAATGAAGTGAGAGGTGAAACTAAACTGTCTCAAATATATTTTGCCATAAAATTGTGTCCTGGAACAATCTCCTGCCAAATGAGAATATAACAACAGAGGCCCTGAAGGATTTGTTACTGTGACTGATTTTGTTTAACGGGTTCATACAAATTGTTTGGAAAAATGAAAGTGGCTGTAGCTTGTCAAAAACTGCAGATTTATTAAAAAGAGCAATAATAGATGGAACCCTATCAGGGGTAGGAAATAAACAGGAGGAATCCAACTAGGGTAGGACAATAGGGATTGAGAGATCATGTGCAGTGTCAGGAGATATGATATAAAGCCTTTAGGGAGGCCCAGCAGAGGATTAAAAATAACTCAAGTTTGACAAGTCACAGAGAAGATGAATCATGGCTAATGACAAAAAGAAACAGCACACAGACAGGATCACACAATTTGTGTCACGCAGCAGTAAGGAAGCCAAAAGGTCAGTGAAGAATTGGGAAGTGAATCAGGCACTTGTGCCTTGGATTCTCATCAAATAAACAGTTTTCAACTTTTAGGAGAGCATTTACAGACTCTGAGCTTTTTAAAGGGAGCAGTGATATTTTTCTTTTTCGGAAAATTAATCTTCAGCCTAGCCAGGATTTTTCTCCTTTTTGTTATCAAGGATGCATAATACAAGGAAAAAAACCAACAAAACAGTTGGAATAAACACTTGAAACAACAAATTGGTCACTGATTACTGTGATGTACATACCAGGGGCAAGGGAATTGCAGCAAAATTATTCTTTTGGCAGATTTTCTATTTAAGAGAAATAGAAAATCTGCCAAAACATTTTGCTTTACAAAATGTTTGCTCTGTTGTAGTTAGTTCCTTTGGGAATTGTTTTATGGCAGGGAAAGGGGGGAAGGAAGAGGGGAAAGCAATGCTCATAAATCCCTGGAAAGGGAAATATGACATTGCCACAACAGGCAGAGCAACAAACAAGCTCTGAGAATTGCAGAGTTAGAGGACAAAAATGCTCCATCCAATGAGATTCTAGGACTCTCATATTTTCAAACCCATACACAAAAATACATACTGACACTCTCTTGAAATACCAATTTTTTCAGAATTCTTCTTACTATTTTCTACAGCCCTCAGCCTCAGGGGTGATTCTCAATAACTACATGTTCTAAAGTCATGTTTGTGCCACAGATTGAACTATTTGTACTTACCATAGAAATTAGAAATATCTCTTATGGTGAAATCATACTAAAAAAAAGCTTCCTAAAAACCAGATTTTTCAACTTTCAAATAATGGTTCAAGGTAAATATATTTCCCGCAGTATAGAAAGATTTCCCCTTTTTTCCTTTAAAAAGATATGCACAGGCTATGTGAATGTCATAGTTTTTAAGTAAAGCAGTTTCTCTGTTTGAAGGCATAAACATTAAGTATTAGCTGTTACTTAAGTGATAAATTGTATTTATGTCACTTACAAAAATTAAAATACATTGACATTTTATTTTCTCTCAGACTGGTGGGATTTACTGATATTTTGAGTGTTTTCAGAAAATGTAATTACAGTTACAGACTTGGTTTCAGGGCAGGCTACTTCAAAATCACAAAACGAACCTATTAATGATGGAAAAAAAGAGCTTCAATGTAGGTGTAGACTCAATTCATGCAAGTCACACTTCAATCTCCATGTGAAAGTGAGTGATCAGAAACAGATTTGCCAATAAAACCAAATTATTAGAAAAACCTCCAAACACATTTTTCTTAATTCTTGTTTTACTGTGAAAGTGACCAATCCATGTTGAATTATCAAATTCTTTTCTGGGAAAAAATGAGACAAACTAGTTTCAGTAAGGAAAAAACCCCAAAACTTCAATTCTCCATCCTTATAGGTAGAGGGATAACCACAAAACACCTGCAGATATTAAAGTCATTTGCCATCTTCCCCGGAATTTCCAAGGACATTCTCGTGGTATTTAATATTTATTTTTATTTTAATGATAAGTAATCATTTAAATCTTTCATGTAATTAAATAAAATATCATGATACTCCTAAGGATTGCACTATTGCTGAATACAGTAAGAAAAGAAAGTCAATTAATTTAAAAATATGTCACTGGAGAGCAAAAGCAGAAGTTTTCTGATGTGAGCTCTGCATTCCAGTGGAGCACCTTGATTCATTGACAAAGCACTTTTCTAACAGAAGCAAACATTAACTGCAAAATAGACATGAACAAAGCAGTCATTTCAAGCTCAGCTATTATTTCTAGAGAGCTACAGCTACAAACACTGAAATTAGGATTATAGTTCCATTTCAAGTAAGGGAAAATCAGCTAGGTAGGTGGCTCTGCACATACTTTTAGTCAGTTTAGAGCTCCAAGTTCTTTGGTGATACAAAAATCTATGATTTTTTTCCTGAAAAGGGCTCAAGCAGATATTCCCGTTAAAACTCCATCAAAAAAAACTTTCTTAAATCCTCTGCTCTGGAGTTAAAGCTTGGATCTTTACCCAGAGTGAACAGACTTGTTGCAAAGTAGCTAAAAGCTACTTCATACATATATATAAATGCATAAATAAATATGCATATATAGATCATAATATTTCTTTAATTAATGCAACACTTATTGAAAAATCAAACACAGTATGAATCAATTTGTGCCTGTTCTGACTGTGAATTTCAATGCTAATGCTGTACGGCCTAAGCCAAAGCAGTACCTGGGGATAATTTGTGCTTTTAATTTGTGGGGGGTTTTTTGACACAATCCAGGGATCAGGTTTGATTTTTGTTTCAATTCACAGCACAGCAGACCTGTGTAACTCAGTAATTTTTTATATTTACCTATTTCTTATATTTACCTGCTTCCAAATCTGGCACAGGGCAGACCTTGGCTTCTCAGAAGTCTTTCCCCAGAACCTTTTTACTTATGCCCACTATCACCAGTCTAGATGTGACCCTATGAATCAAAATTAGGAAAATCAGCTAGGAAATAGTGGGAAGAAGTTGGTTTTTCAGACTTACCCTGCAGCAACACCTCAGCTCTAAAAGTAAATCTGTCTCCTTGAGTCCCACCTGACTGCAAATTCTCATTAACACTTGGCAATTTGAACAACTGCAATGGTAATTTCACGAGAAGATTTGGCATTAGCAAGAGACCAAGGAATAAATAAAGGAGATTGAAAAGGTTTTTTTCATCCCTGTTTCTTTCAGGGTTTTTTTCCCCACTGTTTAATGCCACCTTCTCTTGTACACATTCAGTTGTCCCTCAGCCTTGCCCAGGATGGTTACAACTGTAGAAGTGCCTGAAACTGAGCACACACATCTGCTCATAGAACAACTGCCAAGAGAAGTTTCTATACTGATGCAGACCCTCTTATTGTCCTGAAAACTTGAATTTTAGCCCTTTTGGAGGACTATAATTACAGACCAGATTATGTTTAAGCAATTTTTCCCAATTATCTAGAAAATTATGTTTAAGAATTTATGGGAAGTACTGGGAAGGAGAGAAAGGCAACAGTTATGATTATTAAATTCTACTTCATCTCAAGAGACTGAGGCTGCATGATCCCATCACTTGTATAAACACAAAAGAGGATGCAACATCTGAAGCTAAAGACCAATCCTGTGAGAATTGCTGGAATGACTTGGAGGAGAACAAAACTGGCACCAGATGAAAAATGAACCTAAACTTTAATGCTAGATCTAAGGTATATTAAATATTGGTCCCATTTTGCTGTCAGCATCCAAGCTGTTAACAGAATTACCACTTAAGGTGCAAGGAACCACGTGCCCTTTTGGCCCAGGGGATGCAAAGGAGAATTATTGAAATCTGATGACATCAAGCAGATGAAGTGAGATGCTCTCAGCTCAACACTGGCTGCGACAAGAAATTGATGATGGGTGAAATCAGACTTGCACACTTTCAGATGAGCCTCAGCCCATACCAGCACCAAATCCTCTTTTTGCCTTTTCTTTCCCATTGTTTATTTGGAAAAAAAAATCCCTTCTTAGGCTAATGTATCTTTATTATCTACTTTCTAACTCTTTCAAGGATTTGTTTCCTCAGCTGTTGGACAAACCCTACTTATGCAAAAAAGTAAGATATGTCCTTCATTTTTTTTTTAATCTACTGAATGGATATTTTAAAATAGCTGCTGCCTCCCTTTCCCATTAGAGCTGGCCAAATTCTGTGCAACTGATTGCTTTATTGTGGAGTCCAACTTTTGGACTCCCTGGTGCCAAAAGGCATAATAGATAAACAGCTGGAGCATTCTCTTCACTTGGAGATTCCATTTGCCAAGAATGCTTTTGACTGTAAAAGCAAACACATACACTGACACACACAGACAGACACACCAGGGAGAGGCTGAGAAAATCATCTCTGGAAAGCTGTAAACATTGCTCATTCCTTCTTCTGGAATGTTCTGTTGTGATTAGGAGTAGGCTGTGGAAGCAGCTCATAGTGCAGGAGAAAAACCACGCACAGAGGTGGAAAATTAATTCCCTAAAATCATAAAGAGCAGCTAAAACACAGACAGGAATGGAAAGCTACATCCATACTCTGATTTCCACACCATTCATTCATTCCTTCATTCTCTCCCTGTTCCTGGGAAATTTGGATTGTACATTTAACTCCTCATGGATTCTGCCTCTGGTTCAGCACATATTTACTATTGTCTAGGTCTCCACACATGTAGGCTATGAAAAATGAATTATTCTAAAAAACATCCAAATGCTACAAGCTGAAATCCTTATGAAAGGAGAGGCAATAACACAAAGAAGGAAGGGAGTTAATGCAACCAATGGGATGCAGGATTATTTTAGCACTTCAAGTCAGTCAAGCACAGTGGCAGCAGTCAAGACCAAGGAAAAGATGGGAAGATGTGACTGCTTGGATTTAGGATCCTGGGAGCAAGGTCTGGAGACCATTTCTGTGTAGTCAAAGGTGACATGCAAGCCACACGTCTCAGTCACTGAGAGGCGACCTCCAGCAGGAAGGGGTGGGGAGAGATGGAGCCAAGATGAAGGTGCCACCCTCAAACCTGCATTGAGGAAACCTGCAGGGGTGGCAAGAAGAAAATTTCAGGGATGTATGTAGGAAAGGATGGTTTAGAGAGAATATGAGGGGAACCTGAAGGGCAGGAGCTACAGACAGCGCACACAGAGAGGTCATTAAGGAATTCAGAGGTGAGGAAGGAAGTGGATAGCTTTAAGAGATGGAAACATCAAGATCAAATTTAAAATTACTGGTGCTGGATGGGGCTCTGAGAAACTTGAGCTAGTTGCAAGCTGCTCACTGCAAGGAGGGGTTCCACCCTCAAAAATCCTTTCCAACCCAAGCTCCCCTGTGATTCCATGACAGATTTTGACAGAGTGGACTTTTACAGGGAAAAGGAACTTGATTAGAAGAGGTTTGTTAGGATGTGCACAAGGGTGAGGGAGGCTCTGGGCTAAGCTTATTGGGAGGTTTAAGGATAAAGTGTGAAGACCATCTGCCCCAAAGAACTTACACTTTCCACAGCCCAAGTTCTTGCCCAGGCTGGGGCTTTGCAGAGATGCAGCCTTTGTTAATACATGGATCAAACTCAGAGCAGCTCTGAGTGTGAAATATCCCATCCGGGCCGCAGCTCTCACCAGCCCTGAGACAGAAATAATAATAATGTGGTGAAATGGGATATGGCACACACCATCTGGCAGCTGTGCAAACAAGAAGAAGAACCTTATGAAGAACATTATTACACGTTTGGGGACCTGCTGATTACATTGCATGTCTAAGGTTAGACATTTTGGTGTGTAAAACCTGAGAACACAGTCTAAATCGTGGATAATTTAATAGGTTGCACATGGACTTCACCTCCAGTTTATTAATTCCTTTTTTATTCAACAATACATCCCTTTTTAAAATACTTTCCTGCTTTTATGGTGAGCTGCTTAAGGTGTAGTTTCAAACACGTGAAGCTGAAAAAAATAATTACTTTTCTGTAAGAGTAGGAATATGTAAAATGGTTGGGTCCTATCAAGGTGTTCAGCATTGCTATAGAGCTGAGAGATCATATTTCAAATTAATCTGTCACCTGCACAGACAGCAAATCCTCTTCCCCTTAGAAAGACCAGAGGGTTTTTATCCTTACCTTTTTACTTTTTTTCCCCCCCCTCATGAAGGGGAACAACAGAAAGTGATTAAGGAGAGTGTGTTAATAAAAAAGCTCTTTAAATCAACAAGCTTATGGATTTTGAAGGACTGCCAGGAGAGTCATTAACAGAAAAATATTCAAAAGGCACTTAAACGTGTTCTCTGACTTCAATAGATTTGTTTCTGTCACCTCACAAGAAAACAGAACAACAGAGAGCTCAGCCTCATCCCCTGGCTGGTTCTGTGTGCTCAGCAGTGCATTTCAATTACCCACTCAAGCCTGCCTGTGCTGCCAGAATTCCCTCTCTTGCTCCCTCTCCATCCAAGAAATCCTCATCTTTCCTTCCCCTACCTCACATGGACTATTTATGCTGCTTGAAGCTCTGGCTTCTCACTTCTTTAAGCCATCTCTATTTACCAGGGCAGCATTATTTCATCACACGTGACTTGTTCATGGTCCCCTTTGCACTCCTGCATTCTTTTTCCAATCTCCCCTCACGGCCTCATGCCAAATTCCTCATCTCCCTGAAATGCAGTGAGGTGTACATCAGTATGATCCTGCAGCAGATGGTGCTTGGGAGAAGAGAGATCAAGTTCACAAATAAAATGGACCAATCTAAAATTGCAGGTGATTCAGTTTTCCAGTTATGGAGGAGTTGCTTGAATCAGATGCCACGGTAACTTGGAAACAAACCTCAAGCATCTTGAACCCATGCTCCTACAAGTAACTGGCCTTAGTATCATCAAGGAAAAACTTTTCCTTTCAGCTAATATTGATTTTTTTTCCCCTGTCCTTTCATGCTGTCTCAGGATTTAAAAACATTGCTGCAGAATGCGGAAAATTTGTTTTCAACAGAGTTCTGTTTCCTCAGGTCTTCTGTCACGCCCACCACAATGCCTTTGCCTTATACATCTCCTAGCCTAACCCTGTGGTTTTCTGCCTCATCTCATCCTTTCTGTGATTGACATAACCCCAGCTCCTTCCCTCCTGCTTTTTACTCTTCAATACTCAGCTTTCTTTCCACTACTGCACAAAATTTTAGGTTTTTTGACTCCCTTGGCAAGGAACAGAACATGTTGTGACCAGTCCAGCTCTGTGCATCCTCGCGACCACTGCCTTGTTTCTGCCCAGCACCAACATTAACTTATTCTCTCTTCTGATCCCAGATGCTGACTTCCATAAAATTCTGTCAAATTTGGCACGTGGAGTGACTGCTTAAGCCTCATTTCCTTAGGAAACCAGCTAAAACATTTCACTTCCTCTCTCTAAACTGGATTAAATAACTGCAGGCTGGATGGGGCAGCAGCAGGACAAACATGACCTGGTCAGGAACGGCGCCAGAGCTCACAGGTGCTTCTCTCCAAGCCTAAGGAAAACAGCTCACGGTGTTGACTCATCTTTCAGCCCTCAGAATCTCTTAATTGCCCAGTGAATTATTCACCCCAGCTTGCTCCTCCCTCCCTCAGCCCTCTCACACCTATTTTGGCCTGAATTTACGTTCAACATCTTTTCCTGAAGCACCAATAATAACAAAATCAAAAAGTTTGCTCCCATTTCCACAGCACCAAGGACAGACTCTTCTGAGAGCTGGCTACAACACCTGGGAGACAAGACAGAGAAACTTTGAAGTCCTGAAAGATGAGTGCACTGAATACATTGTAATAATCAAGGGACAACTGCAATTAATAAAATATCCTGCAGGGGAAAGATGGACCTGTTCTAATGCTGGAGAAGAGCGGAAATTGTTCGATATTTGTGACAAATACAAAAGGAGGGTGGATCAGCAGCAAAGCACAAGCTGACACAGCACTGGCCCTAAATTTAAGTGGGATAAACACTTTTTTTTGCTGTACAATATATTCCTTTAAAATATACAAATCATGTAGTACCACAGCTCTTCTCCCACCAAATTCAGCAAAATAAATGGCATTTGAAGTTACCTTCTTAGTAGCACTCAAAGCCTAACATAATAACCAGTTAGAATATTGAAATCAAGGATCTGAGCTGTTTGAACCAGTCTAAAAGATGCAAGAAAAACTCAATTAAATGCTGGCTTTTAAACGGCAGAGTTTGTGCATGCAAGGCTGGAAAAAACAGCATCTCTGCTTCCCCAGATCCTGTCAGTGAAATATTTCAGAGGGGTTACAAATCTTAATTGACCACAGCAGCACATGTCAGGAAAGGTAAGTAGTGTCACTCGTGTGCCAAGGAGGAGGAAAGGAGGACAATGGGAAGGAGCAGGAGGTCAAGCCTGGGGAGCAGGACAGCCTGGATTAACAGCCAGGCACTGCTGGGTCTCAATCCAAGCTTAAAAATCACAGCTTCGACAACAAACAAAAAAACTGCTGGTCAAATGTGATTGAATTTGAGAGACTGTTCTCTAATCAATCATGACAAGGTTAATTCTCCTAAACTCTCACTAGCAGATGCTAATCTACCCTGGAGTGCATCCAGAATAATTATGAAAACAAAAGCAGTTTGTAAGCAAAGAATTGTGTACAGCCTTTCCTTTTTTATTCCTTTGCTCTACCTCCCCAAATAATGAGAGACACCCAAACAAAACCTTCACAGTAAAACTAAAATATCACACATAAATAACATCACACCTATGAGAGGTGATAACTATACAGATGGATTTAAAAAACAATTGAGCTCAACAAATTTTGAACAAACTTTAGTACTGCCAGATGAAAAAAAAAAAAAAACAAGACCAAGCAAATCAAAACACGAAAAAAAAAGAAATCCCAGGAATCCAATCAACACACAAATAGCATATTCTCTATAAGGCTTCTACCAATATTTGGAGAAATAATACTGTGAGTACACAGTCAAAATCCCACAGTCATAAAGTCCCACATAAAAAACAAATGAAAGAGGAAATTGATAGAGAAATTAGCAAGCATGAGGAATTCTGTAAGGAAAAAAAACCCGCAAAATTTAAATTATAGAATTAAATGAGAAGGGAAGACATGGAGCTGTTATCTCCTGCTGATGCACAGATTTCAGTGAAACACCTTTGTAAGTGGAAAAACCCAGGATTTTTTCCCCTAAAATGCAGATGCTTTGCTGCCTGTTCTGGAGGGACCACCCTCAGACTGCTCAACTTGCTTTCCCCCACCCACCAGTATAAAGTAAAGGTTTTATATCAAGCACAACCCATGAGAAAAAAAAAAAAATCTGAAATCTCCTGGAGGGAGTCCATCCCAGCATGAGAAACTTTTCCACACTGATTGCATCGTTCCAAGAACAAAATGGTTGGGACTGGAGCATGGCTGGTTAATTCCCCAAACAGAAGCCACTAAATTGCTTTTTCTGAAATTTTTTTTGTGGCCTCTTTCCCTCACTGGCCAAGACAAATACAATAAAACAATGATAAAACAATCAGAGCACCTGGGCACTCTGTTCAGTCTATTCTTCTTCAACTGAAGCATAATTTGGGCTATTTTCTCTTACCCCTGGATATCTCTTGGCAAGCTTACTGAACTTTGATAATCTTTGAGTCTTCAGTTTCAGTTTAAACTTAATTTAAAGCAGGGGAATGAATTTCAAAATATTTTGGGAGGGAAGAAAAGAGAGGATGAGACTGAGAAAACAACTCAACAAACTTTGTTTCCTTAGGACACAAGCCCAAAAAAGCATCTCCTGGGAAGCTGGCTTTAGAACACAAGGTTAGTTTGGGCTCTGTAGTAGGGAGCATCAGCTTGAGACATAAATTGAACCTAACAACTAAAAAACCAGTTATTCTTAAAAATATCTTGAGAGTCACAAAAAAAAAAAAAAAAAAAAAAAAAAAAGAAAAAGAAAAAAAAAGAGAGAGGAGGGAAAAAACTCCACAACACCCCAAAAAATTCCACCATTGCACAGTTATATTCAGTCTTCAAATAGAGGCAAGATTCTCCAAAAGTCCCTGTGGTTTCACTTGTGCTGTCTCAAAGTATTTTGAGCTTTCTGAGTGCTTTTAATTTGTCAGAATTCAAGGGAACAGAGAAAATGTCCACAGATATGGATTTGAGAGGCAGGAAAACAGGCAGAGACTGGAGAACTGTATCCCTGGAGCTGACTAAAGCAGCATCTGCCCAAGCATGGTTATAATTTTGTGATTTCTGCAGTCAAACAAGCAACTGGTTGCCTGGCATCAAAGAGGACCATTTGAGGAATGGAGAGGTGTGGATTTTCAGAGATTTTTTTTCCCAGAAGTTAAATAATTTCATTTCAATGGCAGTGAGGTCAGTAAAGCATAAATCCAAGAATTCATCTGTAATTAAGTGATAAAGCTAATTGGATCTGAGTTTATTTCCTGATTAGAGCCTGCACTGCTGAGATAAATGCCAAGGAAAAGCTGGGGGAAAGATTTCTCTTCTTTAAACTCCTATTGAGGGGCAAACTATGGTTTGATTTGATCACAACATTATTCTTAGTGTTTAAGATGCCTTGAAACAACAGAGATGACATTACTTTCATCAGTTAAGGAGATGCAAAAAGCAAGTGAGCTGATACACAACCATGACTTGATTCCTGAGCTCTGAGATTTTTGGTATTATAAAATCTGTATGAATGACAGCCCACTGAAATACAAAAGGATGCTGTGCTTGCTGTATATTACATAAATAAACTTCAACTCTTCTGTTTAAAAACTAGGGGGAAAAATTATTAAAACCACCACAAACAAACAAACATCGCTCAACCCAAAACTTTCTGGTATTAACTAGAGTTAAACAAATAGCTTAAGTACATTTCTCAAACAGACACTGACTCATGTGGAAAATCTAATTTGATTTTACTCAGGAAGAGAGAAGCAAAAAGCCAGTGAGGAAGCTGATCCAGTTAGCATTTTGCTTTAGGACACATTTCCCTTCAAGTGCAAAAACGGTGTCATGGACTTTGATACTAAAGCATCTCACTGGATTGCATCAAAGTGCTAAATTCATTGCAGAATCAAGGCCTAAATCTCCAGGTGTAACAGCAGGAAAGCAAACATGGATGTGGAACCACAGAACTGCAGCAGAAATGTCAGCCCAAGTCTCAAGGATTGGCTCCGAGATGTGGAATTTTCCCGGAGGTCTCAGTAAGGGGTTAACTCAGATGCCAAGCAGATATAATTTAGATGTCAACATTGTTAATTATTTAATTGCTCATAACAGCACAATTGGTGCAGACTCAGCTATGAATGACATCTCACTGCCAAGGCAAAGCTGGGGGAAGGAAGTTTTGCTTCGGGAAATACCCCAGTTTGTGTTGCCCCTACATCCCCCCACTGTCCCTACCGCTGGAGGCAGCTGTCCCCAGCTCCCAACAGGGGAGATTCTTCTCACGAATCCCATGGATTCACCCACTCCCACAGAAGGGCCCGGGAGTGTGACAAGCTTCCTTCTTGTCCAGGAGGAAGCCAAAGCCATCAACACCATTTTTGTGTTACTTGTGATAACGTCTGGTCAGCAACAATTCAGCATTTCTTAGAGCAATTGCTCTTCCTCACAGATCTGAATTTATGCTTCTGTGTTCATCCTGAATGTGATTTATTGTTCTGTCAGACCTCTTGTTTGGTCTGGTTTTTAACCACAACACCTCTGAGCTGAATTTAAAAAAATCCATTCCACACTGATTGAAACTGTTTTTCACAAATAATTTTGCTCTTAACTAAAAGATCATAATTTTCACAGAATAACTTCTTGAAAAAAATTCCTTTAACATGGTATCTGGAGATGTACACATCAAAAATATATTTCATCTTCAGAAAAAGTGAAAGCCAAAAAGTGAAAAAAAATTACCTTTCTCTTTTATGATATTCATGACTTTCTCTCTTTCTGGGAAAAAGTGCCTGGGTATCTGCTACAGCTATTGCCACAAATGCATAGCTATGAAATTAATTTCATTATGGAAATCAAACCTGCTTTTGTGCCTCATTTTGAGCACAAAAAATATATAAATATATATATAAAATATACAAATCCTATAGATTTATTCCACACTTAACAGGACTTATTACTAGACTTGTCAAAGAAGCCCAAACTAAACCACAAAACAAAAAGAAACTGTGGTTGTTAGGCTAATTTAAAATCATGTATGATTTCCCGTTTAAGTTTTTAAGTTGCCACTTTGGAATGAAATAATTAGCAATTTCAAAACATAATTTTTAAATGTCAAGTGAAATAGCATAAAACCAGAAAAATATTGTAGAAAAATATTCAGTGTGCTAAACAGAGCATTATGCTCCACATATTTCTGTATCACCAAGACCCTACAGGAATCAGACTTGTTCTGCTTTACACTGTGTCTTAAAGAATGGAATTAGACTTAAACAAAACATACCCATCCCCACCAAAAATTTGAACAATTTCCTATTTATATCACTTCACAGATTTAAGATTTATTCATGTTTTTCCTCAAAAGATTTGGATTATTTCCAAATTACCAGGTAGCCTGATAAAATTTGGGCATTACAGGTCAAAACCACATGGCCAAAAGTACTTTTGTGGGAGGATTTGTTTGAAAAGTGAATTTGCACTGCAGGTAAGCTTTTGTGAATACTTCCTATTATCTCATCAGCATGTTTTCTTCCCTCTGGATTTGGAAATCTCTTGCATAGTCTGGATTTCTAATCTCATTTAAACCCATTTTTAAATGCAGATAACTGATCAGCCAACATCCTTTGTGCTACACAACCAGAGGTTTCATGCTTTTCTAACGAAAAGTGTCATCCATTGCTTTTAATTTCTCTAACCTTGCACTGAAAAAAGCCACAATAGGGTAATATTCTTTTTCCTGCAGATTCAAGGATTGGGGTTTTTCCACAAGTAAAACAGAATTAAAAGCACACTTTTCTCCACAGATGTTTGCTGGGCTAGAGAGTAACACCTCATATTTCCTATATATGTGAACTATATTCAGAGTTTAAATTTTGTCTATAAACTTCATTTCGTTAAGTCATGATGCTTGAATGGATTTCACAGCACTTACAAAATGTTTCTAGGTGAAACAGATATTACAAGATCACAAATTCATGTTTCTTTTTGCTGGGCCTTCTCAATGATATTCAATCTGCGCTTCTTATATTCTATTCTCCATAATTCAATGAAATGAGATCATTTGAGTTAAGAGATACATATTTCCCCCTCAACTCTCAGAAACTCTAAATATTTTATAGTTCAAATTAGATCAACTTGAATATTGTGAGGGACTCATAAAGTATTTCTAAAGTGAAACATATTTGGAAAGACTTAAGAATTGCTTCCATTACTCTCTACTTCTTTTGTTTCCTATTTTGAATTGTAGGACACACATTTCTCATTTTTTCAAAGCCACAATTACATCACACAAATTTTCATGGTGGGAGTGACATTAAAACCAGTTTCATATGGGAAACTATCAAAATCAGCTTAATTTACATCCATTGCTGCAATTACTGTGACTTTTTTTTAATAAAAAAATAAAGTCACAGTAATTGACTTTTTTAGTAAATCAAGGAAAATTAAGAAAATTCCCTCTTTTAATTCTCTAAACTTTTTTTTTATAATTTTGAAATTAGCAATTACATCTGAGAAAATTGTATAATAATCCAACAATTTTTTTTTTCTAAAATGAAACACTGAATAAAATAATCTACTGTAAACTAGCATATCTGATAATAAATAAAAATATGTACGCTTTTCTACTAAAACAATATTTTAAATACTAAAACTACACCATGGTGTAGATGTTAATTCAGAGCAAGTGTTGAGAAATGCAACTGTTAATTTCACACTGAGTTTCACCAGGGATACCCTTTAAAGGCTATGTGCTGATTATTACTGCACAGGTTTATGACTCAATTTGTGACCTTCATGTCAGAATTAAAGCTCTGGACTGAGATGGCTCAATTAACCTCATCTGCAAATAATTTACAACACAGAACGCCACGAGTGTGATACCAATCCCTAAATGTCTGGGTTTTTTCCTGTATCAAAGTACACATCCTATTAACTGCCATTAATGATGCTGGTATTTAAAATGGGATTAAGGATTTCACACTGGGGAGAAAAAAAAGGCCAGAGAAATTTTCTTTCTTCTAATTCAGTTACATTCGTTTGAAAAAGAAAATTAAGGTTACCTAAACTGAAAACAAGGGCCAGAGAATCATCAGAAGGGGGAATCTCTTTTTTTTATCCAACTTGAGTTGTGCAGCAGAATATTTCTGTTTCCTGACACATTCAGCTAATCCCTTATTCTCTTATTCTAACACTAAAGCTACTCCTATTCTCTGGTGAAAGATGATGGGAGCTGCCATGGTTATGAAACAAAATAGGTACAGCACGTTTTTAATTAATTATATCAGACTTTGAATTTCATTAGAAAGACTATTCAAGGAGCAGGGCAGCAAATGTACAATGAAGAGCTAATTAAGTGATGCCATGTACCACTCAGTGTCACTGTCATTTTCCCCAGCTTTTCTTGGAAAAGAAATTCAATTTTCCATTTAAAACATATTTAAATGTCAAATATAAGCACTAAATTTTAACCAACTGATGCCTCACAAGTCACTTGGTAATTGTGGTTTTGCTTGAATGTTAATTCTAGTTTTCATTTTTTTTCTTTGCCTGCTCCCGGCAGTGATTTTCAGCACTGTTCTGACTTTCATGTGCCTGCCCTCACATTTTCCTGGAGTGAAAAGGAGCATTGTGCCTTTAAGCCCAACTCCTTGTGCGTGCCAACAGGCAAACACTGCACAGACACCTGATTTATAAAACTGCACACTCAGCCTGGCAACTTTTCCTCCTCCCAAACATGTGACAACAGCCAAGCTTTGGTGAAGGGGAAAACAAAATAAAATACAAAGGGAAGAGAGCCCCAGCCTTGTCTGGCTGTGTGGGCTGCTCTGCTGTGGTTGCGTGATGAGAGCAGCAAGGAGAAGCACGACAGAAAATCCCTGAATACCCAGCCTTTAAATATGCAGGAGCCTCAGGCACGCAGCAAATGCACCATCCAAAGTGGAGGTGTGCAGGCGACAGACAGCAAACCCCCTCACCCTCACACAGCTCCCAGCTCCTTTGCTTCCAGCAAAAAATTAACAAATTGAAGGGTCAGGGACAACTGAGCAAAGTTGATGTGTGATTTGTGGCCCTAACAAAGCTGTCGCTTTTCATATTTATCTAAAGAGCAGTTGACTTGCAGAGACCATCAGGTACATGCTCATCTCCTCTGTCTGCACCTACCACCCTTTTCTGAGGCAGAAAAGAGAAAATTATCATTATTTGGCTCTTCTATATTAAACCAATGCTTTTCAAACTGCCAGGCAAAACTAATTTAATGCATATACTGCACCTACGAAATTATTGTTACATCCAGCTAACGAAACTTGGAAAGAAATAAATTCCTCACCTAAATATAAAACCCAAGGGTGTTCTCAGAAGGAGATGCACTCGGCAAAATGCATGGAATAGAAAGCAGTATTTACCAAACTCAGAGTTCAGCACACTGTTTCAAATGTAGGAAAACCAGCACTCCCCTGCACCATTCCAGCAGCAACCTCCCTGCACAGCCTCTTGAAATGCAAAAATTCAGCCTGGCTTCCATCTGCAGACCCAGAAATATGCAGGTAATTTGCTAAGCAATGAGTATCCAAAGATGACTTTGTCCTGCTGGGTTTCTCAAGGGAGCAGGTTAAAAACATGACTGAGTGCTCTCCAAGTTCCAAAAGTGTCCCAGATTCCCTTCTCTTCTCCCCATGCCCTGCTGGAACCCCAGGTCAAATCTCATCCATCCTCCCACACCCTTCCATGTCCATGCCAGATATTTAAACAATTTTTTTAAAAGGAAGGAGTTTTTAACATCATACCATAATGAAGAAAACTGCAAGTGTAAATACAAGAGCTATTAGACAATAGGGGGAAGCAAATATCGTCAACAAACAACATCAAGATTGTACAAAAAAGAAATATCAGCATAATACATAAAGTTTTGCTTAATCACAATGATAGCAAAATCCAGTTATTATTTTCACAGTTGTTTGGCTACCATTAACTAAAAATGGCTTATAAAGAGATTTCCCATCACACAAGGAAATAATCCTAGCTATGTTTCACAGCTACTACAAAGCAAATTCCCCTCAGTTCCTTAGCTAGCAGTAAAGCTAAATGAGCTACAAAGAACTCAGCTTCTAATTGTTAGTGAAGCGAATAAACCACAGTTAAAAATACAGTCTCAGTCACAATATTTCATTTTATGGTGTTATAAAAGCCAGGTATACTAATCACCCCAGCAATTAGATGAAATCACACTTAAGTGAATAGTTAAATATAATGAAATTCACTATTCTTCCCCCCACCAGGAAAACACAGAATGAACCTACTTCAGTGTGTTAACTGTGAAAAAGAAATACCTATTTAAACATTTTCTCTATTAAAGATATAAACCCACAAACAAACAACCTCTTAATGATAATTACAGAGCCCATGGATCAAGGGCAACCAAAGCAATACAAGGTATTTCCCTCCACAGCATCACAGAATAGCATTTATTTTCCTTCATACAACATTTGCTTCTAAAATAACATTTATTTTTCTTTGCACACAAAGCTGCAGAGGAAACGCACTGGGGGACAAACTCCAAAGCCTACTAAAACAAATTATCCTGATGTGCTGCTCCTAATCAGGACCAACACACCAAGAGAATGCTCAGACTAGTGCTTAATGTAGCTCTGACCTTGGCAACCTCTCTTAGAGGGGTAAAAATCAGGGCTAGAACCAGAATTTCACAAGGAAAATTGCAACTTTGTTCACTTTGTCCTAAATGCTGCTGAGGATTGCATTGCCACACATAATTTTTGTGAGATTGCTGCTGTTTGGGGATTTTCTAACACAAGGTTTTTTAATACTGATCATCCCTCTATTTGCATACAAAGGGTATAAAGAGGGGTAGCAATAGACTCCATTCCACCTTCCCAGAGCCAGGATAAATCCAGGAGATTACAAAAAAATATATTATTTGAAATACAAGTAGTATTATTTGATTGTGGGCTGATAAGTTCTGATTTAAAAGTGGAGTAAATGCTGAGTCACTTTATTTAACATTAAAAACAGAGAAGAAAATGCTTCCTTTAATTCTCTGCAAGTTTATTTCACTTATCAGCTTACATCCACAACAAAACTAAATCACACTTGTCAGTATTTTCTATTAATTTTCTCACAAGTATTTAATTAAACAGTTACTATTTCTATTTTCTCAGCTATATATTTATTAAAAAAACTAGTTCGAATTCTTGGATTTCTTCTGGTGCAAGTGCTTAATTCTTTTTAGAACAGGAGCAAACTATTGTTCCTGACCCTTCTATACCTTATAATAGCATTAATCATGCTAAATTCTTTTGGTGCTCATGTGGATATAATGTAATTATAAGAAATTCCTGAAGATTATTTCTTATTCCCCCTTGGTCGTCAGGACAAATCTAAAATACACTGAATTTCTATAAAGGAAAGCATGCCAGAAAATTATAAAAGAGATGCTACATATTAAATAATAAACAGCAACATGGACCAGTAAAAATTATTAAAAGAAATGTGCTACATGATAAAGACGAATTCATTTCTAATGTATTTTCCCATTTTCACGTCACTATCCAAACTAAACAATATTTGAAGAACCAGGTTCTGTATCAGTAGTTTACAATTTTAAGAGTCCTCCTTTCCTTCTTTTTGTATAACACAAAACCCCCCACGTGAGATATGATCTCATTTAGGATATAATCCTTTTAAAACACGGCGAAAACAATCAGACACTGAACTTTCACATTCTCAAATAACAAACCTAGCAAATGTCAAAATGTAAAATACAAATTAAAAAAAAATTAAAAAAAAAAGGAAGAACTATTAATTGTTATTATGGAAATTCAACATTGTGTATTTAGAAAGGAAACCTGTAGTAATACTTCAATATGAAAAGTGTACCCAGTGAGATTTACAATAAAAAAAATTCTGCAGCATATCTCAATAACAATACTAGATACCAGAATTTTTATAATATGTCTTAACTATATATTTTAAAATATAGTCCTAAACCAGTGTATTCTTTGAAAAAGAGTATCATCTATAAGAAAATTATAAAGTAACTGTGGTAGTTAATCCATAAAGGACAAAACCTAAAATTTTGTATAGCTCAAAAAAAATAAATACAACTTGCAGTGCAAATTTTCCAGAAAAAGTACAGTACATAACTTTAAAAAAATTAAAAGTTGGAAAAAATTGCTGCTCCTCTATGCAGCCTTTAATATGATTCTCTTCCTCTTGGATATCAAATAAGGCTCTACTGGAGATCATTAGAAACAGAGGGAATTTCAAGACCAGAGCAAGAGTGATTTGAGAGCAAACACACAAAATAATTCTCTGAGTACATTTCACACAGGGGAGGTCCAACATTGTCCAGTTAGCAATCTAACACAAATTATTTCGTTTTTTATGTGTTGAACAATGTCCATGAAAGTGAAATATCGTTAAGTTCCTAAGCAGCATCTTTTCATGATGTTTTAAAATCCTGCCCCCGATCCCTTCATTTTGCACCCTTCCATATTGCCCCACATTATCTCACATCCCACAAAGAGGAATCCAATATTTTAAAACTTTTCTGGCTGATGCAATGCAAGCATTTCAGTTTTCATGAAAAGAAAAATCCTCTGCTAGAGAAAAGGCTGATTATGGCTTAGATTTAGCATTAAACTAAAAACCAGGGTTTAAGGCTATAAACCTCCCAGTAGCCAGAAGTATGATTTCCTCTGTTTACACGACTCGAAGCACAGAGGGTGCCCCTTCCTGCTCACACCCTGTGGATGCTGCTGCAGCAGAGTAAATAATTATAAACACTTCCCTTTGTACAGCCTGACTTTGTTGATAACAGCAACTCCAGCCAGCCCCTTGCTCAGAAATCAAATAGTGCATGGCACCCGAGTATTTATTTTTCCAAGATGCAATTGGAAAAACTGCAGAGGAGGGAGCAGCCTCTGATGTGTCAACCCCACTTCATTTTCACCTTTGGGCACCACTAAAAGAGATGCTGCTCTCCAAGGTTTCCATAATATCACGTGCAGGGCAGGGCAGGCTGAGGCCAAGTGACAGAACCCACCCCATGTGTTTTCACAGCCTAAAAACAAACTGAATCCAGGCATCCTCAAGGAAAAAGCAGAGCAAAGTGGACACAGGCACAAGGAAACAGGGCAAATTCATTTCTAATATATTTTTCCATTTTCCTGTCACTATGCAAACCAAACAATATTTGGAGAACCAGATTCTGAATCAGTAGTTCACAATTTTAAGAGTCGTCATTTCCTTCTTTTTTATAACACACAACCATCATTTGCTCAAGGCAAATCCCTCCCCTGCCCAAAAAAATAAACCAAAATAAAAATCAGATTATCTCTGTACCTAGCAGTGAACCTGTAAACTCCTTTCCACAAGTCAGAGTTTTGCCCTTTGTAACACAAACATCTCTGGAAAGAAAAAGTAAGCGACAGAAAGAGACACTCAATAAATCCTTGCTTCCTTCCCAGCTCTCCAGAGAGCAGGGATGGGAATTCCCTCCACTGACCCCTTTATTTGTGAGAAGCTGAAGAACAAAATTGAGGAATGAAGCCTGGAGCTTCCCTTCTCCCTCACCTCTCACTCTCCAGCCCAGTTCCCCCTTCCTACACATTTCCATTATTCCAAAGGGAAAGATGCACAAACCTCAGCAATGCATTCCCAACTCCTCATCCTACAATTAGGGGCCTTTATTCCTGCCTGGGTCCTCACTTCTCTGCTATTTAGCTCAGCTCCTGGCTGTGGCCGTGGGTGGGGAGGCAGAGGAAGGGAATTCTGAGTTCCCAGACCTCCTTAAACTGCTCAGAGCAGCATGGCTAATCTGACCACGCAACGTTCAGAACAAGTGCTCGTACAGGGAACCTTCCCCTTTGTTCAAAAAAAGCAAAACAAACCAGAAAACCCTTCCCCCTCCCAGCCACCTCCACTGTGCATTTAAAGCAATTTTTTCCCATCCCGTGGCTTTTTCCTCCATCTCCATTTGCTTCCCCAAGAGCCTCTTTTGGGGGCCCTGAACCAGCTGGTATTTTTGCACATGCAAATAACACCCCAAAATTGTAATCTTCCTGCATATAACAGGACTTTTCACACATGGAAGGTGCCTGAGGTACCCTTCACAAAGAGATTAAAAAGCAAATTTATTTTTTTTTTTAAATGAAGTGGTCTTTGGCTTTTAGATGCTTGTGGTTGGATCCATTGAATCCATCCACTTTGTGTGTTGTGTTTTCTGCTTCCCCCAGCAAGCCTTCTCTCCTCTGCAGCAGATTTTGCTGCCATTCCATCAGGCTTCACTCCTAAGTGGCTTCCAAAACACCAAAAGCAGCAGTGTGAGAGAAACTCAGCTGCCACTGAGGGCAGTCCAGCCCATGTGCCGCCTTTGCCTTTCCCTTTGCACTGAATGTCACGTTCTGGCTGCCTCAGAAAGGGAATATTTTAATATCACACAAAAAGTGAGCAGTTCACATCATTGTCACTGATTTTTTCTTCCCACTGTCTGAGTGATATTAAAAAACAAACAAAAAATAAAAGGAGGAGGAGAGCATTGGTTTTTTAGAAGGAATGAAAAGGAAGCATAATTTCATTTCTGTCTGGGGGTTTTGCTTTAACACCCGTTTGTTCACACAATCCCGCTTGCAAAAAAATATTTGTTTGATATAAAGGACATTGAATAATTTATGCAATATTTAATAATGCAGTAAACCAGGGAGAGTTCAGCAAGGCAGGCATGCCACTCTACATTATTTGCCTTGCTTTTCCAAATAAACCCCCACCCTTAAACACCATTAGCACATGCACTATAAAAAAAAAAAAAGAAAAACACTAATTAGGAGATTAAACAAAGCATTTGGATTAGTTCAAAGACTCGAGAATCCATTTTTCATGTCATGTATTTTTGATTTAAAAAAATGAAATAGAAAAGGGGCTACAAGAACAAAATCAAAATGAATGGAACAGGATTTAAATCAGCCTCCAGATCATTCCAGGTGGGTTCAGAAGTCACAGGAACAAAGTCACAGCAAAGCATTAGTGTGGTAATAAATGACTGATGGTTCTCCAGCCTGCTGCATGGGGCATCCTGCAAGCAAATACATTTTAGAACACCAATAATTGCATCAAACCAAGTCCAAAGCTTTCACAGTGTATTAAGGGTCTCCTGCCTTTTCATTTTAAACAACCATAATATACATGAGCAATAGATCAACTTCCAGGGCAATTTACTTTGTTTTGTGGCTTTTTAAAAAGCATTTAATATACCTTTTACTCCTTCCTCAAATCCAAGTTGTTTTCCTGTTTTGGCATCTCCAAGCCAGCTTTCAAGAGATGTTACTTTTCTGAGTAAGAACAGCGGGAAGAACTCCACCTATAGAAAAATTTTTAGAATATTATGTAACATCATAAAGAAGATGTCAATTTCTTCCTTCTATTTTTACATTTCTTAAATATTTTTATGAACCCTACAACAAGGCCTGATTTTTAAATAGTAGAGAGATAATTACGGCTTAAAATATTTGGATGTTAGAAACTAAAATATCTAAGTCTAGGTTTTGAGTGCTTTCGTGTCCTCCAAATTATGTCTCAATGCTTAGTTTGTTGAATTAACTCCATTGATTATAGATTTTCTTTTGAGACTGTCTATTTTGCTGTCCAAGAATAAAATGTGGTTTACTGAAACTAATGTGACCTTGCAGTTGTCCTAAATTTATTATTAAGAGTTTGAGGGGGGGTTTTTCCCTTGAAAAGACCCAACTATTCACCAAAAAGTGGGCTAGAGTCTTTAAATTGTATTATTTTGTACTGAATAAAAAGAAAAATATTGCCTATTCCCTACCAAAAACTCACATCAGCATATTTATATTTCATCTTTCTTTTTATAAATACTGTCTTTAAAGATGAAAACAAATATACTGGAAGATTACAACTTTGCATTCATCACCAGCCTCAGGATCTAAAGGAGATGGTTTTTACTTGGACTGCACTCATGTGAAAAAATTAAAATTAAAATCAATCCTTATGATCTCTCACCTGTGCTAAAGTTGTTCTGTCACTCTACTTGTTTGCCATGAGAATCCCTAATGCAAGTTATGTTTCATTGCAAACCATAAAATGCATGGAATGCCCAGATATCACTTTAAACCGAAATTGTCTCATAGATAAATTTGTTTCCAAATTTTATTTTCCCTGACAGACTTATTGTTTTAATCAGCCTGGAAAGAGTTCCTTGCTTCTATGACTTATATGTCCTCTCATTCCATGGCATGGTGACCTCAGGGAACTTAAAAATCTCCCTTCTGTTGAAGCAGGGGCTTTTGTCAGTCTCTACTTTAGTTCTTCCAGAATTTTTTTGGACTCTATGAAAAATGTAATAAGCTCACACCACTCATAACAAGAGGCCAACAATAACAATTTAAAATAAGCTCCAAACTCTACCAAGGAGAGACCACCAAAGATTAATTACATTGTGGTAATTAATATATTAGCATTGTTGAAAGCACCAAAACAAAGGCAAGGCCTTTTCGTTATTGTATTTAAATATTTCATACACGTCATGTTCATCAATGTAGTCCCTGAACTGCAAGGGAGATGAAAGAACACATCAAGCTCAATTCCTGCAAAATAAACAAGGATTTGCAGGTGTTTAACAATTGTGTTTGCATCTAGAAAAGCTTCATCATTACAATGCACTCTGCTATTTACAGAGGAGATCAATCCCACTGGTTCTCAACTGAGAAAAGCCCAAATTTCATTTTTGCCTATCTAGTTCCACATTCGCCGTTCTGCAATCCATCCATTGAGGGCGTGCAGAGTGAAAAACAAAGGGCAGGAGGGCAGAGAAGGATCATTTTGCGGGAGGACGAGCACGCTCGTTGCCCTTTTCCCACCCCACAATCCAAGCCTGAAAAGCAAGTTGAAACCTGCAGATGGCCTCTTCCCGCTGCAGCAAGGGGCAGGGGAGGAGGGAGAGGCAGAGTGGGCAGCTGCTGAGGCAGAGCTAATCCGAGAGGACAGCTCCTGCTTATTCCGGAGCCGCGGCTGATAACAAAACCCGAACCGAGCCGCCGACCGCAGCCCAACCGAGACTCCCCGCCTCCTGAATTTTTAAACTCCTGGAAGCTCTTGACACCGAGGTGGATCAAATATCCCTCTAGTTAGCGTGCAAATACTTACTTAAGCAGCCCAGCAGGCCCCAATCTGTGCAAAAATTTCAGGTGAGCACCGTGAAACAGCCCCTAATTATGATGTTCCATTACCCCTTTCCCCAGCGTCGCAATTGGCCCTAAGTGGTCACGGCCGATTTATTTCAATTAGTTGTTCACGGGCTCGGAGTTATGACAAATTCATGTTTTGGCTGCAGGAAATTGGTGGCAATCACGAAACCACCACAACATCAAAACATTGGGGAGTGCCCCAGTGAGTGAGCAGGGAGGAGGCTCAAGTCCCTGGGCTGGGAGAGCAACACTGCAGCTTCTCCTGGGTGTTTCCTGCCCTTTCAAAGGCTGGGGAAAATAAAAATGTGCCTCCTCTAGATGGCACTAGGAAAAGAAGGTTGTGTTCTAGTGCTCCAGCAAATGGCAGCTCTTTGGATGCAGAATATTTATCTTATTTGTTGCCTTTTTGTCTGTGTCTGCACAGCGCATAAAAAGCAGTTGTATAAACGGCGCACAGTTTATATGGCTTACAGCTAAAATAATTAAATTAGAAATTACATCTAAAAATGGAGGAAACACAACCAACATACTCCATTTATGTCAGCAAAAGAAAAAAAAAATCACTTTTCACTCTACCCACAGATTCAAGTGCAATGTCAAATTCAGATGTAAGCAAATTTCTTTCTGAAATCAAAGGAGCTGAATTTGACTCCTTGTCTTTTTAAATAACACCTTTGTTGTAAAAAAAACCCCATCAGATTCACACTCCTTAATTTAAGCATTAATTTTGACAGCCTGAAATGTTTTCATGGAGTCATTAATTTCAACAGCCTGTCAGGTAAATCCAAGTGATTGAAATTCACCTATCTTTTACAGATCAAAATACCTCACTTCTTTCCTTAAGTTGACTGAAATCCATAATTCTTCTGGTTAGTAATTCTTTCCTTTCTTAGTTTTCCCTTTCTATACCACAGAAGGAAAAAAAAAATCCAACAGCACTAACGAAAAATTCTGTGATATTAAATGGTAGTAATCTATGAAATGTATTATGATGCAGTCTCATGGCATGATTATATTGATTTTGTGTACGATATGCAAGTGCCTGCAGCATAAATATTGCCATAAATTAAGCTACAGGAGGATAATTTTCATAGCAGTACAAGGAAATTAGAGCTATGTGGAAATTTTGCTACATCCAGGAAAAGCACAGGAAAAAGTATGGTTTGGTTTTTAAATGCTGGGCACAACAAAGGACCCACATGCCTCAAATTACTTCAACAGCTCACTGTTCTAGTTTACCTTCCAGAAGAGTATTTTTTTTTTCCTAAAAGTAGTGAATTTGTGTCTGGTAGAAGAGTTGGTTGAACTTCTTTTGAAAAAAAACTAAACAGTTTTCTATTTTAAAAATATGAGTTCTTCATACAAATGAAGAAGAAGTTGTCAGGAACGTGACTATTCTGAAGAGATTTTTCACTGAAAGAATAAAAATATCTTTATTTCTTTATATTTTTTAATCCTTTGTTGAGGATTAAAAAATAGGATTTTTAATAGGAAGAGTAGAAAAACAAATGTTTCATTTCCAAATTAGAAAGCACAAAAATCAGTGTTCCACTGCAAATAAAACATGTTTCAGAAATGAGTCATGTTGGACTTTACAGAAAAGCAATTCTTATCCCTCTCTCTGCCTATTTATAGTAACATTGTAATAAAAATACTCAATTTGTGGAGAAAAAAATTATACCTATAGTGCCAAAATATTTCTTTTAAGTAAAAAAAACCAAAGTGACAGCATATATTCAATTTTCAATAAACATATCCTTAATTTTACCAGGTTTAACAAATTTTTTTTAATCATTCTTCAGCCTAATCTGAAGTAATATTAGCAATAAATTATCAGTAATAAACTTGATCTGAAGTTACTTAAACTGCCAGCACCCCATGATTACAACTGTGGCAGAAGTGCTAACTCTACAACCATACACAATTTTATTCCAGCAAGTTTTGTCAATGGGAAGACAGAGTCTGATGCAATTTTAGAGAAAAGAATTCGTTATTTGTTCATTTCCAGTCAAACCCTTAATCCACCAGCTCCATGAGAAAGCAATATAGATTTTCACAATGATTATGTGCAACATTTCCATTTAACAGTTGTTAAAATTTTACTTAATAATAAATTTTGTTCTGAGAAGGAATATTTCCCAAGAGTTTTAAGAAAATAAAAGGACAATGCTTGAGCCTAGAACATTAAATAATTTCATTTTCTAAGGATCTAAAGGAGTTGTATGGTTCCACAGCAGCACAGGAGCAAGGGTCTTCCTACCAAAAGTCCAGATTCATGCTTCAGAGTTCCTGTTTATTTATAAAGCAGTGTAAGTGCTTTGTAATTTTTTTGTTCTGCTTTTGACTGCAAATTAAGCATTTGGCCAAAAGGTATTTGTAATAAATATTTCCTGTATCTTAACCCTCCAAGAAGATACAGGCACTCAGGAAGAAATACATAATGCTGCCCAAATTTGAAGAGCGTCACAAAACCACATTTTTTAGATGTCAAAGAAATTTAAAAAAAAAAAAAAGTACTTTGCCAACGAAAATACATCTCTAACATTTTAATCACTGCCATCCTAAAGAATGTAAAAATGTAACAGGGTAGAATTTCTAAGAGCTGGAAAACATTTCAAGATCTCCTGGCATGCAGGCACATGAAATAACTGCCTTGGGAGGGCATCCCTCAGCATTTCCACCTATTGAAAGTTGCCAAAATAACATTTTCTGTTCTATAGAAACTGTTTTTGTGGGTGAGAAAAAGAAAAAAAGATTGAAAAGTTTCATTACACAGCCTTGAAATCAAGTGCTGACTTACACATAGTACACTTTTGTATATGCACAACATACAAATCAGGCAACTGGCTGAAAGTAGATGCCCTTTCCATAAAACAAAACAAAAACAAACAAAAACCCCCAAACAAACAAAAAAAAACAACAAAAAAAACCCCAAAACAAAACCAAAATAAAACACACAAAAATAAATACCACACAAAAAACCCAAAGAAACAAAACAAAACAAACAAAAAAACCACAAAACAAAACAAACACCCTCCCCCCACAGCTGAGTTCGAGTATCCAGATAGTTAAAACAAGAAATTTCATTTTGAAAGAATCTTTCAGGTGAACCTGGCTAGAAGTTATCTATTTATTTTCTTGTCATGGGCAAGGGATATTCAGGAATGGCTTTAAACAAAATACACTGGAAAACCCTGAGTCTACATAATCTGCATGTATTCCCTATTTAAGAGAAGCCAAAGACATAGAAATAGTATTTAACCTTAAATAGAAGCACAAAACATCACCTTTGAACACCTAAACTTGACAAAAAGAGCATTTTTTAAAAAATTTTGTTTGGTTATTCAGGTTGGGTTTTTTTTGGTAAGTAGCTCTTTCAGATACACCAAACTATTGTGTGCACACAGGCTAACGTTATCTTGTGTTCCATTGCCTGTGGAAGTTGCTTCTAAAGAAAATTTGCTTTTTAGGAGTGCTGCATGCATGCAAATTGCTGCTCTGGCTCAGGGATATAAAACAGCCTGCAGCAAAGAAATGTCCAAGCCCAGTCCCTCAGAAATCCCCTGAGAAAATGGGTACTCACAATATTTTTCTATTGTTCCTGGTTTTCACTCTGTTCTGCCCTGCTCTCCTCAAACTTTGGGCAGTTTCAGTATAAGATCTAAAAAGTAGCCATCTCTCTCAGCTTTCATTGCTTTTTTTTTGTTGTTATTTGAGTCTTCAGCTTTCAGAATTCATTTCAGAATTTCCAAGCAATCCTCCTCTATTTTTTTCTCCAGTGTTACTGTTCTTTTACAGACTCTCACCCAGCTCAGGACTTACCTAAGCAGGGAACAGAATAAGCCCACAGAGAATGGAATTTTCTGCTTTTATGGGCTGTTGGTCTTCAATGAAAACTTCTAATATGATCTGTTAAAGTTTCTGCTGAAGAGCTTCAGAGTCTGCCAGAACCTGACCTACCTCCACGTTTGAAAAGCTTTTGCAGCACACATTCCTTCTTCAATCTTTGCAATAAAATATTCTGCTCCCTTTATGGCTTTTTTTTTTTCTTATTCTGTTTGCACAGTCATTAATGACCCTTCCAAGACACTTGATCCATTTTCCATATGACCCATTTGCTCATCTGTTTCTCCAACTGCAAAACCAGGGGTCAGGAATATAATATGCTTGAGCAGGAAGTCTCTAACTTTTCAGTCCCAAACATTAGCAAAGTTACACCCAGGATTTTTAATTCAATGCAGCCCTACCAAAACAAAAAAGAGTGAAATAATTTAAAGCAGTCTTTGGAAAATAAAAAAAAAAATTGGAAACAAATAGAGCAATGCGATGAGTTTTATTAAAATACTGAATTTCTTCAGGCTGAGTTCTAAACTGAAACCACAGCTTTAATCAACCCTTAATTACATAACTTAATGCACACCAGAAGTTAAATTCAGCCATCCAATTAAGAGAAAGTATAAGTAAACATGGGTTCATTTCTAAGAAGAAAAACATCACAGGGAGGCCATCACTCAATTCAATCTCCTCCCAGACCTCATGAAAAGCAAAATATTTTGCCAGGGTTGTTTTGCTTTCTGGTAAGAGAACTGATTTGAGTTTCAACATTGTTACCTGTGACTATCATGCCCGGTCTATTGGAAGGATAGGAAATTCCTAAAAGGTCAGATAAACAACCCAAGATCCTCTCCATGAAATGAAGAGGATGAACCTGTTGGACATCAGTTCAGCACAAAATACTGAAGTGTTCTTGTAGAAGAGCTTTGGAAGGACAGGATTAGTTAATTGCAAAGGAAACCCTGAAAAGTCATGTCCTGTCACTGAGTACATCAGCAAACTTCTTGGTGAATTTCATATGTTGATTTCAGGAGGGCAGACGGTCCAGAAACAGTGAAATCTACAGTTTTCTTTGACATCTTTTTCAAGGAGATAATATAAACCCCAAACAAACAAAATCATTGCCATCCTAAAGAATTTAAAAATCTGAATTTTTTTGACAAGTGCAAGATCTCCAAGGTACTCCAAACAGAAACTCAATAAGCATTACAACTCAGACTGAGGTCTCAGAAAGTCTTTCCAAAAGTTCTCAGTTCATCTTTATCACAGAGACTGACAACACTGTAAATAGTTAGTCCCAGGAGCCCCTCAACACTTGCAGTATCACTGAAAATTGTCTTTACAAATGCTGAGTAAAGAATTAAAAGTTTTACCTTCTGCTTTCCAGAGAGTGAGAGCAGGGGAGGGAGAGAAAGATCAGAACCCTGGGGAGTGACTGAGGGCTCTGGGTTCATCCCTGGAAGGAGTTTGGCATCTTCTCCCAGGTAACAAACAGGATTAAAGGAAATGTCCTCATGTTGTGACAGGGAAGGTTTAGATTGCATATTAGGGGGGGAAAAAAAAGCCATTTCATGAAAAAGGTGGTCGAGCCCTGGAACAGACTGCCCAGGGAAGTGATTAAGTCAAAACTTCTTTGCCTTTGGGGAATCTCTATGAAGAGTGTAAATAAGAATGAATTTTTTTCTGGAGATGCTCTCTTTTCCATCTCAGATAATTTTTTAATCATTTGGAACACCATTTCAACCAACACAAATTTGTAAGAATAAGAGAAAAAGTGGTTTATCATTGCCTGAAAGTTTGTCTGAGTATCTCAGTTTGGTAGAGAAAGGTAAATTTTCAATTGCCCCACCACTCCCATTCTAAGGAAACCACTTAAGTATTTTTCCTAGGCAAGAATATATTTGAAAAGCTGAAATTCAATTAACACCAGGCGTCTTACAGTAATTCATCCATAGCACACTCGTGTTTAATTACCACAGGAAAAAGCAATACAATGGCAAATTTGAGGTAGGAAACCACCAGAGAACAGAAACTTACTGATTTTGTAACCATGAATTTCCATCATAGCTTGCTACAGAGTTGGGTGTGTGGGGCAGAATCTGTCATTGTGGTGTCTTGATTAGGACTGTGACACATCTGGGGCTGGAAGGGAGCTCATGAGGTCTTTAAGTGCAACCACTGGGTCCTGAAACCCTCCAGGGCTGGAGACTGCTCTGAGAAACTGCTCCACTGTCTCAGTGTGCCAAAGGGGAAACAATTCTCCTTCTATCCCATCCCAAGGGGTTTATTTCCATTTTTGCCTGTTGGACCTCATCCTTCCAGTGTGTACCACCATGAAGAGCCTGGCTTCAAAGCACTGGAACTGTATTTTACATATAGCCTTAACTGCACAGGATTTAGATTAATTCCTGCTTCCTAAATAGGAATACATGGAAATAAAGAAATTATATAATCTTCCCAAAATTCATACTTAGTGTTTTAAAAATCCCAATCATTTTATCCTTAGAGCAATGTCTGAACCCAGCTGTTTGGCTGGTGAAGGGCCAGTGATATGCCCACACTCCCAGAGTGTGAACACAGCATGCACAAAGAGTAATTCTTAAATATTTACAAAGCTTGTAGGTACACAGGATAGGGAGAATGAACTATTCATGCCAGAAGACATTATTAACAAAAGCAGAAAAAATCTCTTTTAAGCCACAATATAACTTTCTGAGTCTGTTCCAGCATGAGACTGGCAGCTCTTTATTTGCTTCCTCCATCTCTAGCTGACACTTGCTCAAACCTCTCAAACAATATTCTCCTCTAGCTGGGAGAATTATTTGGTTTATTGCTTCCACTAACACACAGTCAGGCCATGAGATTTCAGGCTGTTGATTTCTGCCAGGGCACTGCACACAGCATACAAGAAAACACTGACTTCAGATGTTCTCAAAGTCACAGAAGAGCAGGAAAGCTCTAGGCAATATTGAGACCACCAAAAAAATGATCCTGCTGGTCAGGAGCAGCCAAAAAAAATAAATTCCTCCCTCTGCTCACAGCACCAATAATTTGGAGCATATGCAGGCTGTAGTCCCTTGGGAGCCTGGATGCTCTTTATTTTCAGAAACATCCCTGAAGCTCTGACAGAAGTAAATATTTGGGGAGAAGCCTATGCTGCAAAGATGAACCAGAAATCATCACAAAACTGGAGAAAAAGAGGCTGGGGAAGTCCATATAATTCTGTCTGGTAACAATCTCTACTCACTGTCAGTACTGAGAAGAATTAAAGCTGTGCAAGACAGAAATTATTCTACAAACCATGAGCTCACGTTAATGGCTCAAGTGACCACACAGCCACCAGCAAGACAGCTGTGGAAACTCCTGAAACAGATGACCTTGTTAAGCTGCACATTAAGAGCATCAATGCAGGAATTCCTGGGTGAAGTTTCATCACCTAAATTACATCAGGAAATCAGATTGTGCCCCGGCATTGCCTTCATGCCCTACAAAAATGCAGCTATGTTCAGCTATTACTGATCAATAGCATTAATTCTGTAGCAGTGACTGCAACACTTGTCTTTGCTGAGAGATGTGGCACAGTCTGAGACCAATAATCCCATGACACAGTACACCAGCCTTCCAATAAAACACAAGGTAAACCTGCCTGTGATTGAAGGAAATATATTGTCATTTAGCAAACTAAGTGCCCTGAAATAATTGTGTGGTATGAGCCCAGGCTCACCAGTGGGTATTCAGAGGTGATTCTCTCTCTGATCAAATTCCAGAGCTTTTCAATAATGATTTGATGACTTCCATTACATTAAATGCCATGGTGCCTTTATAAACAAGAAAAATGGTGTCTTTGCCAAGAGAAAAATTTATCAGCCACCACCCCTGAAAGGAGAGGGCACTGCTGGTGCTGATGCTTTCCCAAACACAGGACTAAATTAAGGTTACTGGGTTGATGTAGACCATGAAAGGGTTGATTTGAGGCATTATTCACCATCCTCTGTGCCTCATGTCCCTGGGGGTGCAATATGGCACAGGCTCCTCCCAGGGTTAATCCCTGAGGCTGAGAATAAATACTGAACATGCCATGCTGCCACATGTGGCAGCAGCACTTTTGGGCAGCCTGGAACAGATTTTGGGCACATCTTTGAGGACAGACATGGCCTGAGAAGGAACAGACACCCCAACACCCAGCACTGCTTGCAGGCAATACATCAGATTAAACCACCACCCATAAATTCATCAAAAGCCCGCAGCTAAATAAAGGCCTGAACACTGAGCTGCAGATCAAACCTACTTTAAAATAAGATATAAATATGCCTCAGTCTTTTAACCAAATTGCTGCATCCACTTAAGCATGTGTAGAACAGGAGCAATGATAATGATCTCCTTGTAAGATAAGCAATGACTGCAGAATATTTTAAAAACCCTTTGATGTTGCTCTACTACAAGAAGATGATATCATTCCTGGTACACTCGAGGCTCTCTAAAATTATATACAGCTCTGACAAATGAAGGAAGCAGACTGAAATCAGCCAAGGGACAAAAGCTGAGATGTGAAATCACTTACAAGCAAGGAGCTGAATAAACTCAATTTTTGGCTGAAAAGAACGAGCCTAGAAGTGAGAATTGTCAGCATTGCCCCTATTGGCAAAATTATCTTGGGATTTCATCTCAGAGCACATTGACAAATTTCCTCAAGATGGCAGGGAGGAATTTAAGTAGTTGATTTTGGAAGCATAACCTCTAGCACTGAACTTTTCAAGCAGAATTTGATGGTGTGAATAGGGCATCCAAAATTGTGACAACTTTAACTATGATGGACAGATTCTTGGCTAGAATCCCAAAAAAGTCCTCAAGGAGGTAGGGACTACAGTTTTGGCATCTTACATTTAAGGGATCTAAACTTCATGTAAAGATAATTTAAATTTTATGCTGTTCTGAAATAGTCCCAAGTAGACCAATGTAAATATTTTTCCAGCGATGAGCTAACCTGAACTGCAACAAATTTACTCAGAATTAAATACTTGGCTTCATCTGAAACAATGCTTTTTCAATGCTTAAGCCTTCAGTTTCAGCCCATTCTGAAAAGCAAACAACAGTTTTTAAACAAGTAAACATTTGTTTGTAAAGATAAGAGTTCTTCCAAAAAATTATTTCTTAAATTAGGTAGGGAAAAAAAGGGGTTGTCTATTTTTCTCTCTCAGCAATAAACTACATGGTAGAAAATAAACAAACCAGGTCCTTGGGAGTGTCTGTATGAAAGCTGGAACATTTTATGTTCATCTCTAACTTAGCGCATTAACCAGCCCTGGATGGTTACAACATCACCCAATGTGTTCTTTCCTTGTTATTATTCAAACAGCAGGAATTTTAATGGACAGAGGAACATCTGAGAGCTTGAGATCCTGACATCTTTTTTTTCATAAAGCCAGACTAACAACAGGGAGACTTTGGCCAATATTTTGCAAAACAGATTATTCATCTCAAAGAAACACACACCAACCTGATTTCTAGTAAGACTGGGAGAAGAGGCGTTTGGAGAAGTTTCTTCTTTCATCTATTTTTAGTTTTTTCCATTTCATTTTACTTTCTTTTTCCTACCTCTTTTCTCAGATGCCCTGTTCCAGAAAAGCAGCAGCCAGAAAAACAGTTTTCTACATTATTTGATTCCTATTTTGGCTTAGAACTCAGCCCCATGCCATCATTTGGACGCGGTAGTTTCACATAAAATTAAGAAGGGCTCCTGCTCCATGTCTGGGGGTGACACAGAGGCAAAGGCCAGGAAGACACAGGGTCACTTTTGTCTGCCCTGGGCACCCTGAACCACACAACTTTGCCAGCATAACAAAAATTACAAAACACAAATTAATCTCATTTTTTTTGGTGGGACGGAAAAATTTACTTTCAACCCAAAAATCACACCAGGAGGTTCATGAGAGCATTGTCCAAACACTTTTTGAGCTCTGTCAGGCTGGTGCTGTGCCCATTCCCTGGGGAGCCTGCTCAGTGCCTGAACTCCCTCTGGGGGAAGAACCTTCCCCTGATACCCAACCCAAACCTCCCCTGGCACATTTAATTTTTTTAAGTGAAGAGAAAGGACACATATATCTCTTCATTATGGTTTGGCACACTTTCCTCTGCCATGGGCTAAGGTTAAATATTGTTTCCTTGCAGCTGTGACCAAAGGAACTGGCACTTGATAAACATTCAGACTTTCAGCCTCTCCAGAGTTTTAAGAGACAGATATTGACCTCTCCAGAGATAATTGAAGCTTGTCTTCCCTTTTTAAAATGAGTCATTTCCCTTTGTAGCCTTCAAATCCATCAGAAGAAGCAACTGAATTTCTTGGAGGCAGGACATGAGGCATCATCAAAAAACTTGAAAGCTGATGCTAAGTCACTAAGTGCCAAGTGCCTTTCTTTGATTCAATAAACCAATTCCACAGTGAAAACAAGTGCAAGGACCATCCATTTCAGCATTCCTTAGAGAGTGCAAAGGCAGGAAATTAGGAGTCTATCTTTTTGCCTGCCAGCTGGAGACAAAAAGTGAAGGAAAGATCTACTAATGAGGTAAAAAGGAGCTGAACATGTTCTGTTTCCAGAGTAGGCATCATCCTCAAAAAACACCATTGAAAAGCATCTCTTTTTTTCAAATTCTCACTCTTGAGAATTGAGAACTGCAATAAAAATACACACAGGGCCCTGTGCATCAGCTACCCACAGGCTGATGTAACTTAATAGGGATTTGGCACTTGCATTCAAAATCTAACACAGAGTGCTGCATTTTTAAAAGTTGGAGATCACTAGGGCAAAAATAAATGGCAGGTTTGGAAGATAACTATCTATTAAAATAAGGCATAGCAACAACAACAAAAAAACCCACATTCCTGGAAAATTGCAGGAAAATTCTACCTGCATTGACCAGTTTTGTGACACCAAGATATTTGGTGAAATTTTTCTGTAGTCATTTAATAAAATGCACCCTATGAATCATATTGATTAAATGGAGTTAAGGTGCAAATTCCAAAATATGTGCTTTTTTAATATATGTCTCAACACTGCATTGAGCTTTGCCCAAAAGTATTTCAAGGTTCTTTTCCTTAGGTCTTGTTCTAAGGATGGCGCAAGAGATGGTGTCATTCCCAAGCTAAAATGGGAAGGACATGAATTAACATCAAATAACCAATGAAATAAACCTAATCAAGACAAAAAGAAAACCCCATGCAGAACTAAACCAGAATACCAACCATCCTTGCATTAAAAAATTCCAAAAATATCAAATTCCATGCACAAAAAAAAAAAGGTCCTGCTTCATAGCATAAAGAACTAAACAAACAATCACTCAGCTCCCAAAAAAATCTACCCATACAGGGCAAGAAAGAAAATCCCAGCTATTTTTAGCCCTACAGAAGCTCAGATCCACAACATGACTCCAACATACAAAAGAGAACTATAACAAACACATTTTTCTGTGGATAAAAAAATGCAGTTTGCATTGACCTGTCTAACAAACATAAGTAAATCCGTAGTTTTATAATTTAACTCCCAATTTCAGGTTACAAGAGGCAGGTAGCAAATACATTCTTGAAAGGAGAGATTTGGAGTTTTCTGCTGACAGCCCCTCATTTATCAGTCAAAGGTCAAAAGAGCTGTGCCAGTTTTGCCCTTTACACTCCACAGAAGAAACCTTTTCTCACATCATTCATGTGGATATACTTATTATACACACACATAATGTTTCTGTATTAACTTCAACCCAAAGTTTTTGTTTCCATGGAAATAGCAGCAAGCAACTCTGTGTCAAAATCCTGATAATTTCTTCATGAGCATGAAATGGATGAGTATCTGATGGAAACACAGATTAAAAAGGAGTGACAACGGGAATGCAAATACTTTCCCTAACTTCAGGTTTTGATACCCTTTATTTTGAGAAATATCTATGGAAAAGTCCAAACTAATTTCTGGATTAAACTAAAATCCACCCAAGCACTCTTTTTTGGGGAATGAGAATCTGGAGACAGAAGGTTAGTTAAGAAGTGCTTACCCAAAATTATTTTGCACAGACCTACAATGCAGAACAGCAATGTTTGACAGGAATCTAAAAACTCCAGTTTCCAAGTGTGGACTATTGCATTTGGATACATTCTGGGTACCTGTGGGATGGCTGACCGGATCAGAACTGGGAGATAAACAGGTCTCAACCAAAAGCGTCAAACAAAAATTCTTTGATAAACACTGAAACACCTTCCATACCGAAAGGACCTTCACCACATCTGTTTTTCTCAGTAGGGACCAATAAACACACCTCAATACTTTGCCAGATTACTGGCCAAAGCCAACAATTGCTAGGAGAGAAATGAAGCTGTTTTCCAAAAATTAAGCCTAAAAAAATGGAATTAAACATATCCATGCTGGATGTTTCATCCTTCACACACCACTCATGCAACTGTTGGTACCACCAACAGTCTCAAGTGCTAGCAAGAGTTTTGTGGGGAAAGCAGCATTGGCATTTATAAAACTCTCCCAAAGTTCACCCATTCCTTATTAATATTTACATACTTATACACTCTGAAACAGAATATGCAAAATATTAGTAGCTTCAAGCCTCATCCAAAGGGAACATGTTTGGAAGAAAGGTTCAGGGAACATGTCAGGTGGGCTCTATTAGGACACAGAACATCATGTTTTAAAAAGGAAAAGGGATGTTAGAAAATTATTGCTGTCAAATCCAAGTAATTAATAGAGATAAGAAATGTCAACAGACATGGGAAAATATTTGAAAATAATTATTTTATCACCTTATAGACTGTTTCTGCTATATGCCAGCCTTTAAAACAATAATAGTGTTACATGAGAAGCAGCCTTTAATCTGCATGTGTGAACTGCAGACTTTAAACACTTGCACTCTTTTTGTGGATATGAAAGGGTGATATGTGGGCTTTGATCTTTTAATAACTCTGCTTAAGAGGGTTTAACTGTATGAATTAATCGTCGGGGCTTCTGAGCAGCATTAATTAATTCCACTCTGGAAATTATTATTATTATATAACCGCATTACATAAGCCAGGGCATCCAAACTTTGCATTCATCTGGTGGCTTCTGTGGAAATCTTGAGAGCTGCTCTGCATGACAAGGAGCAGAAAGCCCTGCACAATAGGCTTGGACACTTAACAAGTGGAACGTTCAAATCGCATTACTGCAGAAGTAACAATTCAGGGGGACGCCCTCAAAAATTCAGTGGGAATAATTAAAGGAAACTGAAATATGACTCTTTTTCATTTGCTTTGAACTAAGTGAGTTAGCACGATATCCTTTGTGTTTTTCAGACAGTATTAATTTTCAGGACTGTGAAGGGGGAAGGCCTGCGGGGCAAACTTGAAAAAGATTAGTCTAATTCAAGTTCTGTGTACAGAAGAGAGAGTTTTATCTGTCAGTTTGAAAGAGAACTTTAAAGAGGTTGTGATATGGAGCGGAATTATCACCACTATTAATTGCACAGGCATATTAAAAAGACCCTGGAAAGTGACCTCCTCTAATACAGAGAATGCATGGAGAAAAATATGTCTTAATCTTCTTTTCTGCACCGAGATAAATGTCAAGTGTATCTATCACCTCAATTAACCATAGGAAAAAAGCTGTCAAAATCTAATTCTTTTTTTGACAAGGCGTTTATTCTGAAACCAGCAGAGGGAGAAACAGGCACTTGTATTAGAAAGAGATGAGTGTCAAAGGGTTCTGAAACACATGGTGAGTTTTCCATGTGCGAAATGCTGATTAGAACCATGGTAAATCAGTGCTAGTGTGTTCTGGGTTTGTTGCCTGAGCTACAGGAAAACTGAGGGCTTTGTGGCATGGTTTACTTCAGCACTGAGGTTACATTAACAAAGGAATGTTTTTCAGCTACAGCACCATGCAAAATGCAAAAGATCTGGTGAAATGAAAGGACCTGAACTTCAGGAACACTTAAGGTTATTTTACAGAATATTGTAAAACATATTTGTTATGATAGTTTATTTGCTCTTTGATATTTTTTCCTTTAAATGGAAATGAAACCTTTTTGTGCCTTTCCCTGTTACACCCATGTGATCTCAGGGTATTAGGATGGATCCATCTCTCATTAGCTTGAGTCACATACAACATTTTCTTCTGCTACCCCTGAATTTTGCAGAAGACCAATAAAAGACGTTGCAGAAAAATGATATTTACACATCTTTCATGACTGAGCTTTGAAAGCAAAATGACTGACCTACTAATAAAACTTTCATATTAGCAGCAGCTTGAAAGAATTCTGCCACGTAATTGGTGCAACCAAACATTGCTTCAGTGAGAACCCATGCAGAAGACGAAAGCTGCCTATTTAAAGCAGTGAATTTAGACAGAGAGAGCAATTTGGGATCACGAGACTGCCTTAAAATCATCCAGATTTCTTTATTTTCAGGATTTGATGTGTGCCTATGTATCTGTGTGTGCATCCAGGTGTGCCTAAAGCAAGAGGGCTTGAATTGTTTTTACAGTAAATCTTCTTGTGCAAAGTGTTAATTTTAAGGAAAGAAGGGGACGACTGTAAGAATGGAGATGGAAAAGCAGTAAAGATCTAGGATTTTTCATCCTCCATCCTCCAATGCTAAATCATACCATATTTATCAGGAGGAGACGAGTCTCAGGGCAGTGTATGATGTCCTTTGCCAGCACCCCTTTTCCAGGAGCAAACGATGCCCAGAAAAGCTGGATGTGCGCACTGGGAACGTACGTGACCTACGGTGTTTGTCAGAAGATAGAGGTGCACTCAAGGATTAAATCAATTGCATCTCACAAAAAGGACAGGCTTCCCTCGGGAAAGCTCTGGGATTGCTTGTCAGCTGTAGCACAACTGAAAAACAACAGATCAGTCCTCTGCTTGTTTATGTTGTCACATGCTTCTGAATTCAGCGGCACTTTGTCATCTCATGTCACAACTGGCTCCCTCTTTCCATAAGAGTCATGCTAATAACAGATCCTAAAAGTGTAATAATACAATCAGGACTCCTCAAGCAGGTGCCTGCTCTACTTTTTTTTCCAATATTACTCCAAAATAAAACTTGGCCAAGTCAGAATCATGTCAAGCACGTTCCTCTCTTCCAAGAATTCTGTTCATATAAGCAGCGGATAAGCCACACAGTCCTGCTGGCCACAATGACAGCATATGTAGGTCTGCTAATATAAAATTATTCCAAAATAAGAGCAACAAAAATATCACTGAAAATATAGATTCTGCAACTTGAATTATTTCTAGAAAGTATGACACAGCAAACAACCCTTGTGCAAATATTAATTGTAAAATAGAGGATTTTAGGCAATAAACAGACTTTGAGAACTCAGAAATTTTCTCATTGCTCTTTTTTTAAACTCAGCCAAAGGAATTTGGGTAGAAAAGTCTTGGTATAGTGGATAATTATATGAATAAAGTATAAGACAATCAAGCATGTATAGAAATGCATTTACTCTTGCATTATTCAATTCAACATTCTCTCCTATTTTCTAAGGTGCAAACACTCTAGAGCACTCAGTTAAAACCAATAACAGCAGAGATTCACTTTCCCATTTCCCACACACTGCATCAGCTGTGCCAAGAATAAAACAAAATAAAAACCAACAGAACCAGCCCAAGAAGCTGGAAGTCTCTTTGAATTCCAAGAAAGAAAAGTGCTAGGCAATGAAGCTTTAATAACACAATCTGAATTAGATCTAAGCACACAGCAAAGGTCCAGAGCACCCACTGAGCCTCAGCAGCAAAGTGAGATATTTCAAATTTGATCAATCCTGCTCTGGATTGCAGGCTAACCTTCCTTTAAATATATCTCTGGTGAGGTCAGAATGTGCACAGAGTTCACCTGGCTCACCCAATGCAGCACAATTTCTGGCTCACAGCATCTCTGTGTTTATCAGGACAGGGGGCTTGTCCTTCAAGAACAAGAGAAGCTTCAGGAGGCATTTGGGTGTTTCAAGAAGTAAAGCCATTGAAGTGTTTAGCAGGCACAGACAGGACACAGATGGTAGAGATACAACACAGATTTCTGCCATGAGAGGAGGAGAAGAATGGAAAATACAGAAATACAACCCCACCAGGTCTGTGCACATAAACCAAAGTCCTCCATACTCCACAGGTCTCGTGTGGCTTTGCACATGATGGTGCAGGAGCAGGGCTGGGCCAACCAGCACAGAGGTTCCCCTGCAGATCTGAGCAGGCAGCTTGCACCTGGTCAATACATTTTGCACCAGGAATAAGAACTTGAGCCACTGCTGCTCTTTGGTTCTGCTGCAGGTTCTGAGAATTCATTAAAACCAGCTCAAGATCTCATATGCAGCCAGAAGAAAATAGGACTTTGAACCAGCAAGGTCCTGATCCTCTCTGATTCCTGCTGCTCTTTTTCTTTGCCCTTTTTACCCCTCTTTTCCTGGATCTACACTTGCACTTAAGCAGATTCTTAGGAAATAAGTTTCCATTACCAAATCAGGGCACACACTCAGCTCCACTCACTGCTCACCATCTCACAGATCTTTGTGTAACAGCTCCACTGGTGCTGGTTTTAAGCTCCACTCATTTTAAGGCAGCAAGAGGGACACAGGACACTTCAGCCACTGCTGCTGTGTCCCTGTCTGAGCTGCAGCCCTTGTCTGGCAGGCCACCTCACAGCTTGTCTTGAGCTGGAGTTTCTCACCCACTCACTCACCCAATTTTGCTGAAGTTAATACTCATTCCTGACACAGGCTTTGCCCAGCTATCCAGTGCCTGAGCAGGAACAGAGCAAAACCTCTGTATTCAGTTCTGAGGCACTGACAGGATTTAATTCATATGTGAATAGTGGCATCATAATACAGGACTGACTCATTCCAAACTCTTTTGAACAGTATTTCATAAAACTCACTTGCATTTCAATCCTGAAGCTTTCCTGATGTTAAAAAAAAATATAAGCTTACTCTTAAAGAGAATTTCATACTATTGCGCTGTTTGGACCTCTCCATCCTGGGAAAGAGATAAGATCTCAGATTTTAAGAGCAGTATCCATGTGACTTAATGAGTTCAGGGAGCTGGAACAGATATGAAGGCACTCTGAGGGGTTTCTTTGGGGAAGAGATTATTAAGAAGCAGTGTATTTTCTTTAATCACAACTGTAAATGCCTGCTCAAAGCACTTGGTTACTTCACACATTTTAAAATTATGAGAACAAGGGCCCTTAACTGCAAGGGTCAGAGCATTTCTGCAACTTGACTTGCACCCTGCCATCAAAATGCTCTGAACACTGTTCATTGTGGAGGAGCTTGAACATTATAATGAACAATTCTTAGCTAGAAAAGCCTGGCTGATCTGCCACCAGCACACTTCTGTCATAGGCCAAGGTTAATATAACACAGAAATAAAAATATTTAACTAGACCTTTTGATCCAAATGCCTCTAATCAGTTTCTAGTTAAAAGGAATAAATATTAGGCAACTGTTTTCTTTCACTGAAGATAAAAAAAAAATAAAAATTCTATCTGAAATGTGCAGTGTTTGCCTTCCCCATTTCTTCCTGAATTGCAAGATTTAAGGGGGTGATTGAGATACAATCAGCATTAGCAACCCAGTAAAATTTTACAGTGAAGAGGAAACCATGAAGATTTGTATAAATATTTGCAGAAACTGAAAAAAGCAGATGCACAATCAAGTAATCCAGAGGATGTGTGTACACTTGCTTTTAAAAGAAAACATTTCTGTCCCAGCCTCGAAAAATAATGAGACAAAGAGAATGCTTTCATCAGCTGGACAGCTCCAAAATCCTTCAGCAGTCTGAGTTTGTTGCCAAAATAGAAATTATTAGGGAAAATATCTTTGTGGAAAGAAGCTTCAAAGCATGTTCTTGTCAGTGTAGACTTGAAGGTCAGTTTGTCTAAAGAGATATTATAGCCTGCATTGATAATACTTATGTAACACAGCCATAAAAATAACTATATTGAACCCAAAAAGGAGAAAAATCAGGTGAAATTGTACTGGCATCATGTCAAGGGTCCACACTGACACCAGCTCTGTTCCCTGAGAGACTGGGGCCCTGTCTCAGGCAGATATCCCCAACTGATGTGTCTGCATCACTCCTGTTTTCCCCCTAATATGGTTCTGCAGAGCCGTGCCAGTTCCTACTGAGTGTGAGAAGATTCACAGAGTGTGAAATCTTGCAAACTAAATGAGCCATAGGAGCAGTTTGCCCAAATCCCATATGATCAGCGTGGTAACCCAGTCACCTAGTATGTTATTTCCATTATTAGCAATAGCAATTATTCAGGCACAGAAATGACAGAATAAACCCCTCGCTCCGAGCGTCCGCGCAGCGCCGGCTCTGAAAAAAGGATTATTATGTTTTTCCACTCACAAAGGACAACTGTATGCTAATGTCCCCCCTTTCCTTCACTAAGCTGCAGGGAAAGAGGCTTGTCAGGCTCCTGGACAGCTCACACTAATGCAAGGAGGCTCACTCAAGCTCAGAAAATGAGCTGAGGCATCTTGAGTGCCTCAGACTTTGATGGCAGCTGGAAGGGAGGGAGCTGTCAGCCAGGGGAGCCCCCAGGCTGGGAAAGGCTTCAGTGGGAGCTTTCTGCTTGCTGCACAGGGAGGGCCCAGCCTTGCAATCTTGGAATCACGGCCCCACTTCCCTCCAAAAAGGCACCAGAGCCACCAAAAAAATTCTGTTTAGGTTTTCTCTGCCCCTGACCCCAGAGAATTTGGGCGTTGCCACCTGAAGCTTTGCTGTGATGTAAAGGAAAGCAGTATTTCTAAGTGGTGATCACACAGAAAACCTCACAGCAGACACTCATTAAAATGCACAGTGTAATAAAAGAATTTACCTAGAGGAAGGAAAAAGACTAGAAGGATGGTTAATAAAAAGAGTATCCTATTTCTGAAGAAATTAACAAGTGAGAAATTGCATTTTCACAACTGAGGTGACTGTTCCTTGACAAGCATGTTGAAACAGGTTTTAGTTCTACTTCATTTATAGCTACCTTCAGATAGAGCACTGGGTGAAGTTAACAAGCGCAAGTTGCTTTGAAGGTTTTGCTTTTGGATTCTGGGGGTTTTCTGTATTAGGGATTTTGAGGGGTCATCTTTGTTGGCATTCTTCTAAGAACCATAGTTTGGATTTGTTTTCTTTTTTTTTTTTTTTTTTTTTTTCCTTAATTAAACTAGACATTATGTCCTGTTAATTTTTTTCCAAGAAATTTAGGAGAGGAAGAAAAGAAATCCACACCCCAATCTAACATTGAAACATTTGTCTGCCCAAACATAGGCATTCATTTGGCTAAGTAAAGATGTCCTGTTTGCAATCAAAATCAGAGATGACAATGACAAGAGAAGTGGAAGGTGTAGGACAGGAAACCTTTGACAATCCATCACCATCTGCTCAAATTTCACCAAAAAAAAAAAAAACTCTGTGCAACTGAACCTTGAGGAAACAGTATGAGAAAACTTTCACATGCTTTAAAACAAAGATAAAAAACACTGATTAAAATTCATTATGAGTCCCGGTACGCTCATTTTCAACCCACCAGTTTGAGCAAGTTTTGCAGAAACACTTGGCACAAAACCTTTTAACTTGTTACAGACCAAGTGTGAGAAAAACTGTGGGTTTATGCCTGAAGCTGAGAATTCAAGTAGTTCCATACCAGGTGAGTGCAATAACACCATTTGAGATGAGCTTTATCAAGATGACTTCAAGATTTACTTCTCTTAAGGTGGCATCTAAATATTAAAAGAAAGCAAGCACTACAACAACAATGATTATTTTGGGGCTCCTTCCCTGCCTGTGAGCAACATCCCTCTGGCACTAACTCATCCCTTCCACATTTAATTATGGATACACTATTGCAGACACACCACAGATTAATGGCTGGGGAGGAGTCCTTGTGAATCATGCCACGTTCAGCTGAGCTCCTTTTTCTCCCACTCTCTATTCCTACCTCTAATGCTTGCTCAATTAGGTTTCCCTGTCAATACTCTAAGAAAATATGGTGCACGGACTGGAGGTGATCTCAGTGATGCATCAATATTTTAATGTAATGAATATGAGTAATGAAATACTGTAAAATTAATGTCAGTTTTCTGGGAATTTCTGCTTTTTTTAATCAAACTGTCTCCTCTCTTTTTGTATGCACAAGGTTTGGGGGCCACCCTTTATTCCTTTCTTTTCTAATTCATGCAAGGCTCAGCTGGGACATGGGCAGGGTTACAGGACCCGACCCAGGAAGGACCAAGCACAAACAAGATCTGAGGGGAAATCCCACAGCTCCATTCAGTCTGGGGAGATGTCTCCCTGCTCCCAGCATCCAAAGACCCAGAGTTCACCTCTGAGAAGGGACTGGAGCACACAGGGAGGAGCAAGAATCAAGCTGCAGACACCACCACCCCAAAACAGCCTCAAAACCACAGCTGTGACAGAAGTCCCTTTGCTGAATCATTCCATTTTATAGGATCTTGAGTGCTGCTTCATTACATGTCCTAAATAGAGCTTGATTCATCTTTTATATCTGGAGATGATCATACATTGCTTTAACCAGCCCCAACCTAAACAAAGAGCATCAGAAAGATCAAAGAAAGATCAGAAAGAGGTTTTTGGTGGTTGAAAAAGAAACAGACAAATAACATGCTTCTAAATATCTTTGGAAAAGGCTCAAGCTTTCCTGTATTTCAAAAACAGTAATTATACAGACATTGTTTAAGAGAGATAAAAATTATCTTTCAACAGAAGATTCTTAATCAAGACTGCAAGATTTAACTTTCTCCCTAAAAGAGGGGCTGTGCTGCAGTCACTGTTCACTGGGATGGTAAAAAAAAGTTATTAAATCCAACTGCATTTTAGGTCAAGATGAAGTAAAACAGCTGAAAGTGATCCTTTCCTGCTTTCATATCTATGTCTCCACAATCTAGAAGCTTTTATTTAGTTCACTTGGAATCAAATTATCAGGAAGCAATTAGCCTTCTTAAAATGGAAAAAGGCTACATCATGCTCACTTATTTTTGATACCTCTTATCACATCCAACAGGGAATAGTGAGGATAAGGGGAGAAAAAGATCACTGCTCACAAAGAAAAGCATTCATTAGGCAGATACACAATGCACCTCAGAGAAACCCACTGCTACTGCCACCTCTTATTGCTGAGCTCTGAATATATACACCGTTAAAAGGGATTTTTTGGGGAATTGGTGCCCTGCTAGTCTCCTTACTACCTTGAGGTCTCTCAGAGCACAAAGGACTATAACTGGATTACTCTACATCTTATTTTATACTGACGTGCCCTTGCAAGGCAGGACCTCTTCATCCCAGCATTACAGAAACAGAAGATAAAGGAGACACAGGGATACTCAGAGTTGGGACAACTAACACTGGCCTCTGGTGGCCTGTGCAGAAACTGGCCGGGCTCTGGAAATGGAAATTTCTGAGGCAGCACCATGCCTTCCTTTGAGCAGAGCCTACCCAGAGTGCCTGGGGCTGTGGTGTTAATTAACCACCTGCCACCTAGGACTGAACAGCCCGAGAAACCCTGAGCTGGGGCTGGTTTTCCGAGGCCAGCCAAGTCACAGGTATTTAACCTCTCCAACCTTTCCCAGCCTCTCTCCCCACTCTGGTATGCTGCAGGAACAGCCTGTTCCCCCAGCTCTAAAGTATCAGGTGTACTTTTGCTCACAGAGCTGAAATACCTCACTCTGAATCAGACAGTTCTGCTACAAAACCCTATAGGTTTGGGCTCTGGGGTGAAATCTGCCCTTTTCCCCTGTGATCTGAAATGCAGGAGTGCTCAGCAGGGATCCTGGATGTCCCTGCTCCCAGCACTTGGATCCCTTTTCCAGGTGCCTCCCTGCCAGCTCACAAGGATACCCCTCCTTCCCCAGGGGGCTGGGAACAGAATTGCCACCCCCTGTAGCACAGGACAGCCTCAGAGAGTAAAAGCAAGTGCTTACCCAGCTTAACACCTCATTTTTTAGGTGGAGGGAGATTTTGCATCAGCCATCCGTTTACAGAAAATGGGGAAAATTTTTGGAACTCATCTGGAGTGCTCTGGAGAAATTGCTGGGAACACTCCCTGTTGTCTGACCCTTCTGTATGGAAATACCTTTGTCCTGTGCATCACTTTCAACTCCCCTTTACAATTCCAAGAGAAGCATTGCTGCTTTCACTGGGTCCATCTGGTGCAGTTGCAGATCCCTGATAACCCCTATTTTATCCAGGGAACAAGAAGACCCCCTAAGCTGCCTCCTGCTAACCAGAGGGGAAGAAATTTGCCAATGGCCTTGGTAAGCAGTGCCCCAGGTAATTCATGCTGCCCAGAGCTTTCAGGAGGTTGGATTTACTGTATTTTTTGTGCACAGCAATGGAAAATGCCCTTGTTTAGCTTCCCCAACAGCTGTAGAAGAATTAGTCTCACAATATTTACTATTTATTTCTGCCATGCATCCCTTGAAAAGAAGAGGCAGGATTTCTTTTGCAAAGATCAGGTGAGAACACAGACAGTGGGGGCTGGCTGGGACAGAGCTCCAGACCACCAGAATGGTTCTCCTGGTGCATGTCTCAGACCAGCCACATTTGTCTCATTCCCTCATTGCTGCAGGCAACGCTCAGCACCAGCACAGCCACCTGGCAGAGCTCACAGGACACGAGCTGGGAGGGCCAGAGCGTCCTGGAGAGGCCAGATCCAGCACATGGGCTTCCCAGGCACAGCTTGGATCAGGGACACTCATCCTTCTGCTGCACTGACAACACCCAACAGGCAGTCACACAACATCCTCATTGTTCATCCGGGAGAAAAAACACCCTCAGAGCGGCCACAAAAGGGAAAAAAAATATGTATGGGCACTCATGGCCCACCATGTGCTTTGTCTGGTCAGCAGTACTGCCAAGAAAGATGTGGCACTTGGCCAAAAAAGCCTCAGCACAGCAACAAAACCCAGTGAAAGCTCAATTACGAGGTGGCAAAAGCAGTCGCGGGCGTCAGCGGTGACACGAGGGAGCGCGAGCGTGCAGAGCCGTGCAGGAATGGCCCTGTCCATCTGCCAGGGCCTTGGGGACACGGCTGGGTGACAGGCAGGGCTGGTCAGAGTGACAGAGCACGCTCTCAGCGCCTCATCTGAGCTGCTCTCCAAGTGCTGCCCGACAACTGTCGGGCAGTGCAGGAGTTATGAAGACATTTTCAAAGGACGGTAATGAAGTAGCTCTGCGAATTGCTAGGAAGAGCTCCACTCAGGCATGAGGGACTTCGCAGGGAATGAAGCATGGAGACAAAAATATAAAAAGCAGGTGATGAAAATAAATCCCTTCCTCCTACCATGGAGATCTCATCCTGGATTTTCAAGGAGATAGCAAGTAGCTGAAGTGAGGGGCTGCTGACAGCAGAGGAACCATGGGGCATGCAGTAACCACAGAGCTCTTGGGCTGTGGGACTTGTTTAGGTCACAGGGAGGGCCCATGTGGTGCTCCCAGTGAAAACCACTGGATTTTAACACTTCTGTTAGCACTTAATGTCAAAGGATGAGCTCAGGGTTGAAGGGAGGAGTTCAGCCTGCACAGGTGCCTCATATTTCGGGGCTGCTAAAATTGTCTTTACAAAAAGACAAGAGGTTTTGTTTTCCCACATTTCAAAACCTTCCTCAAGCAGCATTTGGAGATATTCCCAGCCTTCCTCATACCCCTTTCCTTGCATTCCCAGTGAGCCCTGATCTTTGCCTGAGCTGCACCACAGGCAAGTCTGTGCCTAGGCAGGCCTTGTGCCTTCCTGATGCTGACTTGCTGCATCCACTGCATTTTTTGGGATGATCCAGAAGGAACACACCATTGCCCAAAGCAGCTCAGTGCCACTGCAGCCATGCCATCACCTCAGTGGTGTCCTGCAGGTGTGTGCCCAGTGACAGCACTGCCCCTGCTGCTCCCTGACAGGTTTTCACCTGTGTGTCACCCCTGACAGCACAGCAACATCCACAGAGTTTTGGTCCCATTGAGTGAGGAGCAAATTCATGCTAGTGCCCCAGAAATACTCACTGTACAACCAAATCAAATAATAATGAAAATGAAAAAGTCAAGCCACAAACCACTCTTTTCTGCATTGTCTAGAAAGCCAAATGCAGTGGCTGCAGGTATAAACCCCTTCCCTGCACTCCCTGTGAGGAATGGGCTGGTACAGACAACACTTCATTAGTCATCCATTAAATACTTTCTACTATTACAGCCCAAGGTGAGCCAGAGCCAGTGATCTAGAGTTTAGCAGATTAAAAGCACTCTCAGTTCCTCTAACCATTCTGTCCTGCAGTAGTTTAATTTCTCTAGGCTATCATCAACACATAAACCATTTTTGTAATCATATTTGTTTCTCCTACTTTCTGTATGCAAGCTTTATTTAAGTCTTGCTTTCATTCTCTCAACCATATCTTTTCCCAACTTTTTTTTCCTTCTTGCTACATCCACTGAAGGAAAAAATGTATGCAGGTGTATAACCAGCAACCCATAAATTTTCTATACAAATGCACTTTATAATGTGAGGAATAAAAAAATAGCCCAGTCATGTCAAGCTGCTTTAGAGCTGTAAATGGATCAAAGTATTAAAACACTTACATGAACCTGAATATGTAAGGCTAGCCAAAATACCCAGTGAAAGAAAGCTTTTTGTGATAAATATTAGTTTGATAGAAATCTTACAGCAGTTTCAGTTGGGATTATAGGTTGGGGAGCTTTTTCCTACAAGTCTTGTCAAGAGGTGCCTGCCTAACTGTCTCTTCTGATTGAGGTTTTAATCCTCTTGAAATTCATGGACTGCTTCTGAAGGTAATTCAGCACCTGAAACTGCTCCACTGCTTCTCAGGGGAAAACAGGAGTCAGTCAGTCCATGACACCTTTCACAAAAATAGTAATATTTACTTGCAGCAAAAAGATTGCAAAGTAAACATCTGTGTGTTCATGTGTGCACACACACTATGGATATAAATATATGTGTACACATACAAAATATGAAAATATCTAATTAATGACTTGAAAGCCAAAACTAAATATTGCACTAAGAGTCTTGGTAACTCAAATTTAAGATAGTCTGCTCTCAGATCCTGAGTACATCACATGGTCCTAAAGGGTCTGTGTTTTTTGGTTGCAAAAAGCTGAGCTTTCAGACATTTTGAATGAAAAACTAACTGAGGAAAAAGTGCTCCAGAGCTGCCACTCACTGTAAGGACATGCAGAGAGGAGTTGATATGCAGGAACACTGAGATGTGAAACCAGGAATACACTGCCTTACCAGCCCATCACTAGTAGTTCTAACTACACAAAAAAACCCTGGAGATTTGGGGTGTTTGGAACATCACCTCAGCCATGGGATGAGTGCCCTCATGGAGGAAAAACCCAGAGCTGTTCAAGTTCCTGCATGAGGGCTGCAATGACAGACTGACAGAGCGATGTGCAGCCCCCTGACTCCTTCCACCCAGATTTCAGCCCATTCCAGGATGATCCTTTACCAGTCTGTCTTTGGGACAGGAAAGACACCCAGCAAACACAACATCAGTTTGGACCTAAATGGACAAAATGAAGATGGGAAGAGAACAGAGTGCACAAATCCACCTTACAGAAAGGAAATTAAATGAGAGTAAGGAGCACTTAAGGGACCTGCCCCATCAGCACAACTTGTCTATGAATGACCTGTGAATTAAATCACACGTTCAATCCTGTAAGCCACAAGCCATCCTCTTATTGAGACAGCCAGAATTCCTCTTAAGGAGAATGATGGATTTCCTGAACAGAAGCATAATTCAGACATTTCTATGGATTAGGTTAGTTCTGATTATAAGATCCATATAATCAGATCCTTCCTAATGAGAATTTAACTGCTTAGAAAAACAAAATAAGTTTTCTGAGAAAGTATGGTGGTATTCAATTCAAAGCAGATCCAACAAAAGAATGTTTTAGACATCTAAAGCTCCCTTGTGATGGGCATTGGTGAGGCTTTGCCTTCCTTTTATTTTTCATAAGAGTTTGTGGAGTCCTGACCAAGCTGGACAAAGTTCCTATCCTCTAAAATTACTGATTTCTGAACATTTGAGCTCATCTATTAATGTTGACTACAATTTTTGGGGGGGCACAGAAAGCCATAGAATTGAAATAAGTTTGTTGTATCAGCACACACATTATTTAAGGAAAACATTGCTATTATTTTGCTCCTCACCCAAACCTTAGTTACATTTCCTTTTTTCAGTGTTATCACATAACTCCAAAATTAATAGACCATTCCTTAATGTGGCTTTCATGTGAACTAGTAAGGGAAAATAAACTTTACAACAGCATTTAAAAGATAATCCAATTTTAAGCATTAACTCGGCCAGTCTATCTTATAAATTTTAGATTAACTGATACCAATTTACGTATTAGTGTTTAATTCTGGCTTGATGGCCCCCAGAGATGTTCCAGAATCTTGCCATGCTTCATAGATCATATGCTGATATCCTGTATCAGGGAATATAATCAGAATGAGTGTATAAACTTAGAATAGCAAAGCTGGTGCGTGGCGGGCAAACAGAAGTTTTTACAGACAGTTTGTACCAATTAAAAAAGTTCAGCCAGTTAACTAAATACCTGAGGCAATCTTTCAGCCTTCAAAGTTGGAGAAAAGGTCTGTTTCAGCACCAAAGAGTAATTATATCCAGCCTGTGACTGGCAGCTGAGTTTACAGAAAGGTTAAGAAAGCCCTATAGGTCAGCATAGCCAAATAACACTGAGATAGCTTAGGAGAAAACAGTAATTGAGGAGCAGAAATGTCAACACTTAATCATAGTCCCCACCATTTTTACTGGGTTGGAAGAAAACATCTGATGCCCAGCTCCCAAACAGTTCTTGCAAAACAGCACCCAGTGTGTTTGGAAGGGATCTGGATGCTCCATTTTCCTGGGGAATCTGCTTTTCCCAGCCTTCCTACTGCAGCAGATACAGTACAGATTATCGAGCATGGAAAACTTGTGCAGCAAAGAGTTATTTCCCTGAATCCTCTCAGTTTCTTCAGGCTTTAACAACAGCTAAAAGCAGTTCTTGAAAGTCCTTTAAAAATCATGGAGAGCTTAAGAAAAATATGGCTGGAGGCCATATGAATATTGTTCATTACTTTAGATCCAGCCTTAGATATTGTCATGTCATTGTCCCCTAGTTCTGCACCAAAGGAAGGGGCCTTGCACCCACATAGGATCTCAGAAAGAAGAGCTGTGCCCCTGAGCAGGTGATAAAACCACAATTCCAGCCCCAGGATGTTGTTGCCATCCCATCCAAGAGGAAGCAGTGGCTGGAGGAGAAAGGCAGTCACAGCAACTAAAACAACATTTGTCCTAACCTTGCTCAGTGAGAGAACCACAGCATGAAATATTCCCTCTCCCCTCTCAATAATTTTATGCTCACAAAAGGGGACAAGCCTTGCTAGATAACCCTGATGTAAAACGGGAGAAGCGTGGAGTGACTTAAAGCACAGCTTATGGCAGAAAAAAAATGAAGAAACATTTAGCTCTTTTAGCTCCAACAGCAGCAGGTAATTTGAAAAATCTTCAACATGCTCTCTGAACCAAGATGGCCCCAGAATCACAACTCCTTCCTGAGCTCATGAGATATTTTCAGCTTCAGAAAAAAATACCAAAAAGGAAAGGAAAATGCTACAATATCATTCTGAAAATTTAAGGACCTCTGTAGCACGGGCTGGAATACAGAGCTCAACTGATTTACTGCTCTCAAAGCAGGCAGGGGAGAAGGCACCCTTGTGTTAGATGAAGACATTAAGTGAGGAAATTACTCTTATAGGAGTGAATTAATTTTCATTGATCTAATTTCCTGACAGACATACCAGCAGTGAAGAGTCTACTAACTGTGGGCTCCTCCTTTGTCAGGTATCCCCTCCTTGTGCTTTTACTGCAGAAGCAGAAAAACAGAACTAAGGAATGGAGGAAATACTTAACATTTCTCTCAAATCACCAATTAGTGTTTCTCTGGAATAAAAGCTGTCTCATGCTGTTCAGCCTTTAAAAAATTGCTGAATTCAAGTACAAGAATGGCATAATACAGAAATGCTGCTGGATTAAATTCCTTTGACAAAATCGTGCATTTCTTTCTCTTATTTGTTGGACCTTTTAATATGATTTCAGGGTAGCCCAATCAACTTAAATTCAATATTTGGCTGCAAAAGTAGAAAGTAATGGTAAATGTTCTTTTTTAAAAGATGTTTCTTCTTTAAAAGAAAATATGTAAAATCTAGCTCAGGTACACCATCAATATTAAGATACTAAAGGTTAATAAAATGACATCATAGATTCTCTTTTATATCACCATTTTTTAGCAGCCATCCTTCTAGTGGAAGCACAAGGCTTGATCTTGGTTGAAAGCCTGGTTCTTGCTGAGCTTTCATTTTTCCAGCCCTCTATAAATTTTTGGTATGAAATTTTAATTGACTTAATTTCAGAGAGTCATAGAATCATTTGGGTTTGAAAAGACTCCCGAGATCATTGAGTGCAACCATGAACCTCACACTGCCCAGGCCAGCCCTGAGCCATTCCCTGAGCATCACATCCACAATTCCCTTCAATCCCTCCAGCATGGGGACTCTGCCCTGGGCAGCTCCACAAGCTTTTCAGTGAAGAAGTTTTTTCTCATCACCAATCTAAACATCCCCTGAAGCAGCCTTGAGGCCATTTCCACTTGTCCTGTTGTTTGCTAATTTGGCGAGGAGACCAACATACACCTCACCACAATTGTTTTCCAGGTAGTCATAAGATTGTTCTGAGCCAACTTTGCCTCAAAGAACAACAAAAAGCAGCAGCTTGTTTTGGCATTGTGAGATCTATTAAATACATAAGTCAATTTTTTTGTTTGTTTGTTTAAATGAGACATGAAATGCAGCTATGGAGCCCATGTATCCATGTGGATGCATGATGGTGACAACAATATTTTAGCATCACTGGCTATATGAAAACTTTAAAAAAAATTTGCACTGTGTGTGAGAAACTGATGGAAAATCTGCATTAGCTGCAATGGGAGCTCTTGTACTTTCTGCATTTCCTCTCTGTGAGGCTGAACACTCCTGGTTATGCATTATTTCCCTCAGCCTTAGTCATTCCCATACCCTGGTGCAAACAGTGCAGTCTGTCATAACTTTATCCACACGTCCAGACAAGATTTGGACCTTAAAATTCCATTTCTAATTGTAATAATGGTCAAAATAAAGGTGCAAAGCTTTAGCAGCTGGGTCATCCTCTGCCTTCTGCTCACAGAACATGCAGGGAGAAGAAATTCCCTGTCTTTATTGGCAGTTCTGCTGCTGCCAGTGAAACAGGATCACCAGGAAATTTCAAAAAAAGAAGGGTGAGAGAATTTCAGTGAGGAAAACTTCATGGCTCACATAAATAATACCTGACTTTTCTAAAACTTGAGAAATATCGAAAGAATTAAGGTTATTTACAAAACAGAGCAGTGTGTTCCCAGGGTGCAAAAGGACTTTTGAGACTCTGGTTACTATCACAGTTTAAATCTGCATGCTCACAGCTCAGCTGCACCACAAAATGCAAATAATATAAGAGATTCTGCACTGAAAAGAATTCAAATACATGCCCACTGCAGCAGTTCCCTATCCATGAAGAATAAACCATTCTTTTCTAATTTATTACTGTGATATAACAATTAAAAGCTCATCTCTCTTCCCCACAGCACGTGTATCTGACAATAATTTTTTCATGCTGTTTTCAATATGAGTGTGCAAGACACTTTAAAAACTGTTAGATCGCTTTCTATTCTCACTATTAGATGGTCTTATGATAATTATTGTGCTCCCCCTTCCTAGCTGTGACATTTAATACAAATCAGGACCTCTCTATTAACCAGCAGCTCCAAGTCAGTCAATCACAGAACAAGAGTGAACCTTGAATTTCAGCTCCCTTCTCATTAACTCCCAATCACTGCAAATATCAAACTGCAGGACATGGTGGGAAACAGAGGCTTTACACTTACACCAAGAAATCCAGATAGTATGGAATGGTATTTGGGAAAATTAGGCTTTGTACATCTCTATCCCTTGAAAAACAAGGCACTGTGTATCATGGACTCCAGAACACATCACCTCCAAATATCAAACAATTTCTGATTTGATCAAACATCAACAAGGCTGATGGCAACTGCAAGAAGAAAGGTTAAAATCAATGGCCTTGTGAGGTTTAGAGGGAAACAAAAGGGTGTTTGGGGGCTGAAGAAGTTGGTTATTCACTTTTCATTTAAGTGGGATGGGTAAAGAGTTATCTCACTGCTTTTCTTTGTGTTTACTTTGGGTGCCAAGGCAATGCTTGAAGTGACCCAGACAAAATATGTGGGGTTTGTTTATTAGGGGAGTTATATTTGCAGTTTAGTCATTGACACTCCACATGAACTTGAAAAAATAGATCACACTTTTCCATAACCAAGCATTTTATATGTAAGGACTTGCTGAAATTCCACCCATTTTTTCTATATTATTCTAAAAACGAAAGTTTTCCCCCATGAATACTTCTGAAAGCAACTTGCTGTCTGGAAAAATAATTAATGGAAACCCAAGTCTCCAAGAAGTGTGGAAAGATGTTCACAGAGTTCAACACTGGAAAATCTTCCCAAGGCTGCTCCACATTTTCACCTCTCTAACAACAGCAAACAAAGAATATTTGACTAGTCAGAAGGAAATCACGAGTGCTGAATTATCACCTACTCACACATCACACTGTACAGCAATAAAACAAATTAGGGTTGGTAAACAAAGACTCCTGTGAGCACAACAGTCAACTCAAAAAATGGCTCCATTCAGCATTAACTGGGACTCCATCCCTACACCAGAAAATACACATGTACTTGAAGAATGTCTTATTTCAGTGTCCTCAGAACCCTTCATAACAAATTGGCTAAAATGGCCACATCTATCCTTCCTATGAGATGCATGAGGAAATTAATTTACTGCTTTAACTCATCTCAAAACACAGAAGAAACAAAAAATAAAAATCATAGGCATGCCATGTAGCAGATTAACTTAGGCATTAACTGCAGCCCATTGAGAAGAGAATGAGTAATTATCCTTAAATCATTGGTGATAATTCTGGTCTCCAGCTCTCCACTGCCTTCAGTCAAGGGCAATTCTGTTCAAATTAGTCAAATGGAATGAGTCAAAATCAGTGTGAGATCAATATCAAGTTCAAGAACTGATGAAACCTAGGAGAGAGTTTTGGTGCAGTCCTTTTGTTTCCAAGGAGGAAGGGCATGGGGAAGAGGGAGTGGTTTAATGTCAGCATTTAAACCTTGGCTCAGGTTCTGTCCTTCTTTCCCCACAAAATACCAGTAGGAAAACTGAAGTCTCAAAGTACCAGTTTTTTTTAAGGGGACCTTGCTGAGATTTTGGGTTTCTTTGTCGGGGGGGAAATGGCTGTGCAGTTATTTTTAGTAGAAACTCCAAAATTTCACATTTCATATTTTAAAAAAGAGACATTTTAAGAAAATGTTGTCTACCCTGAGGATTTAAATACAAAGTTATTGACAAAGCTTTTTATTGCATAACGTTATCTTTAAGATTTACTTCACTTCTCATTATTCCACTCTGATATTTTTTTAATGATAAATTCAATTAACATCCCCAGGTTGAGTCTGTTTTGTCTGTGATGGTGTTTGGTGAGTGATCTCTCTTTGTCCTTAACCCACAGAGTTATACATTGTTATATTTTCTCTCCCTTGTCCAGTTGCAGAGGGGAGGGATAGAGTGCATTGTTTGTCTTTTTGTTGCTGTTTTTTGGGGTTTTTTAAAGTGAATACCTTGCTACAATGGACACCTGAATCTCAAAACCCTACATGAGCACACATTTACTCCTCAAAATCTTGACACCTGCTAACAAATTTTCAGGCTGACATTTTCAGAGAATACTTGTGCCTGTTAAAGCTGGCCCTTGAAGAACCTGAAATTTCAAATAGGCTAGAAAGTTTTTGTTTGCTTTTTAAATAAAATTCATTTTTAGCAAACACATTTGCACTCATCACAGAGGTATCACACAAAATTTACCTTTTGCCTATGAACATTATCGCTTCCACCCTCTCTGAAGAGAACTGTAATTTAATGTACAAATTACAATGATATTTAAAACACTAACATTTATGCTAAGTGTATGTATAATCTCTTGCAAAATTAGATACTGATGTAGACAAGAAAAAGCAAATTAAAATGTTTCAGTTTTGTCTTTTACAACACTTGAAAACACAGATGAAATCACATTCTGCCTGAAAACATCAAGCAACCATACAGAAAAATCCTTCCAAAGGTGATGTGGTGATCACACCATGATCACTGCACACCTTTCTAAAAAAGCTCATTTTTCACAGCACGAGCCTGCTGTTTCATTTTTCAGCTTTGAAAGGACACACACATCTAAAAGTTCAATTTGCTCTGGTAAACCAACAACCAAACCAAAAAAAAAAGTCTCCCCAACAAAAAAAAAGCAAAAAACCTAAAACAAACAAACAAAAAAAACCCAAACAAAACCCCCAAAAAACAAAAAAATTAAAAAAAAAAAAAAAAACAACCCACACCCTTACATCAAAGTCAGTGGGAAGAAGATAGAAATATAGATGTTAGGATGGAAATTTTATTTGTTTAAGCAGTCCTGGGGATATTCCCATGCTTACAATCCTGTTCCTTGAAGTGGTTTGACAAACCAGGCAGTGCTTCCAGCATGGGAAGTGTGACATGGCTCTGCTTACAGAGACAATTTCTGGCATGTGCAGAAATTCCTCAGGCTGCTGGACAGAGTCCTGCTTTCCTTGCAGTGCTGTCTCTGAAATACCCAGAGATTACCAGAGAAAGCTGGCATTTATCCTCACAGAGCTGTTATCAAGTCCTGATTTGCATCTCTTGCCCTTGTACAGAATGGGATCAACAGTTTTGGGGTTTTTTTTAACTTTCAAGGGAATTGTCATCCCATAGCTGGTGAAAGATAAATCTTGGACAAACACAGGCACACAAAACTTTGCAGTGCACACACATAGTTATTTTCACATTCCTATGCATGATATCCAAGAGAAAATCAAAATGCTTGTTCCTTGCTTCCCCATGAAAAAAAAACACTGTACTTTCAACATCACAATTCCCCATATGGGATTTTTTTTACCAGGCTCATACTTCCAAGTAGTCTGTACTAAAGTATATTCTTCAGAACTATGAGGTAGCACTGGGACAAGAAGGCAGAGAAAAAACTGCTTGTCTATTTAACCATTCCTGCATTCTTTTTGGTGTTCATAAATCATAAAAGCCATCATAACATTTGGACCAAAAATTTCTCAACAAATAGGTATGCAAAAACTGGATTTTTTTTAAAGAAAATGTGGTTTATTGCTGTGTTTTATTGGCATTTTAAACAGGAAGAGAAGTGGAACTTTTTTCTCCTGTAATAGCAATAGAAGGTTTTACTTGTTGTTAATGGGAAACATTATCTTACCAGAAAGCTGAGTCTTCTCATTTTCATTTATATAGGAGATTGATTAACACTTAGCTAATTGGCACATGCAAATAAGGATTAGCTGGATTTGTTTTTCTTCACAGCTCAACGACTATAATTTAGATACTTATTTAGATTAAAATCTGTTATTTTTTTGAAGGTAATTATCTGCCTGTTGTCAAAAATAACACAGTAAAATATATTACTAATTGTATTTTACATGTGTTTCAGAAAATAGTTAATTAACTTTACTAAAAAAGTAAGCACAAATAAAGCAAAGCTTCACAGTATTGGAACCAGGTCTCCTAATGAGAGAATAAAGACAATTTTTTTTCCTAGTGAAGTGAGGTCAAGTAAGTAGAGGATAACTCCAGGTGCGAGCACATCTGAAACCATGAAGTTTTCCAGCAGAAAACATCTGCAATATAACTAGAAGTAGGTGAGAATGCAGACTGGCTTTTGAATCCCCACTCTAAATAGATTTTTCCAGCACTGATTTATAAGGAAGAAGTAAGGCTGTTTGGCTTTCCACTCACCTGCCCTTCCATATTATTCACTGCAAGGCCTATTTTCTAGAACAGCTTGAGGGTGACTGTGTGGTTGGATGGGACAGGGCAGTTGTTTCTGAGGCATTTTTTGAGGTTTGAGTTTCTTTTTTGGATGTTTTGGGCTGAGTGAGAGCAGGTGGTCAGATGCGGGTGTTCAGCACAGCAGCAGCACAAGAGCAGAGACCTCACAGCAGCCACTGTGTGTGGCTCAGCTCATTTTATGGCTTAGGAAACAATGCAGCCTGACACAGAAATTCTTCCAAAAAACCCTCTCTCTTTGCTCTCTTCCTGCACTGCTACTGGAGGAGCTCATATAGATGTAAATAATTCATTTTACTACTTATTCTCTCACATAACCAAAGCAGCTATATCATGTGCATGACACTACAAAGATTTGAAGTTCTATTGTCATCTTCCAAGGTTTATTCTGTCACATATATGAAAATATTTTAGTAGAACTTCTCACAAAGCACCAACAGACCAAAGGCAAGAGCTTACAGGACAATATTTAAAATTCAGAACAAGCACAATAAAGCTACAGTGACCCATAGGGCAGCAGCTGGAATTGTGAAATTCAGCCTCTCGTACATAATTTGAATGTTTCTGTGAGGTGTAGTTATTATCTCTCCAATTTTTCCTACAGCAAGTTCAGTGTACAGCAGCCCCAAAACTTATTGAGGTGGTTGAGTTTATCCACCAGACAGTGAGTGGTGACCATAATCAAACAATTATGGAACTTGACTCAGCTTATTTCCTTCACACTTAATTCAACCCTCCCTTCCCACCTCAAATTTTAGAAAGCAGCACATCCACTAAAATTAATCTCCACAGATTCCCTCTTTGGGTAGCAGGACCCAGGATCCAGGAAGGTGCCATGGGCACATTTCTGTCACAAAGAAGTGCATTTTGCATGATCAGTGCTCACACCCTGCACATCACAAAGCAGCAACCCCTTCGTCTGTCCAGGCTTCATTTCTCACTCTCACTGCCTGGAGCTGGAAGCTCCTCAGAAAGCTAAGAGGGGGAAAAGCACTCCTTGGATGCTCTCTGGGTGTTTGCCCACTTCCTCTGCTTTGGATCAAATCTGGCTAGCTTGGTTATTTTTCTCTTTAAGAAACAAGGGAAAGAACTGGATAATCATGTCCCACTTTGTGTGAAATAGGCCACCCAGAGCTATCTGGAGAGTCTCTCTTTCCTTTCTTACCCTCTAAAGACACAGGAGAGGTGACATCAGGGTTGTCTCCTGTCTGGCTGCATTCTGGATACCAGGAATGTGTGCACAGAAATGTCTGAGGTGATCAAGGAGGACTCAGCCTGGCTGCAGCCACACAGACTTCATTTCTCTGTAGTCCCTGCAGAGTTTCTGTTCCACATACCCTAAATTTAGTGCACAGATTATTGGTATTCCATTGGGATACTGCAGGTACCTCTCCAACACCCTGCTAAAGTCAACTTTAAGAAAGACAGCACCAAGATAACCAGCTTGAAGTTCCTCTCAGGTCCAAGCACATCACTGACATCTGGCATCTAACTCAAACCTAATTGTACTTCCTGAAACAGCTTCTGGATTTCCTCCAGAGCTCAGCATAATCACTCCCTACAGTGATATTCCCACAGTTTAAAGGAGCTGTGATATGTCACAAGATGGTGTTACCTCCAAATACTTTCACAAAATAAAATATTAAAACTGGGGGGCACATGCTCTAGGAGCAGAGAACTTCCCACTCCACCTCTGCACAGAACCAACAACTGCCCAAGTTAAATTTAAAACCTGTAAGTTACAAGTGTACAGGGAAGATCAGAATCAAGCAAGCTCCACACCAAACAACTTGAAAACTTTGCCAGGAATGCATAAAAAATATGCACATTCTCCTTAAAGTCTAAAATAATTTAGAAGCTTTAACTAAAATGTCAGCATGTGTCAAGAAATATTAACTTATATAATACTGCACCATTTTACTTGCCAGATAATATTGTAGAAACTTGGCATTCTAAGTGCTTCATGCTTTTCTAAGTGTTCTTACATGACTACAATAACTCAGCATGATTGAAACAGCAGTAAATCTTCCCCTGTTTAATTTTCACTTTTCATTTTATTCCACGACTGCTACGAGCACAGTTATATTTGGTTACAATACCAAAGCTGTAATGGCTTAGATTAAGGGTACTTGTTTTCAAATAACCAGGCTAAACTGGTCTTTAAGGAGTTGAACACTTCAGCACCCATTTAATCAAATAGCTCATAATTCTACACCACTAACTTCTATATACATAATCTTATATAAACCTCTGCATCCCTGCATGCCTTGAAAAATAAACATTGACTCAACCACCTTTTTGAGGGGCTGAGTCCACAAGGACCTCACTTTGACAAACACCTATTAGCACATCTAAGTTTTCAAAGGAACCAGCCCCAAGACCCTACAACATTTTTGGTGATTACTACAAGAATATTAAGACAGATTAGAGTCCTTTCCTTCAGCATAAATACAAACTTGAGCCATCTGGACCTTAAAACCTGGCAAAGAGTGGACAGAGTTTTATTTAGATTTAAGAAAGATGTTCCATAACACTAAGAATTTGTGAACTGGCTTTGATCTAGGCAAATAGAATATAACAAAGTTTTTTGTTTTGTTTTTTTTTAATTTTCCAGACACCACATGGAGGTGGCTGCAGTTCTATAGCAGACAGTAAGAATGCCATACAGAATTACCCCACCCATTTGCAAGCATCCACTGCATTTTTAAGTGCACTTCATATGTTCCACTCAATGCCAGCTCTGAAATCTTTCCCTGTCTCGGAGATGAGATGAGTGGGAACTGGCAGAGCAGCAATGAGGACTAAAAGAAAGCTCTGTCCTAGAAGGCAGAGCTGGATTACCACAAATGTCTGTGGTACAGACACCCAACTCCTAGTGGTTTACCAGGATGATCACTTGATACATCATGCTCTTTAAACTTATTCATAATTTATGTCTGTTTTTTGGGGATCCTGAATCCTGTGCCTGCATTTTAGCTCTCATTAAGTACTATAAATTAAATTAATAAATGAATAGTTAAATAACTTGCTGGAAAACCCTTAGGACCGCTAATCAGATATCAGGGTTTGTAACCTTTACTAAGCCACTGGGAACAGAACACTAAATAACATTTTTATTATCTTTTGGTTGTTAGATATTTATTCAGCTTTAAAACAGTGACATTCTAAAGGGTGATAGCAAGCCAAAAAAGCACAGCCAGAGACAGCTGCATTCAATCCACATTTCAAAAAGACACAGACTTAAATTCAATTGATTTTTTTAAAGTATTTTTAATCTTCCTTCCAAAATGTATCACATAATTAGATATTGTATATTTGGGTTTTTAATAGGAAACAGTGAATTGATAGCCTGACAGAGAAATCAATATATTGCTGTGTGAATTTTGCTTTCAGGCTACCAACAAACAAGGGAAGACTGGAGATTCAGAAGGCAGAATTTCTTGGTGGCAGTGTTTTATTTACTGGTAGAGGCAAGGACAAGAAATTAGGGCTGGCAATTCCAGGAATGGGGTAGGTAAGGTTGTGCAGGCTGCTCCAAACCTATGGAAGCATCCTACATCCAGCACAGGGTTTGGGACTTGGGTTGGAATGAGATGTTCTCCAAGCTCCCTTCCAACCCAAACCATTATAAAATATAACCATTAACCAGAAATGTCATGGGATGGTGAAAAAGCCTAATTAATGAAAACAGATATTTTTTCACCCTCTTTTTTCCCTGGTTAAAAAATGCACGTGTGTACGGCCCTGTAACTTTTCAATTCAAAACCAAAACCAAGTTTTCGAGCCAATGTGCTACAAATATCACACCTGGCTTTTTGGTACCTGCACCAGCCAGAAGAGCCTAACTCATCAGCCTAGGTGTGAGTGCAGTGAAAACATGACTCACCCACACCGGGTAATCCCAGGGGTTCAAATCCCATCCCATAAACATTCCTGACATCAGCTGTAAAGAGTGATAACCCTGACCTGGCACAACCAGCACATCTCCCCCAGAAAGGGCTCCCATTTTAAAGGCTCCACCAAAATCACACTGAATGAAAATATCACCAGTTGTGAACAACTTCAGGAAAAATCCACTCTTTTAAAATGGGACATTGCTGGTCATGTGCTGACCAGGTAAGTAAATCACACTGTGTTGCAACATCTGCTTGAAAACATGAGCAGCTTTTAAAACCATATTTGTTTCAAATTTGCTTTGGATGAAGATATCTGTGCTAAATTTCAATTCAGAAAAAAATTCCAAAGCTATCATCTAGGTAGGAACAGTGGAAGGAAAACACCCTCCTATTATAAAAATCTAAACTTGAATTTAAAATGCACACACATAAAAAACCCAACTAAACCTAAAAATTTAACCACACACAAAAAAAGCCCACCTCACATACACTTGGATAAAAAACTAGACACAAGATGGTCACACACAGATTTAATGCTGTCCCATAAGTAGACACCACACAAGTCTAAAGTAGAGACTAAAGATGCTGGAATGCAGATTTCTCCCTGTGACACTTGCATGTGAGTTCTGAATTTGAAAGCCAAGCTGAATTCTCTACACAGAAAATTCTCAGTTCAAATAATATCAGCCCTCTGTACTTTTTAGTGTTAATGTACAAGAAAAAGTAAAATATTTGCTACCAGAACTCCTATAAGGAATGCTTGGGAGGGAATCACAAAAAACAGTTGCCCATATATAATTTTGGTTTGTTTATTAAGTAAGAGAGGAATGAGGAAAATCCAAGTAGCTTGGTAGAACTCGATCACAAGAAAGGGGAGGTGCAAATATAAACTTTGCAAGAAAAGCAAAAAATCACAGGGGAAAAACCAGAAAAGTTAGATATTCATGATTTTGAGAAGTCACAGCTACATCCCTTTGTGCAGAAAACAGTAAGAAGAGCAAAGTGTGACAATGCAACATCTCAGCAAACCTCTCTGAGTAGTTTTTAAATATGAAGGGAAGATGAATTTGGATCTTTGCAGCTCTGGATCCATGGTGCTGAGGGAGGAGACTCAGCTTGGAGACCTCTTGCCTTGATCTTTGTCATGTTTTTACCACAAGGGCATACTGCTGGTGTTCCTTTTACTCAGAATGGCAGTGAGACCCTTCCACCTTGCACTCCTCATTGCTATTCCACCACAAACAGAATTTTTCCTGCCCAGCCAATGCAGTTATCTATGCATTCACCATGTCTAGCATGTAGCAGCAAGCTGATTACCCTAAAAAATCATCTACTCTTGATTTTCATATCCTGCAGTTCACCTTCTGTGCTGTTGTCAAATCCCAATGAAGCACCAGGCTGTCCTACCTGAAATTCTGCACTCAATTGAAAATGCAATTTCTTTTCTTTTTAATCTCACTTGGTTGTGTTGATCCAGGGGAAAATCGGAAAAAAAAACATGATCTGGAACAGTGCTGGAAACCTACTCAAAGGATGAACAGAAACACAAGAGTCTCTTGTAGCTCCTGGACTCCAAACCCAGAACTGCTGAACCAGACTTCTGCTTGCTTACATCTGCTCAGGATTTATTTCACTTTTCATTTTTCGTCTACTTCATTTTTTTTTTAGCATCTTAATGTAAACATTCTCCTGGAAAGAGTGAAAACTACAGCTAGAGCCCAGGAGGATGCATGTGTGAGGCTAAGACAGCTGCAAAGCTGAGCAAACATTGCTTGTGAGAGCTCATGCAGATCACAGGAGCAGCAATCTGCTGAACCTGCACCCTTACGAGCCATGACACATTCTCCTGTGCCAGTAGATTTCCCTACAAGACAGATGTGTGTATGCAAATAGTTAATAGATCATAAAGGCAACTCATCTGACAATAATAAACAAAAACGTGCAAACACAGCACATGAGAAAATGCCTGAAGAGGGTCCAATTTACATTAAAGACAAATGTTGTCACCCTGAGCATATTGTCTTCCTAAGGATCTTATTTTTTGTGTCAGTCTGTCAAGCATACCCATACATTTCACACAAAGTAAAAAAAAAAATTTAAAAAAAATTTGGTATTACATTTTAAATCTTGTAAAACAGCAGGTAACTCTACGGAAATCAGACTTCAGCTGAAGTTGGATTCTTCAAAGTTGTTGTTTTGAATGTAAAGACAGTGACAACACTGCCACAAAGACAAATTTTACATGCTCATTTAAATGGGGAATTTCATTCTACTTATCTGTATTACCTCCTTCTTTCACCCAAATAACGGGTTTGATTTGCAAAACCTTTCAAACTCGAACATTTAGTTCCAGACATATCTGGGGAGCCAGAGGGCAGGAAATAGGTCACTGGTTTTGCAAGACCTTTATTTACATTTTAGCCAAATAACATGTTTGGATGGGATTTTTTTGGTTCAGCTTTGTCATTTCCCATCACCCCTGCCAGACACCACACAGAGGGGAGGGAGCCTTGGTGTGTTCCCATGAAAGGCAGCCTGTGGCAGACACTGAAACCAGGAATGTGGCAGATGTTGGATGCTCCCCCTTCCCCTCCCCTGGCAGGGAATCTGCCCTTACAAATTCTGGAGCAGGAATGGGGTGAGCAGCTGCTCCTGGTGGCATCATTCCAGGTGGGAGCTCCTGCTCCTCTGCTCCTTTCCCTTCCTCACAGCCCTTCACTCAAACCTGGATTTTGAGCAACCTGCTGCTGGAGCCCTCTCCTCTGTCTCTCTTCCTAGCAAGATGGATCTCCTACAAAACTTGCCCTGCCATTTTCATTAAGACTCTGACTGCACCTCCTCTCTTGCCCCTTTCCCACTCACAGCACTCTGCAGCTCTAAGTGGAATGTGCCCTCACACAGCAGAAGCAGTCTCTGTTCACTACCTCCCCCTCAAAAAAGTCCAGATCAATAATAATCAAACAAAGGCTTTCAGGCTAAAATGTATCACAGAAGCTGCACTTTGGGCTCTAGAACAAGCAAAGGTTGGATATATGTGCTCTGAAGTTTTGGTTTTGGAGAAAAGAAGAGAAGGGTTTTATCCCCCTGAGTGTGCAGCATAGCCCATGTCCCTGGGAGGCAGCCCCAAGGGAGTGCTTGGTCCCAAAGAGAGATCCAGTGAATCCTTTGGACATTGATCCTACTTTTCCCCCACTTTAAGTAAACTGACTGCTCAGAAACTCAGCTCTGGTATGCCTGGTATCCTTCCTGCACTGTAATTTGAATTCCTGCATGGATTACCAGATAAAGTTTCCTCCAAAGTTTTTTTCCCTTACAGAAAAATGAAAAATGTCATAACAAGTTTCAACTTTCACTCCCTTAAAATGGGTTAGCAGAAATTAATGTTATCTGGGTATGTTTTGTGATTAGGTCTCCAACATCTTTCCAGATAAAAGGAGTTTATCACTTCACACTTTAATAACAGCTGAGAGCACGAGCCTAAAGCTAAAAAACTCGTCATCATGCCAACAAGAAAATGATCCAGAACCATCTTAGACAAATATCTTAATAAGAAAAGCCAAACTTTTGCTGTCTCACTTCAGAAACAGAGATACACTAAATTACTCAGATCCTCATTACAGATTTATCCGGGAGGAAGGAGGGGAGGAAAAGAACCAAGGCAAAAAGTTGAAGCAGTTTTTCAAAGAAACTTCCAGCAGCAGATTAAAGCCTAAGGAACATCAGCCTTCTCTCCCATCTATAACACAGAAGTGCTGGTTCTGGGCTTGGATTTCAGAGATGACAAAAGAACACACATAATTCCAGTGGCATTTTCAGGAGTTCACCTGAGCCTAAAAAATTCTTGTAGGGGACAAGCACTCAAAATCCTGAGCTAAACCAGGAGCAAGTCTTAAATTTGCTGTAAATACACACGACAAATTCAGACACACTAAGTACTTCAAAAGTTCTGAAGGTGGGGGAACATGTAAATTAAAATAGGGGGGGAAGTCTGAAATTTGCAAGAGATGGGTTGTTTGAAGCACAAGAACATCAGAAAACTTCACAGTCTGCTTGGCTAGGAGCATGTCAATGGAGAGGAAGCAAAAATATTTCTGCTACTACTTTTTTCCTGATAAACTTGTTTCCATGAGCTGAATTGCTGCTGGGGAATCCCTCCCCCAAAAACTTCCCTTCAGCCCATTTTCAGCTTTGTTTAATGAACCAGCTTTATAGACTACGTAGAAAGTGTTCCTAATGCCATTCATGTTCAAGTCTTTTTTCTTTTTTTAATCCCTGCTGAAGCCCTGTGTCATATTTTGCACAGGCCAAGGAGAAATCCATATGAAACATATGCAGTTATATAAATTGTGGTCAAAGACTTCCTGACATGGAGATCTATGAGGCTGTGGGATATTCTCCCAAAGGAAGTGGAGGAGACTCTAACAAGTGAGACCCTTAAAACATGTCCTAACAGGAGAATGGCAGATATTAACTCTGTAGGAACTACAGGAATATTGCTCAAAGTAGCTACTCCCAGAATTTCAAGTTTGTCATGGTTACTCTCAATAGAAAGGCCAATTAAACACTGTAAAATGCAACAAAAGACCATATAAATCTATTTGTATGGTTTCCTCAATCTTTAATAGGTTTTTGCAGCACAGGAACCAGATGTACTTTTATTGAACTGGGACCTTAAATATGGTGTAATCCATATGGCCAAAATAACTAGGTAATAACAGTGCATTTACTAGGGGACCATAATAATTATAGGATATTTCTCTTTATGATGTATAAGCAAAAGTTAACCACAAATGAAATTTATAAACTATTTTCACATATGAAATAAGCTACAGAGTAAGTGGCAGTGGGACTGCACAAAAAAAAAAAAAAAAATAGAAAAAAAAGACATTTCAAGAAGAAAAGACATTGAGTATGACCATAGCTGGATCCTGTTTATCTCCCAACTGAATAGTAAGGAAGAGACCCCCCTCCAAGCACAGATCCCCTTCCCATCCAGAGGCAGGGAAAGAAACCCTCACCTCCCAGCATCATCCCTCCCCAAGGCTGGAGCTGCAGGAACCACTGCTGGGGACTGGGGATCTGCAGCCCAAGTGCTTCCAGGTTCCAGCTCAAGAAATGGAGCTCCTGACCACATCCAGGAAAGCCACACGCAGAGCTGCAGCCCTGGGCTCTTTCACAGAGCCCTGAAATCGTTCCCTCCCTCTCACATCATCAGGGCAGGCTGGAGCCTTGCAGGCAGTTGGTGCTTGGCCTTTCATTCCTTCACGTATTTAATAAAAAATATTCCCAGCCACGCTTGCCTTGCTCCTCCCCGGACTCTTTTCCTTGCAGCTGCCCCAAATAGATGTTTCCAGAAAAAGTAAAAATAATCCCAATCCTGACTTCCATCCACTGCTCTCCATTATTTGTTGTGCAAAAGGCTGGTTGGAAAAATGCCAGCCATGATTTTCTTAATTACCCCAGCAAGCATGATCTTTAAAAGAAAACTGTGCTAATACAAAGTTTCTAATCCAAAAGAAAAAAGACAATCTTTAAGCCTAATTGCTCCATTCTTTTATTTTGATGCAGACCAGGGCATAATATAAGGGCTGTTTTCAGTAAAAAGTAAAATTTTTATTTAAGTTTTACCCTAGAGTAAGGGTACAAAGTGCTGGGACAGAGTTTCAACATTTCAAATTTAACCTCTTTCTTGAGATAACCCTACACTCAACATGGATTGCTTGTCTCATGTTTCCCAGGATCCATCCCAATTCAAAGTTTTCTGTTTGCTTTTCAAATTACCACTAAATGCTTTTAGGATTGAGGGTGTTTTGTTGCTTTGGGGGTTTCTGATTTTTTGCTTTTCATGAAATTCAGCAGCAGGGAATGTACATTTCCAGCACCAGATTTTTTTCCTCAAATTTCACCCAGAAAAGTACACCTGAAAAATCCTTTGACAGCTTTCAATGAATTCATATTGCAATAATAAAAACAGTAATTTAAGTTTCTCATCTGTACTTGAAACAAGATCTTGGAAATATCTCAGGCTCCTTCTCCCAAGAGTTTAGGTGGCCAAATTAGCCAACCAATCACAGTAAGACAAACTTTTAACTTCTTGTGAGGGTTTTACCTATGTAAAAATTGTATTAAATTGGTTCTGATGCTTCCAGATGTAGTGATAAACTAAAATGTTTTACTCTGTTACAAAGAGCAACATTAACAGGAAACAAAGATTTTTGCATTGCAGAGGGGAGAATAAGAGGAAGCATTTTTTATTATTTCACTTTAGTTTCATTGACTCAAATTATTGAATGACTGATTACAAAAATCCTTTGCAGTACTAACAACTTCTCAGATGATGTCTCTTGAAATGAATTAGCACTACTCCTTTCTGAAAAGCACAATTTAAAGCATATATAGATGTCATAAAAGGGGGCAAAACATGTTAACTTGTCGATTTAACCCCAGAGCAGAGGATGGGCCGTGGAGACCAGCACAAAAACCTTGTGGCAGAGTCTGTGTCCAGCCTTTGAGGCAAAGCTGAGAGCCCAAGCAGAGTCCTGCTGTGCTCCACCACAGTTTTTAGGACACAGCTCCACACCCTCCAGACAGGAGCTGTGCTGGCTCCCAACCAGGCCATCAGCAAGCAGCTCCATGGCCTCAACAACTTGTCTGCCTTCAGTGGCTGCAGGGGAAAGCTCTGCTCTCCATCACCCATCCCACACCACCTGCTCCTGCCAGCGCCCAGCTATTCACTGTGCAGCACTCCAAACAAGAGCCTGCTTCTCTGCCACTGTTCACAATCAATCCTGCAAGAGCAAGCAGAGCTCATAAAGAACAGCTAATAATTAATTACACTCCAATGGTCTTCCAGCGAGCTCCCATACATTACAGGCTGTTGGATGCTTTTAATCAAAGTGCTTCATTATCATATAGCCATGTATCACTTTTTCTTTCTTTTTTTTCAAATAATAGATGACATTTTTATAGCAGTAACCTTAAACTTTCCAGCCACACATCTTGCTAGCAAAGAAATGCCAAGAACAACTACAAATATTACAGCAAAATATTCTTCCCTTTGGTACATGAAGTGGCATTCATACACCTTGGGGATATAGTGGGGAGAAAACAGTGGGTACAATATAATTTCAACAGAACAAATGTGTATGGAAGCTACTTTAAAATAACTTTCCTCCTGCCCCTAGCCAGCCAGATCAGGTCCCTGTTCTGTCAGCAGAAGGAGGTACTGCTGAACTCCCTGGGGCAATGCTAAAAACCAATTTCTATTTGGCATCACTCCACATTCACCAATCTCATTCAATCCTTGCCAAAAGTGGTCAAAGTTCTCACATTCGTGCAAAATCCCTTCCTGAGGGGACACAGCACAGGGGAGAACACAAGACAGGAAACACAACTTGCAAATTTGGGTTATGAGACAGCTGCCAGTCATGAGGTAAGAATTCTGCCTGCTCACCTGAGCCATTTAGTTCTCCATTTTTAATTTCAAAGAATCCTTCCCCCACACGTTCATTATGGTACCAACAACTCTCTGAAATGCACAATAAATGTTGTTTTAATAAAGTCCCTCCCTAAAGCATTCCCAGCAGTGGGCTTTCACCCTTCCCTGCCTCCACAAACATTTGTCTCTTTTCAAGGAGTTGGCCTCAAAAAAATGTATCACAGAATAATTTAGGTTAGAAAGACCTCCAAGATCCTTCCCTGGACACACTGCAGCCCCTCAATGTCTGTTTTGCTGTGACAGGCCCAGAACTGGACACAGAACTCAAGATGTGGCCTCAGCAGTGCTCAGCACAGGTGACAATCACTGCCCTGATCTTGCTGGCCACACTATTCCTGATCCTTGGCCTTCTTGGCCATCAGCATCCCCAGCTCCTTTTCCTCTGGGCAACTTCCCATAAAAATATTTGCGGTGAGGTTTTTTCCCATTTATTTCTCCCCTGCTGTTAATCTGTGGGTAGTTAATACATATTTTTAATGGGAATTATACCTATTATGGAAACTTCATTTATTTTGAAGCATAGCAATAATCTGCTAATGCTCTCCTGGAAAATTAATTGGCCACAAGCAAATACCTGAAGCCTCTCTGTTCAGAAGTCAAGGGTAAATGGCACAAAAAATTCATATTCCAAGACCACATGGCTAGTTTCATGTTCATCACACCCTTCCAAACCTGTCTGGACTCATAATGACAAAAATTTCTCACTGGAAAAATTGTGTGGAATGCAGCTTTAAAGATCTCAGACACTGTTGAAAGTAAAACAGATCTCAGGCTAGACAGATACAATTTATTAAAATAAAGTAAGTGATATAGAAATAATTCAACTGTTGTGCCATAGGACCTCCCTCTTTTCCTTTCCATGGAGACAGAAGGCACACACCATTTTTTCTACATAGGACACCTACATGGCTTAAAAACTATGCTGTGAAGGTCAGTTTTTGCCCAAGTGATGCATGGGTTCAAAAAACTATTTCTAGGGCACATGGCCTTTGCAGCATGGCCAGTGACTGCTCCTACAACAAAGCTGCCAAGGAACAGAAAATTGAGATATTGTGTCTGTCAGTTCCCACAATTTCATACAAGTTAGACCAAATCAAGGAGACTTTCACCAAATGTTAGCATGGAAATGGATGGTTTCCTTCAATTTGCATGGAAATGGATGGTTTCCTTCAATGAGCAATGCCTTACAAGGAAAAACAAACAGTTCTCATCTCCAGAGCACTTTAAATAGTCTAAGTTAATATGCCTTTCCTCACATAAAGCTCCTCTGGGCCTGAGCAGGCAGAGTTTGGAAGTTTCTGCAGCACCATCCACTGTTGCTGGCACTTGGCCTCAATCCTTGGCTGCTTCTGATAAGAAAATGGGCATTCATCGTGTCCAGGAGCAATCAAGATGTAAAATAAAGAGAGGTATTTTAAGGAAGCTTTCTGGTCTACTCTGTCCACTGTGAAATGAATTTTAAATTGCCCCTTTAGCAAATAAGTTATTTTTACATATATGGGAATAGAAATGTAAGGAAAAAAATAGGCTAAGGCTGAAACAGTGGCACTAAAATTGATGTACTGAAAACACACACATTTTTACCTTTCATCTTAATAAAAAAAATAATAGTGTTAGCATAAAAACCAATTGGAGAATCTGGAGTATTTTCTATTAACTCAACCACATTTCTTGCCTTATTAGTAATTGTTATCTGAGATCTGATAGCATTTGATTCTCAGACTATTTTTTCTGGAATATTTATAAAGTCTAGCTTCCTACAGCCATTCATAAATATGCTTTCCAATCAGAGATATTGAACAATGAACAATTAAGCTCAAAATCCTCGAGCTGCAGTGTCCAAGTGCTGGGGAACTGGAATGTGCTGCAGTTGGATGAGACAAACCTTGTAGATGCCTTCTAACTGAAAATATTCTGATTTTAAACAGCATCCATGGGGATGCAGGAAGGGCTGCAGGGGGTGCTGTCCATGGTCACAGCTGGCTCTTAGGAAATGAAGACAGGAATTCTCTCCCTAGAAAACCGGGGATGTGAGAACAGCCTTTCCTTAGGCATGCACACTTCTCATCCAGCACTGAAACATTAAATTGCCTCTTGAGCTGCCATTTGTCACCACAGTGCCTCCAGCTGATGGTGCCAAGCACACCAGGGAGGTGAGGGGGTTCCTTCTCCTCTGTACAAACAAGAAACAAACCCTTGCCCTCTGATGCTGGCTCCTAGACAGCTGCGCCCCCTCCACACTGCCAGAAAAGGAGGGAAATGTTCGCTTCCTGCCACACAAGCACAATCATGGGACAGAGCTCCTGGGAAGGACTCCCATGACAGGCTAAAGCCTCAAATTTTGGTTCCTGGAAGCCCAGATCTGCTCCACACCTCCCAGCTCACACAGTTGCTGCTTATCCCCTGATCCACAGATTGTGCCCATGTGAGAGGCTTCACACTTGGGATTTAACTCCTTGTCACGGTTCCCTCACTGAGAGCCCTGAAAAACCTCGATTTTAAGCAGCCCTTGGCAACTCTTGAAACACCATAAGCACCTTTGGGTCCTCTTATTACAAATGTTTAAAAGCTAAAAAATGTTTAGACAGGGTCCTGGGGATGCTCAGTGTGAAATGCCAAAGTGGGCAATTCCAAGAGTCCTCACAGCAGCCCAGGTTCATTTATTGACAGGCTCTCAGACATTTCCACCCTAGGCAGAAGTGGGTCCATGGGGCATAACTCACCTGCTGAAAATTCCTTCCTTCAGATCTGCTATCTGCCAATTGAGAGATGTCATTATTCAAAACAACAAGCCTAAAGAGGTGGAAGGCAGGGGAATAATTCTGAATCAGGAGTATGAAGTTATTGCCACAAACGAAAGGTCATTTCACCAATTATCTCCTGCACATATTTTGTATTAAATCCTGCATTATTAGGTTCACTGGGCTTTCTTCTGATTGCTATAAGGAGAACTGAATATTTATGTAGAGCAAAAGGTTAAATTATAAGTCATTGAAAAATTATGATGATGGATTTCAGTTTAATAAGCAGTGAAATAAGGAATAAAATATATATGCATATATATAAAGTAAATATACTGTGCTTAATTGATTGAAAAGGAAAAAACCTGCTTTCCTATTCTAGGTGATCTCCCACCCCTGCAAGGAAAGCAGCATCAGGAAGGGTTTCAGACTAAGCACTATCCCCTGCAGTGATTAGGTGCTCCACAGCAAGGCAGTTTGAAAGAGTTTAATTTCCTTCACAATTGACCATTCTGATTGATAAGCCTTTTGTAATTCCATTGTGTTAATATAAAACCACCTCCATTTCCAAATGCTGAAACAGAACAGAAGCCACATTTAAAGCAAGATTTTGTGGGTGTTCTTCCTCTCCCCTTGCCCACCTCTTTGAGAGCAGGTCCCTGGTTTTGCAGAGTTGCTGGAGGGCACCAGGCCCACCTGTGAGTGATGGGGCTGGGTGGGGGCCAGGCTGGAGCCCAGGCACAGATCCTGTGGGCTGGCAGTGACAGAGACAGATGCCTCTCTGTAGCTGTGCAGATGGCACCAGCAAGGCATCTCTGGCTCCTCCAACTAGGGAATGTTATCCCACCAAGAAGTGTCTCTGAGCAGAGGTAAGAGGAGCAGGGGGGAAAGTATCAGCTTGCCTATCAAGTGGGAGAGATCTGCAGGCAGATTGAACGGCAGAGGATAACAAAATTGGAGTGCTCCAAAAGCAACGATCGGGCCCAGGGGGCTGAAATCTGGGGAGGTGATAAGGAGCTGTAATAGAGTCTATCAGAAGGAGCAGCAGCCTGACACTCAGGGAAGCTCACTTGGATGTCTGTTCAGCAACCCTGGGAGCAGGGGAGAGAGGGAGAGAGGAGCAAATGGGAGCTCCAATACTTGAACCAGCACTAGAAGAGGCTTTTCTGAGCAAACTCTACAGCTGAGCACCACTCTGTAGGAAGAACACAGGAACTGATTACATTAAATTCTAAGTGTAATTCAATGTGAAATGAGGAAAAAAGACCAAAAAAAGGAAAAATAAAGCGCCAAGGGTGATGTCACTATTTACTGTCACCAAATTAAAGCAACCCAGAAAACAAGTCATTGATGCACAGGGCAGGGAACTTCATCCAGGGATGTTGATAAAGCAGCACAGAGCCACACTGACCACTTGGAATGTACTGGGATAATCTCTGGATAAGTTCCCCTAACCACCTCCAGCTACCAAAAAAATAAATTTAGAGCAAGTACTAGAGGGGAGTTATTTCTGCTCCAGTCCTGACTAACAGGAGAATAGAAGAGAGGCAATTGAGAATCTGACATATGGGAGTAATAAATAACACTGTGGATTAAAGCAGTCCAAAAAAATAAAAAGCATGAGTATATACATACATAATTATTTTAAGCAAAACAGCTTTTCTTCTGATAGAGAGGAACAGAATGCATAGCAAGACTATCACTGCTGTGCCAGAAAGAGGCACTTGAAAACAGAAAGAAACATAAATCATATGTCAAAAACAAGTTTACATGGCTGAGGAATACAAAAGAACCAACATTAATCACAGTGCATTAAAGACAAGACACAAAGCTAACTAGAAAGGGACAAAATGCATCAGGAACAAATTGGCTCACATCTAACAAGAGGAAACAAAGGCAAGAAAGACATTGTCCCTACATAGAAGATGATGCATTTGCTCCCTTGTGCCAAGGAGTTCACCAAAGGGGGAGGTGTCCCCCTCCTCCTGGGGTAACTAATGGGAGAGCAGCCCAAGGGCTTCCTTTTCCTCCCTCAGAAGGTCTCTGAAAGGATAAATAGACAGGTACTTCTCTGCAGTTCTCAGTGCCTCCTTGATCTCCATGGGAAGTTCTCCATTGATAGGGGATAATTAGGGAATTGCACACTGCTAGGATCAGTGGGAGCACACAGCTCTGTCTGTAGTGGTTACAGAGTGGTAGCTTGGCTCCAACAAAGCCTAAATTAGGGCAGCATTCCCCTATCATTATCTTTGATTTCTCTGGGAAACCAAATAGCAGAGAGGGAACACTGAGCTGTCCTCTCCAATCCAGCTGTGTTTGCACAACTGACAAGGACACAGATACCAAATCCTGCTTGCCTCATAAACACACAGAAAAGAAGCAAACACACATCTGGAAAAGAAGGAAATTTTAAACAGTGTTGGGAGCTACATTGCAACCAGTAACAGATCCTGAAAACAAGCTGGTCCTGCAGGACATGTGAGAAAGCACATTTTGAGGCAGCAGAAGCTGCTTTTAATGTTGTATCTCACTGATGCCTTGTGTTGATACACTGTTGTGTTGATACTACAAACATTATCGGAGGATTTCTGAAAATTTTTCCTTAAATTTTAAACAAACATACTCTGGAAAATTAAACCAATGGAGGATTTCCCTATAGTAGTATTGGCTTAAATCAGTTTTCATAGGAGAAGTACTCCAGGAAATACTAGATTAAGTTTATGTTTTCAGAATGCTTAACAGTGCTCACTGCATGAGCAATGCCAGGAATGCACCAGAACCAAGTTTACAACCATTCACAGTTTAATAAAAGCTACATTTTGAATGGTTGTTATTGAAATGGTGGCTATAGCCTTCACATTGAAAGAATTTTCCATTTTGTGGAGGGAAAAAAGCGACTCTATCAGAGCTGTATCTCACAAACCCCAACTCCAAAAGCTTACAACTGAAAATGGATTAATACCATCTGATCAGAAGCAGTAATGGAAGGAGAGGACTTTGGTTCAATGAAAGAGGCTGTAGACATGAGCCAGATGATTTCTACCTTGTGATAAGGCAGGTGGTCCACACATTAAAGGGCAGAGAAGCTTTCATTTGCATCAAAAGCCATAAGAACACATCTTAGGAAGGAACAGCACAGAAAACCAAGCGGCAGCCAAGGATCAGATCAGTCAGGCATCCATCACAAATGACTTCAGTGTACTTGATGGCTCTCTGGTGCACTACTTTTTTTTCCAAGTTTCCTCTGCCTTTGTAGTTTGATCAATCTTATCTCAAGATCTCCTAGAAATCAAGCATGAGATGCTGCTGCTGTAAATCACAATCAGGCACCAGAGTGGTGACGTGGGGGAATTTGCTGTCATTATTTGATCTCCAATGATTTTCAATACTGCTTTGCTGTGGCAATAATTTGCATTCTTATTAAGATGAATTAAGATCATCATGTTGTATCATAACATACCCCATTAATTTAAAGCAGATTTGCAGCTTTATCAGTGATATTCATTTTCCCCAAAAGCCCAACATCCTTGCACTAAAAAGCTTTTAATGTTGTTACAATTCTACTGCATGAACACAACAAATCCTTTCTGTGACTTCCCTCTGTATTATAAAGTATTTCATGTACATTTTGCTCAGCATATATTGGAAACACAAGAGTTGTGTCAATACTGCCCTTGTACTGCTCCTGGATTTCATACCCAGAGATAACACAGTGCATTAACACACCCCACTGGATTTAGTTTAACAGCTGAGCAATGAGAAGATAACCATTTATAGAAGCTGATGTGATGCTGGAGCCATTTGGACCAGGACCAGGCATAGATGCTTTGTGTGATGGGGAACAGGAGACTTTCCCTCTACCCCCACACACTCTTACTTTGACTTGGGAACATGATATACTTTTAAATACACTCTCTTCAAGTAGCATGGTGGAGAAATTTCCTCTCTAAAAAGCAGGAAGCTATTTTTCAAAGGCTACCTTTTAATTTTGAAAGAGACTGCATTCAAGCCAGAAAATCAGCTACCAATATTTTTTAAGTGATCTAAAGCATGACAAGCTTAGCCAGCAATAGAAAACCCATACAATCTATCCACTATTGTCTGAGGGTTAATATAGTTATACCAAGCCTATTACTTCTGAGCCTCCTAATGAAAAATGTTCTATTTAACAAAGTGAACATCAACATCCTGAAGAGGCTCTTCTGCTATCTGTCTTCTACCTTTAATTTTAATTAAGAAAACAAATGGACAGTAAATTTGAAGCAAAGAATCAACATTAATCTCTAAATCAAAACGATTTACATTGAGATTATAATTAATCATATGCATGAAATATCTTATTTAATAGGGTGATGCCCTCAGTTACTTTGTTTAATCACTAAAACAATTCAATTTCCAAAATTAGAATTTGGAACCATTCCAAACATAACCCATTAAGATTATCAATCCAGCAAGAACAGTGACGCTGAACCTCTGAAAAATAAACTCTTCAAAACTTTTTATTCCTATGCTGAAGAAAGTAAAGTGGGCCCAGACAGAGCAAACCTCAATTAAAAATAGGGAAGGGTAATGCAACTTCTAAACAAGGAGATGACCCCAAGACACTTGCACTTAAACTTGCTGGTGACATTACTCAATCCCCATTCAAATAAAGGCCACTAGGCCAGATTTTAACCTTCAATAAACAAATCAACTCCATAAAATTACTGGATTTACCTCCAGTTACAATGGGCATGGGTTTGGTTAATTAATTAAGGCAAGATTTTGTCAACATCCTTAATAAAGAGCAGAAAGGACACAGTTTTAGCTTTGCAGTTGGGATCAGCAGCTGTAATGGGGGAGGCTGCACAGAGAGGAAGTGTTGGACAAAGGCACACACTGGCTCTCACCAAAATGTACCAGGGTACACCAGTGATGGCTTCTAAGCCTTCTATTCAGGTTAAACACTTAATGTCTCTTCAGCCACCTTATCCAAACAGAGTTACCATCAACATGGTCCACACTCTCCTGTCATTAGGGAGAATCACACATCCCTCACAACAGTCTCCTGTTGTCCTCCAAAACAGGTGGAGGCAGGATTTGAGCAGGCAAACCAAAGCAGCCAGCTTTGATTTAGCCTGGCCATAATATTTCAGCCAGCACATCAAAACATGGCTGGAACACTTCATGGAGACATGAATTTACACACACACACAGGTTTTTTACCTCCAGCCAAATGCCATAAGTCTTGAGACACTGCCTCAGCAAGATTAACACAAGACTATTCATTACAGGGATCAATAAGCCTGTCCTCTCAGGGGCTCTTTTCCTCTTGCCCCACTTAGCTTTCCACTCTGTGGCAGGGTGGATTTATTTAAAGGATAAAAGTCTTCTTAGCTGAAGACTGCCCAATGATTTCTGTTCTTATCTTGTATTCTAGCACTATGTCGCCAAAACTAAAAAAAAAAAGGAGCAGGGAAGAGAATCAAGAAGAATCTGGGTCATGGTGCTCTGGACAGCCCAAAGTGTGTTTGTATGTCTTTGTGTCACATCTTAACAGAGAAAAGCAGTCACATTCTGCTTTCTTACTTAAATGCCACTTCTCATCTAAAAATTCATTTTTCAAGTAGATTTTCCTCGCTCTGCATGCTCAGAGTCACCCTGCCAGCAGAGGAGAACAAGTCCTTCTGGCTCCCTGCCCCCTCCACGTGCCAAATCTCCTCCAGTGGCACCTCAGCCACCTTCTCCTTTTCTTCCTCACACAGTTCCAGCCCCTCCCTGCTCTGCAAATCCACCAGAAGAGCCAGCCAAGCAAAAAGCACCCCCAGCTCCAAAGCCAGAGCTGGCACTGAGACCTACCCCAGCACATCCCCACCTTCACACAGGCCACCAAGACCCCTGCTATGAGACACTGATCCACCTCAGCCAGGGACAACCCCAGTCACAAAAGACAATAAAATTCATTGTTACTCTTCAAACCACCAGCCCAGAAGGGGTGAGCAATGCCCCTCCATCCTCATCCTCAGGAAAACACAAGTTTGCCCATTAGAGCAAGGTTCTTCATCCTACAAACTTCTAGAGGTAAAAATGTACTTTTTATGTCACACAACTCTCTCTGGCAGTTCTTTTTGAGAAGATGGCACATGGCTGGTTAGGGAACAGTCCTACCTCTAACTCTTATTTCTCCTTTGCTAGAAAACATTATTTTGTTACCTCCAGGGACACTATAGGCTTGCATTTGCCTGGATTGCTGATGTGTGTGGAGGAAGTACCTGTAGTTAATGCTAAAATGGGACAAGCTGCTGGAGGGGGCACTATTTTATTTCCTTAATAAATAAATAAGTTCTTCTCAGCTTGTCTTCTTGACGTATCAACTCCCATGTTGCCTTCAGGCAAGAAATAAAGGATATTAACCAACAAATCAAGTAAACTCATTTTGTGTGCTGCTTTCAGAGCGCAACCTGGTAATAGGTTTCCTAAATAATTCTCACTTTTGCCACTGCCAAACCAAAAGAAGGATAAATACAGCAGCAGCCCATGTCACCTCTTCAGAGCATGCAAAGGGATTGAAAGGGAGTCAGAAGCAAAGCATTGGACTGCTCTGTTCCATAAAACCCATGGAGAAAGTTCAGCAAGACAACACAAACACCTGAAACCAAGGGGTGTGACAACAAAGGGACACCTCCTGAAGTGAAGGAGCACTTGTCCTGCCCAGAAGTGCTCATCCCCCTGGAAGCTGTGCCAGCTGCAGCTCCTCGGGGTAAGGACAAGGCCCTGCCCTCCACCGAGCCCATGCTCAGCTGGAGGAGACCCGGCCAGCCACAGCCACCCCATGGGGCTGGGCAGGCCTGATTGATCCCGTTCATGGGGAAATGGAACACCTCGTGCTGGGGAATCCGATCCTGCTCGCTGGCAGCAGAGGCGATGCTGGGCAGGGAGTGATTAATGGAGAAGAACTGATCCTCCCAGCCCTTGCCACGCAGCCAACTGCTGCCTCAGACAAAGAGGGCTATGTGGAATGCTACCAGGCAGCCACTCAAATCATGCCACAGCTTATAATGCCTCCCCATAGCTCCCCCCTTCCTTTTTAACAGCTACTTATGGGCTAAACAAACTCTTTTTCTACACGCTTTGAAGACTGACAGCGAAAAAACATCCCTGAGGTACTGCAGCCTTATCCAGCCAGCTGCCCCCAGATCACATCTCCCTTTCTCTCAGAAACAAGACCACAAGGAGTTTTCATAAAAATCCAGAAAAGAAACTCTTCCAAAGAATAGAGACAGATGGAGGGACATTTTGTGAAGCTTCCTTGACGAGAGAGCCAACAGGTAAGGAAGGAACAGGAGCATGTGCAGAGCTTCCAGGGCTGAAGTGTGCTCTGTCAAAACCCAGACTAGACAAAATGAAGAATTATTGTTGCCTTTTGGCAGTATGCATCACATGGGGAAAAAAAAAAAAATCACCAATCTTGATACATTTTTTCCCCTGAATTAATTCCATGGCATGGTGAGGCAGGAGAGTGGCACCAACCCCACCGTGAAGGGCAGGAGCACACCTCTCCTTCAGGTTCGACCCTCAAATCTCATTAATTGCCGCAGCATCCTCAGGGCCCAATGTTTGCACACGCCGCTCCCGAAAGGAGAAGGGAGGGAGAGGAGATGAGCACACCCCACACGAACAGAAGGCTGACTGCTCCATCTGGCTCCCTTCCACCCTCTCCCTCACAGTCCCCAGGGCAAAGCTCTGCTAACAAAAAGGGGCTCTGCAAATACCACGCGAGATAAGCACGGTAGCCTACACGCAGCTTTTGGCATCTGTTTATCATTAAAGATAACCTCACCTGGATGGCTGGGGAAATGGCCCACCTGCTCTTTAAAGATAGGTTTCATCTCTTCTCTCACAGCAATCTGCCTGTGCTGAGTGATGCTTTAAAAATATACCAAGACATGGTGCTAACACTGAAGCATTTCCTTACCCAGCCGGGCAGGGATAAGATCTGCATCTCACAAAAGGCCAACATATGGTGCTGATAGCTCCCTGATTATGTCAACATTTATTAGTTAAGTAAAAATCACCAGCCTTCTTTAAAGGAAGGAGCCCAGATGCCTGCAATTAATATTTCTCCACTCCACCGAAGAAACTGTAATGCAATTCCTAATGTCTCTACTTGAGAAGGCTCAAAACTCACAAATTATGTCATTAGAAACTGCAACGGGGTAACGAGAGGCTCGGTATAATGTATTTTCATTAGCCGAGGCTAATTGGAGCCAAATGAGTAAAACAATGCAGGGAGGGCGAAGCAACAGAAATCCTTGGGTCTTTAGGAGCCGAAATAAATGAGGGTAATCAGTGGTGTATGCAGAATACAGCATGTTCAATTAATACAAATGGGAGAGCAGTCAACTGCGGCGCTCTGCCGGGGCACACGCGGGAGCTGGTGGGCAGCAGATGTCTCCTTGTGCTGTGCAAACACCAGCAGGACGAGACAGGGAGGATGCTCATGTCTGAGATACCCAAATCAACAGGATTTGGGGGTGGAAACACCCACAAGGTTTTCCTGAGCAGGGAAAGGAGCACAGACCTGGGGAGGAGATAGCTGCCTGGTTGGGCAACACCCAAAAAACCAGAAATCTAGGGTTGAAAACCCCCACGAATTACCACAAGAGGGATATCTGAGCAGGGAATGCAGCACAGACCTCAGGATGAGATGGAAAATGGGAGGAGCAGACACCTGCTTGAGAGACACCCATAAAATAGGACTGGGGGTTAAAACCCCAAAAACTGTCAGAGCAGGGGAAGCTGAGCAGATAAACCAGCACAGACATCAGAGGAGATGGAGAAAGGAGACAGCCAAATGTGTCACTCACGCTATGTGAGTGATACCCAAAAATCAGAACTAGGGGGTTGAAACCCCCAAAAATCACCAGATGAGGGAAATCTGAGTGGGGAAAGCAGCACAGACCTTGGGAGGAGATGGAAAAGGGGAGGAGATGGCCGCCTGTCACATTAGAGGAAAGGCAGTTGTGGCAGCTCTACCCTTGGCAGCTCCAACACTTGCCACCTGCACACACAGATATTTTGTGGGGGTGGATTCTCTGATCCATCCTCCTCCTCCATCTTTTCATCACGTCAGTTTAATTGTTACAGTAACCACAGTAAATTGATTTTGCAATTTAGCTTTCAGACCCTTCTGAAGTGAGAACAACCAACCTTGTCTTTCGCTTCAATCTTCTTCTCAATAAGATCAAGGCTGCTGTCCCTCAATTTTCTCCTCTTTTAGAAGAGAGAATAATGATGAGCTCCCTCTTCAGCATTTGCTTCTGGTCCAATCTGTGGCAGAGCAACATTTTTTTTTATTGCCATTAGGCAAATCCCCTTTTTTCATATATGCTTTGGGACTTAAAGCTTTAGAGATGATGTTATTTCATAGCTCAAAAGCCACAAAATGCCTATGCTTTTTCAAGTAACTGGCATTTGTGTGGAATTCTTGATACACTACTTTTTTGCCCTTCCCAAAGAGGAATTGCCAATAAATTATTTTTCTCCAAGTACAAAGCTAAGAGGGTGACATACCTGTAAAACACCGAATTTCCCTGTACAAATTTCCTACTGAAATTAAGCAAATTATAGGAAAGTTTAGTGAGCTACCAATCACTCACAGCCATAGATACCCTGCCTCTTTTTCCTATTCTGGAAAACAATAATAAGGTTCTGCATCCATTAATAAAATTGCAATTTCATGATCAAGTCTGCACTGACTAACCTTGTCTTTCATCACTTCTCATCAATAAATGATGCTCTGTGACTTAAGCACTGTATGATAAACATGTTTTCAGTCAAAGACCAATTTTATCTTAAAGCCATTAATCCATTTTTGTTTTAGCATTTGGTACACAGGTTTAGATGGGGGGTTGGTTTTAATTCCAAGATTCCCCTCCCTCCTTATTCACTCCCAGAAAAAAATAGCTTTCACACTGAAGAAATCTGAGGGAAAAAAAAACAAATTAAATACTAGGAAGGTCAAAAAGCTTTATCACTGTGTATGAAAATGAAGATAAGGCAGCATTTCCTTTTGTGCCCTACTACACTGATTGTGCCTGAGGATTAGGACAGACATCACACAGGAGCCGTCCATGCCACACAGCCAGAATTAAAAAGTAGCCAAACATACAAGATTGCACACCAGGAGTGGATTAGGAAAGAATTAAATAGAGAAGCAAAGAGTTAAAGCAATTATGGGTCCTAAGTCCTGCAAAATTACTGATGAGCAGCTGAACATTCATATCCAGGAGCTGTTAAAATACATTCCAAGTTCCTGAAGTGTGCCCAGACATTTTTCTCTTAGCTTGGTTTGTTGGTCCCAGAAATCCATCTATGTATATCAAATTAAAAAACTAAAGAGTTTCTACTGCAAAATCAAACAGTCCTAATCCTGCAACAAGTCTTTGAAAGAGGTCTGATGCCCATTATCCCTTAAAACCCAAGTAGAGGTAAACTTCAGACACTGCTAATGCCAAATCCATAATAAGTACATGAAATTCACTGAAAAGAAAGAAATGAAGCTGAATTAACACAATTATCAGCTCCTTGGATCCCTTACAGATGCTACAAAAAAAGTTTAGTTTGACTTAGGTTTAAATTATTTTTTTCAGAGGAAAAAAAAAAAACATTCCAGAGATATTTCCCTGTAACATACAGGAGAGGAAAAAAAAAAAACAACAAACCAACAGATTACTAATGTCCATGCGATTTTGCAATATTTTAAGTCCTAAAATTCTGCTCCCTTCCTCCCTCAGTGATATATGACAAGGAGAAAGGAAGAATATACAGATGCAAGAGGAGATTCAATAACTGTTTTTAAACATAAGGAAGAAGCTGTGAGGATAGACAAAAACCACATCACTTATTTGAGATTAAATCCTGGTCTCTATTAAGACAGTGGGGAAACCTTCAAGAAGTTTATAAATTTGCCTCTTCTGTTTTAATATATTCCTCCCTCCATTTTTATGTAACTAAACACTAAAAAGGTTAAAAGAAAAAAAAATCCTGAAGCATTCCTGTAAAACAGCCCTCCCCAAAAGAAAAAAACCTCAAACCCATTCTCAATTAAAATAGTATTTCCCCCAAAATAACATGAATATGTAAAGCAACATTTTAAAATGCCTGTGTGAATAACTTGATGTGGAGAAACTCTGATGACATTTATTTCCATTTTAGAAATTAATCAAGATGAGTATTTCTATTAATAAATACATATTTTGAGGTAAGAATGATGTTCTAGAAGATGGCAGGAAAAACATAAATCTAAAGGTGTTATTCCTAAGCATAGCATCCAAACCACCTTCCAAGTCAAATCCTACAGATTTTGCTATTTTAGCAGTATTTTGCTTCCACATAAAAGAGTGGGAGAAAGGACAGGGGGATGGTCAGTGAGAATAAGCTGCACATTTTTCAGCACACATTTGTAAACACATGATATTAAAATATCTCAGTTAAGTCCTTACTGGGAAAATCCCAAAGGATCTGCTGAAGGTCAGGAGCCAGGCAGATTTCAGCTCCAGGAAGCCACAAACAGAACACAAACAATTCAGGTTTTCCAGACAAACAGAACTCAGTGAAGAATCTGTTTTCCCAAATGGTAGGGGAAAGTGTGTTCAGTGCAAAACCTGGTTCAGCTTTTACTATATAGGTCAGAGTATGTAGGGCAGGCAACCTGTGGGACACCAGAGGTGCCACCACACAGTCTACCTGCAGCAACTCATTTTTCCAGCAGCCAGCCCATCCCAAAGGTTTGTCTGATAGATTGCTTAGGTTAAGCTCCAGCACGCCAACTCATCTTAATGTTCATGTTTGGGCATCAGTGTCCAAATCCTCCCTGTTTCCCACCAGCTCAGCATCCTTGCTTTTGTCCTTGCCCTATATTGCCTTTGGTATGGAGGAGAAAGGAAAAGGCTTCCAAAGATGATAACAGGAGAAGGCACAGTCATTGAAAATTGCTCTCTCAGGCCTAGATATCAGACATAGAAACAAGAGCTGACCCAGTGACCTTCCCATCAACAGTAGCTACAACAGAGGTCTTGTATTATTATTTTGTTCCTTGAAAAAACTAAGCTCAAAACACTGCTGCTAAACCCACAGAGCCTCATGTCACTGTATAACAGAAGAGTGTTTCATGTTGCATTTTACAGCATCAGCACTTCAAGGGCACAAAACCATCCATGAGCATTTCCACTGCACCAGAGACAGAGAAACCCACTGGATACTTCCCAGATTTATCTCGCAGCCAAATAAAATGAAGATTGTTCAGCTGATGTTTATTTGCCAGGCTCTCAGCTGAGGGCTCCCCTCTGCAGTGCTCAGCTGAGCAGATTAGCAGGACACCAGTGAGTGTTCCTCTGCACATGTTCTTTATTTGCCAAGCAGGAGCTGCAGCAGGGGAAGGCCTTTCTGCCATGACAGGAGATCTCAGGCTTTTGGGACTCCTCACATGCCCTTCTTTGCCAGTGCACACTGACCTGGGGGCTGCTCCCTAGCAAGCAGACTCCCAAAATCCTTGCTCTGGTCATCACTCAAGAGTCTTGCATCTTTTATTTCCAAAGAGGAATATTTATTTTCTCTCTCTCCACTTCCTGAAAACTACATCAGTGCTTCACCTTTACACACCCCAAACGAAAAACAGCTCTACCACATCCCCCCTGAAAACAATGTTATCCACAGTTCGTTGCTTTGACATATTTAGGGTTTTCCCTCAGACAGCCAAGTTTTCTTTGGGGGGCAGGGGGAGAACCTCAATCGCCAGGATATCCCATGCACACATCTTTCCTTACACAGCTCCTTGGACTCACACAAGGAAGCAGCACTGCTGGCATCAGAGGCATGAAGAAATCCTGAACAGAAAGCCACAGACAGGAGCAAAGGTTGGGGTTTTTTCTCCCCTCGTTGCCACTGAAATGCTGATGAAGTTGCACATCATTCCTGTGCTTTAAACATTAAAGTAGCAGGTAAAGGTCAGCATGGTTCCTATCTGCCCTGTAAGCATGCAAGTTTCAACTCTGATTTCTCTTTTGAAACAAGAAGTGATTCTCTGTCCCGCCTGCGTTTAAAAAAGATTTGCTCTTGAGCAATACCAATTCTAATTACAGTTACACAGAGAGTAGATAAACCAAGGTATGGGAGCAGCAGAGAGAAGAGAGCACCAGGACTTTTTGAAGACACTTATCAGAGACCAGACCTGAGGCACTGAGGTTTTGCAGAAGGGTCACCACCTGTGCTAAAGCACTAACACAAACAGAGGCTATATTCACTTCCAAAAAAAGGCAGATAACAAAAAAAAAAAAATATGCCTCACACTCACAAACACTAAATAATTTCAGAATACCTTAGCTCAGGCCCATGAGCCCAACATAGGGAGAATAAAAGTTGCTACATCTGTTGATTGTCAGGTCTCTTCTGAGAGAACTTTCACCACGACCATGAAGACCAAGCCAGCACGGAGTAACTCCAGCCGTCCATCCAACACCACCACCGGCTTTTACTTTCTGCTCCAATACCCCACAAACAAACTCTTGTTTTAAAAATGACCAAACAGGCTCCTTCCAGCAATAATCTCCCTGGCCATCATTGCTGTTATCGTGTCAGTTTTGGATACCAGGCCCAGCTCACACAGACTGTTGGGGAGGCCACTGGGCCACACAAGAATGTTCTCATCACCTGTTGCTTTCCCCCAGTCTCTGTATTCAATTCCCACAGACCACATGGGATGAGATTTTTGTACCACCTGAAGCAAGACAGAGTTGTTTAAGGGTTCTTGCAATGCTATTAATTTGTTATTCCACCTGATATCACTAGAAAACATTACAGAAATGAGAACTTCCACCAACCTTCTCTGCACAAAGGCAGGGGCACACCACGGTCAGCCAGAGGATCCTTCTGCTGGGGGAAGAGCTCTCTCCACTCAAACAGGAAATCTTCCAAAACTTCCTCAAAGGAAAATCCCCTTCTGCTCCTGAAAAGAGAAAAAGCCAACTTCCCTTACTGCCTAATTTTCATCTTACACTCCCATCAGCCCTTGCTATTGACAAGTCAGTGTGATTAATCAGCCAAGATTCATGAACTGGGACACTCCACAAAACACAGATTAGGAGATCAGCATACACAGCTGATTCTGCCACCTCACCAGCACTTTACAAACATTAACTAATCAGAGTTTCTTAAACTCCCTTCACCTGGCCCTCACCTGGCTCCCTCCTATCTCTTTTCCCTCCTCTTGCTTGCTTGCATGGAAGCTCCTTCCTCTCCCAGCTGTGAAAAATCTGTATTCTGCTCTACCCACACCTTACTTGCTCCCTCATCTTCTCTTTACCTCTTTTCACCCTCAGGCATCCTTGTTCCAATTAAAAACCCCAGATGGAGCAGCTGGAAGATGCCTAAATATCCTAATGAACAGTGAGATGCAGCAAAAGAGAAATTTAAGGCTTCACAAGGAGGTGCACAGCACAGAGGGAAGGAAATGTGAGTGACAGAAATGGGGTAAGGCACATTTGCCTAAAAATGAGGATAGCAGAGAGCTCCAAAAAGCAGAAAATAAGCAGAAAAGAGGAAAAGAACCAAGCCCATTAGCATTTGTCTTTCCTTATCAAGAGGGTTTCAGGTGTGGTGAGTTTCTTGTTGCAAGCTGCCCATGGAGACACAGCACCATGTAAGCCTGTAGGAAAGAGCAGAAGCTGATGCTGACAGGTATTTAAAATGCACTGAAATTCAATAGCTCTGGTTTCATTCCCCATAAATTTCCAGATATCCACAGAATTGAAGTGAGATGTGAATAAAATTCACTTTGTGTTCCAGAAAAAAGAAAGGAAAATTACACAATAAATACCAAAGTTTCATTGTAAGTCTTCTTTCTGTTCAGGATGACTTAGAAAAAATTAAAATTACAATAGAAATTTCAAGGAGAGAATAAATTATTTCATTTGAAGTCAATGTATGTACAAAATCCCATTGTAATAACTTGATGGAATCGTGGAATGGTTTGGCTGCTCCAAGTCCCATCCAGCCTGGCCTTGGGCACTGCCAGGGATCCAGGGGCAGCCACAGCTGCTCTGGGCACCCTGTGCCAGGGCCTGCCCACCCTCACAGGGAAGAATTTCTTTCTAATATCCCCAAATCTCTCTTATTTTAGTTTAAAACCATTTTCCATTGTCCTATCACTGTCTGCCCACACAAAAGTCAATCTCCCTTTCATATATAAGCCCTCTTCAGGCACTGCAAGGGGCTCTGAGGTCCTCATGTCTGCCATTTCCAAAGATCAGGTGCAGCACCTTGAACTTTATCACCTTCACTAATTCATGAATAAATTTTAAAGCCATCATTTGAAAGTTTCTAAGAAAACAGAACTTCTCGAAGCAAGCAAGATGATGAGGAAACTGTGCTGCCAGATCTCCAGCCTGATAACCTGATGGAAATGGCTGTACAACAAAATACAGAGATCCATAGAGAAAAAGAAGTTCAGCTGGTGATGCCAGACCCCCAGAATCTCTGAGCAGGTTCAGAAGGGGTGGATCACTCTTACCTTCACCCTTGCTCATGCTGAAATAGTTCTGCACTGTCAGGTGCACTGTGAGAGTCCACCTCGGACTGGATTCTTCCCTTGAGACACAACTTGCCTTTTCTAAGGAAATGTCATGGTTCCTGTGAGATGTTGCAGACATCAGACACCTCAGGTGGGAATTTGCAATATGCTTTTGGTACTCAGTGCCTGATTGTCTGGTTTGGGGTAAGTAAGGTGAGACCAAGGGGTGCCTTTCTGTCTTTAACTTTATTTCACAGAAGTATGATTTAATTTCCTAGAAAAATCTGGGGATTTGCCATAGGCCAATCTCCAAAGACAGTCAAAATGCAGACAGGGACTGTACCTCAGAGCACACCTGCCTTGTTTGCACAGTGGAATCCTGATTAAACACCAACATGTAGGATAGCCATGCTAGGAGTCTCTCTTCTTGCTGGAGATGGGGAACAAAAAAAAGCATTGTGGTAGAATGGCTCAATAAATTACGTGCAGCAGAGTTAATGCAGGTGTGCTTTCTTGGCCATGGAGCAGGCAAGGGACTCAAGAAGTGACTCTGAGGCAGGGAAATTTGAGACCAGCAGTGCTGCCTTCAGCAGAAAACTGATTATTTGGAATTAATGTTAATAAATCTAGCTCTCTTTTCCTATACCCACTCCCCCTTCTCCCAGCCCTGCCACAAAGACGCTGCTGGCCGATGACAGTATCCAGCACAAAACAACCCCTTCCCCTTCCTTTGTGTCACGTATTTCCACTGATACAGAACCTTTGTGTCTCTTGCCTGGCTGACATGCCAGCCAGAGCCAGCAATCTTCACTTGGCAGCAATTTCCATGTGAAAGGGATATTTTGAAGAAAGCCTGTGGGCTGGAGCCAAGGTAAAAGCTCCTCACTCTCTCCAGCAAATGCTGCTTTTCCAGTGTGAAAGCATTGGGCCCCAGCCCTCCAAACCACTGTTCCCATGGATTTGCCCCAGGTTGGAGCCTGTCATCATCACAGCAGGAGTAGGAAGAGTGTTTTTCAGTGGGATGGGGATAGCCAACAGCACAGACATTGTTTCTTCACAAAGGAAACAAACTTGAGCCCGAGGTTTTGGCCGGCAACACATCCCTAATGCAAACAGCCCTCGGTTCTATTGCTCTAGGAAGGGTGACTGGACCTGGCAGGCAGAGGAATAACCCCAGGCAGGGGCTGACAGCTAAATCCAGGTCATGGAAAATGAGAAGCACAGTACACATTTTTAACAGCTATCCCCTGAAATGAACTGCCAGGGGGTGAAGTTGGACGGTTTGGGTTTTGTTTAAATTTTTCAGGTCAAGATTAGGGTGCCCTCCCTGCATCACAAGTTATTGCAAACCTGAGCAAGACTTGTTGAGTTGCAAACACCCTTGCATGGAGCAAGCACTGCCAAAGAATGAAACATTGTAGAGCCAGGGTTTCAGCGAGAATGAAATGACCCTTATTGGTACTGATGTTCTTCTAACTCCAGCCACAGACTGGATTTGGGCTTGCTCACAGTGTCCCTCAGGAGGGACAAGCCCTTCCCAGTCACCTCAGCATCCAAACTCCTCTCCTGCCTTTCATCACTGCATGCCACCATCAGCTTTCCTGCCCCCTCCTCAGTGTGCCCATCACCTGCTGCTCAAGGAACGATGGCCGTACCCCAGGGAAATCCCATGCAAGGGTTTTCCCCCAGACTCTGGGCCAAAAACGGTGGGGTTTTAGTCACTAAATCTGACTGCTGCAGCCACCCCCTCCGTGCAGGACCTCAGTGCCTCCCTGCTCTACGTGAGGCGAGGCAGGAGAGGAGGGCAGTGCCCTCACGGCTCCCGCAGCTCCGTGATGCTAAACCAGCCCGGCACAGCTGCAGAGTCAGGGACAGGACCCACAGAGCCCCCGGGACAGGGCCCACACAGACAGCCCCGGGACAGGGCACACGCAGACAGCCTCGGGACAGGGCCCACAGAACCCCCGGGGACAGGGCACACACAGACAGCCCCGGTACAGGGCACACACAGACAGCCCCGGGACAGGGCCCACAGAGCCCCCGGGACAGGGCACACACAGACAGCCCCGGGACAGGGCACACACAGACAGCCCCGGGACAGGGCACACACAGACAGCCCCGGGACAGGGCACACGCAGACAGCCCCGGGACAGGGCCCACAGAACCCCCGGGACAGGGCACACACAGACAGCCCCCGGGACAGGGCACACACAGACAGCTCCCGGGACAGGGCACACACAGACAGCCCCGGGACAGGGCACACACTGACAGCCCCGGGACAGGGCAAACGCAGACAGCCCCGGGACAGGGCACACGCAGACAGCCCCGGGGACAGGGCACACACAGAGAGCCCCGGGACAGGGCCCACGCAGACAGCCCCGGGACAGGGCACACACAGAGAGCCCCGGGGACAGGGCACACAGAGCCCCCGGGACAGGGCACACACAGACAGGCCCGGGACAGGGCACACACAGACAGCCCCGGGGACAGGGCACACACAGACAGCCCCGGGACAGGGCACACACAGACAGCCCCGGGGACAGGGCACACACAGACAGCCCCGGGACAGGGCACACACAGACAGCCCCGGGGACAGGGCACACGCAGACAGCCCCGGGACAGGGCACACACAGACAGCCCCGGGGACAGGGCACACGCAGACAGCCCCGGGGACAGGGCACACAAAGATAGCCCCGGGACAGGGCACACAGAGCCCCCGGGACAGGGAACACACAGAGAGCCCCGGGGACAGGGCACACACAGACAGCCCCGGGACAGGGCACACACAGACAGGCCCGGGACAGGGCACACAGAGCCCCCGGGACAGGGCACACATAGACAGCCCCGGGACAGGGCACACACAGACAGGCCCGGGACAGGGCCCACAGAGCCCCCGGGACAGGGCACACGCAGACAGCCCCCGGGACAGGGCACACACTGACAGCCCCCGGGACAGGGCACACGCAGCGCCAGTGCCACCCGGCCGGGCCAGCGGCTGCCACCCGCACGGAAGATGCTCACAGCGCGCACGGGATGCTGCGCCAGGATCCCTCCCGTGCGGGAGGAGCAGAGCACGGTATTCACGACTTGATCCCGTGGCTATTGCCTGCGGAGCTCGTCCCGTCTCGCCGTGGCACGGGCGGGCTCTCTTTCCTGCCTTTTTCCCCTGCGGAGCGCGGCGGCCGCGCCGCCACCGCGAGGCAAGAGCTCCGCAACGCGGCCGCTGCGCGCACTGCGGACGGAGCGGGGCCGGGGGCTCTGCCCGCTCCTCCCGAGCCCTCCCGCCACGCTCATGGCTCAGGTACCCAAAGCCTGGGTGAGCATCACCCTGAGCGGGGGGCGCCACTCCCTTCTCCATCCCGCTCTCTCCGAGCCACGCCTCGCTTTCTCATTCCAGCTGAAGTTTCTTATCCCAGCTTTAACACTGCCAAGTTTTGTAATCCTGCTTGTTTTACTTCATTTGAACTAGAAGACTCCTGCCTGTAAAAGAAATGATTGCCACAAGGGTTCTGCGGGCTGTTACTCTTCCTGTCCTCGAAGTGAATGTCTGTCATTGTTCTGTGCTGGTGGGCATGAACTATATGTGGCAGTGCATTGGCCCTGAAGGAGTTTCTCAGTTGTCTGTAATATGTGTAATTTTGAGCTGTCTTCCTACTGTCTCTATAACTGCAGGAAAAATAAAAACTCACCAACAGCATTTTTTGTGTTGCAGAATCAAGGCATTACTTCATGCTGGCCAGGATGCTGTTTTGGTCAGGATGTGCAACAGAAATCATTTCATCCACACAGGGCCCGAGCCGTACAGAGGAAATCATTCCATCACACATCAATTTTACTAGATTTTTCACACACTTACAGAGTCAAAACCCATAGAAATTCATTGGTTCAGTGTTCATTGGCTCCAAGTCACACACTTCTCAGTATTTGGCTTCCTACTGGTTATCAATCTCTTCACCTTTGATGATAACTACGTTCTCATTCCCTGATTCTCTTACCAAGTTCTTTGGGACCAAGTTTCTCTGACCATGCCAGCGGTGTTGGTTTGATCATTGATGGTTGTTATCCTTTGCGTACCTTCTGTGCTACTCCCAGTCTGTTGAGACATCAGGCCTTGAGGGCTGAAACAGTCCTTTGAAAAGAAAGTTAAAATTCCCTTCCCCAGGGGCAAGGGTGAACAAAACCCATGACCAAAGTGATATAAAAATATTTTGAACTACCACTTAACACTAAGGGCCTCCTGCTTGTAGGGCTTTTCCCTACTGACAGGCTGGAGCACACAGAGTATCCCACAAGGAAACACTGCTAGTACATCACACACACAGGGGTTTCCAGCAGCATTAAATCTGCCAGACAGGAGGCAATCCCACAAACACTCTGCACAGCATTCAGGGATAACACATTGCATGCAGAAAGGTAAATTTCCCCACTGTGACCCCTGGAAGACCATTCCCTGTGCCTATTCCTGCACCCTCTACCTTCACCCTCCTTCCCCAGCCCCCCAGTGACTCTGCACCCTGTCCCCTTCACCCCCAGTCATCACCAGAGGACCCCTTATCTCTGTGATGATCTCTGGAAATGCCTTTTGTCTCCAACAGCTCATCTGCCCTGCCCCTCACCTGCTGAGATCAACTGCTTTCCTACTGGGAAAAAAGAATAAAAAATGAACCCTGGGAATAATGAGGAGTTCTGAGAGCTTTCAAGTTCCCAAAATAAATAAATAAAGAGAAGGAGGAAGGGAGAATTGCATGCTTCTTTTGATTAATTCCCTTTCTTCCCACCCCCAAAGACCATGCAGTAAATAAAATGAAGTCCAGTCCTGACAGACACAAACCTTGACTGTCTGTTTATAGATGGTGTGAGTGCCAATATTCCAGCGGGACTGTGCAGAACGAGTCTGTCAGGGAATCGGAGCACATGTTACAGAGTGTGAAGGTACATGCTTCACATTAAAAACAAATCCTTCAGAAAGTGCAGAACACCCTAAATCTACATCTGCCACGCTGGTTATTCCTGTTGCGTTCTTAAAATTCACCCTGAATTTTATTTTCCACATCTTTCAAGTGCTAGATCTGCAAAGCAGCATTATAAGTGCAGCTGTTGTGAAGTTCAGCTCTGAATAGATATGGAGCTGAATGCTGCCTGGAATTCTGATTTTTACCTCTGAATATTTTTCCATCTTTTGGAAGCTGCCCAGTTTGAGAAAACCACCTCTTCTGCCTATGATCACCGATACCATCACATTTCAGGGTGCAATTTTTTCACATCTGACTCAACCCAGCTCTAACACCTTTTTCTAATTGCCTTGATTCCTCAGCACCAACTCCCTGTGCAGCTGCTTTTGCTTCTGTATTGCCATTACTGTGTCCCCAAGAGTCACAATCAGTGCCACCGATGTCATTGAAAATAATGTCAAGGAGCAGCAAGAAGCCTAGTAAATGACTAATTTATTTTTACTTTTTTAATCCTTTGTCACCATCACCACCTCCTGACAAAGAAAGCAGACTTGAGGAGGGTCTGTGCTGTACAGCAATTTGCAGTGTAAAAATTTTGAGCAAGGCCTTTGATCACAGCAGAATTCAGTCATCTGCAAATACAACACAGAAATCTGCCCACTTCTGAGACATGGTTTAGTATCAGCTGATGACCCTATTGATTTATTTTGTATTTTTCATAATGAGTTATAGCTACATTATAGAGTTGCCAGCATTGGATTGCAATTTGATTTTCCAAGTGCCATTTCTCAGACGTGAGGTTTTTATATAAGCTTTCCTCGTAACAAAAGCTACTTTCAATTTAACAGAACAGTGTTGCAAGTTTGTATCTACAGTTCAACAACAAATAAAAACCTTTTTATTTTCACATAAACAGAGGCTGGAGCACAGCAAAACAGGCCAGTGTGCTCTCTCTGATCCCATTTTTCCTTGAAGGTGGAGGAGAATAACACTACTTCTCCTCTGCTCCTACACATCAACACTGCTGGAAGCTATCACCTCTCCCTGGCTGGACTTTGCCAATAAAAATAGAATAAAACATTTTAGCTCAGAGTTCCTAACTCACAGCTCTTCCTATAGGACTTTGCCTGAAAAATCTGTTTCCTCAGCAAACAGTTCATCCCCTTCCCATCCTTCACCTGGAGCTAACATCAGACAACAAAGGCATCAGCATGACTTTACCAGGTCTGAGTTGTGTCTCTGCAGACTGTACAATGTCCTAACACAAAACAAAGTTTAAAAAAAGTGAAAAAAGAAGGAAAAAAAGAAGAAAAAAATCCTTCCACTCTTCCCCCACATGTTATGGATTTCAAACCTTGGCTCACATGTCAATTCAAAAATATTAAAAAAGCCACAGGGAGGGAAGAGCTGGAAAATATTCTTTTCCCTAATTTCTCAAAATCAAGGTCCCAAGTGCTTGCTGGAGTTTTTCATATGATTGCATGTTCTCCTCATGTGCAGCCCAAACTCCCTGGCCCCTGCATTTCCCCAGGGCTCAGAGCAGAGGGAACATTTCCTCGCCCTCAGGTGGGTCACTGGCCCCATCACAATTATTCTGCCACTGTGTTTCCTTCAGGACGTTCAGAGTGACCAACACACTGAACAAGCAGCCTGCCTTGGGTGCAAACAGAAAACATCCCTTTTTCTGCTCAGGAACAGGAACAGAGCTTCTTGTTCCATCCCAAAGCCTTCCTTCAAGGAAATACAGAGCTAATGGTGCTGTCAGAGCCCCCAAAGTTTTGTAACTCTTTGGGGACGGCACAAGAAATGTTATTTCAGCTGAGAAGGAAAAGGAACACTTCTGTCTGTGCATTAAATAGGAGAACAAATGCATACAGGTGTAACATTTGCCACAAGCAAGGCAGCAATCCCCAGCACTGCTCCAAGAGACAACTTCCTTCTCCTTCTACTCACCTCAGGTTTTGGCATACACACAAGATTTAAAATGGGGGAAAAAAAAGACAAAAGAAAAAGAAGGAAAGAAGGATCCTAATGAGCTTGCAATATTCAACCAATTGTTCCTTCAGGGTATTTCCTAGTGTGCACTTGGTAGTTGAGAAAATACTGACAAGATATTCTCTCAAGAGGCCAGAACAGCTTTACTGGCACTTTAGAAAAACCAAGGGAGTTTGACAAAGGGTTTACCACAACATCCAGTCTATATAAAACACTTCTCAGAGCATTAACTTAGCCCATTCAACTTAGCAAACTTCAAGTCTATTTGATGTTAAGTTACTCAAAATGCTCCAAGAAGGGGGAAGAGGAAGACAGAGAGAGAGAGAGAGACAAGACAGAAGACATAGAAAAGCACACAGGCCACATACATTCAAAGAATACAAGATTTGGAATTAAAACATCCTGAATACCATTCAGGAGTACACAATTCATCAGACAACTTTTACCTGCAGAGATCAAATGACATCACAAAGAAAGTAGTTACAAGTAAAAATCCAGTCCAGCAGCCCTTCACTTTTGACCTGGGATCTGTAGCCATACTTTTCTGGCTCATTTTTACTTCTGTTTAAAAACCAGAATACTACAAAAAGCTTATCTACAGACAGTAGACCCAGGATTTCCCAGGTTAAAAATAGACATTGAAGGTGTTTTGATTAAACTTTTTTGTTTAAGCAACCACTGGGACTGGGAGAAGGGGAACCACCTTCCAGCAGCATAGTTTTCCTTTGGCACACTGAAAATGTCAGGGATTTTCCAACATGTGTTACTATCTTGTGGGGACACTGAGAGCAGAAGGCATCTGGAAGTGAAGTGAGGAGCTCAGAATTTCAAAGTGAAAAGGGTGAAAGCTAAAAGATAAAAGAAGTAAAGCTAATTTTAAGCCCATTCCCTAATTTGTAACGCTCTAGTTACTGCGAGCAGATATGGAAATACAAAACCTCTGATTCTCTCCAGCCCTGCCCAGCATGCAGGAGGCCAGGGGAAGCACACAGGGAGGTAGAACACATAGCTTCTGATGAAAAGTCCAGATTTAGGGCACTCCAAGTGAATTAGACAAAGGAACTGTGCCAGGTAACTCCATGCAACTAAAACATGGCATGGTTACTAATTAAACTTACACATTTATAGAATCCTTATGGCTCCCAAGACATGAGAAATCACAGCTGACATCATGAAAGCAGGAGGCAGGACACTTGTGCTCAGCAGCTTCCCACATGTGCAGTCTCAAGTCCCATTCTAGGATAAGTAGACACTTTTACCTCTTCCCAGGTCGTGAGGAGGACAGGGTGGGTGGTCTTTTCCAAAGGGCTGCAGAGCTGTCTCCTTGTGTCACAGGACCACATCCACACACCAGCTTCTCCCCAAGGAGCCCACAGCCAGATCATTTCCATAGCAGGCTTTAAAAAAAACCCTATCCATCATGCTTAGCAGTGTCAGCCTGCTGCCAAAGTTTGTCAGCTATAGCCTGGAAGCATCCAACTTTTTTAGGTTGGAATCCAAGCCCTCTGTTCCATATGTAAAAGTTTCAGGGCAAACACAGAGTTTGCACCCACAGTGCATAATTTCTTGTGGGTGGTTTTCTCCCAGATGCAAAAACAATGAACAGTGTTTGAATTAGAATGTTTCTAACATGTTCATTTTATGATCCAATGGTTTTATTGTCACCACTGCCACTGCTCATGCTTCCCAGACAGCTGTAAAGGGGTGGCATCCTGGGCTGAAGCAGGAGCTGCCTTGGCAGTGACAAACCAGGCTCCTTCAATACCTGGCAGATCCACAACACAATCCCAGTCTGGGTCAATAACATGGAAGACCAACCAGCACTGAAATTCAGCTCACCTGGGGAAGAATTTGCCCTTCTGTTGCTCTGAAAGCTTTATCCTTGCTGTTAATCCCTCACTCAGCTCCAAGTAAATTGTGTGATGCCCTCCTGCCTCCAGCAGAGTCCTTGCCTTATATCTGGGGAAAGCAGCTGCTGGAGACAGCTGGAATGAGACTTTTATGATTATTACAGTAGCTGCAAAGTCATCTGTGCCATGGTTAGCACTCAGATGTTTAGCAGTTTCTGTCACCAACACAAATTTTAATGTAGAAATGAGTCTGCAGGCAGCCAGGAGACTCACAGCACCCCAGCCCAGCCATGTTTCCAGAGAGGGGCAGCTGCAAGGCACTGGCAACCCCCTGGAAGATGCAGGAGACATGGCTGGGAGCTCATGGTTTGGGCCCTATCGGGATGCCACAGATGTGACATTGTAAACTGAAAATACTGAGATACTTTTAGTGTCATGAGATGTATTTCTAATGGCAGCACTTAAAGAATTTGTGTCTCATAAGATGATGTTTCTAATTTCAGAGAAAAAAAAAAGTCTGCTCATCTGAGCCTTTCAGATGCACATCAGCCAGCAAGTAATTGAAGACAAAGTGTTTTTCTGTAATAAACCTTCATAATGAAGCACCAGAGGAAAATCCTAAAGTTCAACTCAATAAATCACACTAATCTGCAGGATGGGATTTTCCTGCCACTAATCTTGTTAGAGCTGGGGCACTGTGCAAATATATCCAAACACATAATTACTGAAAAGATATTAAATGGATCGATTTATTTCAATAAAAAATGCAAACTTTGAGGAGAATTCATTAATACTCAAAATCCAGCCAGGCAATAAATAACACTAATGAACTGAGAAAAAGGAATAGATGAACAAGTACTGACATGATGTCTTATGCTTATTGCTGTTAAAGAGGAGCTGACAACTACTCCATTTGAAATATAAATCCTGCAAGGGAAATGCTAGAAAGTGAGTGAAAGACTTGTTAAAAATATGTATGTACATATATATACACACATTTTAAGAAAGCATTAGGATGAAAACTAATTTAATTTCATCCTAAGGAGGCCATATTACCATTTTCATCACCCTTAAGCTGTGTTTACATTAGCAAACAGTGCTGTGCAACAGGAGCATGAAACAGCTGTTGCTGAGATGCTGCCAGCACAGCATCTCTACATGTGTTGGGGCTTTGCTGCCAGCCAGCTCCAGGGTGGTCCTGCAGCCTGAGTGCCTCACAGAGAGCAGGGCAGCCTGGCCACGGAGCTGCAGGAGCTCCCTGGTCCATTCTGTCCCAAGGGAATTCCAGGGAGAACGCTCTGAAATGTAAATCAGGTGACAAGGATGCTGGGTGTGGCAGCAAACACAGCATTTTCCTCAGAAGCAGCCTCCTGACTGGCACTGAAATGTTTCCTGCAGCAGAAGCACTCGGGGCACTGTAAAGGGTTCACACTAGGACAGCAGAATGCAACACTCATCCACACAACCCAAACGACCCAGTGACAACCAGGGGTATCTAGAAGAGCCTTTTCAGTAAGGACTGTGAGAGCTTGTCAAGACAGAACCCAAGAACATGTTTTTCCTTGTGCCTGGGAGGTTCTGCAATTTGCCAAGAAGAAAAATCAAAACATTTGGTTTGGTGTTTTGGAGTTATAACATGGTATTCAAACAGCACACTTGGAGTTATGCAGGCTGCTTCAGAGGACACTTACAGAGATTTTCTACAGATTCCTGAAAAAGAAGGAAGACATTGAGGGGGAGAGGTGTGTCCAGAGAAGGAAACAAGAGCTGGGGAAGGGTCTGGAGCACAAGTCTGATGTGGACCAGCTGTTTAGCCAGAAGGCTCAGGGGACATTATCACTCTACAGCTATCTTAAAGGAGGGTGCAGTGAGGTTCTCTTTTCCCAGGGAACAAGACAGAAGGAGAGGAAATAGTCTCAAGTTGTCCCAGGGGAGCCTTAGACTAGATATTATGAAGAATTTCCTCACTGCAAGGGTGGTCAGGCTTTGGAACAGGCTGCTCAGGGAAGTGATGGAATCACCAGCCCTGAAAGCGTCCAACAAGATGTGGATGTGGCACCTGCTAGTTTTACTCAATCCCACAGTTCTTACAGCAAAGGACGTGCTGCCATCTGTCCTGGTGGAAGATCAAGATCCCCAGATTATTCTTCATTCCTTACCTGAAAGCTGCTCCTGTTCATTATCTGGGACAAGAGACTTCGGTAGCTGAGCAGAAAGAAAGCTCAGATAACAAAGATGAGCCTGTTTCATTAAATCACAGTCAGGTTATTAAAAATCAAAGTCAAGTTATTAAAAATCACCATTTCCTTTCAACAGTCTTAAGTGGGAAAACGCTGGCAAAGCACCCAAATCTCATCTAGATGAGCAGCTCAGGCTTTTACTGGTTATAAAACGAGTGATTTATGTACAACATGATGTTATTTCCCTTGCAATTGATGCACTCAGAGGGGAAAGAAGAGGTAGCTGTGCAGGAACTACACATCCCCTGCTCCTTCCAGCAGATGCCTCTCTGCACAAACACCACTTCCACAAAAATCTCTGCTTTGTTCCAACCCAGGTCTCTAAAGAGTTTCTGTAAGGGAACTACTACTGGCAACAAGCCAATAAATCTTGTATTTTTGTCATTTCTTTAAGTTTATCCCAGAAATATAAGAGGTTTCTTAGCTTTCATTCTGCTGAGGGATTTCCTTCAAGCTTTCCTTTAGATCAAGGCAAGGGGGAACCTGGCAATTTCAGGGCATTTTGTTGCCAGCAAGGAGTGGGATAAAGCAGCCTGCTCTGCACAGTCTCCTCAGGACTGCAGCTCCGGGCAAGTGATGAATCTGCCACCAGATGTCACCCAGAGGCCACTCCTGTCACCTGCTGAGACTCCAGCAAACCTCTGGATTTCCTGCAGGCAGCAGGGATGGTCACAGCACTCATCACTCCTGCAGTTACACCCACATTTAGCTTTAGATTTCTACTTTGTGCCCTTAAAAACGTAAAGAAACTTTCAAGCTGCAGTACATCTTCAAAGTGCTTTGTAAGCTGAAGTACACTGCAAGACCTAAAAGCAAAATGCTGTGGCTTTTGGTATCTTTACTGGAGACCTGTTTTTTCTCCTTTTACAGAATTTTATCACCCTGCAGAGTTCACCCTTATCCAGCTTTTAGGGGAAAAGGAACAAGCTACTGAGACAGATAATGCATTGCAAGAAAAGAGCAAGCAAGAAGCATCTTGTGACAAGGGAACATAAAAGGTTTCCTGTCATAATAAAGACAATTATAACAGGAAAAACCCCAGCAGAATAAAAAATTAAAGAGATGAAGATTATTTGACACCTTTTACAAACTCCCGAATACACTTAAAACCTTCATTTCATGGGGAGCATCCAAAGGAAGCACAGAGGGACACGATTTCCATTGCTTAACGTTCAGAAAGTTCCATGTACTTTGCTGCAAATCAGAATTTTGCTTTTTATCAAATTATTTACCAGACAGAGATCTAGAAAGCACAAATTTAGCATTGCAGCTTCAGTGGTAGTGATAGACATAAGAAACTGTTATTGAAAATATTTGTTGTGGTAAGAAACAGAGGAAAATGGATGACAACAATTATGAAGAAATTTTACTTCATTTTTTCAACCTCCTAAATACAACTAAAATGTCCAGTGCTTCCAATGGTAAATCAACAATTAATTCCTTCAGCTCTGAACAGCAGCTTCTAAAAAGAGGGTTGAAATCACTCCTGTAAAAATTTCAGGTTTTTGAAACTTGTCCAGCTCCATTTAAACAAGTCCTAACCTTTCCCTTAAAGTCAAGGTTAAGCCAAAACCTTTGCCACACAATGTTCTTCTACTCTTAAAACATTCTGTCTGTGTCAATGTGTTGAAAATTCAATTTGGAACTCTAAGTAAGGATATTTATTCTAAACAATAGAAAAATTAGAAGCCACAACTCAGTTGTTTATTGAGAAAGAACATCCCAACACAGTATCTCAACTTTTGCTTAGAAAAGAAATTAATTTAAGAAGAAAGCAAGATTCAGACTGTTCACAAAGATCAGTTCTGTGCATACCTGAACCTTCTTGTTTCCTCTCACCCAGCCATACTTCACCAACACACACCTGGGAACAGTTCTTCTGCTTCTGCTAAAGTTATGGGGAATGTTTATGTTGTCAGAACTTTAAACAGTGAAGACAGAAAATTAAAACAAAATTCTCAAACAATCAAACAAGATGCAGAAAAAGAAGTTTTCACCTCACTTCACCTCTAATCCCCTATAAATAAACACAGCAAAAAAAAAAATCAAGTTTTACACTGGCAATAATTTAATAATTTCCTATTATTAAGTAGTAAATGGATAACTTTTCTTAGTGTGACCTATCACTGTAACCATCCAGTGGTAACAAATGGACTTTCAGTACCTGTAATAAAACAGCTCAGAGTAAACAAAATACTTATTTTGAGAAAACATACAAAAATCAAAACTATTACATTAAAAACTCTCTTGTAATTACATACAAAATAACTATCAGAGCATTTGGTTCATACAGTGTTGCTGCAAGTTTTGAAATCAAGTTCTTGATCCAACCCAGTCAGTGCTAGAAATGGGTATCCATCTCAAGCCTGTCTGCTTGGGGACACAGACAGAAAACATTCTGTGTGTTCAAGACAAAACTGGAACCATAAGGTAAAAGGACAGGAAGCAATCAGTGCAAAGAAGCTAAAAAAAAGACTCCAACAATGCCAAGTTCCCTGCACTGTCCCATTAAAACACATTTAGAACATCCACAGCAGCTGCCTCCATTCACAGTGTTTTGTTTTGGGTTTTCTATTGGTTTTCCTGGGACTCAGATGCCCATTTAAACACTTAGCCCTCCCAGATTTCCACAGCCAGATGCAATGACTTCCTGCTACAGCTCAGGTGAGAGTGTCAAATGGTGTCCTGAAGGGAATGGGCAGTTTGTGAACCCCTCATTACACATGGCTGCCAATCCATATTTAAATGCAACCACAAATAACCAAACTCCACTCTAATGACAGTGCAAAACCTGAAGGAATACCCATGAAATATTTGTTAGCTCTTAGAAAGTGCCTACAAGCATCACTTGTGTTAATACCCTGTATCTCAGCCTGCCACTCAGCAAATCTTACTCAGAGAAGAGAAACTGCATGGCAGCAACAACCCAGCCCCTCAGCCAGCTGTGACAAAAGGCTCAGAACTTCTGAGGTTCAAACACAGTCAGTTCATTCCCATCATAGAACTCTCTCAGTTGGTTGGACTCATATTTTATGGAAGGTGGTTCCATTTGCATCCCAGGCTCCAGAGCGTTCTGCCCTACTATTTTAAGGTTCACCAGTTTTATCTTCCAGGTGTTATTCCTCATGGGGCAGCTGATGAGCCCAAAGATTTGCTCAAAGATACCCAAACAAGTGTTGTCTCTGTGAACTGTGCCAGCCACTGCCACCAGCACCAATCCATGAGGGGACATGGCACATTTCAGGCCACTGGAATGCAAATTTGGGTTGAAGAGGAGACATTCTTCTTTAACCAACGACAGCAGGCGCAGGCTCACCATGTCTGCACCCACATATTGTTCCACGTTTTTTTCCAAAGTGTTGTAACAGAACTTCAGTTTGGCATCCTCCCAAAAGTGCTGTGGTCCCCATGTTGCTTCAGATTTTACTCCCAAAGGGTGCTGAGAGTTCAGGAGTTCAAAGTACCACTGGCAGAATTCTCCTCCCAGACCAACAATGTCATCTTGTGGTGACTTCTGTCCACTTCCATGACTCTGCAGTCAAGCAAATTTTTTCCTTAGAACTGTTCAGCAAGATTATCATTTAGAAAAACATCAGATCATGCACATACTTATATTAAACCTTTTAAGAGAGTGCCTGAAGAGAAATACCAAAGTAAAATCTCATTTATTTTTACCAACATGATTATCTAATGTAGAGAACCAGGACAGGTTCTTGGAATTACACCCAGAAAGTGCTTCACTGTCTTGGGCTCTTTACAAAGAGGAAAATCCTGGTTCTACTGAAAAAGAGCAAGGAAAGGATGTAAATTGACATTTTTTGGAACTAAATGCACAGTTACTTGGTAGGTCTTCTCAGTATTTATGACTTGACAGCAAGACATTTTTTAGAAATAAATCAAATATCAAGTTTGCTAACACAGTCTGGTAAGTATTAAATTGTGTTTTAAGCACTAAGCAATTAAGTCTAGAGAATTCTGTACAGAAATGCAGTATTTTCTTCACTACAAGATGAAATTAATTTCCAATTCTGTTACATGGCTTAGGGCTTCCCATTTCTTCAAAGTGGTGAAGAGACGAGAATGCAAAGAAAGATGTGATAAATAACTCAACTGACTTTCTTTTAAATTTATGAATGTGTTTCAAGTATTTCATTTATGTACCATTAACCACAGAATTTTGTTAAGAGAAACCTTTTTTCTCTAATTATGCACACAGAAAATTGTTTTGGAAACAATTCACAGCTAAATGCTAACTGTCATCAGTTAATCCCTGAGTGAAAGCTCAGTGCAAGAGGTTCTTAACAGGGACAGAGCTCTCACAGCCCAGAAGGTGGGGCTGCTGCCCATGAGGGCTCTGAACAACAGCAAGGGGGCCAACTAGAACCACAAATTAACTTCTTCAAGTTCATTACACCATGAGGATTTGCTAACTGGCAAAAATTTTTACTTCCAAACAAGCTATTAACACCAAAATACATTTCCTTACACTGTATTAAGTGTTACAAATTCATGGGCAAATTTTGTTCAGCTCTTTCTGCCTCACATGGAATTCATTGCTGCAGCTCAAGAGAACAGCTCTTACTCAGCTGAATGTTTGTTGCTTTTCCTTCTGATCAAGGGACATCTGCATGGACATTTTTTAGATCTCAAAGAGGAAATAATCATCTAAAATACAGGGGTAAGGAATGTGTCCTCTGTTCCCACCAGTGTTCTGTTGTAGGTTTTCCAGATCTTGGGGGCAGGCATTCCTTGCTACAGCTCTGAAGAGAGCTCACCATAACTATGAGTTCAGTTGTTTGGAAAAACAGGAAAACAAATGGCACTGACCTGTCACTGCTGGAAACAGCACATTTAATCAATATATAAACTCAGTAAAACCCCAAAGGCCCTTGCAGGATTTCTGTGCCATTCTTACTGTTTTCAGTTGCCCCTCAACTCACAAAACTACTTGTGAATAACTTCTATTTTAGTCTATAAGACAATCTAAAAACTAAAAAGCATGGAAAAGACCCCGCACATTAGAGCTCAAACACTGGGGAAAACAGAACAGGCATCTTCATACGCTGTAATTTAAAACCCAACCAAACCCAACTAACACCAAACCAACCAAGAGTTAAAAAGGTTTGGCACCTTCCTACAGGCTCAGGGCCACATTTGCACTGCTCACCCCGTGGAGGCAGCGCTGAGCAGCCGGAGGGTTTCCAGCAGCAGCAGCACTCACCTGCGCAGGTTTCCTGTGCCCTGGCTCCGGGGCTCGAGCCGGGAGCTGCCCGCTCCAGAGCTGCCTCACTCGCTCGATCAGGACGTGTTTCTCCGAGGAGGGAGGCACCGAGACTCCCTGCGCCGCCAAATACTTGAAGATGATTTCTCTGTAGACTTTCCTGCGCCTCAGAAGCTCCTCCACGTTTTGGCTGTACACCAGAATGGCATGAATGGCCTCTGCAAAGAAAGAAATTGAAGTTAGAGTTATCTTCTTTCACAATAAAACCCCAAACCTAAGCTATTTCTTAAACTCCTGAGCTCCAAACACAGCACAAGACAAGGGGGCAGGACACGAAGACAAAAGTTTGTAAACTGAAATCTGGCCTCATCATATCAGACAAAGAATACACCCAAAAGCTTGCAAATATGCTTCTTGGACAGGAATTCCAGTGACTATTTCAGCAATGCACAGTAGTTTGAGAAAATGAAGCTCCACCTCCTTCCTCCTTCTTGAAGCCTGTTGGAAATGAAACTAAATCTGTTTTACTTCCACACTAATGGGATTACAACTCTCATGTTCATAAGAATATGCATCCTAGCACAACAATGCATTGAATAGCAACAATAAACAAAATTCAGCTACAAGGCTCTGTGGCAGAAGGAGGAAACATGATAAAACTTAAATTCGCTTTAAAGCAGTTATAGCAGACAGTTCCCACCCGAACTGAGGCTAGCACTTAACAGGGGATGTATAAAAACTCTAAATCTAACCAGAAAGAAATAGCTAAAGCAAAACACAAAAATCTTTTCATTTAACTTACAACCACTGCAAAAAGTAGGGAAAAAAAAGGTAAGAGGAAAAAAAAAAAACCCCAAAACCTACAGGCAAAAGACCTTTCAAAGAAATGTATTGGGCAAATCTTACATGTTTTAGTTACATCACATGAAATATACTCAAGGCTGAGTACAAGCACATATATATTACACATACATACTCATCAGGTGTGTGTGTATATATATATACACACCTGAGGCCACTGGGCAAAAACCCAACAAACCCAGTGGCTGCAGGTAACTCACATAAAAAATTAATTCTTAGGAAACAAATCTCAACAAAGCAATGGAGGATGGTCACAGCTGGAACTGTCCTGCAAAAAAAGTAAGTTCAACAGAGATTTGTATTTCACCCTTTCAAAACCTGAAAGCAAATGTGACTGACGCCACCAGCGAGAGACTCTGGAGCTTTCAATACTTCTAAGCACTAAGGGCCCAGCCGCGCTCGCAGCTCACTGCAGGGGTCTGACAGGACAGACATGCTCGCCGAGCTGAACGTTGGCTACGACCCCGTCGCCACCGCAACCTCCTCGGCCTGACCAGCCCCAAGCTCCGAGCAGCCGCCCCCCGGAGCTGCCGGGCCGTGCAGGAGACCGCTCCCGGCAGCGACCCCGAGCCCTGCGCGCCCCGGGGCAGCCGCAGCCGCCGGGCCCGGGGATGCGAACGCAGGGCCCGGCCCCGCTCGGAACGCCCCGGGCCGGCGGTGCCGGCGCTGCCCGCGCACCTTGGCGGCTCTCCGGGTGCACCAGGCGGTTGGTGACGGTGTCGGTGAGCGCCAGCAGCTCCTCGGTGTGCAGGAGCTCCAGCAGGTCCCGGCACCCCGCCCGCTCCCGCTCGCTCAGCCCCGGGCCCGCCATGGCTGCGCCTCGTGCAGCGCCGAGCGCCCGCCGGAAAGCGCGGCCGGCACCGAGGTTCCGCTCGGAGAAACGGCCCGGGGGGCGCACAGCGGCTGGAGGCGGGCTGAAATGTACAGATTGTGAGTGTTAAACGTATGGAGAGTTTAGATCTGAGTCTGTCCTTCCCTTCCAGCTCGCCCCGATGCCGTGCTGAGCTCTGGGGAGATGCCGGAGAGCAGCAGCATAGAAAGGGATGTTTGGGTACAGTGGATGGGAGCCGGCCCTGGAGCCAGGGGCAACATCCCTGTGCTGGGGACAGCTTGGACAGGGAGGCGATTGTCCTGGGGACAGCCAGGGGATTGTCCTGCTCTGCTCTGGGCTGGGACAGCCTTGCCTCCAGTCCTGGGGCACCTCTGGGCACCGCGGTTCTAAAGCCATTACAGAGCGTCCATGGGGAAGGGCCTTGAGGAGAAGCTGTATGAGGAGGGCTTGGTCTCTTCAGCTGGACAAGAGGAAGACTCTTCCCTCCTGAAGGGAAGAGGAGGGACAGACACTGACCTCTCTGCGGTGAGAGTGACCTGAAGTGTCAGGGAAGGTTGAGGCTGGGTATTAGAAAAAGGTTCTTCTCCCCAGCACCAGCCTGGCAGAGCTCAAACAACAGCACAAGGGTGCTCGTAGCACAGGGTGTGGCTCTCAGGGTCCCGTGCAGGGCCAGGAGTTGGACTCCCTGGGTGTCCCATCCAGATCAGGATATTCTCTGATGTCATCCTATGATTCCTACCACTGGTCACCTCACCTGGACTAAGCCAGAGTCCAATCCGCTTGTGCCTGAGGCAAGAACTGCATGTGCCCAAGTGATGCATGGCCCCAGGACAGCATGGCACAGCATCTGTTTAAGGAAAACCAGTCCTATAAGCTAAAGATGCTTTTTGTTACTAAATAAATGCAAGCTCTCAACCTTGTGTTACTCTCCTCCACTTGGCACTGTTTTCTCTGTCAGGGGCAGACAACCAGTGATACACGCTTCATAAAAGAGGAAAGATAGACAAAAGAGGGAGTAAAAGACAGTAGAAGCTTCCACTGAACTAAACATCATAAGCTACACGCTGAGAAAAATAGAGGTGCAGAGTGCTTGACCTCTCTGTGGCAGAAAAAGCCAACACTCTGCTCCACACCATGCTTTAACAGAAATGTGTAAGGAGATCACCTTTTTGTGCTAAAGCTGTCTGTGATTTCAAACCTAGGAACACACAGATCCTGTAAAGACACAAAATAACTACGTTTGAATTACTGATGATGCTTTTACACAAACAACTGAACTCATCATTTTGGTGGGCTCTGTTCAGAGCTGTAGTAAGGAACACCTGCCCCCAAGATCTGGTAAACCTACAACAGAACACTGCTGGGAACAGAGGACATTCCTTATATCCCTGAATTTTAGATGACTATTTCCTCTGAGATCTAAAAAAAGCCCATGCAGATGTCCCAGGTTGATCAGAAGGAAAAGCAACACATATTCAGCTGAATAAGAGCTGTTCTCTTGAGCTGCAGCAATGAATTCCACGTCAGCCAGAAACAGCCAAACAAAACTGGCCCATGAATTTTAAATTCAGCATTCAGATAAAAACTCAATCTGGAAGCATCTGGAAAGCTTTAACAGAATAATGCTTATTGTCTGCTGCGCCAAACTTCCCTTCATGTGCACAATGATTTAATATTCTTGATTAGTATCAATCCTGCAAACTACAAATTAGACAACTCATCTGAGAAATATAAATTACCTTCGCTTCATTTTGCTTATGTTTCAGTAAACCCTTATTTAGATTTGCAACCTTCAAGGAGTAATGCCTATCCAAATCTTCTGGAATTCAGGGAAACAAAAAAAAAAACAAACCAACCTCAAGATACCATTTTAAAAATTAGATTGAGATCTTTGCTCTGCTTTCAGTAAGAAATCAGGGGATGGGAGGGGGAAGGCAGGGAGAGGTTTCCTCAGCATAGTCACATACCCATTAATCCTTAGAGAGGAAAAGTACACTGGCATCAGAGATTAGAGACACTTTTCAATATTCAGGACTAATGTCTCCCCACAGTTCCTTTCCTGCTCTAAACCAACACCAGCCCTGTCAGCAGGATTATTTATAATATATTCACATTTTATCTTACTTTTTAAATCTTCCCCCTTTGGAGGCAATGGGGTGGAAAAGTGATAATCTCAGAAGTAGGTTTCCTTTTTTTCTCTCCTTCTCATAACTCAAAATTCCATTTAGAGTTTTTATTCCAACTTTTAATTGACTTGAGCATTGAGCAGGAACTGGCATTCCCAAAGGGGAAGAAACAGGAAAATTATTAGCCTATATAAACCAAAAGGCGAACAGTACTCTTGTAACAATAAACTGCTGTCGTAGTTCAAGGAGTTACTACAAGGACTGTCACTGTATTTTCTCCCTTCTGTCCATCTGAGGAGGAACAAAGCAGTTTCTATTTGGTGTTAACATATTTAACAAAATATTTATTAAATAGTTTATGTACACATTGCCATTTTGATAAATATTTTTGCTGGCAAAATGTACCTGAGATCCCTTACACTTACCTTCCTCAGGCAAGGACCTTGTCAAAATTATCCACAGTAGAAAACAAAGGTAAGTTTGAAGTTACACACACACAAAAGTCACCATCCAAAATTTTCCAAAACACAGTCAAAAAGCTGCAGTCAAAAAAACCTAGGAATTTACAGGGCTGTGAATAATAAATCTAAATTATCCAGTAATTTCAGGTGGCAGTGGTGAACTGTCTGAAGCAAAACAAAACAGCAGTTACACTGTCTTGCTGTCTGAACTTGACCACCAACCAGAAGCAGAACTATCTTAAAACAGTGGCACCCTGACTTCTCTGTGGCCCCAAATTTGGATTTTGAGCCCTAGGAATTAACTGCTGTCCCCATTTTGAAGCTTGGTCTGTTCAAACCCAAATATGCACACACCTGGAACATCAGGACCTGGCATCTTCACACAGGTGCCACTCAACCATCAGATACCAAACATAACACAGCAGCTCTAAACATGACAGCAGCATTTCCAGAGTGATTCTCCAAAAGACAAGATCAGTTTCTATCAACAACAAAGACAATGTTTTATTGAACAAATCTATGTACAGTAAAAAAGGTCTTTAAAATGAAACACTACTGTAGATTTATTGCAGTTTGATGGCTCAGTTTTAATTTGTACTCTTATATAAAATGCAAAGTAAAATAATTTAACATTCAACAAGGAAGCACAAATTTCCTTTCTTGCTGAACCTGTAACAGCTTTTACAAATTAAGAGTCCCAAATGCATACACTGCATTTAATCAGAAAGGTGTTATACAGTACCAAATAAATTAAGAAAATAGTAACACTACCCCCTTTGGGTCTTTTGTCCATAGCACTGGTGTTAAACAATAAAAGAAATGAGTACAGCTGAACCTTCCATGTGATATTAAAATCACAAAGTTTAATGTTATAAATTATCCAAACTATACAATTCATATAATTTTTATGAATATGGCTAAATAACCAAAGTACCAGTGACCGTGTCCCACAGATATGACCACTTGCAACCTACTTTCAGTATTCCTTTTTTCTTTTTGTGAAAGGTGCCTACACCAAGCGGCAGCTTTTTGAAATGAGAAATTCCATGACCTTTCCAGTGAAACATGATGGGGTTAGAGGAGACACTCTCAAAAAGAACGCCCAAATCCAACAGAAGGAATGTCATTAAATGCACCAACTTTGATCCAACAAGGCTCCTAAGCTCATAGACAACTTCAGGCAGCTTTAGGGTAGCTGGAGGCTTCCATCAGGATTTATTAAATCAAAGTGTTACATCTTCGAGGATTTCCAATTATATCACACAAGGTTAAATATCAGGGGAAAAAGCCAAAAAACCTACAACTTTCAAGACCTGTAACCTGTTTTCAGCCTTAGAAGTTGCAGGCTTGGTATGGGGTAATACTCAAAATAAAAAAAAACCCTTAAAAAGCATGGAGAATTATTCCACACATGATCCAAGTATCTTTTTGCCTCTGATTAAAGTTGCTTAATACTGCAACTTTCTGAGAATACCAACAGGTATCAGAGTAGCTTAAAGAAAATGCAATGTCTTTTGAAGTGAAAATAATTACTTTAAAACAGTACCACCCAGTTGCTACTTAAAGTCAATTTAACAGATTCCTGAATAATTGTTAGATGATGCTCATCTTCACCTATATGTAAGAATTCATATTTCCTATTCTCCAGAGTGTACACACTGAATACATGAGAGAAACAAATGGTGGTGTCCCAGAAAAGCATCTTGGAACAAAAATAACTTTAATGCAGGTACAAAAAATTATGGTCACAGTTTATGCATGTACACAGATGCATTTATCTACACACTTAAAACAAAGATAATACAAGTCTCAATCATGTTTTTAAAGCATCTTCAAACATATGGAGCTCCAGGGAAAAGGCAAAAAAGCACCAAAGATTAAAAGGTACATTAAAAAGATTTTCCACAAACGTCTTCGATTTTTTTTGTTGACTCACTTTTTAGATTTTCAGAACTGTAATACTTTAACATGAACCTTTTTTTCTCCCAAATATATTTAAGCAATGTCCAGCAAAGAAGGGGGAGCCTGGGAACATTCAACACAGTACCCAGGTCCTTAAAAATTAGTTGGTATCTTAAGTAAAAAATGTGAAAGTGCATTTGTCTGATAAGGAGCATTAACTTGGTTTAAAAAATTTAATGTATTTACACATGTAAATATATATATAGTGTGTATATATGTATATATAATGAATGATGCATTTAAATCAGGTTTTTTGCAACTGCAAAAAAAAATTTCTTTGGTGCCTCAAACATCATACAAATCTCTGGAAGTGGGCCATAACTGGGATTCATGTAATGCACACATATCTGTGATCATAATTTTAGAACCTTTTATATTAAACCAACTCAAAGTTAAGGCAAAACTCTCCTAGAGCTCAAGAGCATGATTTTGAATTCACATTCTTTTTACCTTGCAGGAAGGGGAAAGAAAGCATGCAAGTATCTGTTTAGTTCCACAGAGGATTATCAGCAGAGGCATTACTGAACTACTGAGTTTGTTCCAGAACTACTCCATAGCCAACCTTACAGAGAAAACCCTTGGGTTTGCAAGAGTGAGCCATTGCTACAATCAACAGAGGGCTTTATGCACCCCCCCCTCATTTTTTACTGATGAATTTTCACCCACCTGTTGATTTAAGCCCTGCACACACTGTGATGAACTCTTCAGTGACACATGAGCAGAAACAGTTGCTCTGTGCTGTCCTGCATTTCTGGAAGGACTCTGAACATCAGTTTTCACCCCTGTGCCTCCCCCTGCCTGAAATCCTACTAAAACTTCCATAGAACAGGATCCCAAATAAAAAAAAAAAATGTGGCAAGACAGTGTGAGACAAATTAAAGGACCAATTTGTACAGTAATTGGACAATGTGCATCTTTGCCACACCTCTGCCTTAGGGTAGGAAGACCAAAAATTACAATGGCATCTCTTTTGGTTTCAAAATCTTCTGTATTTCAATTTTCCATATAGAATTGAAGAACTCCTATTTCCTGTCTTCACATTGTGATTGTTCCTATGAACAGTGAATTGTGAATAAAGTGCTTAACATTTAAGTAACTCCTTCACCAGCCTCTGGGAAAGCCTCTCCTTTCAAGGGATGCTACTAAATGGGATTGCAATATGTCTTGGGGATTGAGAGGACTCCTGTTTTCTTCTTTCTTGACAGTGAATAATGAGTGACAGTACTGAGTTGTGGCCCATCACCATTAAGCAACATAACAGATGTGAAACAGGTTCTTCCTGACCTTTCTGTTCACCCCAACCTGATGTGCTCTGCCTCTGTTTGCCTTCTCAAGTCCTCGTCTGTCCTACCAACAGCTGAGGGACCCCTGTGCTTGCAGAATATTAGTTTAACTTAGCCCTCCCAACATTCCAGATTTGCTTCCATCAGCTGCTGTTAATATCCACACAATCTATCACTTGTGTTGGTCTTCCCACACCTACAGCAGATGTTTTACAGGAGCCACTTTTACCTCAGCCTTGCAAAGGGCTTCTCTTGCATGCATCTGATTTCAACTGTGTGCAAGTCTTACAAAACCGCACATCAACTCACTTTCTCCTGCTTGTTCTGTATTTCAAGTTTTTGACTATTCCAGCATCCCAGCTAGCTCAAGATTTCCTTCCACATTCCTCTTTGGATTCTGAGTAGAAGTTTATGAAACAATCTCCATTCTTTTGAGCAGATAATGGACTCACATACTCAGAATAAAAAAAAGTAAAAAAAAAAAAGAACGCATGGTTTCTTTATGCATTTATCCACAAGGTAAGAAAGTAATACCTCCTTGAATGATTCCTTCTCAGCTGTGTGGACAGATAGCCATTAACCACACAAACTACAGCAGCTTTCAGAACTGGCTGGTTGGATTTCCACAAGGCAATGAACACCTCTGCCTGCTCACCTCTATGCCTCATTGTCCTTCAACTTCATGCTAGAAAAGCTGTGCCATTAAGCTTCAATCATACATTTGGAATGAACATGGCTTTTTTTGATAACTGGTACTTTGGGGGTTTTGTAGCAACTTTTCTGGACTCAAAACCTGCAGAGCTCCTATCACTCCATTGTGAGTTTTGTCTAGAAAATGTGCTTTGTCTTTATCAAGGTCATGTTTTTCTACAGGAATTTGAGACTGCTTCATGATTAAGGCCAACTAGGAAACAAACTGACGCTGCTTCATGTAGTGTTTCCTTACACCACTCCTCATCTGATACTTTTCTCCACAACATTGAATCAGGCACCTGTAAAAGACAAAAGATCAGAACATAAATAATTTCTTAACCTAGAAGACTGCTTATGTTTTTCACCATATTTAGTTTCAAACACAGAAGGAAAGACAGATTGATTGAATGACCCCATTCTGTTTTATCAGAAGTCTTTTCCATTAGTTTGACTACAAATTGTCACCACCTCTTTCTTATTCTGAACAGCATGTCCAATTTTAACTTACAATTTAGCAGAGTACTGTGATTTAGTTAGTGTGTGTCTTATCTATTTCTGTTTGCAGAGAGCATTTTCTGATTGACTGCCAAAGAAAGCAGCATGGAAGGACTGCAGGACTTACTTTCATCATCTGAATCGAATCCAAAGAGCGTCTGACACTTCTTTTGTGCAAGGTGAGCCTCAAGTGCTTCTGAATTACAGTAGATGGTCAAGCAGTTGCCACATCTAAATCTTTCTGTTGATTTGCTACAAATTTTGTCTTGTTCAGAGTAAGCATCTACCTCATCAGCCAAAATTTTTCTCCGTTTTGGCATGCTAATGTAACGTTCATCAAGGTAACTGGGAGGCAATGGTCTGACGTAGGGTTTTGTTAAGATGACACCATATGAAGTAGTCTCTGTTGTCTGATTTGGTTTAGAAGGTACTTGTGAGACTGCAGGAGCAGTATTTTGTGGTGCATCATGACAATTCTGTAAAACTGGTAACACTGACCCATTTTCTGTCCTTGTTTCATCTGCTACTCTGTCCAAAGGTACCTGGGCTGCCTTGGATGATGTCTGATCTGGGTCACTGTGCCCATTGACCAGTTGGTCACTAACAACACTACAGTTTTCAGGATTTGGCTGTAACACAGGTGTCTTTTGGTCTATCAAACTTAAAACTGGAGCACTACACTCAGATGAACTTTCATTTCCATTGTGAATTACATTATTTGCTTTCTTCTCCACACTTTGAATATATGTCTTTGGTTCTGCAGAATCTTTCCTTGACTTCCAGGTTGGAATTGGTAAATCTACAGTTTCTTTTTCATTAACAGATTCATCATCATCTTGGTAACTACCAGGTTCTGAAGGATCATCTGAAGAATCTTTTTCACTTGCATCTTCTGCACATTCTGGGGTTTTATTTAAATAATGCTGAGCCTCGTGTTCATACAGCAAAGGGAGCTCCTCAAATAGCTCACAGCAGTTTGAGAAATTGCACTGGGCTTTAAACACACTGTGACTTTTTGTATGTTCTGCAAGCTCAGTTGACAGCTTAAATCTCTGATTACAATTAAAGTGTAAACAAAAGTAAACATTTGGATACACATGTCTCTTCAGGTGGTCTATAAAATGTTGGGAATCAGCGAATTTCCTCTGGCAGAAGCGGCATTTTCCTTTATTCCATTTCATTATGTGCTGCTGCACCTTCAGATCAGTTGGGTGAGTTTTTCTAGCATGTTTGTTGAGGAATCTTATTTTTTTAAACACTCTAGCACAACCATTAGCAGGGCACTTAAAGGTTCCTTCCTCATCCAAAGCATCAATATCCTTTTGAGGGCAAAACACTCCATTCACTTTATGCAGAATGGGTGACTCTTTACTGGAGCTCTCATCATCCTCAGGCAAGCTCTCTGTACTCAAAGCATCAGGAACATTATTAAAACAGCTGTCACTACTGTTTTCAGTAGCATCATCCTGATCACTTAGGTGGTTTTCCACTGCCTCAAAAACCTGTTCTGCATTCTCAGCCTCCTCTTGGACCTGATCAGAACTCAGAGGTACTGCAGGTGCTGTAGCCTCTGGCTCAGTATCTTTGGAACCCTCAGAATTCCCATTTTCAAGAGACACAGGAACACTAGAACATTGCACTTCATGAAGAGCAGGAGCCTCCTGATCAGCCTCAAGAGCTGCAGCAAGATGTTGCCTTTCTATCTTCCTGACATGATTCCTCAAGTGCTTCAGCATCAGTCCTTTCTGCCTGAACTTCCTGGTGCAAAGCACACAGGAGAAGCTGCCCTTTTTTTGGTGAGCTTGTGCGTGTTTCACTATGTGATCCCCAAGGAACTCCTTGTTGCAGATCACACAGCGGTGCCTCGGTTCAGTCTGATCCAACGTTCTGGATGCCTCAAGAGCCTGGTGGTTCTTTCTGGCATTCCCTTTGGAGCTGGCTCCAGAGCCATTTCCAGGGTCAAGCTCCCCATTGCTGACATCTGTTAAACAGCCACGTTCCTCAGCCAGAGCTCTGTACTCTGCTGTTTTCTCTGTGTTTGCAGGAGAGTTTTCCAGTGTACTTTCACTCAAGCCATCCAAGGCCTTATCCCCCAACAAGGCTAAACAATTCTGCTTGATCATCAAGAAATTCCAGAACTCTGGATCAAAAAACAATCCTTTCTTCAAGATGGGCAGCAGCTCGAACCGCACGCGGTTCTGAACAGAACTAGTGCACTCATTGTATTCTTCATCTGCACATTTGTACAAATGCTCAACAGTGTAGTAAGATTCCAAGGTGCGCTCCAGGAAAAAGATGGAGAGAGCACAAATTCTGAGGATCTCCAAGTCATTTGGCAGAAAATGAGCGATTGCTTTATAAATAAGACTTTTCATGTTGGGATCTTCACGGAGGTCCAGCTGTAGGGCACACCCACATATCTCAACACAGATCTGAAGGCCATCTTCACCAACCTGCAGGAAGGAAATCACAGTGTACATAAACAATTCCCAAACATCCCACATATTAATAGTCACCTATTGCAGAACAGGAGTTCAGAAAGCATCCTGCTACTGAACTTCACCCAAGGGCATGAACATTTTTAAATATTGCTCCAACAAAGCTAGCAACACAGATACAAAAATGGTTTGCACTGAAAACTGTAAAGCTACAAAACTTCAGCTCTGCCCCATGCAGCTCTGTAGTTAAAGACAATTATTTGGGGATATAAACCAGAACTGCAAGAGATCACAGCTGATCTATCAGTATCTTCTGCCAGCCTTTACATTACCTAGGCTGCTTCACAATATAATTGGACAGTTCCTCTATATTTTGGCCACTGTAACTTTTTTAGCTTTTTTTACATGAAAACCATGATAATATTGGTCAGTTTTGAACAACCAGCAGGAGAATCATAACCCATAGCCAAAAAGTCTAAAAGGCTTCATTTTCCAAAACTGATGACCCATCTTTCTAATGAGCAGAATTCCTAATCAACACTTGAAGCTGGGGGCCCTGTCCTGCACATGGAACTCCAAGGAATGATCAGAAATACTCTGCCCAACAGGCATCAGATTAAAGCCAAAAGTGGCACAGGAAATTTAGAAATAATTATTACCTCCTATATTTGGGTTTTAACAAATACAGACATTGCTCCATAAGTAGGGGATTATTAAAAAAAGACTATTCAGACACGAATAGAATTATTAATATCACCACATGCATTTTAGAATATATACCCTTGAACAGCAACAAATTATTGCATTTAGATCTGACAAAATAATTTAGAATTCATTTAGGGTAAAAGATATGAAGGAGCTGTTAAGTGAGGTCAATGGTAACGTTTGTTGGGAAACAGCTCTCAGCCTGTGTGCAAAGCATTGCACGTGACATCTTTTGCAGATGGGGCAGAACAAGACTGAGATCTGAAGCATGAAATACAGCACAGTTTTCTGAAGCAAAAATCAGGTATTCTTCTGTATTATTCTGCTTTTCCCTTTATTTTATATTAAGTAATTTTGTCCAGTTTTGATTTGAATGGGTAACAGGATTCAGAATTTAACAAGGATGAAGGGTACATATAATTACACAGATCCATTTCCTTAAGAGGTCAGCCTGAAAAAAAAACATCCCCAACCAATCATTCACATTTATTCCATGGACTTAGCCCTCAAACTTGCTGCAGAAACAGAAAAACTCAGAATTCAGTAAAAAAAAAAAAAAAATCTTAAAACCACACAAGCAACCTTAATATTGAAGCCCATTCTGGAACCTGACAAAATTTTAATAATATTATGTCCTTCCCTAACCCCTGTTTTTTAACTTTCCACCAAAAGTGGTCATTACACAACATGAACATCACTTCTCTTTATTTTAACTGGTTACCAAAGGAATGGTGCGTGAAGTAAAAACAAACAGAACTTACTTCATCCTTAATGACTTTCATGAAAGGGAAAATGACTCTGATATTTGTAGCAATTCTTAGAAGCTGGTAGCAGTGGTCCACAAAAACTTGTTTGGATGGGTTAGATTTGAGCTGCAGTTTACTCCAAATGAAGATCAGGTCCCTATTAGGTAGAGAATAAAATATTCCAATTACACTGAGTTTTAGAACACTGTCACTAAGCACAATACATTACTAAGACAATTATTTGCATATTCTGTGATTAAAATCATATTTGAGGGTGTAATAGTAACCTAATTAACACCAAGATGTGCACAACGGAAAAAGCAACTTAATTGCTTTGTTAAAGCATTCAAGGTATCTCCTATCACCAAGCAATTAAATATTCAACAAAACATTCATGTATTCAGCTCAGTTTCAGAGAAGTGCACAATAAAATCAGATAGAACAGCACCTAGCCCTCAACACTACAGGCAACAAATATCTGTGTGCTCTTGGGATTAAGTCACTTCCAGTACAAGGATGAAGAGTCCTTAGGAAAAGAAGCTTTTGAATGTGAAAAGTGGAAACAGCATAGGAAGCTCCTGATGTGCCAGGAAATAGTGATGTTCTCCAGTTATTACAGAGCAGTCATACCAAAACTTCAAATTCTACAGCTATCCTACATCTCCATGAACTGCAGTTAAATAACATTCCTGCCTGAGAAAAGGAAATCTAAGAACAGATTAGTGCTAAACTCTGCACATATATGTTAGCCTATAAAATAGAGCTACTTGAAGTTCACAGCATAAAAGTTCTATGCACTATAATTCAAAGACCTAGGAAGGCAACTGGGCTAACTTTTAGTCACAAGATTTGCCAGCACTAAGATCTCACACAGGGGCAGCTCTAGTTAGGACTCAGGAGAAATCCCACCACAGTGTTACAATGAAAGCAGGACCCACCGACTTTGCTTTTCTGAAGGAAGACACTTGTCTACTCCAGCAATCTCCTCCCTCAGAAAACAAACCTGGCTACTGAGAAAATTTGGCTGATTTCCAGTGTCAGACAAACCTTTTGAGGTTAAGCTTCTCTTAATGAGCTCAGAGCCTGAAAGAAGGGAAGTGACAGAACAGCCTATGACAAAACCAACTCCGCTTTTAAGTTCAGGACAGCTCTAGAATTCTGCTTGACACTGAGACCTTGACTGGTTTCTTTCAATCAGAACCCAAGAGAACAAAAGTTGAAACAAAGATCACGCTTATGGGGGAAACTGAAAAGGGACACCTATAAGCAGCTCATACACCAAAAATTAAACTTTCTGGTTTCCTAAAGATACAAACTGCTCACATCTGCCTTTACCAAGCTGAAAATCTGAATTCTACATACTTGCAAACATCATATACAAGTTTGAAATTAGTGTCTTCATGCACTAAACCACTCTTCACAACTCACTAGAAGCCTCAACCTCAAGTACAGAAGTAAGAACTGAGTAATTTTGCTGTTATATGTTACAATTCAATAATCCATCTCATTCTCTGCTTTGCCTCCTATCATTTCAGAGCAAGCCATTTCAATACTAATCCCAGAGAATGAGAGAAAAATCAAATTACTCTTGAGAGATTAGTGGTTAAAGGGGCTTGCAGTGTGTTCAGACAAGTGCTAGGCTGGCACAAGGAAAGAGCTGAAAAAGGAGAGCAGAAAACAGCAAGTAGAAGGAAGAGCTGCATGGCTAAAGAACAAGGTGTTATGCACAATTTACCTAGACCCTGACATGAAACAGTATTTTAGTCCTTTAGTTTTATTTTTCTATGTCAATACAATAGCTTCTCCTTTTTAAGTCCATTTCTGACTTTGGGACAATTTAAATTGTTACTGAGAGATCACAGAACTCAGCACCTCCTTACCAGAGGCAACCATGCATTCTAGCCTCTTAACTACCTACAAAATACCAAAACCACTGTGTGCCTCCAGCAGCAACATGAAATGATGGTTAAACCCTCCCTAACTTAGCTGGATCTAAACACTTTGCTGCTCTTAGTAAGTAGTGAACATGCTTTGCCAAAAGATTGATCAAACCTGTGGTAAAAATTCTTTGACTTACTAAATTTACTGCATAGAAATCACCTGAGAAAAGCCAAAATAGCATTTAAAAATCATCTGTCAGTGAAGGAAGGCCATCTGTGCCTGCTTGATCAAAATATTGTCTTCCTGAAGAGAACAACACTTTGATACAAAGTATAATAAACTGATTTCTTGCCATTATTTCACACAAAAAATTTAGTATGACCAAGCACAGCTTGCGTGATGATTTATTTTCAGGAAAATAATTTGTTCATCTGAATCTAGAGTTTATTCTTGATATCAGTGAAAATTTGAGTTTTGTGACCAAGCTGCTTAAAGATCATCTTCCTCTAAGATGACAGCTAATGGTTTTAGCTAGAAGAGTTCACATAGGCTGTCACAAATATTTGCTATTTCCAGCTTTCTAATCTGTTCTGTTGCCATATCTTTGCTAGTAGTGTTAGCAGCTAGATCTCTGTTTGATCTGCAAGGCTCTCAATTCCAGATCAGGTGAGATGATTTCTACTGTGCTGGAAACACTAACATGTTCCCTGGGGAAAAAAATAGACTCTGTAGGTTCATTTAACCTGGCTCCTACTACGTCAAAGATTGGACTACAGCATAGTCATGCCTTCACAACCTTTGCTGCAGTTTCCATGAGCTATGAAGTATTACAGAGCTCTTGTGGAGAACACAATTGTTAAGGCTCAGCATGTGAAGAATGAAACATCTGCTTGAGCAGCACAGACAGAATGGCTCTGAACTTTCTTCCAAAGATCCTCAAGTTCTATATTCTGAATAAATTAAAGTACTGAGATGGCAAGATTATTTCCCTGAAATCTAGATATCAAACAGTACTCAAGCCTCTAGTAGAATTTCCTCCTGGACTCATCTTTGACATCTGATTTGCCAGAACAAAAAGAGATACATCTTGCTTTGAGCAGCAATTTCAAAAATGGATTATGCAAAACTTGATCAGCTGGGTAAAAGCAAAGTCAACATGTTACTACAGCAAAAGGAGCTTTAATTACAGTATTGAAAATGCATTTCATCAAAGACTGACTCCCCCAATCAGAAAGCATTAATTCATGGAGGCTATACTTATAATTTCCTAATAAGAAATAGGGAGATGCAGCTTTTGGGCTGGAATCAGCAAACATGGATTCAATTCCCACTGAGCTCACACAAATGCCATCTTTTGGGTTGAACTTCATCTTTCCTATGGGGACAGTCCTGTCCATCATTTCCTGGACAGACTTGAAAAATGTCAGCAGCCATTGCCAACACACTGTACTACAATGGATGTCATTATCATAATCCCAATGGTTTTGATTGAGCAACTACTCCTACTACAGCCTAGTAGTTAAGGAAAAATATTAGTATCAAAGTAAACATTATCACATCTAACTTGTATTAGTTTCTCAAGACAAAAAAGCTTCTTGATTTCCTGGAATCTGGGAACACAGAAACCCAAGGTAGCTTCTGAACTCAAAATTAGCTAGATAGATAATTTGATCTCTATCAAATCCTTGCTAGGATGTTTTGCTTTAACTACCTAAACAAAGAAAGCATATTTTATCAAGGAATGCAGATCTTCCTATAGTTAGAGAAATTACACAGGCTCAACAGAATCATCGTCCTTAGCCATCTTCCAGTCCTCAGAATGATGAAATCTAGAAAACACAGACCTAAAACCAAGTCCAGGTATCAAGACAATTAAATGGGTGTGAAGACATCTTCAATGTTCTCTAGAGAACTCCATCTTGGTGATACCTCTGTTCATGACATCCAAGTTCCCATAATTAACAGCACATTTTCAGCACCACACATTCTCTTTTTAGGCACACTGGTGACACACTACAGTTACAGAGCAGAATATCTACATGGTTAAGACTACAGACTGCATTTTGCTAATAATAAATGCTACATTTCTAGGTAGGGTACGTAAAGTTTCACTTTTCTGTTACTTGGAAATAGTAAATAAAGAGTTATAAACTACTAGGCTACCCTCTATATGACTGTGTGTTAAAGGGCAAACAGGCACAACAGAAGCACCAGGAACATTTAAAAGTCATTTTTATATGATATTTTAAGTTAGACAAGTTTCATTTTGGCAATAAGCATGTATTTTCTGTTCAGCTGCTTCCCCAGAAATAAAGTATTTACCATATACAATACATGTCCCCATTTTGGAGCTGTGGGACTAGGAAGGATTCACAAAGCTGTAAGGCTAAGGTAGTCTTCCCTTCTTTTTCAGTGTTGCAGATGATCTCAATTCCACTCTTGCAATCAGTCCTCAACAAGTGCTATACAATTAAAATAAAATAAATTTAGGTCAATTTGCTGACATGAAATCAAAACCAACCAGATCTTGCTCTACTAAAAACTTCAGGAATTGCTATTAACACAGGACATCTTTGAAATGGTTTTTGTGTACATCTATAAGTAAAGATTTTACAAGGATTTCAAGCTCTTTCATATTCTGATGGTCATTACTCTAAGAAATAATTGTCTGAGAAATTAAAACACAACACAAAAGCACTTGTTCTTGCCATTTTGGGTAGCTTGTTCTTGAAAAAAGATCAAGAAATCCACTGTTATCTCCCAAGTGCTATTAGTGATAAAATAGCTCAAATCAAATCAGCTCAAGTGCCATTTTACATATTGGGGCATCATTAAAAAACTTGAACAAAACTATATCATGTATGATTAATGTTAATTAGGCACAAGTGCTTTTACTAAAACTGTTAATAGTAAAATAGTCAATACACTGAAGTCACAAAATATTTAGGGACTAGATCTACCAGAATACTTGACCAAAAAAATGCATTTAGGCCAGTAAGATTTGTAGGCACTTCACATTCAACTTTTCCAAGCTTAAGCCAGCACAAAGTTGAGCAACACCAATGTGGCTGCCTGATTTTATGACATTTGGTTCCACAAAATCAGAGTCCCACATGCTCCTCTTGACAACTCATACACAGCAAGTATAAAGCACCACTTCATTTTAAAAAAAGAAATGTATACTGACAAACAATACCTCCTGGAATAGCTGATCTTCTAATGGTGACATATAAAGACAGGTGAAAAGAGCTTGATGGAAATACAGATCTTTACTGATATCTGGATGATTTATGCAAGATTTGATAAGAGCCATTGCCTCAGGGATGCGTTCACAGGCAATAAGGTATCTGGCACGGAGTTCAAAGAACAGTGGATTTTCAGAGCTTAAATATTTGTTAACTGCACAGAAAAGAGAGATTTAAAGGCAATTAGAATATGAAGTCCAAACAACAAATATATCTAAATGTAATGCTGTCTTTAATAACAAATAATATTAAGAAAAAATATAGGCTCTGCTAAAAAAAGTCTATAAAATATTAAATACCATAAGAAATCTGTTCCGCTTCGAAACAGAAACGTTATTTTTCTTAAACCAGTAATCTAATTCAGTATTTTGTTTCTAACAAGTTAACAGAAGGTGCTACAAAGGATTGGTGAAATTTATATTGTATAGAAGCAGATGTGAGCATTTTAAAGAAAGAAAATTCCCTCCTTTCTAAGCAGTGGAACATGTGTGACTGTCAGAAGCACAGGATTGACATCACCTCCAAAGCTATAATTATAAATATTTTTTAAAACCTCAAGATACTCATTATCCATTAAAATGTAAGACCTCAAAGTAGTGAACAAAGTTAACTGCAATTCACAGGCTATTGCCTTAAAAAGCTTTGAATGCCTTGATTTTGCTTGCTTGGAAAACATATCTTCCTCTGAAAGGGTTACTGGGCACAATTCCTATCAAAATATCTTTAAATTCTGGCTCCTCATTTCTGGAAATCTTTTTTAGCTCTAGAAGGTAATATTAACACTAATATTTGAATGAAAAAAAATTCAAGTGAGATACTGAAAATACTCAACATTGAAGTAACTGGAAATTCATAAATACCTACAAGACATGCTTTGCATTTTTATAAATGATCATACAGATTGTAGTATCTCTGTTGATTACAAGCTAAAACATCACTAGCTACAAGGCTATAACTTTAGTACTTTAGTATTTCATGTTTTAAAGAGAGAAAGATTGTCAATTTAAAGTCAGTGAAGGCAGAAAATTCATCCCTTAGAAAGGATCTGTATTAATTACAAGCAATTTAAATTGATGATTACAAAATGGTTACTAAAAACTACAATCAGAACTAAGAAGTTTTCTTCCCCCAAAATGAAGAGATTACTTGTACAATAACCTTTCAGATAAAGCTTTTTTTAAGGATTTAAATACTTTCTTACACTTAAACCCAAGATTTCTCCAGCATCTCTATTTTTATGCAAGCTAGCAGTGTTCCATGCTAATGAACATTTAAGCAGTACAATCCAAGGTGTCAGATTTCAATTTGATTTGTTAACAGATGCACTGTAAGAAAGAAACATCTCATTCCCATTATCCTTCAGCACTTTAGAGAACAAATTCAGAAAAGGACTAAAAGGCAAGCCAGTGTCTAATGGGGGTGATGAACTGCAAGAAAAACTCATTATATGGATAAGTCCTTAGAGCCAAGTACAGGCCTCTCCTCTACTGAATTACCACCCTTAGGATAATAAACTACATCCTCTGTTTTGTATGCAAGCATTACTGAAAAATAAGGCTGGAAGAACTCAGCTCTGATAAGTGCTAATGGTAAGGAAATGCTGCCCATCTAACAAGTAGCTGTAACACCCTTTCCCCTTAAAGGAGTGAGAACTGCACTGCTCACCCTGTTCAGTATTTCCCACTTGGTGTGGGGAACTCTCAGGTCCCTTCTGCTTCACAAATGAGACTCTGACAGCCTCCTCTCCCAGGGAAAGGCATCTCCACACCCTACACCAGTGCCAGCAGGAGCTCCCAAGGATGGGGGTTCCTACAGCCTCCTCTGTTTCCAAAGTTTTACTGACGCTGCTGGCAAGGCAGTGCTCCCTCCCTGTCCTGGACTGTCCTATTTTCCCAGGGCAGCAGACAGAGCTCTTCTAACCCCCCAAACCAAAGACAACTGCCAACTACAGTAGTGTTTGGCCAAGGCTGAGATACACTAAGAAACATTCCTACCCAAGCAGTGATGCTTTGCTTTAGAGCAACAGACATCAAGCAGCAGGCCAGAAACTCATTAACTGCTCCTTCTGACTGCACCTCTGACATGTTCTCTTCCAGATGCCCACCTTACTCTCCCCAGTCCATTCCAAGTGCCTATGTTTCAAGCCTACTATTTTTCTTTCAACTCCATGACTGCTTTGTTTCCAGCCATCTCCAAAGAGATTGAGACATCTCCAAGTTTACTACAATTCCTTCAGAGACAGACACAGAGAGGTTTGTCTTGGCCTAAGCTTCTCCATGGAGTTAATGAATCCAGGACAGGATTATGTAGTTCACACAAACTGATTTTTGCAAGGAATGGTTGGTGATTCAGCAATAATAGGCAGGTTTTCCTATTTAAATAACCCCTGAGGGAGCTACATGGCCAAGTTTCAAAATACACACTGTGAGCCTATAAAGCAACACAGGATGTTTGCTTTGTGTAAGACTTCACAAGATTCAAATTTTAGAGGAAGTCAGAGGAAGAAAGAACAAGCTCTCAAAATATAAATTATCTAAAATAAAACGTTTGTCAGTAAAGATGAGATGTGTCAAGGGTGTGTGTGAGGCTATCAAGGTAAAAGGAGAGAAAATCTCTCAGCAGAGGGGAAGGAGATGCAGCCTGGAACAAAGGGGAACAAAGTGCCCATCTAGTGATAACAGGCTTCATTCCTGCTTTGCCAGGTTAAAAACAAACATCCTCAAACAGTAACCCATCACAGAGAGGATTCACGATGCCCAAGAGAAACATTACAGCAAAGGACTAAACTAATTCCTTGCTAGAGAGATGGAGATCAAGACCTAATTCCCCATCATAATCACCAAAATCATGGGATGCAGAACAAAACAAGGTTCATCTTGGTTTTCATTTTGTTTCTGTACTTATTTGACCAGAACTTTATGAGATACCTAATAAAAATAATGGGTACATCTGTTGCTCAAGGAGTTGCTTCACAAAAGAGGCAGAACAACAAAGGGATAATCATGTTAATTTGCTATCAAAACCCTTGTTCTGGTTAAGGAGGCAGCTCACTGAGCTGTCCTGTCTTCAGTGCTCTCTCAATGAACACAGTCACAAACACAGTGATGAGTTTCTATCAGGCACTACACCATAATAACTGAGCAGAGCTGGAATTTCCTATCACTATCAATCTAAATACAACTTCTAAGAGGTCCCCTGAGGAACACTGTTGCTTGACATATTAGTAAAGACTTGACTGTAGCTTGGGTATTTTTCCTCCTAGGAACTTTCATTAACATTCCAGTGATTTTGTTCCCATGCACTGCACCTTTCCCAGCTCCAGGAATTACATATCCATAAACAGAAAGCAGCTGTCACATGTAGCCATGAGCATTATTGGAAACAGAACCAAGAAAAGCCACAAGACCAAGTATTTACAAGTGAAGAGACAAATTAAATGAGTCAGAGTGCCAGGAGACAAATACACATCAGACCCTCTCCAATCATGTTATTTCAGGAGTCTAAATGAAATCAAGTTGGTCTCCATGCTTTAAGTGAACACTTAGATTTGGGAAATGCACCCTGTGAATTTTATGAACTACTCCATCGCTGCCAGTGATACAAAATCACAAATATGATCTCTACATTATAAAAGCAAACTTAAATTAGCAAAGAAATTCAGCTTCCTTTCAAACAAAAAAGAGACCAGCACATTTTACTACAGAAAAATAGTTAAAACACTGCAATGCCAGCTGATAACACCTGACCCCACATATTTTTAAAAAACCAAACTGAACACATTTTTTCAGTACTCTGGAAAATGACTGTGATAAATGAAGTACCTAATTCCTGTGACACAGGCTTTGCTTTAAGAATTGCTTGTAATACTGGATCCTCCCATGGTCCACCATCTCGAATGATTCGAGTCACTAGTTCCAGGTTCAGATTCCTGTATTTGTTTAGAAGGTTCTGACATTCCTAAGCACACAAAGAGAAACAATTAGAAAGAACAAAAATATGTTGTCTAAAACAGTAAGATTATCCCAAAGATACAAACCAAGAAACCCATGCATGGCTGAGTATTTCCTCAGTCAGTAATTGGAGCTACAAAGTCTTTCACTAACCATACAGAAAGCCCTAAAGCAACAACTGATATTATCTACAAATAGCAATACAGAACTGCTGAAGGTCAAACTCATGGCTTCTACAGCCCTCAGAAAGAGCCTTCCATTTGTATAACAATGCAAAACCAACTTGGACTGGAGGTATTACTGGCACACACTGAGACAAGCCTTCACCTCATGACATCCTGCACAGACTTAGACATGTTGAGCTGGATTTGTGATTTCTGAGGGAAAAACTGATTTAAGCCATGAGTCACCAGCCCTCAAGCAATCATTTTTCTCCAGATCTCTGCATAACAGGAATTATGTTTGCCTGTAATATCATGGAATGCTTTAGCCAGCCATTAATTTCACATGTCAAGTTCCCTCTCATCCCCATGCATTATTTGCTGTAAAAGTGTCAACAACACCATTAATCAACAGAAAATTTTAGTAATGAGTTACCCAATATTGAAACAAAAAAAGCAGTAGAACAGTGGCTTCCATCCACATACAATTACCTGCTTTTCACTGCCAGTTTGATTACACAACTGATGCAGAAACAGTGCTGGCACATTAATTTGGAGAAGCAGCAATAGACAGGTATCAACATAAAAACAGCAAAGGAAAAGCTTTTTCTCAAACTGCAGTTCCAGGAGCAGTATTAATAGAGACACAACCCAGCTTTTCATCCTTTCTTTCCCTACAGAGCTTCCTCTCATGGTGGCACAACCCTAAAAATCCATTCAGGTATTAAAATAAAAGACAACACAAACCAAACCCCACGCTTACCTGGCAAAACAAGTTCTTAATCTAGGTCACTTATCTTATGCAGTTTTACACAGACATAGAAAACTCTGTCCCAATCTACCAAAGAACAGACCAACCCACGTTTACGCTGACTTGAAGACTTCATTGAGATGAAGCTTTAATTTCAAATTTACTGATTAAAACCAGAGGGGAAATGTGAGATTTCATGTCATGAACTGAATGGCATTAAGATCTAAATAAACATAAACAAGTGAAGTTTCTTTCACTATAATGGCACATTTCCTCCAGGTCATACAGTCACAAAAACCATCTTTACATCTACTAAAATAATATTAGAAGTTTATAAGAAAGTAGGCAACACTACCTGGATTGAACCTAGAATATCTTTCAAAGGATCTTCATAGAACTCATCCTTTCCAAAGAACAGCAGCAATTCAAAAAGACTCCTAAAAAACAGAAGTAGTGACAAGTCAAACTAAAAACATTGATTCAAAAAATGAAACTACTCTTAAGTCTTACTTTTAGCAGCACTCAAACCAAAACCAGGAATTCTGTGAATTCTAGACTTGTGCCATGTGGAGTCACTCAAAGATTTCTGGTGGCCAACAATTCCTGTTTTCAGGCACTTACTACAAACACACTATTTCATTTCAGCCTGTCTTGCCATAACTGAAGTCTCTCTATTAAGATGTTGGTTTAAAGGTATTAATTATTTTATCTTTTCAAAAAAAAAAGAAGCTTTTGAAGACTATTTAGTAGAGGACAGCTTTTGTGCAGATATGCAAACAAAACTATGTTCACCTTCTGTGTGGCATTCAAATTCATACTACTAGCATTTTACCACCACCAAGCTTTTAATCAGATCAGGTCTTTGTCCAGCAAGATGAATTCAGAAGTGTTACCCCAAAAAGAGGTGGCAGAAATGGGTGAAGAAAGGACTAATACTTTCAAAGCTGCTTCAATTCAAACTGATTTGTGGTCTCCATGGTTTGTATCATCTTAAAATACTGGTCTAGCATGGTAGTTCCTTTAAATCCTGTTACAGAATCAGAGAAGTTGGTAAAAAGCAGCTTTCCAGATCTCCTTTCAATTCAGGTTTTTGTTTATAAAAGCCTCCTTCCAGATAATGCAGTTGAAAGAATTCAATCAAAAACTTGGCAGTCATGGATCTGCAGTGCAACTGTTCCTGTTCTGCCTAAAGATTCTGAGAAATTTCATTTCTATTGGAAAAAGTACCAGGAAGGCACTGCACTAATGAGCTGCAATTGCTGATTGACAAAGTCAAGGGCAGCAGACAAGAACTGAGCAACTCCCAGAGGAACAGGCAGGACTTCAAGAATACTGTGCAAATTAAAGGCATTTTTTCTCCTCAGTAACATTTTCATTAAACATGTGCATTCAAATAAGCCTTAATACTCACAGACAAAATTAAGTTTTCTATAGGAATAATGGAAAAGTACCATAAAATTATATTTCCAATAGATTATGCACAAGTTTTTTTTTTTTATAACCAATGATTAACTATGCCAAAAACAGGCTTAAGAGAAATAGACACAAACTTATTATGTTCAGTGACAGAATTTCTCTCAAGGCTAAGCCTGTGTATCTCAATTCAAATATGCAATGAAAAAACAATCCCTACCCAAATAAGTACGTGGTTCTGAAAAAACACATGAACTCATTTCATGTTAAACAAAATTTTGCAGCATACTTGACTCTCAGGAAAGGTCAGCCATGAGTCACATCATGATCTGGCAAGCAACCAAACTGGAACTTAAATAATAAGACAAAACTAATTAGAGCAAGTCATGCATGCTTGTATTTAAATTTGTTTTGACTGACTTAAAAAGAGGAACATCTTGCAAAAAAAAATCTGGAAATCAATAGCAAACAAGTGTAGACTACAATTTTCTGCTTGATCAATGCACTTACTCACAGGCCAATGTAGGAAGCCATCAAAATATTTTTGTTTCCTCATCACCAGTCTCCAGTTAGAATTACTACAGTCAGTTCTAACTTTGTTTATTTCAAAACTGTCTGCAGCACTGCATATCCACATTTATATCCATCTATATTGATCACATCACTGCTTTGGCATCAGAAGATTGCCTCAAAACACCAGTGTGGCACCATTTTAAAATCCCCTGATATTAATGCAGATGCTGCTTCATTTGATATGAATAGCAAGGTTATTAAGTATAGGAAATAAACCAGTTGTTCCTGTTAACAGTTTATTGTCTGGTTACCAAGGAAATCTTACTCAAGGATGACAATACAGTCAGGCTGAGTTTTGCTCTCCAAGAACTAAGACCTAATATACACTGAATTTTCAAAAGAGATTCAAGAAGGTTGCCCAGGTAACTGCAGCTACTAAGCCCTGGGATCCCTTTATATCATATCACATGCAAAACTGTGCCAGCCAGGCAGAGGAATAAATAATCTGACATCCTAGAATGGAAGCAAATCTCATGGAGTAAACCCAGTCTCAAAAACCAAAACAGACAAGGGTCACAGGAGCTCAGTGAGCAATTTCCTTCTTGATGATCCAGAAAGTATCCATCCAAAAAAATACCTGAATTTCCAGCTTTTTACCTCCCAAGCTTTGCTATTTAAAAGTAGTTTGAACTCTGTAGGTTTTTTCCTTAAAACTAGTGAAAAAATCCACTGCAACAGATGTCACTATGTTTTCATGTAACTTCGAAAATTGTGGTCTTATGATGCCATAAATAGTGCTCTCTCAAGCAGTTTCACACACACAAAACAGGAAATGTCCACAGTGAAGCTTCAGCAACATTTAAAGACAGCATTTATTTTTCATTATGTACTTTATTACCCTGACAGTTTCAATCTTCATGTGGGAAAATGACCAATGCATCAAGAAAAATAAAATTTAAGCAAAATTTATCAAACAACATCATGCAGTTCTTGAAGCTGAATGTGACTTTGGGTCAGTTAACTGCATGACAAGTAATTTCCAGAAGCATTTCGATGACTCAAACATAAAAATCCATACAACTTCCAAGTAATTGACTTCTTTCTTAAGACATTTATCTTAAATATTTTAGCTGATTACATCGCTATATGTACAGAAGTAAAAATTTGAGATGATTTAAAATTATCAACTGGCAAAGGTTGGTCTTCAAATACTCCAAAATAAGGTTATGATGATAACTTATTTCTGAAGATTATTCATTTTGCCAGACACCCCTTATGACAAAACACCATCATAGCCAACTTGAATATTTAAGAAGGACACAAGAAAGACGAAAATAAATTCTAATAAGCAATTTTTGGTTCTGTGTAGCTACACCACCTGTAAAACCCCTCTGGGGAGCTGTGAGGATCTGAAACCCTTTTGCTATGGTAAAGGAAGGAATACCAAAAGAAGAAGTACTCACAAAGCAAGGCTACTCAGTACATACTGCACGTGCTCGCACTCGGCTGGGAAGGACACGCAGGCAGACGTGAAGCAGCACAGCGCCGTCTGCAGCACCTGCAGCTGAGGCAGAGGCACCTGCCACCTCCCAGCATAGTCTTCAACAACCTAGGCACAACCATGGAAATGCACATTATCATCCAAGACATTCTCCTTGGGCAGAAAGAAGCAGCAATGTACACTGTACCTGCTTTAGCTTCCCACCTTCTCCCTCAGGAAGAGTTTGTAACTTAAAAAACTGTTTTCTGGTTTATGACCTAGATGGTGAAAGGAACATCACAAGGAACCTTCAGCTACTCTTTTCAGAGGATAACACAGGAAATACTTTCTTCTTATGCTGTGCCACAGTAGATATTGCACTCTGCATTTAAACACAAGCTTTTATTTTGCAAGGGGATGCAAATTAGAGAGTCTGTAACAACATCCAGACGTTCTCATCTAAAAACTTTCCGAGAGGGGAAAGAGTAGCCTGCACTCCTCCAGCCTTTATGTCAGCAGAGTAACAAACATTCCAGCCCCTCTTCCTTATCTGATCAAATGAGTAAATTTAGCTTTATTTAGACCTAGGATGGATCTAAGGCAACAGCAGCTGAGATGGATCCATACTTGTATGTAGATTTGAAGTTTTCCAAACTCATTTTAGTAATTTGTTTGACAAACTTAGCTTAATGCAGCAAATACCTAAGTCAATTGAAGAAAAATTAGCCGACTTGTACATAAATACTCTTCCTCTTCAGAAGACTTAACACTGTTTTTGATAGCCCTGCCTCACAGATCTATGAAAAGTTCCCTGAAATACTTTTAGCAAAGTCCCTTTTAGAGAAAACCACAAAAGCCTTAGAAAAACAAAGCAGACAGAAACAAAAAACATCCTTTAGAAGTGTGAGCCTCCAAAAGGTCAAACAAAGGTGGAAATAAAGCATCACTTCCCACAAAGCTCACACCTGATGGGCACAGTATAGATACACTCAAATTAGTTCAAGCAATAAAGCAACATTTTGTGTCCTACTGTACATCCCTCACTTCACCTCCAGCACTCATCTGAACCCACTGTAAGCTCAGTTAGGAATTACTGGGCAGGGAACAGCCTCTCCCCAAAAAAAGCCATCAGTCCCAGTCTGCACCAGCTCCTCTGCCACACAAACACCAGAGCCAGCAAAGAAAGGAACACAGCAGCAACACCACCTTGGCCTGGCAGTTGGTCTGCAGCTCAAATGTACCAAAACAGAAACAGCCCCCCATCCCAAACTGCTCAGGAAAATCAGGAATAGCAAACTATTCCTGAATGTAGATAACCTGAAACCCTGAATTCATCAACCACAGGAAAAAGAACTCTAACTGGTCAATTCTCAGCAGACTTGCAACAATCGGGAAGAGATGGGGTGTGGGGAGTGTGTGTGGACAAAAAGCTAAACCAGGTATAAAATAATAAATTCCAAACCACACTTCACACACATTCTGTACAGAAAGAGGGGCAGGGAACAATGTGTACTTCAAGGCCTGTTTTTAAGTTCTCATGGAATAACTTTTCCTGTAATAGAAACCAAGCTCTTCTTTTGTACTGAATACTCAAGATACCATACTTTGAACGAGAACTGCAAAGCAGAACATAAGTGAAAGTTGATCAGCACATTTTGAACAGGCACACCAATTTCAACACAGTGAAATCAACCAAGAAAAAAAAGAACATAACATTGTCAAAGCACAGTGGCCTTGTTCAATACACAGAAAACCAGAAGGGAAGCAACCCTTTTTAATGTGACTTTCTGCAACAGGTGCTTTCAAAGTCTGTTAGAGTGCAATTTTTAATATCCTTAAAGCACCACTCCTCAGTCTGTCTGTACCTGGCATTGCCAATAACCATAAAGGGACTGGGCCTTTTTGCTTTCCCTCTCTCATTCAGAGCAGATAAAGATACTAAAAGGAGGCTGAAGCACCCTCCTGACACCAAATCCCCCATTCAGCTCCATCTTTCCCCCACACCAACACACTGCTTCCCCTCCTTTAACAGGTTTTACTAACTTAGAGGAAAATCCAAGACTCAGATGTGTCCCCTTAAAAAAATCAAAACCAGACTCATCAAAAACTTCTGAGCACACAGCTAAGACAGCTAACCCCAAAAATAACAAGGTACTAAGTAAAAACCTGGACTGTAGCAGTGAAACAACAGCTTTTCTTGGAATTTTACGTTTTAACTGATTAATCATACACATATATTATAAAGGATTAAATATGCACATATAAAATTATGTTATGACTGATTAATTCGACAGATATATTTGAAGTGATTAAATATGCACATATAAAGTTATTTGGCTGTATTTCAAAGACTTAAGAGAAACAGCATTGCAAATAATTAGATCTGCAAATACACCGGACACAAACCCCAAATGTTTTATGCAGTGCTAGGCTGCAAGTTTTTTTTACAGCTTTTCCTATTCCTCCATACAAGAAAAAAAAAAAGAAACTAAAAATCCCACCAATTTTAAAAGTTGATCATACTAGAATTTCAAGCTAAGTTACTCCCATCATTTCTTGAGAGATTCAACAGTAAAGTCACCACAGGATTAAACCCACAACAATTCCATGAGTTTTTCTCTTTATAGTTTTCAGACATAGAAAGCTTCTTGGCAAATGCAATGGTTGTCATTCCTTACAATAAACATACGTAAGGGTTGTCACATGAGAGGACAAACCCAAAGGGCATGCTTAGAAAAACCCAAGTTTCCTGAAAATTAAAATCCTTAATTAAAAGCACTCACCACAGTTGCCTGATCAGCAGAAATACCAGAGCAGCTCAGATACCAAAGTTCAGCTCTAGAACTTGAGTAATACTACATTTACTCTTCCTGGAAACACCACAGCTTTTTAACTGTCTTTTGAACCTGCTTAGTGGATGAAGAGCATTTTGTTTTGTTTCCAAATACAAACAAGCCAACCATGTCCTTACAAATAAGGATTTTACTACACAAATAGAGAGTAGGAAAAGCCTTATGATTTAGGATAATATGAAATATTACTTGACATGTAGAAGTTGAAACTGGCTTTATGCTAAAATATGTAAGCAAAGCCTTTACTGAAATTCACATGTGGCTATTATATAAGGAGTAACCAAACATAATCACACTTCTGGCAAAAGAAAACATCACCCAACAACAGCATGATGCATCCATGAGACAAGTTACTACCCTTAAAGCTAAATGCTTTCTCCCTACTCTTAATCACTAAAATCTCATCCATCTCCTCAACCTGCTTCAGGCAAGAACACTTCCCAAGATTGGCTACCCGTTTGTCCATTACATTTAGCCAAGCCAAAAAGTCACGTGTGTTTATATTCTGTCACTTGCACAACAGTGAAAACTATACATTAATTCTAGAAAAGCAGTTTGGACTGATTGGAGCAGTGATTTATGGCTGTGAGATAAATGCACATACTCACAAATAGAAATATTCCTCCTCATCTTTTGATTAGCACCTCAGCCCCCCAGATGAAAAAGTCAGCTAATGAGAGGAATTGTTTTGCTGACATGTGAAAGGGAGATCTGCCAATCTTGTGAACACAAAAATGCTCACATCCCCATCCACAGGCAACCTGTAAAACTCAGTTTATTAGGTATATCAGTGAAGTAGTACAATTACTTTTCCCCATCTAAACAAAAGGATGAAATTCCTGGAGTTTTCTATTAGCTCCTGCACCACGCGTGCCTTTACTAACTTGAACAAGCCCACGTAGCAAAGGCATCAAACTAAAGCAACACTCACTGGAGAGCTTCCCTTTAGGTATAAAAACCTGCAACTCCTTTCTAAGTTATAATCCTGATACATTTTTTCCAAGGAAAAATAACAAGCTTCTTCCCATGCAAAAGCTATACTTCATGAAAAGGCATTAAAACCGGAAGAAGCAGCAATACCTAAAAGTTCAAAAGTATCAAAGAAGAAAGTTTCAGAGAAGTAAAAAGATGTTACAAAGATCAGGAAAAGCCTACAATGTATTGCACAAATGTTTCTTTTGGAAAAGAGTAACTCCTTAATCCTACTTGTAAAACAGGGAGATCGTTTCCCAGGGTAAAGCTGAAAGGACAGCAGGCACAAAAGCTGATGAGAATCACCCTGAGTACGTGAATAAGAAAAGATTTTATGATGTTAATGACAAGAGCACTGGAGAACTAGAAGCCTGGAGGAGTCAATCTTCAGATAAAGAGCTTGCAAATCAACTGCTATTGTGAAATCTCATGGACTGGATGAGGAGCCAAGCGCACTTCACCCACCAAAGGCCAGCTTTGCATGACAGACCCTTATCAGCCTTGCCATCAAGTGTCAGAGGAAGGAGTGACACCACCGAACCCAGGCCAAGGACATCCTTCTGCACACACTGCTAAATCCTCACCTCGGCAGTAAAACCCACGTGGATTTCCTTTCACACGTTAATTCATTTGAAACTCAAGCAGCACAACACTAAACTAGCAAAAACTAAACTGAACACACTGGTTTCCACCAGTCCCACGTGTAAAAAACACCACGACATGGTAAATTTTAAATTTAAATAGTTTCCAGTACTTACGGTACTCTTTGAAATTTAGCTACTGAAATGTATGATAGGCCCTTTGCAAGCTGTCATGTCACAAGCAATATCAACATCCAAAAACATGAAAAAGTAAAATATTAGCTACAACAGCAGTCTTAAAATTTGAGCCATTAACAAGGAAAAAGCGTATTTGTTCAGGAAGGTACAAAAACCCCAAAACAACAACATCACAAATTACTACATGAGCAAATAAGTGGTGCAAAATTACAGATTGTGTTTTTCAGAGACATAAGCTTCAAGGATGTTGAAGAAATCACTTTTCACTGCTAGTATTCATGTAAGCAAGACTTTTGTAGCTGAGCCTTAAAATGGTGTATGTAGATCAAATATGGATCCCAAAGGCCCAAAATAAAAAGTCTGGCAGAACCTAAAGGTTTGGGAAGGTTTTCTTTGCCCTTGTTTTGGTTTTGTTTTTTAATATAAAAACAACTTAACCACTATTGATCCGAACTCCAGAGTAAGAGACAAAAAAAAACCACTTTGAAATTTAGGCACAAAAACTGTGAAACAACATTAACCCCAAAGTCAGAAGAACAAACATCTAAAGTTGTATATTTTTTTACTTCCATCACCACAAAGCAAGATGAACAACAGCTGAGTCACAGACCCCTCCCTGTCTTTTTTTACCTGCTAAAATAAATCCAGGAAACACTATCTTCTCTGGTGTGTTACTATATTTTACTACTTAACTTTTTTTTATAAGCCCAAGAATTGTTTTTCCACCAATTAATGTAAGCAAAGGAGGTAATCTTTCTTTCAGGAGGGGGATCATGCTGGAAGGCTGTAAGCTGATGCCACAGGAAGAACAGATCAAGGTGTTCACCCCCCACAGCATCACCTTGTTACTTGAGATGAACTCACCTGGTGTTTATTCCAGGCAGTACCAACAACATAAAACATCTAGTCCAGTTATGCAGCCCTGAGAAATGCTGCAAGCAACTTATAATATTATCATATTAAAGTTATGAAAAATCTCAAAAAAGAAGTTAATTTCTTTTTCTAGTTAATAAAACTGTACCCACTTCCATTGCAATGAAGGAAGCTACATCCATTTCCCAGCTCACCATTCAAGTTTGTTTTTAAGCCATACAAAATTGGAAAGTCATCCATCCAATTACAAAAGTATTCCCCTTAACTCTCATACCAAAAAAGGCCCCATCTATTCTGTTTTTACTGCCCTTCATCACTTGTATTTCTGTCTCACAGGAACATCTCAATGGCTACAGTTCCTGAGAAACCTCCTGAAAATATGTCAAATTCTGCACACAAACACAAGCTCAAACTCTTCCAAACACTTAGGCTGAGGGAGTTTCTTCTAGGTACCACCTTTCAAATGTCTTTAAGTTACAAAGTAGTTACAGATGCGTTGTTCTGTTGCCTGCCAAAGCTGGGAACAGCAGATTTGCTTTTCCCAACATCCAAGTGGGCCTGGAACTCCACAAATAAGAAAAGCCACATCAGCAAATTGGAGAAAGTAACACAGAAACAGCTGGTGAGATGCATAAGCTGGGCACTTGACTCATCTTCCAACTGCCTTTTTTCCCTTCCAGCCACAAAAAGCCTGATTTCTGCTTTGCCCATGTCATCAATCTCAAATAGCATTCCAAGAAAACATTTTATTCCATTTTGCCTTGAAAGATCCAGACTGTAACAACTCTCTATGACCACAAACACCTACAAGACCCAGATCCCAAAACTACAAAAGGGCTTCAAGATGCCACGTTCCAGCTGCATCTTGGATCACTGAATTGTCATTATCCATAAACTTATGGAAAATGCTCTCATAATCCTGACACCTCATCTTCTTTAACTGGCACTTAATCAATCCAGAACTCAAATTGAGTTACAATACTCCAGGCCTCCAGGGAATTGAATCTGGCTGTACACAGCAGGTTTTTTACCTTTCTAACATCACTTAAGGATGCAAGATGTGCACAGCAATGCATTTCAAGCTCTAAGCCACTCTCTTAAAGATAAATAGGATGTTTTGTGTACAGAAAACATACCTACAGACTAAAAAAAGCTTTGTATACCCTTTGCCTCATTTATCCTGTAGTTCTTACTGAGAGATGCTCAGACTTGATCAGCTTAACTACAAGCAATCTAAACAGAATTATTCTCAGGTGACAGCAAGCTCCAGCACCATGTCTGAAGCACAGCCAAGTGTTTTGATAGTTTGTTATTCTGAAAATAACAATGTTTCTTTTGGGGAGTCCAAACTCACCGCACCATCACTAAGCAACTATTTCTACAACTGCTGCTCCTCTTAGGACACAAAAGCAGGGGCACAGGAGACAAACCAGGACCTTGAGGAGGGCCAAATGGGTATAAAGACAAGCCAAACTGTGTTAGCAGTGCAAAGTGCAGTGAGGTGGGAAGGCTCAGGCCGCACAGCAGCCAAACACATCCTGCAGGAGATCTGGATAGAAAAGTACAAACATATGTTACGTGTATAGTTACACAGTGTCAATCCCAGGAGGAAAAATGAGCTCATGTGGAGCACATAAACTTCATTTGTTGTCAATCCATGAATGTCACACAGCTACAGGCTTTTCACACCATCACACCCCTTAGGATCTTGTGTTTATGTAGTTAAATCAGCAGAAAACCCCATTACTAAAAAGCATACTTAAACAAAACACTGATTACCCTGAGCACATGACTGCTGTTCACACCAGGCCAAATTTACACAAAACAAGCAAAAAAAAAAAAAAAATCCTGGGGACAAACTGTTAATATATTAACTTACTCTCATCAGGATTATTCAAACTATGCATTGTTGAAAAGAAAGTTTAAGAGAAAAGGAGCAGAGCCCTTTACATACTCCATACTCAGAACACTGGCTGCTTTTCTGGAGAGCTCATCAACTCAAAGTAGGGGAGAGAGTTTGGCAATCTCCCTACACACAAAAATCTGCATAAATCAACACGAGATATATAACACATAAAACATTTGTGATACAACTATTTCACAGGAAAATTCTTCTTCTGCTTCCTACTAATTCATACTTTGCCCTGGAACTGGCATTAGTACATGATGCTATCAACTTGTCTGGACTTCCTCAACACAATGAATTCAGCATACAGTAAGCACAGAGAGAAGAAATTAAGATAAAATCCCCAGGGTCAAGCAAAAGTTAATGTCTTTCCAAACAGCCAACATAATCAAATATGGTTGTCATTCCTCACAGTTGTAGAAAATGACAGACTTCCAAAAACATTTGCTTCTCCTTTTACGGGCTCTGCAATTCTTGAGAGATTATAAAACAGAAGACAACATGAAAGGATGAACAGCCCCAAAAAGAAGCAACCCATGGACTTAAGTGAGCAGAATGCCCCCTGACATTATTCTAAGCACATATAACAGTAAATGATATTTCAAACAGGGTGTTTCACGGAACGATGACACAGGAACAAAGTGACAACATGGCATCACACTTTTGTAGATGGCAGAAGACAACTGTAGAGGTGAGCTAAGTCAAAAAGTTGATAAAATGAAGCAGTTCTGCATAAAATAACCTCCGGGCTGTGTCTTGGGCAGCAGCAAGTGGCGTGGCTGGAATACACCACAGGTAACTGATGCTCCATCCACACCTGCTGATGAAAGCAACCGGGAGCGGCAACCTGTTGGTGCTTGTCACTCGGCAAGGCACACCTAAGGGCTTGCGAGGAGCACAAGAACCCCGGGCCCGCATCGACAAAACGCTGCTTTTCTAAGGACAAAACCCAAAAAATCATAGAACACCCTGGTCTGATCCGCTCAGGGAGGCGAGAACTGTTCCCGAGGCCCTTCTCGCCTCTCGGCCACGCAAGCGAGGCCACCGGGATCGTCCTGCCCGCAGCACCGGCAGCACCACGCGTGTACCGCAGCCGCCCCCGGCTCTCCCTGCCCGCTCCGGGACCAGCCTCGCCTTCCCTCCGTGCCCCCCGGGAGCCTCCCTGCCCGCCCGGCCCGTCCCCGCTCTCCCGGGCCGCGCCCCGCAGCCGCTCCTCGGCCCGGCAGCGTGAGGGCCCGGCCCGGCTCTCTCCCCGCTGACCCGGCGCTGCCCCCGCGCCGCGGCGCTCACCTGGCAGAAGCGGCGGCAGTAGTACTGGCTGCGGAGCAGAGCGGGCAGCCCGGCCAGGAGCCCCGGCGCCGCCAGCGCCTCCAGCTCCTCGCTGAGCCGCTCCGACTCCTGGTCGCTCTCGTCTTCCGCCATGGCGGCCCCGCCGCCCCGCGCGTACCGAGCGCCCCCGCCCCGCCGGAAGAGCCGCCCCCGCCGCGCCGCCAGGCGTCCGGCCACGCCCCCGCCGTGCCGCACTCCCATTGGTCTGCCTTCCCTGCCAATCAACGCGCAGCTTACCTCTGGCTCCGCCCCTTCGCAGAAGCGCGCTGCGATTGGTGAAAAAGTCTCGTCGTTAGTTCAGTTCCGCCTTCCCACTGGCTGCTCCCCCCGTCTGTTACGCCCCTCTCCGCAGCCGCCCGCCCGATGCCCGTCCGCTGAGCGTCGCCGCCCGCGCTCTGATTGGTCGGCGCATGCCTCTATCAGCGATCTCATGCCCGTTTCCCATTCGTAATTGGGCCCAAGCCTTGCCCATCTCCGCGGCGAACCAATCAACGAGCGACTTCCGGCGGCGGGGGCGGGCCGGCGGGGTGGGCGGGGCCGTGCGGCTGCGGCGGAGCGGCGCGTCCGGCCCGGCGGGGCCCAGCGCGGAGCGGCGGCGGCGGCGGAGCAGCCCCGGGGCGGCCCCGGGCGGGCGGCGCGGCCGCTGCGGGTAATGGTGCCCGGCACGGGGCCGGCGGGTCCGCGCGTGGGGAGGAGGCTGCGGGGCCACCCGGGAAACACCCGCGCTGCGGGGAAGGGCCGCAGCCGCGGGGCCTGGGCTGTGCAGGGCCGGGCTCCGCGCGTTTCACACGGCGCCGGCAGCCCGGGGGACGAACCCGGGCGAGGAACGCACCGAGTGATGATCGCGGTCCCCGGGCGGAACCCGCCCCGCGCTTGGAGATCCAGGCTCGCTGTGCTGCTCTCCCGGCGGCTCCGGTGCGGTGACAGCGGCCACAGCCCGGACCCCGGAGCGTCCCGGAGAGCGGACCCGTGGGCACCCCGAGGGGGGAGGCAGCAGCACTCCGCAATGAAACACGCCAAAACTTGCTATCGCCTCCCCAAACTAGGCCTACCAAAAATCCTGCGTTCTGCTGCTCTCAGAATGCCGAGGGATTTTGCTGCAGTAGCACTACAAACACCTGTTTGGTGGGGGAAGTTTTTTTGGCGTTTCAGAAGCCAAAGCAACAAGTTTGGGTTGGGTTAGGATTTGCTTTCTGCTTGATTTCAGCAAATGGTTGCTTCTGAAGCTCATATATAAAGCAACAAAAAGAAGAAGGTTACATTGATGATGGATAAAGTTTGTTTATCATTGTATCAGACTAAGATTTATGGGTCTGCAAAGCCACAGTGCAAACAAAATTCACGAGGAAAGTAGCTAATACCAAGATCTTTGTTTCATTTTTTTGCAGAAGCTTGTAATCTCTTCTTGTAGCAATGGCTTAAGAGAAAAAGGCAGTGTTGCAGACAGAATTCTCTATTCCTTTAGTTCCAGGGCAGGCAAAACCCATTCTGGACAGCAGAAACTCTATGCAACTTTTTTTTTTTTTTTTAATATTGCTACAGCAAACTGGGTAACAAAAGAAAAGTACAGAGAAATACATTTGGAGGTACCAGGAGAGTTGAAAGAAACATTGTTGCCTTTTAGGGGTTATTTTAAGGAAATGGGTAGCTAATGTGGTGACCATTAATTTTGCTCAGAAAACCTCAAAGCTGAACAAAGCTGTTACTTGACTTCAACTTTACTCTGAAAACTCCATACCTCAACAACAAAAGGACACAGGTCCTTTTAATTTCAGAGCACTTTACTGGGTTATTGCTGGCTTTGGTGACACAGTCTAGTTTAGAGTGATGCTAAACCACTTTGAAAATACAATTTCTTATATTGCATTGCAATGGGAACCGAGGTTTGCATCTATCAGGCTGTTCCAGCAGTGACAAAATGATTTGCTCTAAGCTCCAGGTTTAACCTAAGAGCTGTGGTTTAAAAACCTGGGCTGCTTCCAAACAAGTGCTGGCAAAGCATTGGTTTGGGATTTTTTGTTGAGGTTTACCTACTTTTAAAAGTGACAGTAATAATTTTTTTGCTTGATATGGAAAAAAAACAGAGAAAACATCAACTCAACATAATTAAGAGACTGTCAAATATGTTGAAAATGCTAAGAAGAAAGTACCCTTTGTCCTAATGTGTAAAGGGTAGAAAAGGGTCTTCATGAAAACCCAAAAGTGTTTGGTTTTTTTTTTTATTTTAACTGATTACCAGATTGGGTTTTGAGAGTTCTGTTGAGTCACCAAAATATTAGTGAAGGATAACTTCAAACAATTATTTAAAACTACTTTCTATAACTGCATTCTAATACCCTATAACTACACATATATATATATATCCACCACAATCTCAACAGATCCACAATACATACTATTAAAAAAATCAAATAGAAAAAAACTCTCACCACATTAATAAAATCTTATACCAAAAGTGCAGATAGTCTCTCAGAGTAACCCGTTGTCATCTTATCACAGGGGTCCCATACTGTTGTCTCCTTATCACAAAAGTATCATACCTGCTTGGTGTTTCTCCTGGGCAGCTCTCACAGCACTGACTCTTCCTCACACAGCAGCCAACAAACTCCAGTCCCCTTCTCAAAGGCCCACCCTACTCTTTTATAGCATCTTCTTCTCATTGCTCACAGCTGTGGCCTGCTAAAGTCAGGCCTGGTCCTAATCTCTGATAATTGGCCCAGCTGCAACTCCTTAGGGGTAAGATTACTTTCTACACTATCTTTATTTTCTTATATTCTATCCCCCTACAGTAACCCAAATAACAAAACCCACTCCTCATCATAAATCTAAAAACAAAACTAAAACAGAGTGGAAGTGAAGGAACTTCATTCTCCCATTTAACTGGACTTGCAGCTGAAAATCCTTTCACTAGCAGTGTCACAAAGGTGTCTAACATGTAGCTGATGACATCTAATGACATTTCAGGTGTCGGCAGGTGCCAGGCTGCACGCTGAACGAGCTCTGGTTTGTTCCCCAGCTTTGCCATGGAGCGGTTCGCGGTGAAGTCGGCGCCGTCGCGGAACCGCTCCAAGACCGCGCTGTACGTGACGCCCCAGGACCGCGTGACGGAGTTCGGCAGCGAGCTGCACGAGGACGGGGGGAAGCTCTTCTGCACCTCCTGCAACGTGGTGCTCAACCACGTCCGCAAGTCCGCCATCAACGACCACCTCAAGTCCAAAACGCACACCAAGAGGAAGGCGGAGTTCGAGGAGCAGAACGTCAGGAAGAAGCAAAGGACTCTGACCGCCTCCCTGCAGTGCAACAGCGCTGCCCAGACAGAGAAAAGCAGCGTGATCCAGGACTTTGTGAAAATGTGCCTGGAGGCCAACATCCCCCTGGAGAAGGCCGACCACCCCTCCGTGCGGGCCTTCCTGTCCCGCTACGTTAAGAACGGCAGCTCCATACCCAAGTCGGAGCAGCTAAGGAAAGCCTATCTGCCTGATGGCTATGACAATGAGAACCAGCTCATCAACACTGAAGACCGTTGAGAAGAGAACAGTTTTCATCCTTGTTGTGAAGTTTTACATATTGATGGCGTGGTTTATTTTTATATTCATGCATATATACAGTGTTACATATTGATTTTACAAGCTATTTTGTATTCTTGTAGAAGTGACAATCTACTCCTGACCTTAGCGGTGTGCCACAGATTGTTGCTAACCCTGCTGTGGACTTGGGAGCTACGCTGATGTAGAGCTCATGAGGAATGTAGGGAGCATCCCTGGCATACACCTGATCTCTGTTCAGTCCAGCTGTAACTGAGGCTGAGAAAAAGGCACTTGAATGGAGGACCCCAGCTCACAGTGCATCCAAGAAGACGGTGTGGTAGGGATTGCTGCTCGTGGCAGTGGATTGCTGTGTCCAGTATCCTGTCCCTGAGTGACCAAGAAGAGGGGCTGCACCTTTGGAATGCAAGAAGCTCTAGGATGGTTAGTTAAAGTATCACTGCTCTGTTGGGGGAGGACTATTGCAACTTTCTATTCAAGCTTGGTTTACGTTTTGAAACAGGAAACATTTTTCTTCTAGAACTCTCTCTTATGCTGTTTGGTGCAACTGTGGATGTATTCATTATCCAGCTTAACCAGCCAGTCTCTTGTACTGACCTCTGAACTCCACTATTTTCATAAGGCTGGGAGTTCTGCAGGTTTGCCATGTCTGCTTTTCTAAAATCACCGTTCCTTTGTCTTGGTTTCACATGCCCCCTTCCACTTCAGTGCCAATATTTGAAAGCTGAGTAGACAAACCAGTAACTGAGTGTGGTTTGCAGTGCAGCTGCTGTCAAGTGAAACTTATGCTGGACCAAGTTCTTAGCAGAGATTACTGCCTTTTTCCTACTAGCAGGACTAAGCTAAATCTAAATTGGGGATGGTAGAGGCACTAAACTAAGGAGTTGGAAAGTTTTTTCATTGTGCACAAAAGAGGCTGCTCCATCTTTCCTGAAGGTCCTTTACACATCTGGCCTCATCATCAGCCTTTCAGTCAAGGGAGGTGAAGTGATTAAAATAAAACAGTTACTGCAAAGGTCCTTCAGTACTTGTAAACACAAGTAGGAAGGCAGATACACTTTGAACTTATAAGGGAATTACAGACCTTTATTTCTTACTCTGTGCCACGGCCACATCTATTGCACTGGCAGAAAGCAAAATGGGAAATTGAAGAATTTAAATCATGTTACTCTCTCCAAAATCTAATTAATAGTTACTAAGCTATTCCAAATGATGATGCCAAATAGTTCACTAACACAAATGCTTCATAAAGGTTTGGAATGAAATGAGGGAGTACTGTGCAAAGTGCTGGAATACAGCTGACCTCTGCCTGCTCTAGATCTCCTGGAGATGCTCTGGGTTCAGACAGGTGCCTGCATCTCCTGGGGGCACAGGAATCCTCCCTCTCCATGGGTACAATGGCATAAGGATGCTTTAACTCCTGAGGGTGGTGCCAGTTGTCCAGCTTCCTTCCCCAGCAGAGTTTCACAGCAGTTTATTTACAGTGATACCAAGAATTGCTGAAAAGAGACAAAATAACCAGATTATTTTGGGTTTAGAGCTATTTCCCACCTGTATCCAGAGCAGTCTCCTTTGCTGGGCTGAGACTTAGATACTTGGTAACAACTATTTGTTTGTGCAATTAGTCTGCAGAAATGCACTTGTTTCATGTCCTGCTATGAAACCTGCTGGAATAGATGGACAAAGCTAAAAAGCAGAAGGTTTCCTACCCATGTGCATCAATCCAGGGGTGCTCAGCCCACTGCTGGTCTAGGACTTCAGGCAGAAATAACAGTAGCAACTTTTTAATCTAATCCTAGAGATCAAGATATGCCTTCCTAAATATCATTTTTTATTGCACAAGCTTGGGTTCACCTTAAAATCCTTAACTGCCTTGGGCTAGAACTGTTTAATAAATCTTCTGAAGCCAAGTGAAAGGTAAACTGCCTTTTCTGTCCTGACAAGTACTGAAAGTATTTTCTCACTGTTTCCTTACAGTGAAACAACATCCTTGCTTTAACTTTTAATCTTTATTGAAACCTCAGCAATGCTATCTTAGAATTGAAGCAAATGGAGAATAATGGGATATTGAGAAAAGAAAAGCAGCTAGAGAAATGGGATGGGCAAGAGGAATTTGGGCCAGTTCAATCAGTTTTGCTAACAGGGGATTTTATGGCTGCAACCCATAACAGTTTTATATGGGATTAGATGCTGTGTGTTCTTCCCTTGACTGACAGACTGACAGACATTTTGAATGCTTCATGGGAACATTAAATAGGTTCCTGCATAACTGGAAAATAAAAGAAGAAGCAAAAAAATCAAGTTGCTTTCAAATTTACAGTTTTACATAAAAGTGAAGCAATTGGCAAGTGTAATGGACTCAATTTGCAGGACACTGCTGTCCTAATAATAGGATATTTTCATTTAAAAATAAAGCCACAATGCTTTTCAAGCTTTTTTGAAAATCAGGATGTTGATCCATTGCAACAAACATTAATAATGGAGTAAAGCTATGAAAAATAAAGCACTTGCAGGTAATCTAGAAAGAATGAATAAGTTTAAAATCATGAACATAACCCACATAATCAAGGCATTTTTAGAAAAAATATGAGTAGGTGATTGCATTCTGTCATGAAACAGAGTCCTGCAAACACTAATTCAGAACATAATTTTGCCAGTATGGCTGCAGATGGATGAAACTTAACTTTATTTTAATTGCTGTTGATCTTAGGGAAGATTTACAGCAGAAGTTTTCTCATCTATCTAAACCTAAGGAATAACGAAATCCTAGTTTTGAGGCTGTGATGGAGTTGAACAGTCTCCATGGGGGATTAATTTCTTGTGCAAGAATGTATTTCCTGTAAAGAAGAAAACTCTCAGAAGTAAAGGGAGGATGGAAACAGTGTCAGCTTTTCACTTTACATCCAAATGTGGAGACAAGCTCTAAGGGATACTTTGTGCCCTGTGGTTTTAGGAATATGTTTGAACTCTAAATGTAACAGAAAAAAAATTAAAATAAATATTTTCTTCTCTGACCAATACTTCAAAACTAATTTAGCCAAGTTAGCTGAAATTACTCCCAAGTGCTTTTTTTGAAACAAAACTTGCAAAGAGTAAAATACAAACAGGAGCATTCTCTGTTGTGTGACTCCTTATACGGACACACCATGATAGTTTCAGCTTGTATGTTCCTGAAAAAACAGGAGCAAGCTTCAGAAGTTTCAATCATTTTGAAGTCTGTAATTTGGCTGCTCCCATGGGAAGGTGAAGCATTCAGCATAATAAAAGGGAATCGTTTTTCAGTGGAGAGAGAAACTTGTTCTGCACACTATGGGATATTCTCATGATAGAAAGGCTGGTTTTAGTCAGAGCCCCTTTTAGCAATTCTGTTGAACTGAAGAATGAGATGCTCCCTCTTAGCTTTTGCAGCATAATGAAATGATTTTCAGGAAAAAAGAAAAAAAAAAGCTGGAAGTTTGGCAAGGATAATCTCTATTTACATTTACATACAAAAAGAGGCAAGGCTTACTGTTGTTGCATTCACATTGTACTCACTGCTACTTACTCTGTGTAATTTGAGTGCTTGTTGTCTTTGTACAATTTTAAAGTCGTGTCTAACTTTCAAAATATTTTTATTTTAACAAAGTTTCTCACTGTAATAGTGCTGTTTAGTCTCTTTTGGTCTGATGAAGATGCTTTATTTTTGTTTTGGTGGTAGGGATGTTTTGTTGATGGTGAGTGGCCACAGAAATGGTTTTATTTAAAAAAATAAGTCATGAACTTGTGATTAGATACTAGAGTGAGGCTGAAGAAACCCGGGTCCTGCAGTGCCACAAGACTTCCTGTAGGAACAGTAAGACCAGAGTAAGTGATTTAAGTTTTTATATTAAAACAATACTGAAGAGAAATACTTTACATTGTAAAGTTTTCACTTGGTAATGAAAAAACGGTCTCTTTTAAAAAAAAATAAAGGTATTCCTTTTTTTTATAGAATTTATGCATAATCTCTTATTTTCCCAAGCAAGTGGATTAAGAACTTGTGGTAGTTCCCATAGAATGGTGTAATATAAGACACAAAAATGGATGGGGACAGGAAAATTTAAGGAGCTGCTGCTGTAGCCTAAGGTAACATCAGATATTGAAGCATTTGGTTGATTTACCTGTGCAATGACACTGAGTCTGTTCCAGGACTGGTTATACAAAACCTCTGATTCCTGTCACTCCTGATTTTCTTCATGGTGACAGAAATTCCCTACTGATGCCTTCTGCTCCAAGTGAATACCAGTTGGAATGATTTTTGTACATTTTGACACTGCAGTAAACCATTTGTAGTACAGGATCTTGCAGCTACCCAAGGCCTCAGATCTTTGCAGGAAGGGCTTCTGCAATGTGGAAGAATTCAAAAAGGTCACAGTTTGATTTCTCTCCCTTGAGGACTTCATGAAAATTGAGCAAATAACATCAACCCATCAAAAATTATCATCAAGTGTGGGTTTGATTGTTTACACATTTCTTTTCCTGAATTCTGACCTGTCTTGACGTCTGAGGATGGATCAATGATAAATTCAGGCAACCTCTTGACTGATGAATTTATGAACCATCATTTTCTCATTTTCAGTCATTTCCAGGTCACAGCACATTAAGATCAAGTGCTTTTTGTTGTGAAAGGGAAAAGCAGAATAGAAATAAACATACCCTTTGTAAAATTTTCTTGTGTGGACAATTTGTATATGAAACAGCACATGCACACTTGCAAAATCAATGTATCAGTCAGGATTTCTGTAGAAGCTGATGCAGAACCAGGTGAAGCAAATATTTAAAGTTCAGTAATTAGGCCATGCTAAATTCTGATGGTGACATTTTACCTTTTTAACTGAATCAGGGCAGTTCAATCCATATCCAGGATGCAGCAGGATCAAGTACACACAGCTTTCAGGCCGCAGTGATATTGCTAATTAGGTCTGACATTTGTTATTTGCATGGGCTGAAGGAGAATCTCTGACAGTTCTGCTTTATTTTTTCCTCATCCCACCACTTTTTTTACAAGGGGTTTGGAATTTGTGCCTTGTGCAGCCACCTCTTTCATATCTACAAGCACATCTCAGGTAGAAGCAAAAGTGCAGGATGAGAGTTGGACTACAGAGAGCTACTGCAGCTCAGGTGAAAGTACTGTTCAGTACTTCTGTACAGAGTGGACAGAAAAGTATTTAGGGACTTGAGAGGTTTTTAGGAGGGGTTTGTATATTGGTTTGCCTCAAGTGTTTTTTTAATCTGTCCTCCAGTGTACAAAATAGCTCCAATTCAGCATTGAATTTCACTGCAGTAACTGACATTTTCTCACCTCAATTCTTCTATAATTAGCTTGACATTGCTTCCTCCCTCCCCTTATTTCTGAAGCCTGTCATTACTCCAAGACAAATCCAACAGCTACAATACCCATGGCTGCACTTAGGGAAGTGTTTTACAGACAAAAATCCCCCAAGTGGAGCTTTAACCAGCTCTGGACAGAATTGACTGAGCCCCCTCCTGAGAGCACCCAAGCTGGGCCTACAATCCAGAACCTGCTTTGGTTTAACAAGGCTCAGCTCACCTCCTGAAACTGAAACTGCTGAGGGAAAAGTGGGGAGATGCAAAAAAATCTCATGTTGTGAAGGACTTGTATCAAAATGAAGGAGCTGACTCCTGCTCTAACAGGAAATCACAGGAGTAAAACTGCAGGGGCTACCTCGGCTGGTGCAGCAGCAAATCCTGAGCTCTGAGAGCACCAGTGACAGGCAAGGAGCTGAGGGGACACTGGAACATGGCTGCTCCTTTAAGGCACTAAAACCTCCCTCACGCAGTGTTAAAAGGTAATTTTCAGCACACTTCCTGCAGCCCACTCTCAGAACGCTGTGTCTCACTCTGTGGTTTCCTGCAAACAGGAAAAATGCAGCCCCAAAATAGAACTTTGGTCTTTTTCTTCTTGTCAGAAGAAAAACTGAGGTGGGACAGAAAGAACATTGCATAGATTACGGTTGGGCTTTTCTTTTCATTTGCCTTCAGCAAAGTAGCAACAGCCCTGACAAAGGAGACTGAATCAGGTAAAGTTTCTATTTATAGCAACCCTCAGGTCTGAAATTCACCCCATGTTTTTGGAGCCTTTTCCTCCAAAATAACATCTAATACAGAGAACTGTTCTAGTTGTGTTTAAATGGAAGAGGTTCTTTGAATTCAATTGCACTGAGGGTTTTTAAATACCTGATATCTCTTAGGATTCAACAAAGAAGTTACAGAGTTATTACAGACAATGCTCATATGGTGACATCTTTTTCTGCCATTTCCCTTTCCTAATTATAGTTTAGGATTATTCCTTACCTTGCAAATACTTATATTTATTTAGCATTTACTATACCTTGAAACGTGCTTTTAAAGCAAAACTATACTCTTGCAGTATCTCAAATCCAGGGACTGAGTTAAACAAAATTTAAAAAACTAAATTACCATTTGGAGATTGAAAATATCTCATTTGTATCTTAATAACATCATAAAAACAGAATGGCTCAAGGGGGTAATTAAGTCTCAACAAGAGAAAAACTTCCCTGAATAACCAATTTTTCTCTCAGAGCTGGCTGTGGATGCAGCCACCAGGTGTCTTCAGTGCACAAAAATGCAATTTGTGGTAGAAGTGGTTTGGCTCAAGAGGAGCCCTGCTGTGTGTGCAGTTACACTCAAGGTATTCTCTTCCATAAATATTTCCCATTTAGGCTGGATTGGAGCTTTTGTCAGGCTTTTTCAGCTCCTCATCCTGCACCAGTAGGATTCTCCTGATCACTCCATCTGAACACCAAATTTTCGACAGAAAAAAGAAATCCAAACATAGCATTTCAGAAAGTTGTTCCATTATTTTTCCCAAAATATTATTCTGGAAAAACAACTTGATAATTTAGACTTTGGTAAGCATTTCCATCATAAGTAGAGGTGACAATTGCTATATACAAAATTCCTGTTTGCTTTCAATTTGGTTCTAACTTTATGAAGAAACTCTGCATGGGCAAAAGCTTTTGGGAAGGTTCAGCTAAGTGCTTCAATGTCTTAAAAACACTTAGGGAAAAAAAATCTTATGGACATGCTGAGAAAGGAACACACAAAATCCAAATTACTTGTCCTTATGAAGATGCTGAGAACAAGCAGCAGAAACAATCATCCCTTACAGTGCAGTCTATTGTGTGAAGAGTGAATTTTTTCAACTTCTTAATTGATTGATGTTGAATTAGAGTCATGCAGAAGCAGTGAATACATTTAAAGTTCTGCTTTGCATCCCTCCTCTCTATCTTGCTTCTTGTAAAATCAAAACCTCACATGCAGGAGGATGTTTAAAAACCAAAAAAACCCTGCAGCTTTGTTCATTACTCTATGAGGGGAGACAGGAGCCAGAGAAGGGGAGATGTTTTTTAGACCCTCAGGATCACCTTCTCTTTCCAATGCCCAGACAATAAAGGTTTCTCCAGTCATGCTGATAAAAAGGATAATCCTGTAGATTCCTCAGAGCAATTATTAAATTTACAGTAAGATGTGGCCTCATAATTAAACCTGTCTGTAGCTATTAAACAGTACAGGTGGAGAACAGAAGCCAAAGCAGTGCTCAGTGCACCCTGCAGATAATGGATCTTATCTTACTACCATAGCAGAGCCTCCTAATTTAACTGAAGAGGATGATAATGATAATAACTGAGAAATATTCAGTAACTGGCCAGATAACAACTCCAGCACCCGAGGACAAAATACTTTTGAACCATGGCCAAAGGTTTTGGTAGCATTCAAACCTGAGCTTGCAATCTGGAAATCCTACAAGCTCTAGGCCCAGTCTGCAGTCAAATTATCCTTAATTTGACAGTGTATCTGGAATTATTTTGCTTAACCACATTTAATTATCATCCCACTTTCAACTCTAAAAGTTTTTGAGTAAGAGGCTGTGCTAATTTGGACTGATGTGAGGACTACACTGTGCCCAGTACCCTCCTGTGATAAAGCACTGCTAAAATGACACAGATTACTACAAATATCAAAATAATGTTTATAGGAGCATTACATAAAACTCTTGCAAGTCAGTCTCTACAGAACCATGATGGAATTTTTTCTTTTATGCACTTCCATCTCACCCCTTCTAAACTCGTTTGGTTTTTATTTTGCTCAAAAGTAAGCTGGGAGTTGACGCCAACTTATTTAAGCTTTGTATCCACAGACAAAACAATGAGAGCCCCAGAAAACCCTCTAGTGTACACCAGAAAATCTACATTAGTGTTTCTTTAAAATGGGAGGGAAAAAGTGAAAAGGACTAAAATTCAATTTCTATTTGCAAAATTGTATTCCTCAAAAGAATTCCCAATGGCAATATAAATACATACAATTACTAAAATAAAATTTTCCATCATTCCTTGAGAAGCCACCTCTGAAGCTGAGGGAAGGTGTCTAACGGGTTGCAGAGCTGTTGTGCTCATAACAAGGGATTGAAGAATTGGAGAATCCTCCTTATCTGCTGCTGGAACATATGTTGGAAGAGATGAGAAGTTCAGTACCCTGAGCAGTAAAACTCTCACAGCTATGTGAGAACAAGTGAAACAACTCCTAACTCTGCCTTCACATTTTGCATTGTATAAAGTGCCACTGTGTTTCCATCTGTGCACTGATCCAAACTTCCTCCAAATGCTTTTGTGCTGGACTCTGAGCATCTGTGTATTTTAACCAGGCTCTTTCTTCTTCTCTGAAGGTCACAAGGACATGGAGGACTCTGGTCCTTAGTCAAGGCCAAAGTGATCCGTGCTGAGAACGCTGATCCTGGGAGAGGAAAGAACTTTTTAAGCCAACAGAAGGAGACCTTAATGCTGCTGCTTGTAAATTTGCAGTTTGTGGTGAATGCTGATGGTGTCAAAGGATCCTGGTTCTGACCAATGACAACTGAAGACTACAAATTAAATTTGATATGTGTGCATGGCTTGTAGAAGTGAGACTCTCTGGTGTGTGGCATTGGTTATGTCAGAGGATATTAGATCATTATGAACCCATTGATATTTTGTTCCCTAGCTCAGTTTTTGGGTTAATTTCTTTCTTGATCTTTTGCTTGTATGAGTAAGTTCCTGCCACTAACAAAGGGCAGATTGCATTCACTTCAGTGTTCACCAACTGACAACTCTGTGTTCAATTTTCTTCATGCCTACTACCTGGCAGGTGAAGAGAAGTCATCAAGATTTCCTAAATCTGAGGATTGTCAGCATCTCTTGTCCTGCTCTCCTGGAAAGCACTCGTGTGCCTTTTAAGCCACTTCTCTTCATTGTTTCCAGAATTTCATCTGCAATGGAAAGTGCAGCATTTACAAATGAGTTGAAATTGGTTATAGAAAATAATTCTAAAATATCTGCCAAGCTGTAAAGCAAAGTTTATAAACTCTGTCCTCCTACTCTTTCAGGCAAAAAGTTTTATGCAAAATAATCTCCAACCAAACTCACAACTTACAAACTGAAGTTTAGTGTTTTGCTAGAATTCTGTATGAATTGCAGGACAAAGTGAAATTTGTAACGCCTTCTCACAAAAGCTGCCTAATAAATCAGGTGTGAAGAATAATCCTGACATTACATGACAACTTGTGGCCATCAAGCATTAGATCAGAAGGAACAATTCAAAATATTTTCTCTATACCTGTAAAATGAAAGATATCACATTTCCCACTAAGCCTTTTCAGCTAACACCACCATTCTCTTCCATAAGAAAGAACTGGCCTGGCATCATTAATTAATTCAGACTTAATTAATCCACCTTTCAGGCTTGGAACTGAATTCCTGCAGAGCTGCTGGGGTCCCACACACTTTCACTTTCCAAACTAGCTTGGGGAGTTCGTAGTTTTGATAAATTTGCTTGCATTTTTGGTCTAGCTGTGATCAACATTTTGATTTATACCATAATAACCCTGGTTAGGCCCATTAGAATGTCCAAGGACAGTGCTCACCTGGATTATTTTCTTGAATTGTGACCAAGTAGAATAATCCTCCTGGTGAAAGCAGGTCTGGTACTAATGGGAAAACTCTATCCATGACTTCTCTGCCCTGTTTGCCCCCAGCCCAGGATGCCTCTATTCCTTGGCTTTTCACCTAGGAAGAAGGAAAGCAAAGATTGTTATAAAACAGAATGACAGAACTGTCACAACAACAGACTGTAGCAACACTCTTTTTAATGTGTATTTCAAAATTTTCCTACCTCTTCAGAAGGTGTTACCACATATGGTGGGTTAAACAGCAGCAGATCAACCTTCCCATTTAATCTTGAGGATAATCCTTTGACCTGTAGGTGAAGTTGATGATTGTGTGGGGTTTCTTTTTGGGAACATGAAGAGTGCAAATGTTTTTAAAAGTACAGTTACATAGTTCAGTTGTTCAGCTATTTTAAATCCCATTTATTGTGGCCTACCAACATCCTCTTTTATAAACATATAAAAGGGTTAAAGAGAAACATTAGCTTTGCTCCATATCAATTTTTTAAGAAACTAAAGGTAACAACAGACACAAGTTCTAATTAAATCAGAAAAGGTTGAGAACCAAGAACTGCATAACTTTAGACAAAGGGCTATAATAATGTCAGGCCACTACAGAATTCCTCATCCAGCACTTTCCAAACTAAATCTACAGATTTATTTAATTAATACAATTAATTCTTAGTGCTTAATTTTGAATTTTATAGCTTGAGTAGTTGGTTGGGGTTTTTTTGGCAGTGGGTGATGTCCAGAGGTCCCTTCCAACTCAAACTATTGTGTGACCCCATGATCTCCAGTAAGTATTAAAAAATTACAGAAACCATGGAAGAGGTACTCTTGAAACCTCTCTCTTACCAAGTCAGTGATGACAGGCTGCAGGTGAACATTGTTCAGCAGAGCTGTCTCCTGGGTACAGTAAGCTGCCATGGGGTTGATATCTGTGCATCTAAAAGGGAAATATTACAAAGTCTAAGTTACAGGCTACTGTACCTGGAAGCTTAACTTTATGAACCACAAGCTAGTTTATAGAATCACAGAATATTCCAAGTTAAAAGGGATCCACAAGGATTAAACCCAGCAAACACAAGTGTAGGTTTATTAATTTGTCTGAGAAATGAGAAAATGGATTTCTAGTCACAGCACTACTCATTTACTACAGAACCCGAAGTAAATAATTCAGGCTGCACCATAAGCTCAGAAATGCTCAACAGGCTCTCTTTGCTTTGATTTATGTATCTATAGAATTGAGAAAAGAATAGTTTTTAAACTGTGAAAATGACAAATATGCATGAGAGGGCTAAGCATCCTGGGCTAGGCATCCTTTATTATTGCATGCAATAGTTTAGGTGCTGTTATACTTACATGTACAGCGCACCGGGTCCAAGGACAGAAGAAGCCACAAATGTTGAAACCACACCAGATCCGGATCCTATTTCAAGGCAGATCTCGACTCTGCAGAGAGAACACTCTGGATGACTTTAGTTTGTAACAGACACCAGATTGGTCAAGACAGCATTACAGAACACAGTGTCCTCCCAAACATGTTGAAGTACAGAATCACAGAATATCCTGAGCTGGAAGGGACCCCCAAGGTTCATCCAACTCAAGCCCTGGCCCTGCACAGACACCCCAACAACCCCACCCTGTGCATCCCTGGGAGCGCTGTCCAAAGACTCTCTGAGCTCTGCCAGGATGCTGCTGCCACCATTCCCTGGGGAGCTTTGTCCAGTGCCCCACCAGCCTCTGGGAGAAGAACCTTTTCCTGATATCCACCCTAACCCTTCCCGACACAGCTTAAGGCCATTCCCTCAGCTCACACAGAGCAGGACCAGCGCTGGCTCCTCTCATGAGAAAGCTGCAGACAGCACCGAGGTTTCCTCTTCTCCGGGCTGAGGATGCCAAGTACCCTCAGCCTGTTCTCCATCTCCGCAGCCCCTCTGGAGCTCTCCAACGGCTTTAACACCCCCGTGCCAGCAATCCCCCCTCAGATCATCCCTCCCGGCCCTTCCCCATCTCCGCAGCCCCTCTGGATCTCTCCAATGGCTTTAACACCCCCGTGTCAGCAATCCCCCCTCAGATCATCCCTCCCGGCCCTTCCCCATCTCCGCAGCCCCTCTGGAGCTCTCCAATGGCTTTAACACCCCCGTGTCAGCAATCCCCCCTCATATCACCCCTCCCGGCCCTTCCCCATCTCCGCAGCCCCTCTGGAGCTCTCCAATGGTTTTAACACCCCCGTGTCAGCAATCCCCCCTCATATCACCCCTCCCGGCCCTTCCCCATCTCCGCAGCCCCTCTGGAGCTCTCCAATGGCTTTAACACCCCCGTGTCAGCAGTCCCCCCTCAGATCATCCCTCCCGGCCCTTCCCCATCTCCGCAGCCCCTCTGGCGCTCTCACACGGCCCCTGTGCCAGCAATCCCCCCTCAGCTCACCCCTCCCGGCTCCCGTGCCCGCCCTGCCGCACCGAGCCTCCCGCAGGCTGTCCGCGTCCCGCTCCAGCGCATCGAGCAGCAGGAAGGTGTCCTCGGCCGGCTCGTACACGTCCCGAAAGGGCCCCCGCGGGCCCAGGTGCTCGTAGCGCGGGGTGGGCAGCGCCATCCCGGCCCGCATCCGGGGGAAGGGGCGGGACGCGGGCGGGAACGGGGCGGGACGCGGCCGCGCCTCCGCAGCATCGCTGGGTGACGCTCGGATGTGCTCGACGCGAAGTTGCAGCGGTGCGGTGGCATCTGATGGCCTCGATCCAACATTGAACACCATCGGTGTGGTTAATGTGCGATCCCCGCCGCCGGTGCCCGGAGGGCGGAGAGGGAGGGGCGGTGCTGATGCTGTTCCTGCTCCCGATTTCAGTGTTCGCTTCACAAGTGGTGTTCCCATCACCAGAACGACCGCAGGGAGTCAGCACAAACCCGAAGGAAAGAGCTGCTGAGGAAGTTTCTGAGACGCACGCGGGAAACCCTGATATTGACATCCAAAATACCTCTGTTTTCTAATAATAAGAGCTCTATTTTCTAATACTTCTGTGATTCTTAGCCAGCAACACTAGACAGCATCCTTATGTACCAAGCATCTGAACTTCAGAGTCGCAGAAACACAGATTGGTTTGGGTTGGGAGGGACCCTTAAGCTCATCTCGTTCCATCCCTGCCATGGTCAGACACCTTCCGCTGTCCCAGGTGGCTCCAAGCCCCATCCAGCCCGGTCGTGGGCACTGCCAGGGATCCAGGGGCAGCCACAGCTGCTGTGGGCATCTGTGCCACAGCCTCAGCATCCTCACCCAGTAAAATAATTCCTTCCTAATATTCACTCTAAAGCTGCTCTCTATCCATCTGCAGACGTTCCACGCTGCACTGTCACTGCAGCTCCGTGTTAATAGTCTCTCTCCATCTTCCTTGCAGGCTCCCTTCAGTGACCAGAAGGCTGCAATGAGATCATCCTGAAGCCTTTTCTTTTCCAGCCTGAACAATTCCAGTTCTTTCAGGCTTTCCTCCCAGCAGAGCTGCTCCTTCCCTCTGATCATCCTGGTTCCTCCTCTGGACTCTCTCCAACAGCTTTTTCCCATGCTGAGACCCCAGAGCTGGAGGCAATAATTAAAGATTGAGGAAAAATTTCAGGCCCTAGATCAGATTAATGATTTTTCTCCATGAGACCCAAAGACATTCTGATCAAAAGCAGAAGGAAGAGCTGAACATATTCTAATTCCCATTAAGTGTCTCTGTTGGATTATCAATGCCCTGAACGCTCAAATTCTGAGTAAGATGACTCTCTAGGTCAGTGAAGGAAAAAGATGATGTTAACAAAGTCAGTGCAATCAGATATCCAGAGATTAATATTCACAGATCCAAATACGAGGTTTTGACTCAAGGATTGTTTTTGTCCTGTCATGGAAATGATGCCACCAAGATTTACCTTAAAATAGGCTTCTTGATCCACTATCTAAAAAAGCAATTGTAGAAACTCTTAAGTTCAGAAAATTTCGGTTTCCGGAGTGAATTTATTCATGGACCTGATCTTGTACAAATATTACCTTTTAATTTAAAATGTTACTTTCTCTTCAGGAGACAATACCAGCTTTTCTTGTCTCCAAAGGAAATGTAGTAGATGCTCCTTCATTTCATCTGCCTTCCCAAAGGTTTGCTGCTGTTCCAGAGAAACAAGCACTTGTAAAACATATTAAGCTTCCATAAAATTCCATTCCTTTGGCCAAATGAAGTCATATTAAGAGACAGAATTTTGCACTGTGCCCATATTAAGAAAATTAATTCTTTGGATATATTTTTTTTAATCTCTCCAGGTGGTCAAGCTTTAGAATGCAGTAGGAGAAATTACTTCACCTCCTTCAGCTGTACTGCTTATTATTTTTGGCTGTTTCATACTTCATGAAATCCAGTTAATTATTATTGGGGGCTTTTTTTAATACTTCTAAGTCCTTGTGGGTTCATTTTATAAAACATTTATTTTTACTGCTTACATAACTACCTACCTAAAATGTTTTTCTTGGTAGACAACTGTACTGTTTTTGCCAAAACAGATTCTCTTTCAATTTTGGGAAATTGTTGGAAAGCTGATATTCCCATTTTTCAGTGGTGCCTGTGCCATGTTATTAAACTGGGCTTTATGGAGATGAAAAATTGATCTTGACAGGAATCATAACCATTTGTTTACACTAAGCTGTATGGCTTCATCCCATCTGGAATTCAGTGCCATGCCTCTCATACAGAATCCTTAACCCATGATTTTCTGTCAGCCCTCAAAGACTTCCTCTCTAAAATTCTCAAACATTTCACAGATGCATCTGCTGGAAGAGACCTAGGCCTCTGCTGGACCTGGGAATTCTCCTGTTTTGCTGCATTTGAGGAAGTAGAGCCCTCAGGATAACTACAAAGAGCAGAACTGCTAAGGGAAGGCTGGAAGAAACCTCATAATTTATTTCTTCAACTGAGCAAGTGTCTCCCTAAAAGTAGATAATTTTCTTGCCATCAGTACTTCTAATCAAAAGATATCACTTTAGTGCTCTAATAATTAGAAACCTTGTAGATCCGGGCATAAATACAGAGGGGATAGGTTTTACATGCAGTCTTCTGGCAAGTATGTAAACTTAAGCAATTCTTTTCACAGTTTTTCTTGGTGGATTTGTAGGCAAAGAGAAGTTTTCATCAACCCTTGTTCTGCTTGACTAAATAAAACATGCTCTTAAAATTTTCCTGTCACAAGACATTATTTTCATTTCTCTTACCACACTTCTAGACATTCTGCATGTGGATTCAAGTCTGACTTCACCCTGAATGTGACTGGCACAAATATTACAGTTAATGCCTTATGGATGCTTTGCATAATTTACATGCTTCATTATCTCTTGTGGAACTTTCGTGGTACATGCCAGGCTTGTGGTTGCACTTGCTTTGCAGAAATGTTTTTTGTCCTTTTATGATCATCTGGTTTTCCTAAGTTTTTCTCAATAATTTCCAAATAACTGACCATAAGGTGAGAATTCTGTAGCATTTTATTGATTTTAACAGTTCCCTTTTTGCATGCCTGTTGCTCACATTCTGATAATTTCATTTTAAATTGATGTCTCCTGATTTCTTGTTGTCATAACAGTGTTGCCAAGGGTTCTGATGAAAACACTAAGCACGATCAGCCCCAGGACTGAAATTTCAGGAGTCGCCAGTAGTGACTGAATTTGTCACTATTTCTTTTCACTATAGTATGTTACTAACTTATATTCAGTTTCTTGCTCACTTCATGCTCCTGCTGCCAATTCCAGCTTAGTTCATGATTTTCCACATAACATCACATCTCAAGATGTATGGGAGCCTAGGCAGATTAATTTTTGGTGTTTAAAAATGGAGAGACAGACACTGCAGTAATGTAGCAAGGTGTCCTGCCTCTGCCACATGGCCAAAATCGTCACTCAGCTGTTATTTTTAATTGTTATCCCATTTCAGTGGTACAGAGGTCCTGCTGTTTTCCTTCTTGTCCTCTGGAACACATCCAAAGCTTTTTTGCTCCAGTATTTAATATCTTCAATAGAAATATAGAATCATAAAACTCTTTTGGTTAGAAGGGAATTTAAAGATCATCTCATTCCAATGCCCTGCCAAGGACAGGGACATCTTCCATTAGACCAGGTAACTCCAAGCTCTGTCCAACCTGGCCTCAAACACTTCAAATTTTAATCATTCTTATTTTACATTATATATTTTGGCTTCTAAGACACAGCTTTTTCAGTAATCAGTCTTTTATCCTATTTCTTTTTGACACTATCACATGCTTGAGGTGGTTGTTTAGCCAATATCATTGAAGACTATTCCTGCTCTCATTCATTCCATCTCTTAGCTCAGTCAAATGCTTTCATCCCTTTCTGACCTTGGCATCCTTGAATTACATGGTCATCACTTAACCAAGGCCAAAATAATATCATCTTTTTGCTGCCTTCCTGGCTATTAAGGGAAGAACTACTGCTGCTGTTGATGTGAAAACCACTTGGATGTCACTCATTTCTAGTCTCTGGATAATTCACTTCTTTTTCCAAGTGTCACATCTCCCAATGACCCTTTCTAATCATACCTGAGTTTCCAAACCTACCAAACAACAAACCTTGGGATTTATCCTCCAATAAAACTCCAACAATCTCTACAGATACTGTCAAATGAATCAAATCTGGGTTTACACACAGTTCTGTTGTATTTCTAAGGTGAACAGCTCAAATCTCTTAACACTTCCCTGCCTCCCTCCTGATTGATGAAAGTCCTTGCCCTTACCTCATTCTGCAGTACATCATGGCATGGCTGTGGGATTTTTAGACCCGCTAAGGAATGGCCCAGGGATGACATATGAGAGAGCAGGAATGCTGGATGCTTGTTTACAACCCCTCCTGAAAAGGTCCTGGAGTGCATATTAGACTTTAAAAACCAATTGCAAGCTCTTGAAGGAATTATTACATCACTCCAACACTGAAATGCAGCTGCCTCAGGGGAAAGGCAGGGAATTTTTAACAGTGCATAGAAGTATTTCAGCACTTCAGGAGAGAAAGTGAATAATGCCATAATCAACTGAGCAGAAAGGGAATATTTAGTAAGTAGTCACATATAGTTGTTTTAACTGGATTTAGGCCAGAAACCTGGGAAAAACCTGCTGCTAATGGCAAAAATGGAATTGGGGTTTTTAAGTCACCAATGACCAAATCTTTTGGATTTCATTTGCGTATTAAGCCACACCACTTAAAGCAGCAGAGTTGTGGTGGATTTTTTCTTTTATAACTGGTTACCAACATTTCCTCCTTCAGTGAGCAGGAATGATGTCTGATTTCCCCAAAATCAGAAATTAAGTCCTATTCAGGCCTGCACAGAGAAGCAGCAACACCACAGTCAGTTGGTTATTTCAATTATTCAGTGCTAGAGAAAGCAATAATTAACACCAATTTTGTCTCATCATAGGCATCTGAGTGGATTTAAATGCGCCCCACCCGGTCTTTACCTATTTTAATTTATAATTTTATTGGCTTCATCAGAGGTATAACCACTCTAGTGTCCATAAACAGAAGATAGAAAACCTAGAAAACACAGTTATAGTTGTCCTTATACATTTCAGGATAAATGTATTGTCATCAATCAGAAAATAAATCAGCATCATGGAAAATCAGCAAAAATGTGTTTGAGATACTGTAAACATAGGTTAGGAGAGGAAATAAAATTGGAGATATTATTGTGTTATCATATGTATTGATGATGAGATATATAAGCGTACAGCTATTTATAATGGCAATTTTTAAAATGGTATTTCATGTAATATGTGTTACCTGATGATGTATATATTTTTAATATCATATTTTTGTGTCCTGGTTTTGTAAAGAAGCTCATTAATGGGAGATGAAAAGCTGTTGAAGCCAGGAGAAGACTTGGACTTTATGGAGAATAGATTAGGATGGGAGACAAGGGAAGAATAAGAATAAAATGTGATTGGAGCTTTTAAAATAGTGAATGATAAAAACTACATCATATGAAAGGAAGAAATTGAAACTATGAGTGAATTCTTGGGAACTCAAAAAATTAAAGACAATAAAGGTTTTCCTGTCTGTATTTTAGTATAAAGAGATATTAAAAAGAGTTTTTGCTTCAAAATAACCCTTGAAATGTTCTTCATAATTACATTTGGAAATCATACGTTGTTCAGTCAAAACTAGAATAGCAAAATTTGGGAGGGATGAGGGATTTTATGGCAGTACAAGGCGGGAGCAAACTGCCACCAACACAATCTGAGTGCAAGGGACTATGAATGAGAGGCCATGTTTTCTCTGGCTTTCCATAACTGTATATCAAGACTTTAATTACTTTTCTTAGCTTTTTAAAAGGAAGAGTAAAAGAAAATACACAAAAAACATGACTAAAAGAAGAAACTGAATATATAATGAGAATATATGTTAATCTTCAGATTAACATATATTAAGAAGATTAACATATTCCTGGCTGAGTTAGCCTGATCTACAATCAGAATCTGAGATTTCTGAAACTTTTTTTATTTTTGGATTGTAACATTTTCGTTGGACTACACCCAAACAGAGCCTTTGTCCAGTAACAACAACCTCCTTAAGTTGTCTGTTCTTCACACTCACACCTGGTAATATATTTTAAAGGAAATACTAAAAATATGTTACAAGTAGAGACATAACATATGTCAGGAGGAATGAATGAGGTGATTTAGAATTAAAACTTTCAAGGTGCCTGGTTGGTGAGCCATGCTCCAAAGGCTGACCTCAGGAAAATTGCTGTGATGGTTGCTTGTCACTCCTTCTCCCTCACTTTGGTCTCTTAGTGTGGGACTCAAGTTTGTAAGAAAAGTTGGAAAATATTTTGTGATGTGTTGGTGAGTTGAGTCAAAGCTCTGGGGATCTGCATCTCCTGTGTGTAAACTTGGAGAGCTGAACTCCAAGATTTTTGTCCCTTTCAGCAGCAAATCCCCACCAAGGGGTATTTAAATTACAAAAGCTGAGAAGTTGAGGAGCACCTCACAGGGAGAAGTTTCCTAGCAAGAACACAAAACAAGCAAAGAAAACAAGGAAAAAATGCTCTTTGTTTTAGAAAGATTTCTCAGATTGTGTAAGATGAATTGCATTTTTCCCCCTTTTGCTGAGTCTGTAAATGTTTTCATTAGCTGTCACCTGTATCAGTGGTACTTTGGAATATGCCAAAATATTTGGGGGATATTTGAGCTCCTTGGCATCTTTGGTGCCTAAACACAGGGCTGCCAGTGTCTAGGGGGTGTTTGAGACTTATTTCAGGAAAGGGAGTGCTAAGGTGAAGTACTGCTTCTAAAGGGAGTAAATCTGTAGTATCCTCACTGTGCAAACAACAGCCTTTTGAAACATGTAGGAGTTAGAATTTGGGAAGGGAATAGAAACCTGTAAATAGATACACAAATCAGGTCACTCTTTATTAGGCTCACAGCAATTACACATGGAAAAAAAAATTGTTATAAATCTTTTCTGACGTTACATATGTTAAAGAAAGCAAAACTAATCAATCACTGGGAGATAGGCTGGTGGTCTGATTAATTAATGTAATTCTCCCAAGTCAAATTATTATTTTTGTAATATGCTAGATATTACCATGAAACCTATCAAATAAAAATTCCTACAGCCTTGGGTTTTTTTCATTTCCAGCTTAGAATAACAATACTGACCTTGGAATGAAATATTTTTTGAGATTAATGACCAGTTTGGGTTAATGATCCTTGGCTGTGCTGCTGACCTTCATCCCCTCCCAGCCAGGCATTAATCCTCAGGAAATTTACTGCACTTTGATTTTTGTTGCTCACAGATGTACAAGCCTCAGGAGCTGGAGCAAACGTGTATGTTGTACATTGCATCAAGAATTCTTACAGCAAAAACCACAGCAAGAACAGCTTGGAACCTCTGAAAAATCAGAAAGGCAAATCATCTGATTTTGATCAAAGAATTAGTAACAGCCTTTGCTGTGCACTGTTCTCTCTGTATGAGTCTTGGAGCAATTATTGAGGAGTATTACAGAATACAAAAAATGTAGCCCTTGGCATTGACTATCAGGATCAGGCATTTCTGAAACTGCTATCAACTCTGAATTTGAATGCCAAATACAATATTTTGCCTTGATGCAATTCTTCCAAATACCATCCATCCTCCTTTCACTGGAAATGGTGCAAATCAGAACAATGCTTTTATGAAGGTATGAAATGAATGGAAGGTTTTGGCTTCCATTTTTCACTACCCACGGGTCACATAATTAATTCTTGCACTTAGCTACAGCTTGCAGAGGGAGATGATGAGGCAGAGGGTTTGCACAAGACCTTACAAAAAGCCATATGTAGAGTTATAATTTGAAAATGAGATGTTTCTTATTAATAATGATGTTGGTGTTCATTCCTGAAGACTTTTTTTCTTCTCTGTGCTAAGGATGTGATGTTTATATACCTAATGATGGTGTACAAACTGGATTTACCTTTTCTAGCACCAAGGATTTCATCAGAGCTCCAGATATAGAAACAAATAGGAATAAAAATGTGATATGATCCTCCCTTCTACAGTTGTTTGAACTGGAAGTTCTGGGAAAAAAAAATTACACAAACCCCATGGCTGAAATCAGACATAAATACTTCACTGTATCAGAGGTCTTACTGTTAAATTTGGATCTAATTAAACTTCTTCCTTCTGAAAATGAACAAACAAGAAGTTTGAGTAGGAAGACATCCTAGAATACTTTAGCCACGTCAGTTAATGCCTGTAGAATTTATTTAAGCCAAGACATTTTTCCTTGAAAATTAATGGGTTTTAAAGGCCTTGGCAGATCCATTTTCTTCCATTTTCTGTGACTTTCTTGTCCCAGTTCTTTACCAGCCTAGGCTCTGCATTGCCTCCCAGCAGTGTTCTGGCTAAGGCAAATTGTATGAAAACCTTGGAAATGCTGTATTTTAACCAACTGTGCAGATAACCCATGTCACAGGTTTATTTCCCCCACAAACAATTCATCACAACATCTTCCCAGCATTCCCACATCTGGCAGTCTGAGAGGCAAAATACCTGAGGAGCAGGAGTAAAACTCCACCAAAATGTTTTATTTCCAGGATAATTTCTGACTGTGCCGATGTGGATGGAGCAAATGGAAGAGTGGTTTTCCCAAGAGAATGAAAAGAATCAAAATGCTTCTTAAGGACTTCATGAAGACTGTTGGGCATTTTTTAAATGACAATAAGTAGAGTCATCTTTCTTGCCACACAATAATAACTTTGTAAACCTTCCATCAGAACTCTTTGCATGTAACATAAGCTACATCCAAAAATCCAGTGAAGTCTTAACAAAGTGAACATTTTATGGATATTTTCCCCTACTATGTATTGATAACACAAAAGTGCAAATAATTTAGCCTTTCTCTAGTTCTAAGAGGATTTTGCTAAGATAAAATGAGAAGTTCAGCAGTTGCTCAGAACTCTAGTTTTAATATAAATTTTGTGTCTTGCAGTGCAGAGGAGAAAGAAGGAAGATTTTCAGGGAGATTGAAAGAACTTAATATGAAAATAACAGAACTTTATTGTTTTGGTCAATCCCTGACATGAACTGAAATGTTTTGTTCTCCAAATCTCTTTTGACTTTATGGCATTTCACCAACATTAAATTTATCTAATTTTAAAATATTTGTTCTAGTATCACACTGACATTGGAATGTGAGTGATCTTTTTATAAATAGCAGTGCAGGTAATAAACATTAATGATTTAACTAAGAGTAAAAATTTATGGATGGCTCATCACTCACCACTATTCCAGCTCTGTCCCAATATCCCATACCTGAGGCAAGAATCCTCAAATATTTAGTTATTGATTAACAACAGCCAGCTTGAAAAGATTTTGAGAACTGGAGAGCTATTGACAATGAGGACAAGAGAACCAGAACAGGACAAGAACATCAGACCAGGGCAGGAGTGGGAGGACATTCCCATTACAGTTCTTTGTCTTCCAGTATGTATAAGGCATGGAAGGAAGTGTTTTATTTTCTAATCTCCCAAAATTACCAAGCAACATCCATCCTGGGCAGATAGTCCAGCCTGCCCTGCTGGTGGTGGGAGAGCAGCTGTCGCTGCTGTGGCACAGGGAAGGACAGCTTTGGGCTCCCTCTGGTTCTCAGCCTGCAAATTTTGGGGCCACAGAGGGTCAGGGGAGTGGTGAGGACAGGCTGCACACGCTGCTGGCCTGATTCAAAGCTACACAGAGCACCTGGCACAGCTGAGTCTTGGACAGGCCTCCAGAGGGGTTTTCTCTGACCTGTTTTTGTGAGGAAATAGAGAAAATGCTCAAATCTGCCATTACACCCACTTCCATCCACCTGAGGGATTTAGACTATCCCTTCTCCCAGGCAAGGAAGGACCAGAAAGCCCCTGTGGTCATTCCTGATATGTCCTTAAAAATATCCATGACACAGGTTCCAGAGTTTTCTAGGCCCTCTTTTGCACTTTGCACTCTTTTGCACTTTTCTTAAAATTAGAAAGGACTTTTCAAAATGCCTGTCCCAAACAGCTCTGTTTTCAGTTCAAGCCTGAGTCTCCTTGTTTCCACCAAAGAAATAAGATAACTCCTTGCAGTGTGTCCTGCAGTGAAAGATTGTTGTCATGACTGCCACTTTGGGCACTGTGGTGTTTATCACCAGCTGGAAATTCGACTCCAGATAAGCTCCTGCCCTTCCTCCCTGTTCCCTTCAGCTAGAGGGGGACAAAGGCAGAGACTGAGGGCTGAGATAATTTACTGAAAGCAAACAGCAATGAGGTGAGGAAATGCACAGCAGCAGCAGCAACCTGTTTGGGTAGATCAAGATTAAACACAATCACACCTGATTCACTCTCTATGTGACAGAACAAAAGGACAACAATCAGTCCTTCTCTCTATTCACATCACATTTACTGCACAGAAAAAGTTCCTTTCTTTCGTGCAGGACCATTTTTTTACAAAGTGTTTCATTTTTCTCTCTAGCCCTGCCAACATTCCTTTCACATGAAGAAACTTGAACAGATTTAAGCCCTTGTTCAGAGCACAGTTTGTAGTACAAACATGCTACAGTTATCAACTCACAATGCCCAAACACACGGGGGCAAAAACAGACTGAGCTCCCACAACTTAATTTTAGAAAATGGTACAAAAGTAAGTGTTCCAAAAGCAGATCACTATTTTGTCATCTATTCATGAAAAGTGGTTAAACTAGTGTGGTTGATAAGATTTAAGATATATACTCAATAATTAAAATATTCAATATAAACATAAATGGTACAAAATAAAATACAAATTACCTCAGCACACTTTTGCTTTGTCTGCTTGGATTCCACAGGTTACCTTTATAACACAGCCAAGGAGACAAGAGTTATTATTGCAATTCCACCTGTCCCCACTGGTATGTACCCAAAACTGAGGCCAAGTCTAGCTTGATGTCAAAATGGATCCACTACACAAGAACAGAATTAGCCTAACTGACAGCACTTGATGTTATCCAGACACTCTTAGAAAAAGGAGAGAAGCTGAACTGGGCTGCATTTTTGCTAGGGAAAATATGCAAAAACGAGGTGCTGAGATTTCTGCTGAGTATTCATCTCTGAAAATGATGAATATTTTTAGCCTTCTCATGTAGAGTGGGACACTGCCAAGGAAGGGGATGACAGCAGTGTATACACATCTTGCATCCTATTTGAACAATAGGATAAATTCCAAGGTCTTGGTGCACGTGATTAGAGTGCAAATTCGTGGGAGCCTTATCTTGTGAGATGACAGAACAAACCCACAATCATTCAGATGTATTGCAGTGCCAGTCCCAAGGGGGTCTTCTAAGATAACAAAAATCTCTTTTTGTTTGCACGTGGCCACTCATATTAGTTTTTAAGCTGTCTGAGTTTTTGTGGAGACTGGTTTTCTGCATAGCGTGTCTGAAACAGGAACTGTTTGGAACAAAGTACTGGGTTAGATTTTTCAAGATTGTTTAGATTTATCCTTAAAAAAAAAAGAAAAAAAGAGCAGGCTATTCACAATTAAACTGGCAGAGAAGGAGATCTGAACCCACAATACACTGGGGTTTTTGGTGGCCATGGTTCCATTAGTTCCATTAGTGGAGAACTAGGTTACTAAGACAAAAAAGATTGTCACCACTAAATGATTTAATGGATGATTTCTGTTTCTCTCCATTCAATTGCTGAGTCATCCCTTTTAGTGTCCCTAAGGTTTGTTAAGGTCAGAGCTTCTTTCTGGTGTCATTTTGCAACTGAATTGATTCATGTAACAGTTAACAAGAAACTCATGAATAGCAATTTTTCCCCTGAAATAGGTATTTAAGTGAGGACACTCAATTTAATTTGGGCAGATTTATCAAGAATTCAGGACCAAGAGAGAAAAAAAAAAGGGAAAGGAAAAAAAGGAAGGAAAAGTTCCAGTATTCCCTGGCAGATAGATCTGTAATGACTAATTGTGTCTGATGGTTGTAGTAGCATTTTGTTAAACAATGTTTATAGTTCTTGTAGTGTATAATTTGGCAGGACACTGCTGTTCCTTGAGAATGTGGAATTCAAATGCCTCAATGTTGGAAACATACTGTAATTAAAGCTGCTGCTTTATTAATGGCTGGTTTGTGAGCTATGTGATCCTCCACTCCAACAAAATTGCAAATAGTCTCAACAATTATGCCTGAACTGAAATAAAACCTAGAAATTAAGCATAAGTGCAGTGAAAAAGCAGGGAAAGCATCTGCATGTGTCACAGAGTATAAGCATGGAAATATATGAGATTTTGAATTGAAGCTCAAAGAACAGTTCTAAAAACACAAGTAGTCTGAAATCTGCATAATTTCCTTTGCCAAGCTATACATGAGATCATCCTTTAACATTTTTTAGGAGGGCACTGATGAGTTCAGAGGGAGCTGTGTCAAGCTTCAGCATTCCTTACACAGTGCCACAGCACAGGCAGTAGAAGGTGCTCTTGTAACACCAAAGCTTGATTTGACCAGCTCAGAATGCTCCTGCCCCTCATGCATCCCGTGTTCCAAAAGCCACGGAGCCAAAGGATTGCACAACCTGATTGTTTTTAATCAAGCAAGGCCAGCTTTAGCCACACTGAAGTGGATAGAGAGGGAATTCCTTCATGGTATAGAGACTTATCCCACTGCTTTTGTTCCCTCTCTCTACAGCAACTAGATTATCCTTCAGCCCTGTAAGTTCGGACAGCTCTAATGGTGCAGATTATTTCTCTATTTAAATAGATTAGAAAAGTTAATTTCTACTACATATGGTTTACCTACATAGCAATTAGGATGAAACAACTTTTACTGCTTCACAGTGTCAGAAATTGGGAATCCTATTGCTGCAGTCTTCAGGAAAGGGAGCTGAGCTTTTTCCTGAGCAGCTGTTCATGGTGAATGAGAGAAAACTCAACAGTTTTTCAGTTGTTTTGACATCCTGTCTGTTTTTATCTGAGCATTGCAACTACAAGAGAGCTAGCACTTTCCATGCCCTTTCAAATGCCCAGGTAAAGCAGAGCCTGAAATTGTGAAAAAGGAGCTTATGAGTGGACAGTTGTTGATGGTTCTGGTTTCCATTGCTGGGACATGGATCTCAGCACTCACAGAATGAGGTCTGTGGATGGGAAACAGATAAGTAACACAGGTTCACTTAACTGGAACATTTGAAAAAAATGTTAACATTTCTCTTTAGACAATAATGGATGAATTTCAATTTGTCCCTTCAAGACTTAAAAGAACTTACAGTTGTTATTCGCTAGAGGGAGGCGTATTGTAATCCTTACTATGCCCTGGAAATGACTGTGTGTTTTCACTCACATCTTAGTATCAGTAAACCGTACTACTAGAATCATGCTTTAAATAAGTCCTATCTATGGATTTTTAAAGTTCATGGTGATTCCCAGTCTGAAGAAGAGGAAGTGCTAGTGAGATTTTCTCTGAAATTTAAAGGAAGAATTATCTTGAGTATCTTTTACAGTAGTGTTTCCTGATTAATGACAATATTAATAGCCAGACAAACCAACAGGGCACATGCTGTAAGAGGCCTCAAGCATCACACATATTGATTAATACATAAGAGCTTGTGACTCTTTAGAAGAAAAAAGGAAATGGATGTTTTGAAGTCACAAGTTTGTTTCCTTTTATGTCTTAAAAGTGATTATTTATTTACAGCCCACTGCGGTTGTGCTCACTAGTGATGACTGAAAATCTGTGCCAACAAGTTTCCATTAAAATTAAATCTAAATACAAAGAAGGGAAGAAGCAATGTAGAATTACAGGATCACATACCTAGTTGGTTGTTTCTGAAATGGGCATTGCAAGGCACAGAACTCCAGATAGAGATTATCCTTGTAATAGTGTTGGCCTTTAAGGTGGCACAGTAACCCACACACACTCAGACTGTACCACCAGACAGCTTGATGCTTTGTTTGGCAGAACATTTGAACAGAGAATACATGACAGGTAAAAATGATTAATTCACCCAGAGAATTATCCCTTTCCCCTGAAATACAGCCACACTTGTTACAAGCCTAGTCGCTGCAATTATACATTCTAGAAACTGAAATTATCATGCAGTAATAAAATCACAGGATAGTTTGGGCTGGAAAAAACCTTCATTATAATCTGGTTCCAACCACTCTGCCATGGGCAGGGATGCCTTCCACTAGATTATGTTGATGCTTAAAGTATCACAAATTCATGGAAATGATGCAGTGCCCTGACATGGCAGTGCCCCTGCTGCCTCAGAGACAGGACCAGTAGGGACCAGCATGTCCCCATGCTCTCAGCAGCTTCCATTTGCTTTTTCCCATGTGTATTCCTCACACAATTCACTCCTTAAATGGCTCTGACATTCCCCCAGCAACCTCCCTCCCTACATCCCATCAGAGGATTGTCACCAAGGCAAAAGAGCCAGGCTGGGCTTTTTCTTAGATGGATTTTTGGCAAATGGGCAGACAGTTTTGAGCTCCAATGTTATGAACTGCAGTTGCCAAGTCACAAGGCATTTTCCTGATCTTCTTGCTCCTCTCAGCTCTGTCTGATACAGAGATTTAGGTGCAGCTTCTTCGTGATGCTGCATTCTCTAGAGGCGCATTGCTTGCTGTCACCTTTGCCAGCTGACCTTGGGTCTCGGGCCTCCAGCATTCTCCTCCTATTCCTGGAAAACTTATTTCCATCATCCAGGTGCCTGGGAAGCCAGTGTGGTTTTAGTGCATCCAGTCCTAGCAGCAGACAGAGGAGTTTCAGGAAGATTCATTGGCCTTTTTGAGCCACACATGATGTTTTCTCTGAGTGGACATAACTGCACTGATCAGAGGCAGACAGGAGCCAGGAGAAAGCAAGCACTGTGCAAGCCCCACACACATTGATGCCATGGATCCTGATGTCCAGAACCCTCTTTGACCTCATATTCCCCTTCCTTATAAACACAACCCACCAGCCATGCTCCACCAGGCAATGTTTCTGCAGTGGGATCTGTGGGGCATTGATGACATCATTGAGATATCCCAAAAAACAGGCAGGCTTTGCATCTTCACATCTGGAAGCTCTGGGCTTGTGCTTGAAAGCCCCCTGATGTCTCCCAGAAATGCAGGTTTGCTGCCTCCCCTTTCTGCTTTCCAAATTTGACTTTCAAGTGAGCAGAGCAGTAGGAATTTTCTTTTGTGCTGGGTCTGGGCTTGTCCAGTTCAGCACTTTGTAATTAGTTAGCTGATTTCACAGAACACTGCATGTGGCGTGCAGCAAGTGATTGCAAAATGGGTTATAAATGAATCCATAAAAATGTGGAGCTTTGGCCCGTGATGAATTTCCAAACAAAAGCCTTGGATGCTGAATGTTATTTTGATTTTTAACACCTGTAAAAAAATGAGATTTATTTCTCTACCACACTCCTGGCCTGGAGATTTATTTTGCTTATATTACAGTCAGGCTTATCTAGGGTGTAAGGTTTAACTTCTGGTTAGGTTTCCAGATGCGATTACTGTTTTAAGATGGGTGGTTGTACCTATTCCAGTGATACTGTGTTGCTTCAGCAGATTTTTAATTCTCATGCATACATTTATTTTGTAGTTTGTCTTGGCCTTACAGGGAACATTCTTCATGAATCTCATGAAATTCCAGCAGCCTTCACCTTTATAGGGCTTTTACATGCATTCTTATAGGAAAGAATTCCTGACAGGCTGTAAGAAGTCTGATAATTTTATTTCTGATCTGGACATTTGGGTTGTGCAAGTGTGCTGTAAGAGGCTCTCCTTTATTTTCCTATTCCTTTCTACCCAGTTGGCTCAGTGAGCTTGCTGTAATTACCACATGTGACATCTGAATTTAGGACTCCCCCGGTACTCACTAGAGAGTGAATTGATGTCACTACAATGACACAGTAGATTCTTTTCTTTGCAATTCTTTTGTTTTAACACACTTTTTATTTTAATATATTTTTGTTCTCCTCTTGCTTTCAAACTATTCCCAGCAATTAGAGGAGAACATTGTAAATTTGCTTCTGATTTATGGAGCTTGAAATCATTTTCTCCAGTGGAAATTATCCTGCTGGTTGTATGGTCAGCACATGTTAAACACTTACTCTGTAAAAGCACTGCTAAGCTCATTAAACATGGGAGAAAACCTCCAAGAATTTAGGAGAAACTAAAGTAACAATGTTAATTTAGAATAAATGGAGGGTTCAGTCTGTTTTAAAATGGATAACTTAAAAATATCTGCAGGTGGATGGGAGGCTGCATATGCCCTGGCTGTGTGCTCTGGGAGCCCAGAACCCCATTGTTGCATTTTAATTACTGCATTTATTTAAAATAGCGACTTTCTTCTCCATGACTGGGCATTCTTTTACTTTTACTTTTAAACAAAAGAGTATTTTTGCTTTTTTTCAATTTTATTTTAAAATGCTTTTGGTAAACTGTTGATTGCTTGTCTTGGAAAACAAGCTTCAAAAAAATATCCAAAACAAAAAGATTCTGTGCAGCCCTTTAGAGTGAGGATACCAACAGAGTGACCTGCAGTCTTTAATTAATAGACACAGTTTGCTATTTATTGACTTGTAGATTTAATTGGTAGTGCTGTAGGAACTCCAGGAGTAGCAGAAGATTTAAATTCCTCCAAAAATATGTTGCCAAGTCGTCCTGCCTCAAATCTGCAAGAATGTTTTTGTTTATTCAGCCTTTAGAGTGCTTCATGCACATATTTCTAAGTGGAGCTGATCTGGGTTTTTGCTGAGGGACAAGGTTCTCTCCAGACCCTGATCAGAGCCAAACCACACGTGTTTGTGTGCAGATGGATGTACAGGAGGCAAATTCAGTCTCCTGAGGCAAGGAGGGAGCACTGATGCTGCTTGGTTCAGGCGCAGTGTGAACTTGCCCTTCTGTACAAAGAGGGGAGCTGCTTTTTTTCTAAGAGGTTAAAGGGATTGTACTGGAGTGTCCAGTTCAGTAAAAAAGTGAAAACTCAGAAGACAATGTGGCTTGAGTTGTGTTGAACATGAAGTTCTGTGATTTGTGTTCCAGCCTGAACAAGCCCCAGAAGGTGTCCTGTGGAAATTTCAGCAGAATTGTGGCACAGCATTCCTACCTGGGTCACCTCTAGTAGGAACCAAGGAAATAAAGGAGCTTGTAGAACTTGTGGAGATGGACTTGTTGGCAGTGCTGGTGCCACCTCCCTTTCTTCCAGGCACTGCTGTTTTCTGCAGTCCCACCTGCACACCCAGTTCCTTCAAGTCACCTTTCTTCTAATTTTTTGCCCCTGCTCTTCCCTTTCTACTTCATCCCTTTGTTTTTGTCACCCTACCAAGACAAGAGATGGGCAATCTGTGAACAGCAGATCATGAGATCACAACAGAATTTGCAGAATAGGACTTTCCAACATAAAGTGCCTTTATTTGTTCTGGTTTTGAGCTCTGTCGTGTGGGAAAGACTGCACTTGCATTTGTGCTTTTTCCGTTATCCCTTTTCCTGTCTATGGAGAGCTGCCTGCTCTTCTCATCATTCCAACTGCACAGCGCTTTTGTCCCTGTTTCTCCCTGTACTTTGCTCTGCTTTCTCAGAGTGTTGTGATATCTCTGCACTGTGATGAGGTGGAGTGGGACACTTCATAACAAAAGACAAAGTTGTGTTGGGTTTTCTTGGCCAGGATTGATTTCAGAATTGGTGAGAGAAAAAAATTTGAAACCAGGATGTATCTAGGTGGGTCTAGACTTCAGCAGCTGCTGAACAGGCAGGAATTTCTGCACAGATACAAAAAAGCAGTTTATATTTCACGTTTCTTATGAAAATGGCAAAAATCAACTAAACAAGCTCCCTAAAGCAATTCCTGATATTTATAAAAACCCTAAGACATCAAGTTGCAAAATTAAGCACCTGGTTTAGGAAGTGCCAGTCATAAGATTTCCTGGCCAATCTCAATACGTCTGAAATATGAATTCTGCAAGAATTCTGGCTCATGTCTCATTTGCATGTGAAACACTGCAAAGTTGCATATTTCACTTATATGTGTGAAAGAAGAGTGTTTGTATTTTGCAAATTAAGTGTTCATCTCACACTAGTTGAAGAAAACTGCAGATGTAGGGTCCTAGACCATGCCTGCAGTTTATTACATGCCTCCTGCTGAAGAGCGAATTAGTTCCCTGTCCCTGCTGAGCAGCTTTGCCTTGGTTTGCACAGAGGAACCTTCAGCAAACTCATATTAACCACATTTAAAAGACTTTTTACTGAATTGAAACCCTGGCAAATGTTGCCTACAGAATCTCAGCATGGCTCAGGCTGGAAAGGGCATCTGGTGCCACCTCCCTGCTCCAACATCCCAGAGCACAGGGCACAGGAGTGTGCCCAGATGTTCTGGAACATCCCCAGTGAGGAGACCCCACAGCCTCTCTGGTCTGTGCTCAGGGCTGGGCAGTTCTGCCTCCCGTGCAGGGGAATTGCTGGGCTCAGTCTTTGCCCATGGCTGTGGTGCCACTGTTGGCCCCCAGAGCAGAGCCTGGCCCTGCTCAGAGCCCTCCCTGCACACAGGGACACCCAGAGATACCCAGGGACAGGAGGGACCACCAAGAACACCCAGGGACAGAAGGGACACCCAGGGCTGAGGTCCCTCGTGAGTACAATATCCCCTCTACCATAACAGGGCTTCCTCAGAGCAAGCTGTGACACCGGACCAGACCTGGATCATGGACATCCAGGGACATCCTGAGGACTCCTGAGCTGGCTGCTGACCGTGTTTGACTCTGTGGAGTTTGCCCAAGCTGGGGTCCTGGTCTCCCATGGCTGCAGCAGATCAGTAACGCTCTGCACTGCTTTGCTGGCGCCTCCTCCAATCTGGAACCGTGCCCAGCTGTATCAAGTCCCCAGGACTTTTTGTTCAAACTGGCAGAGTTTTAGCCTTTTTTAACCATTAATCACTAAATTGTGCAAAGTGGAGAGTGGGAGACAGGGCATTGTATAGCCCCAGACATAATAAATAGTTTACCAAGGATATTGCGTGAAGTCACATGGAGAATTCTTTAGTTATTTATCTTTACTACGCACCAGCTGAGAGCAGACTGGAGTGCATTTGCTGACAAGATTTGTGTGCCATCAGGAAAACATTTTACAGACCTACCACAATTGTCCAGATATTATGCTAAGAATAATAATGACAGCACTAACAGAGTACCTGAAGAAGTTCTTCTAGCCAGAGGATGCTTTCAGGTGCACAGACGGAAAAGATAACAAATATGCCTCATCAGGAAAAATTTGAAAGCCAATTAAAATATTTTTCCTTTGCAAAGACTGTGATTTGGCAGCTGATTTTATAAATGTTCTTTAACTCAAACAAAACTGTTTTCCATTAAAAAACTCTTATTCTTCTGCTCTCAAGTTGCGTAAGACAAGCCTGAGACAGACATTTTATTGCTGAAGTCTGTTTAAATTTATCTTATGACTAATTGGGCTTTGATTAAAGTATAATAAAACATTAAGTGTCTGTAGGCTGAGTCCAAAAACTACTTTTCCTTTTTTGCAAAAGATGATTTTTGAGCGTGTGTGACTCAATATTTCAGTCTAAGGAACTCCTGGTACTGTAAGTACTTGCAAATGGCACTTAAAATTTGTGGTTACTCCTAGTGTGTAGCAATTTGTGGTTACTTGCAGAAGAAAACCTCCACATAATTTACCCTATTGCTGTGCTATCTTTATAAAAGATTACCATGGTTTGATTAGCTTGTAAGAAACAGCAAATCTTTACTCTCAGGGTGGGAGCTGGGAACTCCACATCTCGAGGACTGTGAAGGATTGGAATTGTCTCTTGCTCAGAGCATCTGCCATAAAATCTCCTGACTAAGCCCCTAACTCAATGTTTATTGCCATTTATAGTCTGCTTGCAGTTGCCCTAAGATGAAGGGTGCCTATTCTGGTTTCCTACTGTTTTCATAAAGAAAGAAAGGGATGTAAATAATACAAATAAATATTTATTTCTTGCACTCCTCCCCTGCCATCACTGAAATAAAACAAAGTGTCCCTAATAGAGGAGCTGGACTCAAGGTCAATACAGTATTTGGGATAATGCTTGATCTCTCTTCTATTATTTTTGCATCTTTTATTGACATTTTGGTTTATTTTTCTGACTTTCTCATGGGACTGATATTGTGCCAGTAGTAAGGCTATACATAACCCATTCAAATGCAGTTTTCCAGCTCTGCCCACTGCTAGCATCCATCTGCAGTGGGTTTTCATGTGTGCTGCTGTCCAAAAAGCTCAGCCAGGCAGAACAAAAATCTCTGCCCCAAAACCTGCAACTGTGAAAGTGTCAATTCATTCCATACATTGGAAGAGCAATTAAAAAATTTAGATGCACAATCAGATTTTTTATTTTTTCCGTTCTCTGGAGGTTTTTTTTTTTACCAGAAGGGAAAATGTGCTGAAAGGCCTTCTACGTTACTGACTCATACTCTGAACAATAGCACAGAAAATATGGCATGATATAGTTTCATGCCTATGTAACAGGAGCTTTTATGGCATTTTGTTGAGTCCACAAGACAGATTTGTCCATCTTCCAGTTCTGCAGGCTTCTGATCTTGTTGAAATTCAAGCTGCATTCCCCTCGACTTCTTCCTGTCACGACAACTTCCCACCAGCCAAACCGTGTCTTGCATTGCATTTATGCAAGCACACATTCTTCAGATTCTGTTTCTGGTTAATCTTTCTCATTCCTTGTCTTGCAGAGGCTGTCTGGAGAGACAGGATTATGGCCTTGGATTTGGAACATATTGATACGTGATGCAGAACAGAAATCCATTAACTCACAATGCAGAACAGCAGAACATATGGAAACATGATGCAGAGCAGAACTCATTGTTCCTTAATGGATGTGGCTTTGCAATACTCAGAAGGGGCAGAAATAAGAAGAAATATCCACTTCAGGAAGCAAAAAGTATTATGACTCTTAATATCAGCAGGAATATATGGTTTTTACAGATCTGCTTGCCAGAGCACAAGTGCAGCTCTTGTTACATGTTAGTGTAATTTAGAGGCTAAGGTGGGGTAGTCCAAAGAATGGGATCACAATAACTAAGTTTGCTCATCTCATTATGCACTTCTATAATGCCAAATAACCTTTATTCTGTTGAGTTTTCCAGAGGATCTGTTAAAAGCATAATGATGATCATGCAGAAATTACAAAATTCATGTTTCAAAGGTGGTTTTCCTGGAAATGTTTCCTTCCAGGCAGCAAGTTGGTCTGTGTGATATTGAAATTTTTCTGCAGGGTGTTGCTCCTCAAAATCCAGGGGTTATCCTGGTCTATGTACAGGAGGTTTCTCTTGATGGCTCATTGGATGCAAGGAGCATTGCACAGCATTTTAAGTGTATGTTTCTTTCATCCTCGGGATTTTGCAATTCCCAGGATCACAAAATGGGTCATGCAGGAAAAGACTTTTGAAAGCATCTAGTCCAGCCTCCCTTCTGAAGGAGTCTGCCTTCACTGAGTGCTGACTCACACTAATGATGCCCTTACACCTTGTGCCAGCATTTAAAGGAATATTTAACACATGTGAAGGTGGATTCTGCAGCTTTTCATTGAGGGACATAATTCTTCCTCAGTGTCATAGAGTAGTCTGTCAGGAAAATGGGGTATGGGATGTGCTGTCACCTTTCTGACTGTCCCCTACAGTTTGCAGCCCCACAAAAAATGTGACATCACCTTACTCCTCATTGCTCAGCATCTGATATCTCTTGATATGACCAATATTTTTGTAGGCTTGGTTCACTTGTTGGAGTCATCCCTTGAAGGTGAGGAGTTTGAAATGTGATGTGTACTGAGGTATCAGTGTGCAAAATTCATAAAATTTCCTTTTTCTCTGGTTTGTAGTCCGATTTAAGAATGGAGAAAGGGAAGAGTCTGGCCAGTGCAGAGTGTCAGACAAGGCAGGCTGAACTCTCCTGTTGGAGAAGGTGTCTGTGAAAGCCAATTAATTTATGAGGGGCATGTCAAAATGCTAAGGAAGGGGAAACAAAGCTGAATCAAGAAAGAGAAGGGAGAAGGAGCAGTCCTGAAAGCAGTATGTGATTTTGGCCTTGCAAAAGTATGAAACTTGACAATAGGGAGAAAAAGCGTTGCAGGTGTGAAGAGCTGAGTGGCTCTAAGGGTTCATAACAGAGAGGTCTTTGAGAGGCAGCAAACATGGAAGGAAAGCAGTGAGCGGAAAAGAGTACAAAGGATGAAGGAAAAAGGGTGAGAAAACTAGGGAAAGGGAGCAACATGAGCACTAAAGAGTGAAATTAAGAGTTAATTAATTCCATTTCAGTGGGTGAAACTGAAAGTGATAAGGCAGCACTGAGAATCCCCAGCTGGAAAGGACTGGTGAGATAGAAAAATTGGTGTATCCAAGCTGCACACTTAGGGTGACATTTAATTATTTTACTACTTTATCATAGTGCACTATTATCATATTGTTCTAAGCAAAGTTAGAAACTTGAATTTTTTGCTTGGTAATCCTGAAGGTTTTCTTTTGGCACTCAATCTTTGTCACACTCCATTAACAAACAAAGCATCTTGCCATGTAAATGCAGACATTTATCTTCTAACCTTTTTTTAAAGTCTCCTGCATTTCCCTTATTGGAATAAGAGCTAGAATTTAAAGCTGGAGCCCACAGTACTGCTGATACAAAACATAACAGGGTGTGACCAGAGATTTTTGGCTCTCACTGAATCCATTGGAAGATTTACTGTTGACGTCAATGGGAGGAGAGCTGGGCCCACGGTAGGAGCTACAGTAGTAAAAACATTGCATTTGACTTATTTAGCTGTATCTCTGCTTGCCAGTGGCCCTTTGGGCGCTGCATGTAAATGAAGACAAAACAATAAAAGAGAATAAAATGTCTCTGATTCCAGCAGATTTAGAACAAACAGTGACAAATCAAAGTATGCAGTGGTGCAAACTGAGTCATCACACTGTTTATGGCAGGCCATCCCACACTCCCATGAAACCACTGCCTGCTTAGGGTTTTGCTAGCATCCAAATCAGCACAAAAAGGTGGATATTGATAAAAGAGAGTATTTTTAGGCTTTGAAATCAGCCAGAGTCGGTCAAATTCTTGGCCTCAGCCATGTGCTGCTGAGCAGTGTCAGATGCTCACACATACACAAATTGACATTTACAAGGCACACTGTGCCTAGTGCCAAGTTAGAAATAAATTGCCTCTTCATAGGTTCACCAGAGCCTCCTAAGTACACTAGAGCCTCCTAAGATTCATTTATTGTTTGCTACTGGAGGGATTGGACTGCTCCTGGGCAGAGAATGAAAATGCATTCAGGGCTGCATCAGGGAAACTGCATAAAATGAAGTGCAATAACTGCAAAGCTGCAGTTTCATGGGATAATGTTTTGGTTGTGCTGCATGTGGAAGATAAGGTTTGACTGTAATTAACAGCAGTGTGGGCTGCATAATTAACTCAAGGGGAGTGCTGCTGGAAACCAACTAAAATAAATACCAGCACTTACCTGGGGAGTGTAGAAGAGGCTTTGCTTGTGCAGAATTCAGCCCTGAAAGGATTTCCCTCAGCTGAACAGAGCTGCTGACTGCTGGTGAGTCTCTCCAAGAGCACAAAGTATTTTGGTGCTGGAGGAAGCTGAATATCTTCATTTTGCCTCTTCACTTGTCCAGGCCAAGTGTGATATTAAGTTCTGCAAGTCCACCTGAGGAAAAATCCATGCATGTTTATAGGACAAGAAGGAGGAGAACCTCACTGTTTGGATGAGCCATTGGTCAAAAATCCAGTATGCTTTCGCTTGGCTGTCTGATACAGCTCATGGTAGCACAAAAGAAACATAAAATTCACTTGGGAAGTGCTGCACACCAGTATAGGACGTAACAGCTCTGAGCTTACATCTCAGAGCCAGCAAACCCAAACCTTGGACTGTTTTCCCTCCTGGAGAAGGTGCAGGCCCTGACTCTGCTGGTGAGGCCAGTTCTCAATAGCATTGTCTTTCTGCAGATAATTATAGAATGGGTTTGGACAGTTAAGAATTATGATCTCTACCACATGTTGCTGTAACAATTAACAAGGGAGCTGAGGAAGACAAAGCTTTACCACAGACTCCCCAAATGAGGCAAGATGGTGCCTGTGGTGAGAGGTTCTGTTCCCTGACACAGTAACTGAAAACATTGCAAGAGGAAGAAGGACAGAGGCCTTATTTGTAGTCATCTTTCTAAAAAAGAGCTACAGATACATAATAAAGAGAATACATGTATTGTGCTGGCTTGTCTGGTTCTTCAGACCTGGGGCAGGCCTTGAGCTGTGTTGGTGCCATCAGCAGTTTTCCTTTGGTTGTGATGGTCTCTCCTGACTGAGGGAAGGTTTCTAGGGAGAATCTTGGGCTAGTTCATATACATGGGAGAAATCAGACAAGATTTAGGACACCCAAGCCCCTTTGGGTGAGAAGGGCTTCAGCTTTGTGCCTGTTTATTCTGGTTTTGTCAGTAGGTCTAATGTAAGGTGTTGTCTTACCCTGAAAACCTTGCTGTGCTTGCTTCTGTAGTTCCCAGAAGCTTCAGTAATGCTTCCAGGAGTGTTTACCCTGTTTAAAACTGGCCTATGAAGCTTCCAGCCCTGGTATGAAGTGCTGAGAGCATGACCTTGTCTTGGCTTTAGCAGTACCACTGCTGCCAGCTGTGGCTGGGGGGGCTGCTCTGGTTTTTAAGAAAATTCAGAGGTCTCCAAAGACTGCTCACTACCTTACAATAGTGATAGATGAATCTCTCAGTCTTTAGAAAATGCTTGTGATTTAAGGGCTTGTTGTAAAGACAAATGTGAAATAAGAAATGGAATGAGCTACTTTTCTCTCTAATGCATGGCTGTGGGAAAAGAAGTGCTTTGGGAGCATAGGGCAGAGCTGGGAGAGCTCCTGCAGGCATGGTACCCCCTCACCCACATAGCCCTCCAGCTCTGCTTTAAATACCCTGCTTTTAAATATTTGTCCTCTTTTGGGGCCAGAATTTTGGATTATTTTGTGGGAAAAAGAAAGGAATCTCTTGAGGGACATGTTTCCCCCCCTTTGCCCTTCCTGTTCAAGAACTGGATGTTTTATAGGCAGAGTTTGTTCAAAATGCAAAGAAGCTGAGAAATGGCTCGGGAGCAGAGTTGGGAAGGATGGGAACAGCCTGGAGATGTGAACACCAAGCCCTGCCTATGGGTGCCTTAATAACTGTAACCAAATAGCTCCCACTTTTATCAGCAAGCTTTATGTGTTTAGGGCTAGGCATTAAACTACAATTTGGTGTGAATGTCAGGTGTTGATGAAGAGCAGATCCCAGATGGGGCAGCAAGGACATTTCATGCAGGCTGAGTTGGAGGTGCAGGAGTGGAGCTGTGTGGGAGACTCTTGGCTGAGTTTATTGCTCCAGGCCAGCTCGAGCTGCTGATTCCCTGTAACTTCAGCTGGAGTCATTTGATGTGCTTGGGCATGTGGCTGCACTCTGCCCTCAGAAACACCTCTCTTAGCATGGTGACCTTAATTCCCCCCCTTCTATTCTCTGTGTTAAAAATAAGGAGGAAAGAAATCCAGCTTTTATTGGCAGAGTGCTCTGCTTGTGCCACTTGTCCTGGGGGCACTACACCCACACTGAGCTCCCCGTGCTTGGGTGTGGGAAGCCTGAGCATGAACATTTGCCCAGGCATCAGGAGTGAAAGGTCTTGCAAAGATAGTTGGGACATTTCCCTTTTAGTTTGGGTCAACCCAAGTGTCCTGGGTTAGGAGATAGGTCTCACTCCTTCTTCATCCTCCATGGAGAAATGGACAGATGATGACTTTGGATATTTCCCAGCTTTAGGTGTGCTCTTGCTGTGAATTGTTCTTTGGAAGCATGCACAGCATTTATGGCATTAGCAGCTGGGACCTGTTCATAAGAGGAGCCCCATTTTGTCTCCATTTCTGTAAGAATTCACACTGCAGGTGCAGCAGACATTCAGTGCCCTCAGGCACAGGGTGTGACCCTTGGGGTGTCTGTGCAGGGCCAGGAGCTGGACTTAGTGATCCTTGATGGTTCCTTCCAACTCAGGGTATTCTGTGCTTCTACAATTCCAAATTTCCTGGCTGCAACCAATGGATACAGTGAAGAGTCACACTCTGTTCTGCTGAAAGAAATGTGTGTAACTTTACAGTGCCCTAACAAAGTTAACTCCCCTCAGATGCACGCTCAGATGTCCTGCACAAACCACAAGATGTCAGTCTGGCTACATGGAAATTCAAGCACAGTCCTGCCCAGGCTCACGCAGTATTTTAAACTCTAATGTCTCTAGTAACACAATCTCTTCATATACCACTACAATTTGTCCTGCCACACAACCATAAATCTTCTTTTACTCTGCAGTGACTCTTTCACATAGGGCAAAATATTTAAGATAAAAAATTATGTCAGGGAATGTAATTTACCTCTTGTTAAAAATAGCTTTTAATACTGAAGTGTCCTTGATCTTTATGTTCTGGCTCTGGTTTTGCTGTGCTAACACTTGCAAGGACACACATTGGCAGGTGGGATTAGTTGTACCCTTAAAAACCATTTCCTTGAAGCACTTTGTGCAGAAAGCACTTTAGGTATTAAACAAGTCATGGGTCAGTTTTTCTCCATGTTTCCCTATTTGACTGATCCCTGTGCTACAGTTTCAATTTCCACATGCATTCCCTCAGACCTTTGCTCTGGAAATTAAATGGAGCAAGTCCAGGGGAGGCCATAAAGATGATCCAAGTGCTGGAGCATCTCTCCAATGAAAATCAGCTGAGACAGAGTTGGGGCTGTTTGCTCTGGAGAAGAGAAGGTTGCAGGGAGAGCTCAGAGCCCTTTCCAGGGCCTAAAGGGACTCCAGGAGAGCTGGAGAGGGACTGGGGACAAGGGATGGAGCGACAGGACACAGTCAATGGCTCTAAACTTAAATAGAGTAGGTTTAAGTTGAATATTAGGAAGAAATTTTTCCCTGTGAGGGTGAGGAAGTCCTGGCAAAGGTTCCCCACAGAAGCTGTGACTGCCCCTGGATCCCTGGAAGTGTCCAAGCCCAGCAACCCAGGCTGGACAGGGCTTTGAGAAACCCTGGGTAGTGGAAGGTGTCCCATGGATGACAGAGAGTTGTATTGTAACTAAATAATCTCTAATGTCCCATCCAACACAGACTCTTTTTTTTTTCTTTCTTTCTTTTCTTCTTCTTCCTTTTTTTTTTTTTTTTTTTCTTTCTTTGTGTCATTGTTATCTATCTGGGGAACTGCAAGTGCTCAGTTCAGGGTGCCCAACTTCATCAGCAAAAGGGCTAGATCTCAGTTTTGAAATCCTTCTTGCTGATTTCCTCCATGCGACATTTTTCCTGGCCATGTGCCTGTGTAAGATTTGCCTCTGGCCCAACCCCTGCCTGGTAAGAGGCTCCTGGGTCTGTTCCTAAGCACTGTGACTTGACCAGGCACTGGGAGAAGCCTTTGTCCCTTGAGGTGATGCCATTCCCCCTCTGCATCACAGGGCTGTAGGAGGATGGCCGAAGGCAGGACCTGGCCCATGTGTGCTGCTAATGAGACAGAAACCTTTCAGAACATGACAATCACCCTAATAAATTTCTTGGAATGGTGGATCTTTTCAGGTTTGTTCTTTATTTCAGATCAAATCCTACCAAACCTATTTATATTTCTCTGGCAATAGATGTTTGGGGATATATTCAGTTAAACCCCAGTTTAAATGTAGTTAAATGAATTTAAAACAATTTCCATGTGTAGTTAAGTGTATCCTCCACCACTTCTAGAAGAGTCTTATTTCTGTGTATTACAAATCTTCTGGGTTAATAAATATGTTTCACTTTGTATCTGACATTCAATTTCAATTGGCAAAGACAGAGTAGTAGTGAGATAAAGCAGAAAGTTAAAAAAAAAAAGCTGGAGAAAGAACAAACACAATCTTGAAAAAGAGGAATATTCTGGTTATTGTAGCATGATAATATTAGTGGAAAGAAAGTCTGCCTGCCACTGAACACTCCTAGTGTTTACAGGGAGGATGCTGCTGCCAATGTCGATGTGAGCCTGCTCGTGGAGAAATCCAAATATTGTCAGGCAGCTGCAGATGGCAGTGCAGGACTGTGCATGGAGAGATGGCCGCTCTCAGGGGTTGGGTCTGGTCCAGTTTTGTAGCTAAACTTACTCACTCTTTGCTACTATGATGAAACCCTACTGTAATCCAGGCTTGCTGCTGGTGTTCCTCACTCTTGAGGGGATTGCAGGTGATTTTCCCTCATGGTACAGTTTTCCTTCCAGGCAAGTGTAATAAATGGTAACAGCTGAAAAGTGCAATATACTTTAGTAAAGGATGTAAAAAGGAATTTAGATATTTTTCATTGGGGTATCACTGATCCATACATTCATATTTCTGACTATTTTCACTCATTTTCTGTTGCTGTAACAGAGAATGTTGGGAGACTGAAAAGAAAACAGGGCATCTCTCTGCCCAGGCTTTGGCACACCTTTAGGTTTCCTCCTAAAATCCTTCTGAGATGTGGCTTAGGGGTTCAGAAGATAAATAACTTCTCATAAGAATGACTGAAAACAAATCTAGGCCTCAATCTTGCAGCCATGTGTTTTAGCAGTCTGACTTCAGACCCTGCGTAGGATCAGTCATGTGCAGAAAGTATTTATGGAACTGGTGCCCTTGATGGAATATAAAAACCAGAAGGCCCTGCCTCCAAATAATAAAATAAGATGCATAACATTTTTCTTGCATAGGATACATTAATTATAGAGTTGTAGTAAAATTGGTGTTTAAGGGACCTGGGTTTGAATTTCAACTCTTTCACAGAGTTCTTTCTGTGACCTTTGAGCTGGGCAGTGAGGTGTCACAGAAAGCAAGGCTCTTGGAAACAGTCCCTACAGCTTTTAATACTGATTATTTGGAATATTGATTATTTGGAATACTGATTATTTGTTTCTAACAGGTTTGGCAGTGGGAGATAAATTCCCAAGGATCTGTGTGTGTGACCTCTGATGTTTTGCTGCTGCAAGCAGGGTGAGGCCTCAGAGCTGCCTCGTTTGACCCAAAAGTATAAAAAGCTGCAGGGAAGAACCCCCCCACACACCCTGTGAAAGGTTTTGTGCTCTGTGTGTGTCCCCTCAGCCAGGGCAGTGACATCTGTGATGCTCTCCCTTTCCCAAAGTGCTTCCCGTGGGTGTTGGGAAGGCCAGGAAGGCACCAGGCCCAGCCAAGCCTTTGACGGCGCCTCCACCTACGAGAAACCGCAATTTGTGACTGGGACTGGTGCTTGGAGAAGCCTCACTTTTGTTGGACTGGGAGATTTTTGTGAAGCCAGAGCCAGGATCGTGTGGTTTGGAAGAGGCTTTTGGGAGATTAGCAGCAGATCAGTAGGTTTCTCAACTGCCTCTGACAGCTATGAGTAGGAGGGACAACAGCCTGGGGTTTAAGAGAGTCAGGATTATGTCCCTTGATCTTTTACTTTCTCCTCTGTGACCCCAGAGCGTGGGGCTGGAGCCCAGGTGAAGATCCAAGAACCAGAGCCTGGGAAGAGAGCAGAGGAAGAGGATAAAAGTTGTCATCAGGCCAGTTTCAGTGCAGGTGTTACCGTGACCTCAGAGGTGTTCCTTGGAGGACACAGTTGAATTCCCTAGGGAGTCAAGTTCCTTGTATCCTTAGGATGGGAATAGGTTAAGCTGTGTGCCTGGTTGGTTATTTTAATTTAAATCAGAAGCCAAGTTCCAGCTACACTCAGCACTGGGATAGCACTGGAGACTGTACTGTGAGGGGTCATGGGTGTGCTTTCAAACTCATCCTCATCCTATATGAGATAGTGGGGAGAGCTGAAATGGCAGGGCAGACATGGTAAAAATTCAAATATTGACACAGGCTACCACCTCTGAACAAATCCCTGGATGTGAGAAGATCCAGACTTCAAGGCTGTGAGGGCAAAGTGCTCTGTTTATCCACAGAACAGGTCCTGCCGTGGAACAATTCCTTATGTCTCCTCAGCTATGTGCCACCACTTTTTCCTCTGGGCACCACTGGTGAGCAATACCTGTCCAGGGCCTGGCATGTGGCCTTTAATTCATGGCACAAGATGTTTAAACAGCTACTGGACTGGAAGTGTCCAAGGCCAGCTTGGGTGGGACTTGGAGCAACCTGGGATAGTAGAAGGGGTCCCTGCCCATGGCAGGGGATTGGAACTGGATGTTCTTTAAGGTCTTCCAACTCAAATCATTCTGTGATTCAATGAAACGGGGATTTTTTGTTTGTTTGTTTGTTTAATTTGGTTTGGTTTTAGCACTTTTTTTTGTTTAACAAACAGCTCGTGAAATTGTGGTCGGCAAAATATTGGTGGTCTTTATGTAGGAAGGAGTTTACAGTCAAAATATACAGATGGAATTTGGAAAATAATGTTATATGTAAACTATGTAGTACATGCAAGTAATCGGTGGACTACAAGCAGATTGTCCCAGTGATAGAGCACACCAAGAAAAATATTTTTATGGACTGATTGCAGAGGCCTTTGATTTTCTTGAACTCTACAAACTCACCATAATTATCAACTGCAACTGGAAAGAAGCTGTTAATTGGTAAAAAGTGTTCTTCTCTCCCCTCTACCTGTAAAGGTTTGAACTGAACAGTTTTCCAGTTCCACCCATGTCTTGGAGAATTTGGAGTATTCAAAACTACACTTCATTAAACACCTCATGTAACCTCTGTAAGAGTACATTGTATGTTTGAAAATGCCCTATTTAATTTTCTAAAAACATTTTCCTTTCTTGTGTCAGAAACTTGTTTAATTTTTAGGCTGAATTGTCACTGTAAAATTTTTTTGAGTCTTTGATGGCTGTGAACAACTGACCTTCTTCCACCTCCTTATGATACTACAGCAGCTTTAAAGACAGGACCTCTTTCAGCTGATTTGTGGAAGAAGCTGGGCTGATTTAACAAATTTTAGAAAAGAACTATAAAATACCTGACCTGCTTGACCTGAGGCTGGTAGATGCGAGCTACATATGGAGTCTGGCAGCTGAGAGGAGGAAACAGGCAGAACTTGCTGGGAACTTGTATTAAAGTTGTTCTGCTCAGTCATGACCTTCAAAACTGTAATTCAAACAAGGGATCTGTTGCATTAAGAACAGACAGCTCAGATCTTGATGTCTCCACTACCAATGCTGTTTTTACCCTGTATACTGAAATAAAAATAATGGAATGGCTTTCCAGGGGTGATAACTTTATTGAATTTGCATCCTAAATCACTGTTAAATAAGAACAAGTGATAATGACTTTCTTTTGGAGTACTCTGAAATATTTATGGTGATTAAAATAAGATCTGTAGAAATTCACAACATTATAATGCTCAATCAGAGTTCTGTCATGAAGATTTGAAAAGATCTTAAATATCAGAGTATTTTATGTCTCTAAGAAGCTTTTAGAGTCACATAACTCTCTGATGTAAATCAAAACACCTCCACTGAAATACTTGTATTTTTCCACTGAGAATTTAATTATGATAAAGCAAAATTCATTGTTGAACTATTCTCTGTGAAATCCAGTAGTGGAACAACAATATATTCACTCCCGCAGTCATGCAGCATTTCACAACCTTAATTTCCTTTTTAAAGACTGGAGATATCCTGCTAATAGCATTAAACCATCCTCAGACAATTAAAAGCAACAACAACAACTTCTGCAAGTACATAATTGTGTTAGGGTGGAAAATGATCTGCCACTTATACAACTTAGCTAACACAAATAACCAAATAACAGCTGCTGTCCTCTTTGGCTCAGGTCTTACAGACTTAATTCTGAGTTCCTTTTGCCCTTTTCCAGCTGCTACTTTGGATGTTTTTTGTGTCTAATAGTGTGAGCATCCACAGAGAGGCCCAGGCTGCTTTTTGGAATGATAAATGCTAAAGGTGAAAAGTGGAATATATAGTGCTATATGCTTCAGCTTTGACTTTCCAAGCTGTTCTGAGATATTCTGCATCTGAATCACCCTGTGAAATACCTCATTGTTTTTGTTCAGAGGGTATTTTTCAGCTAGAAGAACAAGAAATCTAATTTCATCATGACACAGGAGCAGTGGATTACAATTACCCAATGCTAACCAAGCTCACTCTTGCTCCAGACCTTTACCACTTTCTTATTAAATTTTGTACAGGGTTTGAAATATATTTTTCAGTACACAGTTAAAAAAAATGGAATCATCAAGAATATATTCCATTTGGAGCTCTAGATATGTCTGGGAACATTTATGAAGAGAAATCAAGTAAAAATTATAAAGAAATCTCAGGGTCACTGCAAGGATGCTATAGGAACCCTCATGGTGGTGTCTCCCTTCTTACTCATTCTGTCTCTTTATCTCCCCCCTCCCCTGCCTCTCTCTTCATCACATTTGCTGTTCAATAAAATCCATATTATTTACTTTGACCTATGGTTTCATTTGCACCTTAATTTGGGCACAGGCATCTTGTAATAATCCAATCCTACCAGGTCTTGGCTTGAGACTGCAGTCAATGCTGTTTGTAGCTGATTTAGTGATTTAGCACAGTGAGAGTAGGCTTGCTTTTTTCTTTTCTTTTCTTTTTTTCTAAATTTATATGCTATTTTTTCAGATAAATGGCCAGTAAAAATACTCTTGATAAGGAAGCAGGCATGAGACATTCAATCATGCTGACTTTCAGCTTTCTTTGGGGTGAAAAAAAAGACATCTGCTGACTACTTGCATTGCCATGTGACTGCTTTCAGTGCTTTCCATGACTTTTTTCCTGGAGCAGGTTTGTTTATAAGTGATGTATTTCCTAGCCAGGAATTTTAGCTGTGCTCTCTCCATCCCAGTCCAGAGGCACATTGCGAGATTCCGTCAGAGCAGCTCGGGCTCTCCGAGAGTTCCTTGGCTGGAGTGCAGTGCAGGCACATATGGAGAAGATATCATCTGCAGAGATTGCACAGGCCCCCAAGATTTCTTTTTTTTTTTTTTTTAACTGGAGGCCTGTTTGAAAACACCCATCATTTTTGTTTTTAAATGTATTTATGGAAATGCTCTAAATCCCCTACACGTCGGTTCAGTTTGCTTCCCGAGGCCGCAGCAGATCATTTACGGGTTAGTTACACTCCTTGAGACTGAAAAACCCGTAAAGAGGCACAGCAAGGCCTGGAAATCTAATTATTACTTGCTTACAGCTTCCAAGGGTGAAACCTTGCTCTCAGGTCCTCACCACAAACTGCTGATTTTTAACAATAATTTATGTGGGCGTGGGGTTTTGGTTTTTTTTTTTTTTTGGTCAAGAACACACTTTGTCTGATCTGGACAATTTTAGCTGGGGGTTGAGGTAGTCAAGTGCTTCTTTTTGTGGGGAATATTTGCAGATCCAAGGACTGGACACCTAAGTCATGAAAGCTGTGGTTTGATGGATTTCTTTTGCTCAGCATTTCACTCACTTCCCGATATTGGAGCTTGGTAGCATCGCTCATGGGCACAGCAGTGTCCTGCATTTTGTGGGACAAAAGTAGCAGTGTATTTTTCAAGCTGACAATTTCTCTTCACTCAGAGTTCAGCTACCAAGATGAGGTACAGAAAGATGTCATGCCGTGCATTTAGTAATTTAATAAGCTTTGGGTTATCCTCTGATGTCAGCAGGAGATAAACAAGAAAAGCTTATCCATAACTGGCTCTCAGCAAAGAGCCAACACCAAGTTATAAAGTAAAGGCAGCCTTTGAGCAGCCTTAAATTACTTTCACACTTTACCATCACTTGGAGAACTCCAAAGCAGGCAGTGAGAAGGTTTGGGCAGAAAAGTCTATCTCCATAGTTGATCTCCCAGATATGTGTGAGCACATGACTCAGATAGTGTTTTGTTTAGGGAGTCAGGACTGTTGATGTAAAGACTTCTCACAGGTTTGATCCAGCATCATTGAATTAAAGGTGAATTAAAGAGTATTGAATTAAAGGGTATCTTGCAGTTTGAATTTAAAATAAGAATCAAGAGAAGTCCTGATTCTTATCTTCTTCCTCCTTATTAAACTTTATTATCCCAACCAGAAAATATATTTGTTTTAATCCATTAGAAGAAAATATCCCTATGTGAAATAATCATTTCCTAAACATGGTGGATGATGATGTTAGTACAGATAAGAAGTAGGAGGCTGGATCTCTCTTTTAAGCTATTTGAAATCTCTCAAATAGATTTTTATATTGAGCCAGGGAGAATTTGAGAGATAATGTAAGAAGCTTCTTAAACTTGCTATGTATTTTACATCTCCTTGGGGAAAACCATGGTAATTCCAGTCCAAAGATGCTGCAAACTGCACACTTAGCAGTATTACCTGTTTTTTATCTTAAAAGAATTCATACTCAGTACTAATTTATCAGTGAAACAAGATGAATAAAGATTTATCAGTGAAATTATTCCCTTGGAAGGAGCCAGAGGTGACTCTGGGCACTACTTAAATATGGCTCTGCCCCTGCTTCACAACGTCCAGTGACTTTTAAATGGTGGCCAGGCTTCTGACTGACATTCTCCATATGGAAGAGTTTCGTGGAGGATGAAAGAAAAGAGACATCTGTCTTGGAAATTGGTTTCCATCCCCCTGCATGCAAACCTAACCACCAGAAAGATTTAATCAAGAGAGAATTAAAACCAAGAAGAAATTGCCCACTCCATAAAATTCAAAACTTCTGATTGCCAACTCTTCAGGAAGTAATAGAATTCCAGAATAAAGATAGAGAAAAGTAGTGGGAGATTTCAGCAAACTAAACAGGCAAGTATTACATATGCCTTCAATTATGTACAAATATATTTGTATACGTAATATTTATTTTAGTCACTCAGCTGAAGTCTATTTTTTATTGAGAACAGATTGAAAATTATCACTTATTGCCATTAGTAGATGTAATTGTGCAGTGAGATTCTTCCCCAAACGAGCAGAGAAACCACATAAGAAGCTGGCTTTGTGTTGTCAAATATTAATTTGTACTTATTTCTGTTCTATCTCACCACCTTTACACGGCTGTACTCCAACTCAAAGGCCAGATCAGAAAAAAAGTTTGTCCCAAAAGCTAAATGGTGATTTTCTTGGTTTTATGTTAAAGAAGAGTAAACAATCTTGAGTTGTTGAGGAAAAACCTGTAGCAAAATATAAGTAGGAGGCTTTTTCTACTGTAGGATATGAGTAATTTCTTTTCATGCAAATGGGAGTTGCTTATGTGCAAGGTTTTGGGAGGTTTGAATAATTAATAGATGCAATTAGACACTATTATAGAGAATAAATGAAAAAACAAAAGCAGAACACTGTATTTGATACATGCAGGGGGTCCAGTTTAAGATATTTAATATTTCTTATTCATCTTTTGGAGGCATCTCTGAAAATACTGTTTCTGAAGTGAAATGGAATTACAGGAGCAGAAATGAATGTTAATATTCACATGTGGACAAACCCAGTTCAAAAAAAGCTCTCTTATGTTAGAGATCAAATGAAAATCACAGCTGGACCTTAATGCATCCCAACAGATGATTAGGACAATATTTGTTTTTACAGAGGCAGTTACTTAAAAAATCCCTAAATGGGTGAGCTTTGGAACACAGTGGTTTAGTTTTTCAGCATCAGGATTGTCAGACAGCTGAGCCTCTGGAAGAGGATGGAAAAGACAATGTATTTACTCTCATGTTTAAAGAAAAGAGACTCCTTTGAAGGCCAAGGGTAATTTTACCAATTGTATGATGAATACAAAAGGACAAAATAATATTCTTCTTTTACATTCAGCAATTTTTTGTAGGATGGAGTCAGGAAAGGGCTGAGCTGTGCTAAATCTTGCTGAGAAACCTTTCTGGATCTAGAAGTCATTAGATGTACACTACAAACATCTGAACAAACTCTGCAAGGTGCCCTCTGGATCTCACGGCTCGTATTTGCACTATTTCAGATATTTTTGGCCCCTGTTTGGGCCGTGTAATGGACTATAATGTCAGGATTGCATAAAATCCAGTGTTTTCCTTGGAATTGGTGAGGATTTCACGAGGCCTATGGATTTGCTTTAAATATACAAATATCTCTTCAGACATGTGGCTGCAGGGAAATTCAGCCCTTAGTGTCTGAGCTCTTCTGCTTTGCAGCCTGTGAGAAATTCCAATCAGCTGAGGGCATTTGTTTAAGGGTAGCACAGCTTGGAATTTGGATTATTCCATAGGGATGCTCAGTAGCTGGCCATATTTGAGCTGTTTCTTCTTGTGTGATGTCCCTAACACAACACAACTCCATTCAATTTCAATCAAAACAAAGTGCTCATGCTGAGAAAAAGAGAGAGAAAGAAGAAGGAAGGAAAGAAGAAGGAAGGAAAAACAAGAAAAGAGGAGAGTAAGAAGAAGAAAGAGATAGATAAAAAGACCATGCACCAAGAAGAACTAAGGCCTAACAAAAGTGTTATTCACTGCTGAGCTGTAATACCTTATTTTAGCTTCTGATCCGAAATCCTTTGACGTCAATGAACTTTCTTTGACTTTAATGTGCTCTGGCTCAAGCCTGTCATGTGGATCTCAGACTTGCTGTCTGTGAATTAACATGAATCCATGGATTAGTTTTCCAGAACAAACAAATAACTCTACAAGGTAATTAGGCTGGTATTTCAACATTAGCTGGTTACAATACCCAGGTCCCTGAGCAGATATGTGGGGTGATGGGTTTGAAGGGTGCAGGATGAAGTCATTTCTCAGCAGTGTGCTTTCTGGGGGGGCTAACAGAATTTAGGTTAATGGAAAACATGCCTGCCTTGCACAGTATTTCCACCAGAATTATTGGAGTCTGAACAAAAACCTTTCCCTATTCTGAAAAACATGTGTAGCTGCAGTAATGTGCTTTTTTCCTTTGGTGTGTACACCTATTTAACTGAGTATATCCATGTCATTATGATGTGTACATGCAGCATCTCACATTATATAAATACATTAAAATGTAGCCATATCTACCTTATGTATTTATAATAAATACTACTTATTATTCCAGAAAAAGGATTTCTTCAGCTCTGCAGCTGGATCTTAAATATTAAAATAAAATATTAAAATAAAATCTTAACTGAGAATTTTTGTTTTCAACACTTTTATCCATATGTCATTTTTCCTTTAAAGGAGAATTTTCTGACTCAGCAAAATCAGTAAAATCTTAAGATCCCACTGCCACTCAAGAAGTGGTTTAGTTCTAATATAGTTTATTTTATGGAACAGTAGTGGATGTGTTTGTGTGCATATAAAGAGGATAAAGAATTCTTTTGTTAACCTGATAGAGCTAATTTTATATGGTTGATGTTCTGTATTATATTTAAATCTGGAACTACCTATTTTAAACCATTTACTGATTTTGTCTGATCAGTGTCCCAAATGTTGCCGTTTCACATGGCCAGATCATATTATACTGCAATTTCTAAATTGTGCACACTTAAAAAATCTGCCAAAGTATGCAATTTAGTATACAGAAATTAATGGTTGAGGAAAAATATATGTAACAGTTAGCATATTGCATGTCATTGCTATAGATTTTATACTTGAATGTTTTGGCAGAAGCAACTAGAGGGAGACCAAAATGACACCTATTGAGTAGGAATGAATTCCAAAGCCTCTGTGTTGTTATTACATGTTATTTAAACTGAAATAGAGTAGGTTTAGATGGGATATTGGGCAGGAATTGTTCCCTGTGAGGGTGGGCAGGCCCTGGCACAGGTTCCCAGAGCAGCTGTGGCTGCCCCAGATCCCTGGCAGTGCCCAAGGCCAGGTTGGATGGGGCTTGGACCATCCTGGGATAGGGGAAGGTGTCCCTGCCATGGCAGGAGTGGAATGAAATTCACTTTGTTTTGGGGTTGTTTAGAGCCCATTCAAATTGTACCCCTTTAAATTCCACTCCCATTACACCCACATAGTTTTTGTAGTCCCATTAAAAGAGAGAGCCAAAACACAGCAATATAGTTTTATCCTTGTATTTGGAGGGAAAATATCTGTATCTAGTTCAGGGCAGAATCGGGATTTGTCCATATGCTGGGCATTGTTAATTCATTTTGGTCAGAAAAACTATCCTGGAAGGGCTGGAGGCCACTAAGGCTCAGCCATAAGCCACATTCCTCTTTCTATGCATGTATGCATTTGTGGTGTGTAATGTAAGAAAAAGATTATGTTTTATTCAAACAGAAACTAATCCATGTAGCAGTGTAACAGGGAGCCATCAGAAAAAAAAAAAAAAAAAAAAAAGGAAAAAAAATCTGTGTTCTGAGGTTGAAAGGGAATAGTGGTTGGTGTGTTTAAAACAAAGACTCATTTTCTCACTGCACACTCTTGCACAAGTGCCAGTGACCACAATTGAAAACTCCTTGCCTGGGTGATGTAACAATGCTGCTCTGAGCCCACTGCTCTGATGTTTTCTCCTTATAGAGGTCAATCACAATTGCTGTTTCTGTGGCTTTCCTTCAGGGCAGCCTGACTCCTTGCTGAGCTCTGTGACCCAGTGTCACCATCACTGTCATGATGATCTCCTAAAATATTTATGGGCTGGCTCCAGTGCCCTTTGAGACGCCCCAAACAGGACCAGGGTCTGGCTGCTGGACCCAGGAGCAGAACTGAATCCTGTTGTTTTTATTACAGTTTCTAATATTTTTCTTAATTTGCTTAACCAGAAAACCTAACTCATGCTCAGAGCTAATGGAGTAATATATGTATTTATATATAAAACCCCCTCTGTGTATATATGTCTGTGTCTGCAGTTACCATTCAAATTTCAACGTTGTGCTGGGTTTGGCTGGGGCAGAGTAAATTATTTCTAAATGGGAAATGAGAAGAACCAAGTGCAGTGTGGTGATGCAAGAGAAGGAGACAGGGAAGTACCTGGCTTGTACATATGTTTTTACTGGGTTTTACACAGCAGGGAGGGAGGAGTAATTTCACACAAAAAGACAAAGAATGGACAGAATTTTCTCTGGATATGGAGGAAGGAAGAAAAAAGAGAGAGAAGCCTAAAGCATGAACAATGTCTAACTATGAAGACCTGAATTTCTGAGTAACTAAATCACTGCCATTTTATTGAAACCAGATTTTGTGCCGTGTCCCACCTCCCAGGCACCTGGTGGCCATTTCACCTGCTCTCTGACATGTGTGACCATGTATTTTATTCCCTTTCTAAAGGGTTTTTGACTCCTTTCCAGATGGTCCAAGCCCCAATGGACCAAAGTGCATTCAGCCATTGTGGCACAGAGTTTTGGTACCAGTATCCTGGCACATTTTTGTGTTAAAAAACTTACTTTGGGTAAGAACTATGGTCAGAAAAGAAGATGAGGAGGGGTCAGAAGACCATTTCACTGTATTTTAATTTGGTATCATTTTGCCTGGGACAAATTCAGTGAGTGCCTCTCTGAGGGCATTGCACACGCATATAATGGGTCTTAATTTAGCCTAATTGGCACCAGGCACTTGGCACCATCAGGAGACAACACTTCTGGGAATCTAATTACAGCAGCAGAATGTCAGAGCTCCCAAAACTGGAACAGCATCTTCCAGGGCAATAACATTAACAGCCCCAAAACTCCTGTTAATCCATATTATTTATCTGTGAGGGAGCAACAGCAGTAGGTACAAGGATGTTTTTATCACTCATGACAAATATCTGCCCCTTAGGACAGACCCAAAATGGAACTGGACATTTACAAAAACATCTGGGACTAAGAAATTTCAGGATCATTTCTAGGCCCTGCTAGAAGAAGTGACAGAATTCCCATGGGGTTTGGTGCATCTGGAATGCTCTCAGGTGGTGTCAGGCTGTTTGTGATGGCTCTGGAAGCTGTCCCTGAAGAGATGCTGCTGGGACAGACAAGGCTGTAATGTTCTGAATGGAGAACCTTGGGACAGGAGAAACTTTGGGATGAAAAACAGCAACCTTATTGAGCAGGGAATTTCCCTTCTCTGCAGAGGGCAGCTGGCATGGAACTTGTCTGAAGTATCCTAGAAATGGGCAAGTGTTGGTTTCCTGTCCCAGCCCCACAGAATGTCAAACCCCTCTTTCTCTGCTTTTTGCATAATATAAACAATAAAGTGATAGATAATAATTTTTATCCTTTCTCCTCTTGCCTCATTTTTTCATTTGGGCAGTCACAAAGTCCCTCTGTTTGGACATGAACAGATTGTTTCTTTCTCTGTTCCTGTCTCTTTTGGTCTGCATTAAAAATGTGTCTTCCTGAAAATAGAAGCCTTTGCTTGCACATTGGCTGTGCTCTCTGTATTTTGAATTGCTCATCCTTTATCCCTGACTTGGCCTATTGGAGATGCAATCAACAAATCACAGTATTTCCAGTCATTTTTCTTGCAGAGCTAATCTGGGAATGGTTCTTTCCAAACAGAATGTCTGGGACCTGCTGCTGGATTATTTCCTCTCCCTTTTATCACCTCCTTAAGCAAATAATAGCAAGGGTAGGAACAGAAGGGTCCTGCAGCAAAATTAGCTTAAAAATTAGCTGTAGTATTCTCTGATGAGAGGACCAACTGTAAGAGAGATGCTGTATTTCTCTTCTCTGCATGATAATTAAAACTGATTAACAAGTGGTTATTTTTCCTGTTTGCCATACAGAACCACATTCAAAATTTGAAATAGATGCTGCTACTCCTCAGCAGTACCTGTTAATTTAGCACAAATTGTCTCACTGAATCCATTTTAGTCACCAGTTCTAAAATTGCAAAAAGGAATAATTTATGAGAGTACTGACAAGAATCTGTGTTAGATGGAGTCAAGGAGGATAATAAAGACTGTATCTATGGAAAAAAAGGGCCATTCTGGGAAAAATTGCCAGACTTGACTCATTCTAAGCACAAAAGGTTGGAAAAGATATGAAAATTCAAGTCGGGAAAACAAAGAGAGGAAATGACTTTGCAGGACAGTAGCCAGTGAGTTATTTAGTTCTTTGTAGGACTGAAATACAAAGCAGCTTTAGTTATGGGACTTGGAGAAAACTGAGGCTTAATTTTCAGACATAACTACCTAAATCCATCAGATGTACTTCAGGCTTTAAACTGTTTTATTTTTAAGCTTTCTGCTTTTTCCCCAGATATCTATAAATCTTGGGGTATTTAATCAAGACATATTATAGCACTGTGAGAAGTTATATTCTCAATAATGTTTTGATGTTTGCTTTCAAGTTCAGTTTGATATGTGGTAATGGGCTGAAAAAAGAGGCATTTTTGCATATGAGAAATAAGCAGATACATTAAAAAGTGTGGCTGAGTTTTGGGGGTTTTTTCCCCCATCATTTCAAAGCCAGTGACGATATCCTGGCCATTAATGGGATGGAAAAAAAAGGAAAGGGAAAGGGAAAGGGAAAGGGAAAGGGAAAGGGAAAGGGAAAGGGAAAGGGAAAGGGAAAGGGAAAGGGAAAGGGAAAGGTAAAGCACAAGAGTGTTCTGGAACTCTTGTGTATCTCAAATATAAATTAAGGGGAGAAAATAAAAAAAATATAGTTTGAAAATTAGGTCCCTGAAAACAACCAAGATAGAAACACAGGCCTTGTGAAGGCCATGACATTTTCTAGCCCAGGGCAATGTTTGGTGTTCACCATGGAGATAATTTAACAGGGAGGATTATCTGCTATCTTCAGCTGGACACCTTGGGGCAGACGCTCAGGGAGAAGGAACAAAACTGAATCCTAGGTCATGCTCCAGCTGGGAAAGTACAAAAGAAATCAAGAGACAGCAGTCAGGTCCTTGGCTCATGGTTTAATTACAATATTTTGCTGCTACTGGCAGCTCTGGTGGCTTTCCTCTGCATCCAGCAGTCTCTTAGAGCTGCAAATGCTCATGACACCCTACAACATAATTTGGACCCCTCTGCTGCCTCCCTGCCATGGGCAGTGGGGAATGAGGACTGATAGCATCATGAGGGTGTTTTTCTCATGCCCTACTTAATATTTGCTTCTCCCGTAATTTCAACACATTCCTTCAGGATTTTGCCTTTATTCTGTGTGAATTTTTAGTTGATTATGGAATAAAGGGCAAATATCTACCCATCCCTCAGAATCACGGCTGTATTTTCCAAAATAGGGTCAGAGGACGTGACATTTTATTTGTGCAAATCAGTATTTATTGACACTGCAGGTAATTATTAATTTTTAAAAACTGTGTTATTAATTATGTGTTTCCAATACAAAATGCAGAACAAGCCTTTAGTACTGGAATTGACACCTAGAAAGGTATGATTGTGAGTTTTCAAAAACACAGAAATAGTTCAGAGATTCTCTGGTTCACTACCAGGTTAAACTCTAGAAATAGGTGATAAGGATTGAGTGAACTGAGAATGGTTATCCATAAATATAACAATATTCCTATTCTAACCTGGCAACATAAATTGAAATAACATATACATATATGTAGCTATTGGAACCCTTCATGCTAGCATGAATTTCCTTCAACAAGATCTTCACTGGTCCATTCAACTGGGAATTTTGGTGGGGGACAAAATTGATGAATTTATAACTATGCAAACTTGCCAGGCTCTGTGTAAGCACGGGAGGAAGTAGCAGTACTTTTGCAAATGCAAACTGTATCTGTCAATGCCACTTCAGTTTTCCTTCAGCTCTTGAGAAGTTTTCTAACAGGCTGCTGATTAATGTGATGTACATCTAATTACTGAATGCCTATTTCTAATCCTTGCAATAACTGACATTAACAAGAGCGCTGTTGACAAGGAGAGTGATTTGCAGCCAGAGTGTGATGGTTTGACTGGGCTTGGCATCAGGCTGTGGGAGTCAGAGAACACCTGAATTTTGTCCTGCTCTGGGAATCATTTGGTCTTAGGCTTGGCTGGCCTTTGGCTTATTCCCAAAAACAGAATTGCCAGGCGTGGGAAGCAGTGGCAGACTGATCCCAGCAGAGGATTGCTGGGCAGCTCCTTCACTCTCCTTTGCTGTTGTGTCCCTAGGAAAGAGCTTCTTTTCTTCATTTACACCAGGCCACCAGTTTGTGAGCCCATCAGAAGGCACAGGTAACATCTGACTCTCCCAGGAGATCTTGCTGCATGAGGGGTCCTTTGTACCCCTCAATAAAAGATGTGCAGACCTGAAGGGCTCTTGCTCCTCTATTGCTGCTCTGATTGCTGGGCACCATCCACAGGGATGAATTCAGAGCACCGTGATGCTCCCATGATCACTGCAATTTTCTACACATGAGCTGCTGGGACAGCTCATTTTGGGAGAGCTGTGGGACACAACATGAGAAGGAGCCACCTCCTCTGCATTTTTTTTGCCAGGCTCTGTCCACTCACCTCAATAACTCACTCCACCCTCCAGGATTTCTGCAGGATGGAAAGGAGGTGGCTCAGCTCTCATGTTGCTGTGGCTCAGCTCCCAGTTCTCCTCCAAGTTCCTTGGCCAAGACACGGCCCTGGGTGTCCCTCAGCTGCCTGAGCTGCAGCATGGATGCATTAACCCACCCTCATCCGTCAGGCTAAGAGTGAGGATTCACCTCAGGTTAGGAGCCGCTTCATCCTTTTTGGAATTATTACTTGCTTCCCACATTTTCAACTACTTTTGGTTGTAGTTTTCCTTGAGGTCACCAGCTCTGTGTTGGCTTCTGGCTGTTCTCATTAATATCACAGGATCTGACACTAGCTGTGTGTTCTATAGCTGCATGATAACTAAATTAATTCAGTTTATCCACAATAATAAAGCAATGTTTTCCTAAAACTTAATGAGATAAAGCATGGGAAAAAAACCTTTATATTTTGATACATTTTATCTCTTTTACTAATGCAAATAATGTAAAATAATTAAACAAATCTGATTAAGTTATTGATAAAAGCCCACAATATTTAATCAAACTCTACTGGAAGAATAACATTTTACATTATTCAATGTATATCCATTATTCTGAAATACAACCCTAGGAAAAATATGTACATGACACAGAGAAGTACTGTGACAACAACAAATGGGATTGCTGATATCTGATTAAGTTATTTGCTTAAATAATGAGGATATTAATACAAATTTTTATATATAGGGCTATTCAGAGTTTTTTGCCATAAGGTATCAGGAATTAGCAATGCAAAAAGTTAATGATTCCAGATGAAAAAGAGAAGTTTCATAAGAAATATGTTGCCTGGTCATCTCATTGAATTTCTGACTCATTGACCTGCCTATTGTAGTTGTTGTACATACAAGCCAATGTATGATACCTATAAATTTAATTATAGGATCTCACAGGTAAATAAAATAGCACTGTGCTCTTTCTTGCTAGATAAATTTTATATGTGTGTGTATATATATATATATATATATGGGGGTTTTGGGGGAGTTTTGGGGTTGGTTGGTTGGGTTTTTTTTACCTGCCTTTTTTCTTCATGAACCTGTCAGGTTCCTTTAGGAGGTCATGGAGCTGGTGCAATGGTGGGCAGATTTCTGAGGCATCTTGCAGGCTGCCAGGTGGCCTTAAAAGGGAACATGAAAACCTTCCTGGAACAGAGGGTACAGAGTGAAGCAAATCAGAAATCTGCTGATCTACTACCTGGGAGAAAAATACTTGCAATGGGACAGGAAAAGCTGTCTATAAGTCCTTCTAATTTCCATTCCATTTCCCACTGACAATTTGAATTTCCTCTATTTGAAAAGTTAAGCATTCCAGTATTCTTGGCTATTTTGAGTTTTAGTGTCTGGGTTTCTTTGAGGAGTTTGTTATAAAAGCAAGGTCTAAGCACATCCATCACAAGGTTATGGCTGAGTCCCTGGGCCATTACCTCACGTCCCCTTCCCCTACAGGAGTCATCCAAAGGGAGACCTTTGAAGGTGCAGATGTCCTTTGAGATCCTGGCTCTCACCAGTGCTCTTTGGGTTGAAAATCTGCTTTTTGTATCTGAAGGAACCACCTGAAAAATGTCTGCTTGTGTTGCAGTGCTTCGAGCCGAGCCAATGGCCTTGCTGTGACATTTAGTGCCCTTTTAACACAATATTTTAACCTTGATTTCTATGGCATTGGCTGCAGAACCTCTGCAGCTGAAAACCTAAGGAGTTTCCTGGCTGTGAAGATAAACTCAGTGCATGACACACAGTTTGGAAGTGGGAACACTCCAGATCTTGTTTGTTCAATCTGACTGAACCCAGTCCCATTGACTCGACAATTTCCCAACGTTGTGTTACCTTTGCTTTGCAGAAATTAAAGGGAATTTCTGTCTTGGCTGTGAGATTGGGATTTTCAGTGTCATTTTGCAGGTGAGGAACTGAAGCACTGGAAGACCTGTTCAGGTATTTACAAAATTTACTGCAAGGATAAAACTGAATTTAATTATTCCAGTTCAGTCCCTGAATTAAATTTTTCTTCTATGAGTTTCTCTGTTTAAAAAAGAAAGCATTTTGTTGATATATTTTAAACTGAAGATAGATTTATGTTAACAACTGACAGGTTTTGTTCTTTATGATTTCTGTCAAATATAAAAGATACCTGCACAAATGTACTGTCCAAACCCAGCAGACAGACCCAGATAAATCCTTGTGGTCTCACCTGAGAAGGGCAGAGGGGCAGAATCCCCTCATCCCTGCTGCCCTCAGGGCTTTGGGCGCAGCCCAGGGGGGATTCTGGGCTGGGGCTTGTGCAGCTCTCACCCAGCAGCACCCCCAAATCCTCCCCTGGGCTGCTCTGGATCTGTTCATCCCCAGCCTGGGGGTTGCCCCAGTCCAGGTGCAGCATCTTTCACTTATTAAGACATCCTGCTCTGCTGCCTGGATGCGTGTGTCCCCATTCTACACACCTCTGGAGATAAAACATGAGCTGACAACACCTGCTTTATGTCTTCAGCTTTGGGAACTTCTATCAGCAGCTTGTTTCATTTGGATGCACAATTACACTTTTTTTTTTTTTTCCATTTAATGGACTCGCATGACCTTTTAACTGAAATTCCCTTTGAACTGGGATTCCTGTCCTGTCCAGTGCTGCTGCCAAGGAACTGGACAGAGCTTCTTGCTTTTCAGTCCCCTTAGTTTCTGTGTCTGGAACTAATGCTCATGAATTTGTCCAAGCCCTCTTTGAACCTGCTGATAAGAATTCAGTTTCCTGAGGCAGTAATTCCCAGAGGTTTACTGTGTGCTGTGTAAAACAGATTTTAAAATCTATTTAAATATTCTACTAGATTTGTCAGTTTTTGGATTTGGTTAATAATCTTTGGATTCGTTCCCATTTGTCTCTTTTTGAGGTGGAATGGGAATATTTGATCTGTTTGTTTAAATCTGAAAGGATCTAAAAGACAATAACTTTTCTTCCTTCTCTCCTGAGCTGTGTCTCAAAATATCTGCTGTGCATTTCAGTGCCTGATAAACATGGAAAGAAGCAAAAATATATTTAAAAGAGGTATCGTTCTGTTTGTTACTTCTGTGCATAACAATGGATATTGATTCTGAAATTACAGCAGAGAAAAGGATTTTCTTCTGAAAATCATCCAGACAGGTTGTGATGTGAACAAGTGAGAGACTTGATTTAATTGTGTACAGTTGTGGTAAAAAAAAAAGGTAATGTAATGTTAGAATAAATATAATGTTAGAATATGACTGTACAGAGAAAAAAATCTTACACATGTTAAGTGTCTCCAAGCTATTTATGATTTGTTCTTTTCCAATACCATAATCGACCCATTACTTAAATATTATGCTACCAGTACCTCTGGAAACACCTTTAGTGCTGTTTAGAGTCCTTTTTACATTGTTTTGAGAGCTAAAGATTAGAAAAAAATTAAGGAATCAAGTGAGATACTTAGCTACAATAGGAATATCCTGTGCAAATAAAATCTCAGTGAAATTGACACTGTTTTGCCAGCTTCACATTTAGACATCCAGGACAGCTATTTCAAGAATATATTTAAATTTTTATTCTGTTTTCCACAGTTACTGAAGCTTAAAGCTCAAAGATTATTAGCATTATGTAGGAAAACCGTTAAGGTTATTTCAAATTAGTCACATGTAACAAGTTTGGTTTTTGGCAAATAACCAAGACATTTGATTTTATTTTTTTCCTTTTTTTTTTTTCTTTGTTTGTTTGTTTTGGGGAATTTTGGGGTGATTTTTTGAGGGGGTTTGGTTTTTGGGTTTTTTGGTTGGTTAGTTGGTTTTTTGGTTTTGTTTTGGTTTTGTTGGGTTGTTTTGGGGCGTTTTGGGGCATTTTGGGTTTTTTTTTGGGGGGGGGGGGCGGTGTTTGTCAAACTAAGTCTCAGTTTTAAAAGACAATTAGAAAAATTTGGACTTTCTACCAGCAATCATCCAAATTCACTGACTCTTGCAGGAATTTAAGTAGAAAAATGTAAGGAAGCCAAACATTTTATTTACATAAGCTACATTTCAAAATAGACCGACTTCATTTTCAGCTGTGCAAGCCACATTCTTCACTCAGTCTCATGTTTCTTAAAATAATTTGGGCTCCTGCCTTGGAGATTTTCAGGGCAGCTGCGTTGTTTTTGCAAAGCAAAGTGTGCAGTGAGTGGCCTGTGCAGTGTCACTCAGGCTGAGCAGAGCCTGGACGCTGTGGCTCTTGGAGGGAGGCTGGAGGTGACCTGTTCCAAGGAGCTTGTAGCAGCACAGCCTCAGGAATGAAGCCTCCATCCAGGCTCTGAGTGTGGGTGAAATGTGAGGAATTGCTGCTTGGAAGCCTTCCAGAAGGCCAGTCAGTGCCACTGTAATTTCTAATTTGTCAGGGCTGTGGATTCTATAAGGGGAACACATCATGTGCAACGTGTGTTCTTTGTGTTTGAAGAATCTGGGGGGTGCACGAGCATTTTCTGTGGATGAAATCAGTGTGATTTGGTTTCTGAGGAAATAAATCCCCCTGAACTCTTTGCTTTGCTCTTTGTCTTCTCTTAAATCCAGCAAGCTTAACTTGGGTGAAATAACCTGTTTGATAAATGTGTCAAACTACTGTAAGAGTATGTAAAAAAACCAAAAACAAAACCTTGCAGTGTCTGGGATCTCTGAGGTAATTAAGAGCATTTATTGGTGGATAAATCAGATATAGATCCACTTTTCTGCATGTGGGAGCCTAATTCCTGCATTGTCACTGTTCCAGAATATCCCAGTGGGGCACAAGGTCCTTTACAGAAAGGTCTGACAAGTGTGTCCAGAAAAGTAGTGAAACACTTCCAACACCAAGATTTCTACTCTGTTTCCCTCTAGATGTGAAAGGAGAGTATTTGGAGAGTGACAGCAGCAGGGAGTCAGTGGGAAGGTGTGAGGAGTTGCTTAGGGCTGTGATTGTACCTGTTGAGGGATATTTTCCTCTAAAATTTGCTCAGGAATGGAACTTTCTGCTGCAAGGTCTGGGGTTTCTGGCAAAGAACATCATGAGAGGTTGGCTATAAAGAGCCATGAGAGAAGGTAGGCTGCTGCCTCAATGCTACCCCCAGTTCTGTGTTAATCAGATTTTGTAGTCACAGCAGGCAATGCTGTCGGATGTTGCTAACATGATAAATATAAATATTGTGTAGCTGTGTCTACAGTGGTGTTTTTCCACAGAGCAGCAGGAGCTCATGCTGAACACATGTCATGTTTACAGAAGTTTCCATGATTTATCATCCAAAAGACACAAAGAGCTCACGGAAAGGAAAATCATGGCTAAGCATCAACCAATGACAAAAGTTACCACCTCTCTGTATGATAAAACATGGTCGTAAGGGAAAGCATAAAAATCAAAAGAAACTTATCTAGTCGTATAAGTGTTTATCCAAATGGCTTCTTCTTGTGCACCTCTCCCATGAAATCGTGGTCTTGCCACAGTGAGGACTCAGCAGCAAAGTGAAAGTGACTCTGCAGCTGCTTGAGAAGCAGAGGCTGTTCTGGTGCTCCAGGAAATCCCCTGACCATGCACGTGGTCTGATCTATTCCTTGAGAGGTGTGTGTTTTGCTAGTGTAATTAATTGAAATTGAATTGGAAGTAAAGGAGCGCTTCCCAATGTCCAGTGGGAACCCGCACTGGCGCAGCTTCGAACCATTCCCGTGTTCCTGCCACTGGGAGAAGGGAGAAGAGCCCAGAACCTCTCCACTTCCCCACCTCAGGAACTCTCCAAGTTTCTAATGGACACAGAGCCTGCTGTAGGATGGCTGCTTGGCTCTGCAGCTCTTTGTGCACTGCTTAAACTCATTCAAACCTTCCTACCCACAGAATCTGGTACACTGGGAATCATGCTGCTGAGGGCATTATCTTTACTTCCAGTTTCACCTCATGCCAGAGCAAATCACTGGCCAAATGTCCTCATTCCCAGCAAAGAACCGGCAGGTTTTGTCATGCTCTTCCATCTGCACATCTCAGTTTCAACATGACTTTCCCAAAAAATTCTTTCCTGCTGGCACTTCTCTGTGTTTCTCTTTTCTCCATCTCTCCTCTAGCCTGGTGATGCTTGAAAATATTTGTTCCAGCCCCAAGGTAAAGACAGCAAATTTTCTGAGTGCTCACAAATCAGCCTTCACATTTCTCCTACTGACAGAGAGTTTATATTATCCAATTGTCCTGGGGGTGTTTCATTTCAGTATCAGACAATGTTTACCTGATACATGTAATTACTTTTCCTGCATGTAAAAGCAAGAAGTAAATTTAAACACAGGCTGTGTATCCATTTTCTGAAAACTTTTTTAAATCAGCAGTTAATGAAACAACCTGTCACCAGCGAGCTGTGCTGCTGAAATTACACGAAAACCAAAGCCACAAGTAAGTTTGCTTGTAGTCTTTCACCTAAGTTTGGGGCTGGTGGTGATTTGTTGTTTTTTCTGCAATTTAACCTTGTTTGGTCTAGCTGGAGATGTGGCACTGGTGATGTCAGTATTTGCCAAGAGCTATACTTTTACAGGAAGCAGTAATGGACATAATTCAAGGTTTTGACAAGATTTCATACAGCATAGCAGGGCAATCCAGCACAAATTCATCATCATTCCATGCCCATTTTGGGTGATGTGCTCATAAAGGCACACATGTGGCCCATGTGTAGCTGAATGAAACTATTCAGCGGCTGTTTTGCCTGAAATGCTGGAATGCTGTGACAAATGTCTATTAAAATGCTTTGCTGCTAATGTGGATTTAGAGACATTAAAACATCAACACTCTGTGATACAGCATAGCTTGAGGTCATAAGAAATCAGAAAGCACAGATTCAAGTATCATCATTTTCACAGGATTTTTTTGTGCTCTGTTCTGTTGTGTGCCTTCCAAGCTCTCTCATTGTCTTTGTATTGTACCTGTCCAAAAGAAAAAAAATTCTTCTAATTCCCTCCCCACTTGGTCTTTACATTAATTGGCACATGTGAGGTTGGTTTGTTGTGGATGGTTTTGTGGATGTGTGTTTGGAATATTTGTCTTTTGCTTTTGTGTCAGCTGAACTTGCATTATTGAGATCAATGCACTTCCCTTTTCAGATTGCTGGGCAATATCCTGCAGCTTCTGGTCAGCAGGAGAAATCATTAGAGAGTCACAAGCCTAAAATCTATCATAGAATGGCTTACATTGGAAGGGACCTTAAATTCATCCATTTCCAACATCCTGTCATGGCAGGGACGCCTTGCACTATCCCAAGGTGTTTCAAGCCCCATCCAAGCTGGCCTGGAACCTTTCCAGGGATGGGGCAGCCACAGCTTCTCTGGGCAGTCGGTGCCAGGGCTTCCCCCCCTCACAGAGAAGAGTTTCCTCCCAATATCTCATTTAATGGTCCCCTCTTCCAGTTTGAAGACACTTCCCCTTGCCCTGTCCCTCCAGGCACTTTTAAATAGTGTCTCTCCATCTCTCCTTAGGTTCTGGAAGCCTTCTCTCTCCAGGGTGAGCATTCCCAGCTCTCCCAGCCTTTGCTCCATCTCTCTGATCATTCTGGTGCCTCCTCTGGACTCTCTCCAGCAGCTCCAGCTCCTCCCTGTGCTGGGCCCCATGGCAGAGGGGCAGAATCCCCCCTTTCCTGCTGCCCATGGGGTTTGGGATCAGCCATGGGGGGTTCTGGGCTCCCAGAGCTCAGGGCTGGGCCAGGTCCACATGACAAATAGCATCCTGTCCAATTCCAAAGGCTTCTCTACTTCATTCATTTCCTCATATTATTTTGTTTTACTCCATGTATGACAGTGCTGTAGGAAAGGGATTGCTGCAAGTGGAACCATATTTTCTTATTTTATATGGCAAATCCATTGCACTTGCATTAAAACAGTGTTGCTGCAGCTTTGTAAGGATGACCTTGCAACCAGAACATTTTGCTGACAGTGATTTTTTTAGGCAACCAAATTTGCTAAATGTACAAAATGCAGGCCAATCACTCTTCAAGAGTCTTGACCTACTTTCCCCTTGAACCCATTCCAAAATAATAATAATAAAAAATAACCATGGGGAGAGCAGATTACACAGCTCTATAATTTCACTGATGGGAATGTGAATGCCATTAAAGCAAAAGTGCTTCCTGCTGGCAGGCCAAGTCTGTATTTGTGTGGTTGTAACTCCTCAATACTCATTCAGATTTTGGGAGAGAGACAAGGCCAGGGAAGGACATTTATGCTGACTTAAACATGGTCTTTTCTAATCAGTGGGACCTTCTATTGAATTTGTCTTTATTTGTCCGTGTAAAAATGCAGAGTATGGAATCTAGAGGTTTGGGGTTTTTTAAGAAGAATCCACTTTTCATTTTCACATGGCTTTAGCTAAGTTTGAAGAGCGTTTTTCTTACAAGAGTTTGAAATTCTAATTAATTATTGAGTCATTGCTGCTTAACTTGTATATTTTCATACAGCTGTCTTCCTGGATGTTCTCAATTTTGAAGCTTAAAAAGAAATGTAATTACATAATTATTGCGGATTTCTCCCTTTGTTCTGCCTTTTTCCATGTTAAAGTACTTCTTTATCTTTGGGGAAGGGGGGAGAGGGAATGTGCTCTGTGTTTAAAAGCAGACCTGGAGCCTTGCGCTTTTCAAGCCCCATGTGAGATAGACACAGGATGACTGTGTCAGTTCTGAAAGTATTTAAGAGCCCTGCTTTACTGGCAAAGGTATTAATGAGCTTTAAAAAGGGGCGAGGGAGTTGACAGGAAGAATTAATCCCTCCCAATCCTAAACAGAACTCCAGAAATGCTGCATTTCCTTCCTCCCAGCATCATACAAATTGTACGTTTTCAGTGTTCCACCCTTGCTTTAACCTCCCCCAGCTCCTCAGGAGAGTTATTCTGTCATTTCCAGTAGGGAGATGATTTGTATGAACCAGTTCCTTTTCATGATTAGATTCAGGAAATCAGCATTATAATCTGATGCTGGTTTGCTTTTGTCCTGGAAGTTGTTAAACTGAGTCATCTGGCAAAATCTAATCCCGTTTCTAACCATATACGGACATGTGTGGGCCAGAAAATGAGGCTGGGTGGTTTTGTATTGGTGCATTTGACAAATTCAACAGCCAGATCCTTTCTAGGATTTTAATTTTGCAAAGCACTTAGGCACAGAAAAGTAATTGCACACAGTCTCAGGAGGCTCTGTGTGAGCAAGGAATTGTCCTAGAAGCATGATGATTTGAACAGGAGTTCAAAAGGGTTTAAAAAATCATTTCTAGAAGGAAGATGCTTGCTCTAGTGTGGTAGTTCTCCTTCTGAATCTGTTTTCCACAGCTTGTATTGTCCTCCAGGTCTTAGCCCCAAAGAATTCTCTACTCAGCACAAATTGTCAGTTCTGCCTTTTATTATCATAAATCCTGCTTATGAATTGAAAAATGCCTCCTGCCATCTTCAGAGGGCACTCTGCTCAAAGCAAGCCCACAGGCTGTGGGACCTTGATGCCTCTGGTTTTAGCTTTTGTATTTTTCAGACTCTGTGCTGCTTTAGTGTGTGGGTCTGGGCTTCATATGAGGGGATGGTGAGCTCTGTGCACAGAGCAGGGAGACAAAACAATTCCTGCTCCAGCTGGGCACCAAGGACAAATGATCCAAATCTCAGCCCCAGAGCACAAACCCCGTGGGCTGGAGAGAGAAAAACAAGCAGGGTGGGACTGCCTGGGCTAAAGCTGGAATGGGACAATGAACTGCAAGGTGCAAATGGAGCAGAACTGATCCCAGGGACAGACCCCGGGAGCGCTCGTGCATTTTGGGGCCATTTTGGTTCATCTTGGGTGCAGCCCTGGCTGGGCTCTGGTGCTGCCCAAGGTGATCCATTGAGGCCTTTTAATAAATCCCTGCTTTATTCTGTAACTCCATCCAGCCTCTGTTCTCGGTCAGCCTTCACAAGACCCTCAGATTGTCCCTCATGTCCCACCCACTGTCCCCAGTCCCAGTGATGCCACAGGGCTGGCGCCTGCTCCTGGGGTGCTGGGAAGCCAGGGCTGCTTAAATTGTCTGCATCCCAAGCCAAAAGTCAGAAAATTATGAAATTCTAAGTGGGAACAAAGTCCCTGTGCCATCATCCCTGTTTCTTGTACAGCTTGATACAGCTCTGTGATGTTGCTGGCATGCAGGGAAACCACCCTGCCCAATTTGTAGGTTCTTTATTCATACCCCAATGAGTCCTGACAGCTTGGGAAGGCATTGAGGCAAAACTAAACTAAGGTTTGGCACAAAAACATCACTGAGCAGCAGGGTAGGAGTGCATGGGCTGTTATTTTTCATTGTTCCAAGATGTTTAAATGCAATCTGGAGTAGAAAAGTTGTTATGGTAAGCACCACAGTGTTAAATCTCAGCTATATCTCCCAGTTGCTGTGAGCCAAAGCCAAACTATGGATGTCTGGCTGACCCTCTAGATCTAAGGGCCCATAACTTGTTCTGTGGAGTCACTTTTCAAATAGATGGATATTCTCTATAGGGAAGGGAATGCCTGGTGCTCTGTAGGTATCAGATTGCTGCTGTCTTGATCTCTTAAATCCTTGTTTGACAGACAAGGGTCAGGTGAATTTTTGATTCCCATGCTCAGCGCTGAAGCTCTCATCCAGCTTTTGGCAATCTTCATCTCCTAACACCATGGAGTGGGATGTGGGCAATGAATGCACAGAAAAGGATGCTCTGGGTTTCAATAAACTTTTGATTATCTTCTCTACAGTGCTTGGTTTCAGCATTTAAATCCACTACAAAATTGACATAATCACATTTATGTCCATCCTCTGCAATTACTTTGGTGGTATTAAAACTCCACAATGGCAAACTTGGCCAGGGACAGGCTGGAAGTGCAACAATGACCCACATTTGGAGAGGAGATGGGAAGTCATGGGCTGATGTGGAATAGTGTTTTAAAAACCCCAGCTCACTGTGTTTATAAAATCTTGTAAGTGCTTAAATGCTTAGAACAGGACACGGATTTTTTATGATCCTTAGAAGGTCCAACTTCCATTTGTCTCTCAGTGACACCAGAAGTGTTCAGTCCATGTAAATAAAAGGTGATCTGTGTGGAATCAGTGCTAGGGAATCCAGTACTGGCCTGGCATCATCTTTAAAACATTTTTCACACTGTAATAGGGTTTGCTGTTCTGATGCACTGAAGGGTACATGTTGTATTTAAACAACAGCTAAAAAAAACCCCAGAGAACCTCCCTTCCATGAATTACCTATAAGGAGATAACATTTTGTCAGAGCTACTTCTATTTAGATGTCCTAAACCTTTAAGAAACAAGCTTAACAATTTTCAGCTAGTGGGACAGAATTCCAGAATTTTCTGTTTTATTTAAAAGAAATAATTCTCATGAGAACAAAAAGAACTCTACCTGTGAGATACGATTCCCATATTCTGCCTTCAGAATGTCACTTTCTTCTTGTTATGGACTTGGTAGGAAACTCTGCCCTTTCCTTTGAGTGACTCATGATGTAATGTCCTCACAGATTAGAAGCACGTATTGAGCAATGCTCTCGTGGCATTAAGTGAGGTTTTGCCCATTCTGTCACGTTTATCCTGGTGGAAACCTAACACTACACCACTTGTGCTAATGTTAGTGTGTTTAGGTCATTAGTGCAGAAAATCTTGCTGAAATTCATGTGTGGATGCACTTTTCCTTCATGTTAACAATGTGCTTTTTCATGTCAAAACTTTGAATTCTTACACCTGTAAATGTCATTGCTTAAAGCTGAGCATGAGAAGCACTTTATTAATGCCTCATTTGTATCTGTCAGAGATGTCCAAATGACATACAAGTGCACATTTATTTTAATATAAAAATGATCTTACCTGTCTGATCTGGAATTCAATATTCATAATATTTGCAGAATTGGACAAGATTCCTAATAATCTTGGTGAATAAAGGAGCTCTGCCATTGGACAGAAGTATGAATGTCCCATTTGTTTCTGCTTTGCATACTCTGTTTTTTCCTTTAAGCCATACAGAGACCATTTCAGTGGGATTTTATTTCAGAGGAGTGTTTCATATTTTGGGCTTCTGGTGCCCTGCCAATGTCAGAGGGGAAGGATGAAGTCACAGGCCTGATGCCTGTAGAAATGACAGCCTGCTCAGATGTGAAGTCATCATTTTCACATATGGATTCTGTTTGCTCATGCCAAGGGTATGGGACATGTTGAAGAGATATGGCCCCTACAGGAGTGTTGGGAGCAACTAACTCTGGCTCAGTTATGTGGCAATTTCCCTCAATAACTGTGAGATGCTGAAATAATTAATGGCTCAAACATTGTTAACATCACCAAGGGACTGGGCACTGCTTCTTTCCTGAGTTGTAGAAAACTCAGGAAAGAAGCAAAATAATGATCAAAGATATCAAAACCTCCCCAGATCTTTTCCTGAGGCCTTCCATCAGGTAAAACTCCCCCCAGGGAGATACCTGGTAAAAATCCCATGGATTCCTGAACATCCATTGAATTCTGTTTTCCTCGGGACAGCTCTGCCACTGCCTTAAGGGAGAGGCATTACCCTGTAAGGTTAAAAGTGGATCTATGCAATCCCAACCCCAAAGACTTCAAAGGGGCAGACTTCAAACAAAATTTTGAACTATTTCAATTGACATTCTCGTGGGGTTTGTTGGCTTTTTTTTTTTTTTTCTATTGTAGCAACACCCAAAGAGGGAACTTCATCGTTCCGGTAATCTTTATCAAAGTGAAATTTTAGAATTCATTGGCACAATCCAGTTCCCAAATCTCTGCTGCCACTTGAGAGGCTCTGGGGACCCCCCTGGCTCCAGCTGCCAGGTCAAAAGGGTCTCCTGGAGGTCTTGTCTCACATCTGCCACCCTCTGGGTAACATCTGAGATCCTCGGGATGTCTCAAATGACACCAGTGCCTCTGTCAGGGGAGCTGAGCTGAATTAATTGTGTCTGTTAATAGACACAAACCTCAATTAACATCTTCCCTAAAAACACATGGAGTAATTAGAGTTTGGATTTGAGCTTGTGCAATAAATTCATCCTCAAAAAGAAATACACTGGGTTTTTTTTTCCTTAATGCTTTCATTAGCTGATTTTTTAGAACATGTAATTCAAATCTCTTCATTCGGAGATTTATCATTTTTACCTATTTAACTATTTATTACCTTAACAAATCAGGTGTTATTTATATGATTTGTTTACAGTTCTGAAATTCATAAACAGCCATAATTTTGATTGACTCACTCCAGTACATTTATGTCCTTGTCAAATATCCACTTGGAATATCTGTACATAATTGCATGAAAACAGCTGTTATTTTCAAAACAAATATAGTCTTTTTTCTGCATAAAATACATTTTTTATAAAAGGTTCAAAGTGACAGAAGCCAAAAGGATGACACCAAAATGCTTTTACTTACAGAATCATCCAGCGGAAGCACTGACAGGAGGAAGACACTTATGAGCCTTAAATTTACTACCTTTCCTGGATTAATGATTGAAGTGAATGTTTGACATGTTGTTAATTGTTCTGCTGTGGGGAGGACAGCTTTGAACTGTTTCCTTAAAGCACAAAATAATTGCTATTAAGAGTTAAGCAGCTGCTGTTAGGATGCAAGTTTTTCTTGAGAATTATTTGGTAGATTGGATGGATGAAATTCTAAATCTGTGTGTAACTGAAAAGAGAATTTGGATAAATATTCAGCTTATATTTCTTATCATAAAAACATTAATATGAATAACATGATAAAATCATGTTTAAAATTAGCCAGGGGAGATATTATGTGAGTTTGAAATCACTCAGTATCTTGAGACATTAATATTGACTAAAATCAACTCACACTTTCACTTAATTCCAGATTCCTGTTTTCAAAGCTAGAGCAGTTGAATCAGTGTAATGAGAAAAATTAATAATCCTTTGCAGAACTTATTTTTCCTACTACAGCAATGCAAATTTTGCCTGAAGCAAAAAAAATTGCCTGAAATAATATGCCTCAGACCTGCTGAATTCCTTTATTTGGGAAGTAAATACTGAATGTATTTTTGGTGAAGTCAAAATGCATAACTTTTTATTTGCCTAAACTTGAGATGAAGCAAGTACAAAATACAAAAAAAAATATCTGATCTGAAAATATTTTCCCTCAATTTCTACATTCAGGGCACCTTCGAATCTTTCACCAATATAATATTTTTTTTATATTAGTACTAATTTTTTTTTTTGGGGGGGGGGGGGATAAAATCCAGATCTCCCCACCATTTCTTTTTACCCACTCATGGAGTGTGTCTCACCCTCAGCTTTTGTCCATGCCCTCATCCAGATCTGGCTTCAAATGTTCCTTTCTCCTCTTGTGAAAGCACAGAAAACCCCAGGAATGGATTTTTCTGCTCCTTTTCCCAATAGCATCCAATTCTTGGCTGTCCCCAGCCCTTTACAAGTTGTCAGGGGGGGTGGTTTTGTGTCACACTCTTTGGAAGAATCAGAAAAGCACTGAATAGTGTAGGTTGGAAAAGATCTCTGGAGGTCTTTTAGTCCAAACCCCTTCCCAAGGCAGGGCCACCTACAGCATTTTGAGAAATGAAATTTCAACAGTATTGCTTTAAAATGCCATTTTTCACTGCCAGGCAAATGGGGTTTGAATTCCAAAGCAGATCTTCCAGGATTGGACTTTTCCTCAACATTCTGAGGAGCAGCCATAACAACGTGGGGAAGTTACCCAGTTTGGACCAGAGCTCCCCGTGGACTTCAAAAAAAGGGATCTGGAAGAAGCACTGCCCACTTAACATGAGGCCCACAATGTTTCCTGAGTTGAAAAATGAAAAGTATTTTGGCTATGCATCTGAATGAAGGTGGGAGGAAGATTGTGTTTCAAGAGAAGGAGTTTGTTTTTATTTCTTTATTTCTCTGCCTGTGTTATAGCTATTAAACCCTGATAAACTGATCTCATTTGCACTGATTTAGGTTCTTAGCTTAACCAGTTAAACAGATTTGATTTTGGCAGCAGCCAATATAATTCCCAGAAAGAAGGATCTGAAGCAAAGCCCTATGTGTAATAATTTCAACTGTTTTAAGAAAATCCAATCTCGTTTCTAATCTATAAACCAGATTCTTTGTGACTTTTTTTTAAATACAACTGAAGTTCCCTTGCTTTGAAAAAAGGAGTAAATTACCTTTTCCACCTTGAAACAGAAACCAGCATGAAGAAAGGTGGGTCTATTTTAGGCAAACAAAGCCAAATTTCTATGCATGTATTTAATCCCTCTGCCAAATGTGCAAAGATAAGACAGTGGAAGCTTCTCTTCAGCTCCAGGTCCATTTTCCTCTGTCTCACATTTCCACATTCCTTAAAGGAAAATTTTTCTTCCTATTGTAGGCAAATTCCAGCTCTGTACAGGAGGCTCACCTAAGGCTTGTCATGCTGCCTAAATTCTGCTGAAATCCTCATTGTGGGGAGGGAATTTTTCAACAGATCTTTTGTTTGCCCGGTGAATTTTGCCTTGAGTTAATATTTTGTGCCTGAGACTGAGTATTGATCAAAGTGTTTAATGGACTGAAATCTTGTGTTCCAATTGCAGTCAGCTACAGCCAAGTACATAAAAATGCAAATCATATTTTTATAGTATTTGCAGTATTTTGGCCTAGTTTTCCTGTAAAGTACTGAGAATTGAGAGGGGGGAAAAAAGGAAAATATTTTCACTGTTTCCAGTTAATGTAGATTATTTAAAATGTGCAATTTGGAAAATTTGTGTGATAAACTAATGATGGCCTTTTTGAACAGTTAAGATGGTCTCACGTATAAAGAAGTTTTTTTATTTAAAAACCACCTTGTTTCTTGTGTAGTTTAAGGTTAATTCTTCTGGTATAAATGATACCTTTCTGATTTTTACAGACACTGTAATTAAGCATTACACTAATGAGACTGCTCACAGTCAGATTTCATCAAGAGTACACCAAATTTTCAAGCTTAAAGCTTAATGAGCCATCCCATTTTCAACATCTATATGTTAATTATCAATTATGTCCCTCTCAAGTAAGCTGCTTGTGACAAGCCATGTTCCTGAAGTGCTTTAAGATATTTTTATGGGATGTTCATCTGTTCTACTTCAACCCCACTGTCTTGCATAGAAAACTGATGTGAACTCAATTTTAATGAGTTTATAATGAAAAATACATGTACATATAGTAGAGGCCACTACTTGGCTCATTAAGCAGTCAGGGGATTTTGTTCTGGGCTGTGGAGTCACTGTGCTTTATTTATTCTTTTGGCCTCTGGTATTTTTGCTGCTCCAGCCTACTTTTTATTTTTATTATATTTAAGTCTCCAGTTCACTGGAATACAAACTCTGCAGGTTATAGTGGATGGCCAAGGATGATTAATGGTGTGTGTTAGCTTTGGAGGGGTTTGGGATGCAGATATAGTGCAGACTGTGGTGCTTTGTGGAATTTTAGTTTGAAGTGCAGCCTGCCTGCGTCCTCCACACATTGTTTGATGGTTGTCACTGATTATTCACATCTATTGCAGCTATCACATTTTTACTTTTATTCCCCATTTTGTAGTGCTGCAGAACAAAAATGCACTTCAACAAAAAGTTAATTCTGTCCTTTATGTGCTTTTGAAATGTGAGGTTAATTAGCTGTGTTTGCTATGAGGACAAATGAAATTGGACAAGTTTATTAATTATGCTTATTCTATAAGCTTCACCTAGTAAGGGCAAATTCTACAACCCTCATTTCCTTATAGATCTTTGTTTATTTTTATGGGGATATTGGTGCAGCTTAAGGAAAGAGATTTTCCAGAGATATTAAATCCTGCAGCTCTTATGGACTCCAGTGGCGCTATGGAGAGCTTAGCAAAATTAACTTTTGTGTGTTGGGTACAGGAACCCAATTCTAGACATATTTTTAAAACTCAGAGTCCATGATATTGATCCTTTGGGATAATTATTATTGGAGGATAGCGATAAGGGACTTGGTCAAATAACAAACTTTTTACATCCAGTAAAGGGGTTTATGACTGCTGTCATTTTTTTCATATATCCTTATATAAATTCACTAAAAAGAACTTTTCTGGAGTAAGATTAGGCACAGAACAAATTTTGTCTAATAAATGTATTTAAGTCATATCATTTATTACAAGTTTGCAGAAGAAAACAAAAGAGAACTTTTATGATTTGAGATATTCTTGTGATATCTTCTGGGAGGTATTTTTGTCCAAGGGGGAGGCACTTGAGTTTATCACCTTAATTTAATGCATAATTAATTGTTTCTGTGTTGATCTGAAGATGATCTGTTCATGCACAGACACCTTCTGGTCTGGCATCCCAGGATTCTTCTTGTCCAAAGAGCATGACACAAAAATGCATTGTGAACAGATTATTTCCCCCCTTCCTTAAATTCTTCTCTGCATTCCTAGTCTGTTCCTTGAATAACATATTAAGATCTTTCTGACACAGCCTGTTGCTCTCATAATCCCATTTTGTTTTTGGACCTCAGCACTGCTGAAGTTTCAGCACAGTCATCACAAGTAACATCAGCAGCATGTGGTAAGTATTGTCCTAAATTCAAATAAAATAACATTTTTAAGATTTTTCCTTGAAGCATTTTTGGTATTTCTATTTTACAGACAGAAAAAGTGATGGATTATATTAGAATTGGACATGAAATATCCTCCTCATGGAGTTTGGCTTTATGCTCTCTTAATTTAAATCCATCATTTTGAAAAGAATGATGAATGGTAGAGGCCATATTTGCTGATCTACCAGAGATTTTTTTAACAACTTTGGCTTACGTTACAATTTGTGAAATTAAACTTTAATGGATTTTAGATTCAAAGGGATATTGGAAAAGAAGAAATTATTTGTACTGGAAGAACTTTACCCCTGGTTTCTGGGAAACATCCCCTCACTATTGTACTCCAGCCCTGGATACACCAATTTTTCTTTTCTTTCTCATTTTATGAACCACCTCCCACACTTCAGTGTTTGCCTATGCTCTTCTACAATGTGGGTGTTATGAAAACCTATAAGCTTTGTCTGGGTTAGAGGCTGCCTTAAGGGTCAACATTTTTGAGGGAAGTATTTCTCAGATGCCAGCATCCAAACGTGGGCAGGGATGTCAGTAATTTATCACTTCCTACAGGATGCTCAGTCTTTTAATTGGTTAGTGACTTGAACACATGGACCAGAACATATTCCACTTGATTGGAGCATGCAAACACTTGGAAAATCTGGTGGCAATATTTTGATTTTTTATGCCCTGTCTGACAAACACTGGAGGACCTTGATTTTCAGAAAAAAAAAAAAGCTTTTCTTAAAGTGTTTCAGAAGTACATGCAAGGTCCCTTATCAGCAATTATCAAAATTAATTAATTTATTAATAATTAATTTTAAAAAATTATTTTTCAAACTATCAATTGTAAGTGCCAGTGACTGTTGTGATATTTGTGAAAATATTTATTGCCACAAAGAAAAATTCTGTATTTTGCAGCTGCTCTTAAAAATGGAAAAATGGATCCAGCTCTCCTTTTACCTTCACCATAAAACCCACATTTTCTCTCAGTCTAAGAAGTATTTGTGTTCAAGGTAAAAGACCAAGAACATCACCAGTCATAGCCTACAGTATAAAATGAGCAAATTATCTCTGAAAGAAGAACATAAATTATTTGATTTTTGGTTTGCTCTGTTGAAAATCATGCAGAGTCAGAAAAATTGGCTGCATTAACTAAGTCTGGGACTACATTTATGTTTGTCTTTGTCTATGAACATGGGAATGAAGAAAGGCCACTGTTTATTGCCATGTTTTCACTGAATGCTGGATTTTTAAGATGTTAGAAGATGTCAGTGCTTAGCTAAGATCCCAAAGATTAGCAGGGAGAAATGGGGGTTATATTTTTCATGTTTCTGCACAGTGTAGTTGGAGTTGATTGCCAGTGGCCTGGCCTCATCCCTTTGGGATTTTTTGATTTATTTCCAAACCCACTGCACAGCCTCTCAGTCTCTGAACTATGCCAGGCCCCAGAGAGCTTTAACTCCTCCTTCTGAGCAGCAAACTTGGTATTGGATAAATATGTTTTGCAGCCTGTGCAAAAGCACCTCCTAAGTCCTAAAAGGCAGGAGGTATTTTGATAACCAAAGTGAGGAAAATACAAGAAAGCTTTAAATAAACCAGGAATTGCTGGCAACCCTCAGTGTGTGTCAATTCTAAAGCCCATTATACCTTACAGAAATGACAGCACACATTGGAATTGCTCTCTGTAAACTCAGGACTCTTGTTTATCCTTTAAATTCAACTGATGTGACCAAAGAAGGACTGATGTTGGTGTTTCAGATTTTTTGGGACTGAATTATCTTTTGGCAGCCCTGAGATTTATTAGGACTCCTGGGTCTCATTTACTTGAGGACTTGCTTAGCACATACCTTAGTTCTTTTCTTTCCCTCTGTGCTTCTAATTAAGCTGTCAACAATTTATCTCCAGGAGATAGCTGAAGGCCAGGACTTCTTTTCCTTTCCAACATAATATTTCAGGGAAAAATAAAACTATATCTCTATTTATAATTCCCTTTTGTTTTCCCACCATCAGCATTCATATCCCCTGCAATTTCAGAAGGGAAAACTGGGAGAAATTGGAAAAGTCATGTTGTGACTCAGTAACAAAGTTGTTGGGGTTTAAATTAATGCACTGGCATCCTTAGGCTGGGACTGGTTGGGAAATGCCAGTGAAGGGGGGGTTTGGATAAAATGGGGATATTTCTTGACCAATTAATCAGGAAAATTGTTTGAGATATCATTTTATAGATGATATTGAAAAAGGTAGATTGCTGAGATATGGAGAGGTGTGGTAAAGATGAAGAAATCAATTTAAAAAGAGATCAAATTTAAAAAAGAACATGAAGTACAGAGTGTGCATTTTTACAAAAAAAAAAGTGAGGATGCACATCAAAATAATAATAATATTATATAAATCAGTTATTTCTCTTTCTCCCTCTCTAAACCAAGTAGTGTCAAGTGATCTGAATATCAGTAGAATTCTCTTTTCAAAACCATGTTCAAATCCATCTCTTTCCACTGCTGTCATGTCCTACTGTCATGTGTCACAAACTAAACTTCAAAAAAGGATGTAGGGCACACAGGGGACAGCACAAAGGAGTGTATAAGGAAGTGAGTGATTTTACCTGACCTTTCATGACATAGATTCGATAGGCACTACGTGTAGGGGGTGCCTTTACTGCAGGGACTCCTCTCCTGACACAAACAGTGGAATTCTGAGCAGCTGAGTCACTGAGGAAACGGGGCAGGTTTGGAGAGCGGATCCCTGGCCATTGACGTAGATGTGAGAATAAAAACATTTGTGTTTTATGGGAAGAGAACATCCTAAGGAGAGGGGTGGGAAGGAAATGCAGCCCAAGCAGGAGCACACAGCACGTCCATCTCTGGCCTGGCTGGCCCAGGGGCTCAGGGCATGCCAGATATTTTAATTTAAACCCAAGCAGACCATTCAGGCTGGGTTCTGTAACCTGGTAATGGTGCATTTTGGTTAATGGGACATTCTGACACATTCTCTCTAACTCCAGCAGGAAAACTAAGTCACTGGGAAGCAAAGACACTCACCCACAGCCTGCCTGTGTAAAATCTGTGAGACTGCACTTCTACCAGCTGAGAGCTTCAGATTTCCCTGAAGGCATAAAGAGATTTTTGGGGAGGAGATAGCAATACCCACAGGAGTGAAAGGAATAACAAGCATGATTTTAAAATATTAATATTGATCCTTACAAATACTTATTTCTCTTTATATATCTGCAGCAAACGGTAAAAGATAGCAAAAGGTTTTTGACAAAGTCACTGGGAGTATTCAACAGCTCAGGGTATTAGCCCCTGTTCTGAATTTGAGCACAAGCATTAAGCTCAGATTTTGGGAGGAGGCAATTGGAAATAGTTGCATTTCTTTGCCCACTCCTGGTCAGCCCTTTCCAAAAGCACCACATTCCCTGTCACAGGATGTGTAGGAACAATGTTCAGCTTCCCCAGCTGAAAACTGCCTGAGGGTTTTGTGCTGGCCCTTGCAGCAGCAGCAGCAGTGTTTATGTGCTGAATTGCCACTGGATGAAAGATAGAGAAGAAAAAGTTTAGACTGGCAAAATCCTGCCTTCAATATGCAAGTTAAGATAAAATATGTTTTTTACAAGAACAGTTAGACAAAAAATAAGAGAGGAATCAGTTACTCTGGATTGATTTGTTTAATTACTTCAGACAATGGGGCTCCTTTGTGTTTTTCTGTTTTCCAGTGGCCCAATTCTAAAGCTTTTAAAAGAATTGGAGAACTTTCAGGGATTTTATTTTTCATATAATAGTGGGAAAATGTCCAAAATGTCTCAGTGTTTCTATAGAATGAGACACAGGCTGAGGGCTGAGACTATTGAAAGTACTTTTCAAAAGAAAACCTTTTCCCTTTTTTTTTTTTTTTTTTTGCTTCCTTTTATCTTTTGCGATTTTTTTTTTATCTCACTCCTATTCTCTATTGTGCAGCACCTAGTTTTTGGATAAGGTCTTATAAAAACAGCTATCTATCCCTAATGCTTATGCCCAAGTTTGTGCAAGGCAATTTTTTTCCCCTTTAGCTGCTCCAAAACACAACTCAGGTGCTAAGTGAAGGAGACAGGGGTGCAATCCCTGTCTGGTTTTGAGGACCTTGATATGGAACACACAGGGAAAATGGAGATTGCAATTGTGTTTACTCGGGGCTGGTGGTTTTCAGGAGGGTTTCAAATCTTCTGTCCCTTGGCATATGGGCTGTACCCTTTCCATCAGACAGGTGGGCAGTGCTCCCCTTTCCTTGCATGGAAATGATCCTGGCCCTGCAGCTCCAGGAGAGGATCTGGCAGCCCTGCCTGCCAAATTTCTGCATTCAGGGATAGCAAGGCATTAAAAAAAATAAAGACCAGCAGAACTGGATTGAATTAAATCAATTAAACTACTGCAGAACACAGGCAGTGATGCTGATGCACACATGTTAAATGATTCATTGACTTCTTGCTGTGACCCCACTGACATTTGCAGCTCTGAAACAATGATTTCTCATACTGATATTCAGAATGAATTTCCCAGAGCAGCCCAGCCCATTTGTTGGCTTTAATGACACCTGTTCAGGAAAAGCTGAACTCTTTATTGTGCTCTGAGAGCTTCATTCAGAGTCCATGCAAGCAGTTCCTCAGCAGGAAAGACCACTACAAAAAATAAATATATATATATTCCCTTAGTTTCACCTTTTCCTCACTTTTTTTCTGTTTGGTCTTGGCCTACAAGTTGTTCAAGTTCTTTTTAGAGGAAGAAAACTGGTTTATAGAACATGTGGATGAAGCAGCCTATTGTAAATCTTAGTTTTAATCTCATGGTAATGTGAATCTTTACAGTGGATGAAGACTCTTAATGTGTTGGATGATGGACACCAACAGTCCACAGGCTGAGACAGTGTACTGAAGGAACAGAAGATTTCTCAGAATTTATTTGTAGTAGAATTAGAGCATTTCTGAGGGGAATTGAAAAAAAAACTACCTTTGCTTTGCAGTTGTTGCATCTTCCTGTAGGCCTTTTATATTGTACAGTCCTGCAGCAGTGGGAATAAAATATTTATAACCTAAAGACCCCTTTGACAAACTTCTTTATCTCCAAAACTAGTTTTTTCCCTTGAGATGGCCATGATAATGTTATTTCACTGCTCTATTCACTCCAATGGTATCCCATAAAAATTGTTCCTGCCTTAACACACTATTTAAACAGTGTTGTATTTTGTTCATAGAAGCAAAACCCTTTCTTCCCCACAGGGAGGAAGGAGTTTTTACCTGGTTTTCCAGCCAGGATTCCTGAGCACTCAGTAGATGTTGGTGCTGTGGTTGGGTTTGTAAGAGTTTTAGACGGGGCATGTGGAGCTTTGTGCTGGATGCCAGGGGTGAGTGAGGGTGAGCTGGAACAGTGGTGGCATCCAAGGATGTTGGATTTTGGATGTTGCTGCTGCCAGTTGGATGCTGCACTGAGCAGCAGAGATGCTCACAGCTGGCACAACTGCAGCTCTGTCTTGTGGATACAGAAATAAATTGTTGGCATTTGTTTTGGCCTCCCAAAATGAAAAAAAAATAGTTTAAGCATTCTGAGCCCTCCTGAGACTTCCAGAATTTGCTTTTTCATCTGGATACTTTCCCCTTTAAAGCTCCTTTTCTCCCCATAGCATGCACATTTTTCAGCAGCTAATATTTTCCTTTGCATAGCTATATATACTCCCTCTCCCCACGTGCTAGAGAAACACGTGCCCAAAGTGAAACCACACTCACCATTTCACTCAAACTCCTCTCCATGTGCATCTGCTTCTCATTAGATTTTCCCTCTGCTGTACACACAGACTTTCCATTAAGAAGTGTCATTACATTAGTTTGTGTTACAGGATTATTTTTCAGTCAGCTGTGCACCAGTGAGGTGACCAAACACTTCCTTTGGAATTTCATGTGGGGTTTTGAAGACAGAATTGGGCCATTTCCTTTGTCAAAAGCACCCAGACATGTAAATTCACACATCAAAGAAAGCACTTCTAACCCATGTTTTATGCAAATATTGGGCTGACATTTCCTAAATATAATGGATGTGTGATGTGGTTTGTACCTGTCCTCAGCATGCAAAAAGCTTCTCTGTGTGAATACACAAGTGGGGAAACAAATACAGTCTCTTTACCTATGTCTGCCTGAGCTCTGCATCTGTCCCCAGGTTCCCTACTGAAATGTATTTAAACACCTGCACAACTCTGGTTGGGAAGCATTTCCTCACTCTTACCACGTTTATAATTTTCTAAAGTCCAAAATGATTTACCTATAATGGAAAACAAAATTTTCTGCGTAACAGCAATCAGGTTAAAAGGATATCCAAAGGACCAGCTCAACTAATAAAATCCGTTTACTTTATGGAGTAATAATGTAAATATCAAAATATAGTTATAGGTCATCAATGCCACAATATTGAAGGGAGCCTGCAGACCTTACTTAAAAAAACAAAACTAAAAACAAAAACAAAACCCTCATAAAGAAAAACATAAACAAAACAAAAAGAAAACCACCACCAAAATGGTATTTTATATTTATACCATTTTATAATTTACATTTTAACATATAGGCATTTCTGGAGGAAGCTGTGATACCTGAGTTAAACAAAAAGAGGGGGAGAAGGCAAAAATAAGCCTTGATTTAAACATTCATTGAAAATAAATTATGGCAAAGAGCAGTGTCAGAATGCGCAATGGTGCTTTGGGATTAAATTCGGTGATCACTGGACCATCAGCAAAATTCATCATTGCCTTGCTGCCTGTAAATAAAATAGAGAGAAAAGGAATAAAACACCTTTAGAAATTTTTCTTTAAGGTAATTTTTTAGGCTTTTTATTCATACTAATATTCTCCTCAAATTTACTGAATGTAGATTCACATCACATTTATTGGAAGTTTTCCCTTAGAACTGTTAATTGGCTAGGAAATAACAGACCTTATCAACACAATTGAGTTTTAAAAATCATGCTTAATCTTCACTATGTCTTTCTTTAATAAAACAGATATTTCTTACAAATAATTGCAGTAAATTTGGGATGCATTTGCCAGTGAATTAGAGGTGATTTTTTATCTCTGCCCTCTGCAGGAAGGTGTTACATATGAAGGCCAGCATATAAAAATTCAAAGCTGGATATTTTTTCATTCATCTGAAGAATGAAAACTAAATGAAGTTTTTATAATTACTGGACAGAACAAAATGTTGAAGATCAAAATGAAATATAATGTTTGCTTATAAAATTTGCCACAATCTGCACTTTGAAACTGTACATGTGAAACAGGAAGGTTATTTCAAGGTAATTCTTAAGTTGGTTTGCATAATTTTAACATTTTTTAATATCTAATACTTCAGTAGGTGGTGCCATAAATCCATGTACAGTTGTGCTAAGCCAAAATTCACTAAAGTGTAGTAAAAAGTAATGACTCATAATTTCAGGAATGGCAACATTCAATCCAAATTTATTGTGCTCATGAAAAAGCAAGTCCACAGAGTCAATTTTCAGAGTTTTGAGTGAGTTCTTGATATAAAGAAACTGCAGAATCTTGTAGGGAACTGGTCATTAGGCTCAAGTTTTACATAAATGTTTGAGAATTGTGCTGACTGTGCCTGGAAATGCTGATTTGCTGAGTAAAGTCATGAGCCCTCAGCAGACTCAGCATTTCCTTTAAAAGGTGCTGACTCAGAAGTCTAAAAGGCTTTGAACAAAGAGAATTCCTCGTTGCAAAATATGTGCAGGGAAACCACACATGGTATTTTACACATGGAAATAGAAGAAAATGGTAGGGTGGCACTGTTGAGGAAGCAATAAAACTACATTTAAAAGGCAGTGAAAATCAACAAGAGAATGGGATAAACTCAGGGTTCTCAGAAACTGCAGAAAAAACAAGATGAATGCAGGACAAATGCAGTACATGGATTTTCTTGGACATATCACCAAAAGCTTTGGATTTGACTTTAGCAGCTCCACAAGTTTGCTGGGTACCTTTGAAAACAGAACTTCAGATGTAAACCAAACGGTATTTCTATGGCTTGACTAATCGTGGAACCTATTATCTTGGATTTTATTAAATCCAGCCACCTATCATATCTCCCTATATTTATGGGCAGGTGTATATATAAAAATATGTCTGGATGGATGGATGGATGGATGGATGGATGGATGGATGGATGGATGGATGGATGGATACACTCAGAGGTGTTTTTTGGGCTGCAAAACATCCCTCTAATATTATAGAAGTTGTTTCAGCCTCCTGCTAGGCCAGTGCCTCCGTGTCTGAGTCAGTGTCTGCAAGACACTTTCTGAACACAGGATTTAGGGCCAGCTCCCCAACAAGCACCACTTTGTAGGATTTGTGCATGTGGCCCAAAAGAGCATCAGTGAAGGTGTTAAGGGATTTCTGCTCTACACTTTGGCCTTTCAAGCTGAGGCAAATCTGTGGGTTTTGCTTTGACTTTTATTAGTTAACTGCAGGTTAAAGTGAAGGTCTCACTAGTTCAGTCCCCTGAGGAGGTGGGTGGAGAGTGTGCAATTTTCTTTCCAGCTTCAGGATGACAAAATCTGGTCCTCCTGCAGATTTGTTCTCATCCTCCTCAGAGGCTAAATCTGCTGGGAAAGATCTGAATCCCATTTTCATGCACTTTTTTGTAGGTCCTCTGGCCATAGGCACTCAAGTAGAGCTCCTGTGTGTTCCTGTGTATATTTGGGGGATGGAGGGGAGGTGAAATAATTTGCATGGACTCAGGCAAATAAATGTAAAAACTGTGCAAGGCCAAGTATCCAGGTGCTGGCTGCCAGGCAAAAGATGTAACACATCAGAGAATTCTTGAAGTCTCTTTATTTTTCTTTTGGAGCAATTGTGTCATTACAAAATACCTATAAGCTTGATTTAAACAAAATTCCAATTTTGAAATTGCCAGGATGAAAATTACCTGGGTTTTTTTCAATCCAGAAGTACTAAAAGAGTCTTTTCCTTAGAAAATTTGAAAATTCTGGTGCTGGTCCAACTGAAAAGTATTTTCTTTCTGTTTGCTGAGAACTGCCAGTGAATAGAGTACACGTGTCAGAACTTTGGATTTTCATACAGTGGATACATGCCTGAAACAGAAATAAACTTATGAGTTAATAAGATCATATAGAAATAAAAATGGAAAAATAGTAACATTCAGCCACAGCCTGAGGCCCTTCCCTCTCCTCCTGTCCCTGTTCCCTGGGAATGGAGCCCAACCCCCCTGGCTGTCCCCTCCTGTCAGGAGTTTTGCAGAGCCACAAGGTCCCTCCTGAGCCTCCTTTTCTCCAGGCTGAGCCCCTTCCCAGCTCCCTCAGGAGTTTTCCAGCCCATTCCCAGCTCCATTCCCAGCTGCATTCCCTGCCTTGGACACCCTCCAACCCCTCTATGTCCTTTTTTCAGTGCAGGACCCAAAACTGGACACAGCCTTCCAGGTGGGGCCTCAGCACATGGGGATAAGCGAAGAAGGTCCTGCAAGAGCCTCAGAAAAAATTCTTCCTAATGGAGAATTAATGAAGATAGAAGAGAAAGAAATCTCTAATGACTTTGTCCTTGTGTTGCTATTTGCCTTTAAATCCATTCTCTTGGCTTGAAGTAGGAGGAGCACCATCTCTGAAGCATCATGAGCCTGGTCCTTGGTGCGGCTGTGACCAAATTTCTCTCTGCCAGTGCTCACTGAGGCTGTGCTGCTGTGATGCCAGCCTTTTGTCCTTTCTGTAATGTGATCTGTATGTGGGCATTTCCTTCTCTATGGTGAAAACATGTGTTTTTCTGTGCTAGCAGGAGTAAAATCCACATTGTGAGAGTGCTAGCAGTAAATTGCTTGGATTTGCCCAGGCATGTCCCTCTGACTCAGCCCAAACATTGACAGTGACAAAGCTGTATTGGTTTGCAGGCTTCACTTTTGAGCAGAGGAAATCCCACTCTTCTGACTCTGAAATGTGATTCCATTGGACTCGAGAGCTCAGAGAGAAAATACTGCTGGTTCTGAGGGTGTTCAGCTGGAAAAAGCCTGGACCTGTGTGCTGGTTTGACAGGGAATTGGGAAAAGAACTGTTCCTTTGCAGGGAGAATTCAGCCTGCTGCTCACATGGATGCTCCTCAGTAGCTCTTTAATAGGTAGAGAAATAAAGTGGAGATCAAAGTATTGCTGTTATTTTCTATATACCTAAACTATGTAAGCATCTGTTATTTCACCTTTTTTTTCTAACATGAGGACTTACACTAAAAATATCAAAATCTAGTAAATTTTGGGAAAACTGCTTCCAAGTCTAGTTTCACAGGGAGGCATAAACCAACTCAGGAAGGCCATAGCACCTGATTTTGAATAAAACTCTTTTATTTAATATTCTGACAAGTTCTGCTTACAAATAACTGGGATAATACATTCATAAGTCACTATTTACTGATCATTCTGTGACTGTAGGCTAGGATTTTAAAAGAAAGATAAGGAAATTTGACTCCTGTTTGACCAGAGTGGAAGTTAGGCAGCAGGATAGCTTGTTCCCATGGGAAAACTGAGTGATAATACCCACCTTCAAATGCCTCTGAGTCACTATTTTCACATCCAGTCCTCTGTTATAATAGAAATTAATGTGTCAATATTCTTCCTGGCTCAGCAAGGCTTCCTGGAAAATGTGGGTAAATTATCTCCTTTCAGTTTCTTGCCCATTGGGTTGTTGATCCAGGTGTTTTCTTTTCTTCTCTTCCTTATGTTTAATTTATGAAAATTTCCAGCAGTCTGGAGGGGGCATGGCCATCACCTGGATGTTATTTTATACGACCTCATGTCAATTTTGGGGATGGAGGAGTGAGTGGTCCCTGACAGGTTGTGTAATGTGGTAAGAAATTCTGTGAATTGTTCATCTCTCATAAGAGAAAAAAAGAATGTTTTGCATTTAAGAAGTTTGTTGCAGTTGGTACTGTAAATTTTTAAGCTCTCATAGTCCACACCTTGAGAAAGAAAAAGAACAGAAAGGAAGATTTTTCCCTGTGAATACAAGTTGTGAGTGGTAGAATTAGTAAAGTCTCAATGTGACTTCAGAAGTCAGAAAAATTGAAATCTATGCACAGAACTCAGGAAATTATTTTTTTCCTGGTCCCAGAAGGGTCAAGATTCACCTCATTTGACCTTGGCTGTTTATCAAATATAGTCAATATCCTAACCAGGAATCCCAGGCTCATTTAACTGTCAGAGGAGGACATGAGGATATTTTAGGATTTCCTTGACCAGTTCTGGATGTTTACTACAGGATGAGATGTGTAGTGGCCTATATCCCATTGACTGGGTGAAGTCAGAGTGAATCAAACTACCTTCCCTTTAAACCTGCTGAACAGGTCAATGAGAGTGAACTAAAAGTAAAATAACATTATTTGCTGAATTTACTAATCTCATCTGGAAGCAAGAAATATGCAAATGCTGCTGGTGACAGCCAAATATTATTGCTTCAATAAGAACTTGTCAAGCCTTTGATCTTCACTTATGTCACCAACAAAATAAGAGTGCCTTTTGAAATTTACATGAATGATTGAGAGACTCAAGTCCCCTGTAATGAGTGAGGTTGTGACTCTGAAGAAGAGTTCAGGGTGCCTACAGAGGGTTCCTGAGACATGCAGGACCAGGAAAAGAGTAAAAATGCTGTAATCTTGCATAAGTGCCATGCCAAATAATTCTGGCTAAAGGGCAGCAACTCATAAGGTAAAACAAGTTTGGCCCCAGGGAAGAAAATCTTAGTACCCCAATTTGTGCTGCAACACCTTTGCATGGATTTTGTTTTTAAATATGTGCATAAACTCTTTTTTCAACAGAGTATTATGGACAGCCTTGTAATGCACTCATATATTGATTTTGTTTCACCTCAGTTTATTAGTCAGCATGGCAGAACATGGGCAGGGCAATGAAAATACCACTGACCAAGCAGCACCTTGGTATTTGTTGTTCCCTGAAAGTTGCTTTTATTACATACCATTGGACTCCCATTTTTTCCTTTTAAGTATGTGTCCTTTTTAGAGGAACAGCAGTAAACTTGGTTTTTTCCACTTACACTTTAAAGCTCTCTGTGTTTAATAAGAAATGGTCATTAATTCTTCTCTGACTAACACTGTGGTCCCTGACTTCCTGTAAAGAGCAAATAAAACCCTTGGGCTAAACTGTAAAGTATTTAATTTCATTGGAGACATCATTTTAGTGTTACTCAGGGCAAGGTTTAGTCTGTTGAAAGAGTGAACCTCTGGTTTTTTGGTCTCTGCTTGACTTCCCTGGTTTCAAAGCCATGGCTTGTAGTTTTTGTGAGAGCTGAGTCGCTCTCATGTCAGGGACTGAAGGGACTAAAGTCCCACAGAATTTTCTCAGTCCTTTAACCCTTTCCAAGGGAGGACACACTAAGCTGGGATAGTTAGGAAGCCATTGTTACCGAGCATAGTATTTCAGTACCCACTATTATCTGTAGTACTGCTGATGTCAGAGAAGGAGCTGAGGGAAAGCCACAGGTTTATTTTTAAGTGTTGCTGACCTTTGATGTTCAAGTAAACTGACAGGATCTTTCCATTTGAACTGCTACGTATATGCTAAGCTAAGCTGTAAACTGTAATTCCCTTAAATTTACAAATGAAATAGTTCTTAAGTTGTTCTTTCCTTCTTAGAGCTGATGTGTTTCTCTGACAAGCATGTGTACACAAGGAAAGAGACACAAAATATCTGTACACATTTGTAAAAAAAAACAAAGCAAAACAAACCAAACTAAACCAACCCAAATAAATGAATAACATACTTTAAATTAAGCATTAGGATGTAATCTTTACTCTGACGAAGTTTCATCAGATGGCAGGCCCTCTTTGCTCATGAACAGGTCATTGTATAGAGAGTGGCTTAGAGTATTTCCATCTTGTTTTCCTGGTTTGTTTCCAAAGGAAGTGGATGTTTACAGTCTGACATGAAAAGAGGATTATTGTCACTTTTAACTCTTTTCTCTTTAATGGTGTTGCTTTATTGTATGAACAGAGAAGGTAAAGTTTGAAAATTCTTGCTTACTGGCTCTTCTTTTTGTTTCTCACATCAGTCCCATTCCCTTTATCTTTCAGATCTCTCAACTTCTTTTTGCGCTGTCTCATGTGAGCCTGTCAGCTCAGGATAAAATGAAAATTGTGGGCAGGTCTCACCCACACTCACCCATCCCTCTGGGCTGTGAGCACCTCCCCAGGGTGACACCTTCCATGGAGGCACAGCTCTGCTGCAAGCCCTGTAAAATTCTGTTCCCCAGTCCCTGCAGATCCCACAGATCCCCACAGACCCAAGTGTTTTCTGCCTGCCCCTGGGTGTGAGCACACCCCAAAATTACACTGGTGCAACTGAAACAAGAAGGCTCCTACCCTGAAGTATACAAGTCCCTTTCATGAGAGATTTTTAGTTTAATAAGGGAAAACAACCCAAGAGCTAATTCAGTCCTTGCTGATGCTGTTAAAATGAAAAAATAATGGAGAAAACAACACGTGAGTCTGGCAGAAAACAACATGATTGTGTCCTTTCAAGTAGCTGGAGGTGGCTGTGTCTGTCCCTGTCTAGCAGGAAACTCTGCTGACCATTTATTTCTCAGCATCCTTCTTGCAGCCTTTGGCTTGTTCTGTGGCTGCAAACTGAAGCATTTTTTAATTGGTTGATGTTTTCTCTGGAGCTTGCAGGCGTCACATGAAGCAGCAGTGGAATCATGGCCTCACAACCCTCACCAGTGCTGGGGCTGATCATGCTGCAGATCCACCCTGGGCCACTTTTCAACCCTGGTGCTTCTCTTCTGCTCCTCAGACAGGAAAAAAGATTTTAGGGAAAATATTGGAGCTCTGCAAAATGTAAAGTTACATAAAACCAATTGCATTGTCTATAAGAGATTGCTTATTCCTAAAAAAGCAATAAGCAATAAGCATGTAAATGCTTACATCTATGTATAAACTATTAAAACATGCTAGATCATGTGCAGACTCCTCTACAATCAGCTGGAAAACCTTGTAGTGAATATTAATGGGTAGAAACTGCTTTTACAATCAGTGTTGTTTCTCTCTTTTACATTAATAAGACATTTCTGTAAATATTGACACAAAATAAAGGACATTATTAACATTTGGTTTTACCCACATAAATCTGTCCTACTGTTTTCCCCAAAATGGAAAATTTCTGAAATGATTCCCATGAACCAAATACACTTGACGTAAAAAATCATTATGTGTGACGCAGACTACGCATGAACAGAAAACTTGAAAGGAGCCTTTGGCACCCAACTTATATCTCAAAATAAGCAAAGGGCTGGTGAGAGAGAGACGCTTCCTTGTCCCAAAGAGCAGCAATGACCGATGTGAAACCACAGCTGCTATGCTGAAATGTTTCAGTTTAATTAACTTGAGGACTTGTCCTTTGGAGGTCACGCAGTTTCAATTCACTCTGCATTTCCTAGGAATGAAGTAAAAGCACACCTGAGCTATTTGCTTCCCCTGGGGAGATCCTGGGAAGGCACATGGGCAAAGTATAATAAAAAAACTGAAGGAGGAGTCATTCTTACAGGCATCATTAATTAATTCAGTGTCTAGGTTTGACTTGTGACAGTTTCAAAACATAAAATAGAAGTAATTTGGTATAGTCTTAGAAAGGCATTCAACAATTTTTATCACACTGAAATAAGGAATAACCCTTTTCTGATCTTCCTTTATTTTCACTGGAACAGTGCAGAAGGTTGATGGAAGATTTTGCAATGCTTTTTTCATGATAATTGTTCCCACTCAGAGGTTCCCAGCTGATTGGAAATATTTATTAGCTATTGGGCATTTTGTGCAGACACAAAGGAAAAAAACCACAACTCACAAACCTCATTGGCATTTTCAGAATAAAATGTATTTATCTCTCCAGCTGATGTCCATATTTCAGGACAGTGGCAGCCATAGATATGCAAAGTAAGAGCATCTGCAGGTGAATGTATCACATCAGCCAGCACTGTTATGGAAGCTTTGATTTCTTCTCTGATCTGCTCTGCAGCACCCAGATAAATCCATGACCTTCCACATCTGCAGATAGAGAGGACAACTGGCTTGAGAAAGGATGAACACTAGTTTTGGTACCTCTGCTAAGAGAACTCACCATTTCCCTCCAGCCCATCCTCTCAATTAAAGAAGGTTAACAAGAGCTTTAAAAATGTCTGAGCTCTCTTTTTCACATGGTGCACGGCTCAGGAAGCCAAGCTTTAAGGAGAGGAAGGGATCCCTAAGTAACTGAGCAGAGTCTACTCTGCATGCAGCTGCCAAGAAGCTCAGGGATCACAAATGTGTGCTCATACTTCGAACATCTGCAGTGGCTGGGAACGTCACAGGGGTTGAGTTTGCAAGGATAGTTTGCATTTTCCTTTTCTAGCCTAATTGCTGATCAAACTGTGCTGGTGTCTGCCTTGTTGCTTCCAGCAATGAAAATTTTCCATGGATCCAAAAGGAAGATGAGCAGCTCTCTGTGACAGGCCTGAGCCAGAGATCAGGAAAATAAATGCAAAGTGTTTCATTAGCAGCAGCAGGCTTTAGATCAGACCCACTGTCTACTTATTTAATTATGCAATGTGATTAGGAGCAAAATTGCTTCCTGGCCTTCCTTGTAGGTAAAATTTAAGCATGAGGCTTTGGTCTCCCATTTTAACATAGTCTGCATAATTTGCATTATTTTCTATTACTGTTTTCCAAGCATTGCAATCCAGCTCTTCAAAAGGCCTGCTTCAATAGTACTGTCCCTAAATCCGTGGCTTTCAGGTTATTCAGTGCACAAAATAATCTTTATTTCATTAGAGCACATTTCCAGGTGCTTTTTTGTTCTAATACTGGAAAAAAAAAAAAAAAGAAAAAACAAAGTAAGAATGTTTATAATCATTCTGTTGTTCTACATAACTCAAAATTGGAAAAAAAATGTTTATAACTAATTCACTTGCCTGAATTTATATGAATTTTATATGAATTCATATGAGGTTTAACCTGCCTGGTTAAGGAAGCCACATGACAGCGTTACATGGCATTGCATGAGAGAATGTACAGGATTCTTAAGTGATGTCATTGTCAGTCAATTTACAGGAAAAAAACCTCTGGCAAAACTAAACAAACAAAAGAAAAAAGTATGTGGGATGTGTACATGATCCTGCAAATCCTACATCTTCAAATAATCAGATTATGGTTTTCTTTCCTGTTGCTCATTTGCCTGTAGCCAGCTCTTTTTTCAAATACAGTCTCCTCATGGAAGCTGAACATATGACCAACATATCTTTTGACAATTCTAGTACAATAATGCTGTGTATAAAATAATTCTTAATTCCCCCTCCCCCTTTTTAAGCCCCTTTGCAAAGATTTTAATAGCACTATGAGAGTTTTTAAATAGCCATTTGAGAGGAAATCATATCTTTAGCTATGGGCCACCTGGCATTTACTTTTTGGCTTTCAGTGTGGTCCATTAGGCTGTGGAAAAGACACAGCAGTGTGAGAATAAATATTTCAAAGATGAGAGGATTTGGGTGATGGATTTGGGTGTCCCTGCCTGTCCCTCTCCCACAGGCCCATTAACTGCTGCAATCATTCTGTGTTTTTCTGAGCAGAAAAGAGACAGAGGAGGAAGGATGAGATGGAGATGGACACAAGGATGTGCCTGAAGCTGACAGGAGAGCTGAGGAAGATCCAGGAAGGGAGGTCTCTCCAAAAGTTTTTGTCTGCTGTAGCCACCAGCTTGTCCTTGTCCCAGCCACCCTCATGACTGTAGAAGAAAAACAGGAATAATGTGGAGGAGGAAGGTGGATGGGCAGAAGCTTTTTCCCTCTTCAGCTCATCTTTATTTTTCACTGATAGCTCTGGAAAAATAATTTTTGGCCCACATACAACATGAACCACAGAGGTATCAGCTGTAACACATCCCCAGTCAGGCCTGGTGCACTGCTGACAGTTCCTTGGCACCACAGGAGACCCCACAGAAACTTGCATTGGCAGCTCATGGTTTGTGTTGCTGCCATCCTTGGTTTCCCATGGTTTGCAAATGCTTTTAAAACCTCTCAGGAGAGTATTGCTGTGCTGTGATGTAGAAGATCTCATGTGTATTTTTCTGGAAGAATTTAACAGGTCAATCAGCCAGTACTATGTATAATTTCTAAATTCTCCAAAATACCAAATAAACTTTTTTTTTGTTAGTGGATTCATCTTCAGAGAACAAAGGAATTCTGCCTGTTTCCTTCTGGAATATCTCACCACGGGTTTTACTTTCTCCCTATGCTGGCATTGCTCCACAATCTTATGGAAAGTTTTTGCAAGGCAGTGCAGTTTGCTGCTTAGCACCCATAAAGCATTGTAGCAAAAAAATTAAAACTAAAAATGAAAGGATAAAGAGCTAAAGGAGTAAAATAGAGATCTAGCTCAGAAAATATTTGTCTTCCCTTAGAGATAAAAGTGAAATCAGACTTCTGTGTGCAGCTCACACAAGTGACTCAAAAAATTGAGTGGATAAATATGGTGACTAAAGTAGCAAAAAAAGGATAGAACTGTAAATAGTTTTGACAATAGACAATAAATCAAATCAATTAGGGAATGTGTATTTTTTCACACTTTAATTACTCTGAGTATATTACAAAAGTTTAAAAATTTCAGGTCTAATTCTTGTCAAAATGAGACCTTATTAAGCCATTTGGTGGAGTAAAAGATGCTTAAACTGGAAATGAATTATGATTATGTCTACTACTTGACCTGAAGTGTGCATAACAGCTCAAGTATATATGTGAATAGATACTATGAAATAAAGGTTGCACATTGCAGATAGTGTTTACTAATTTTAAAAAAACATTCCAGAGAACTCGGGGCTACTTTGGCCTGAGGCCTCTGAAAAACCTGTCAGGAACAAATTTATAATAAACTCGAATGTGTCTTGGCAGCCTTGGTTTCATCTAAAAATGTCAGATGCTTCTCCAGAACAGGTGGCACTAGAAAAAACATGGTTATGGAAAATGAATCCTGCTTACAAGGAAAATATCCCCTTTCACAGATTGGGAATAAAAACCATTGCACAGCTGATCTGTGAACTAGCGGTGCTTTTAATGTGTTTTCCTTAAAATTGCTTTGAGAAGTTCATGGCCAAAGCTTCCCCTGTTACTGTTTGGTTTTAGGTTGCTATTATTCCATAGCTCAGGGTAGTGAAGCTTAGCAAGTGAGACCTGAGCCATTAAAGAGTCTTTATGTCTGATCTTGGCACTTGGACCAGTGATGGGAACACTCGGCTGCTGCTGTTACCCCGTAAATCACAAAGGAGTTACTGTGGCTTCAGACTGGAACAAACACAGCCAGGATGGGGTCTGCAGTCCTGCAGCACTCACAACAAATTATTTTTGGTGGCTCCCATCACACATTTCCCCTGGGCTTGTTTTTCCCATTATTTTGTGTGAGTAGCATATGAACAGTAAAGGACTGATCACTGAGTTTTATTCAACCCTTTCTCCAGCAACAATGGTTTGCCTTTAAACAGATTAAGGTGAATCATGTCCTCAGATTTCATCATTGGTTTTTTTTTTAGTGGCAATTTACCAACATGGCACTGTGTTGTTAAGGTCAGAGAAGTGCTGTGCCCTGAACATGCCTCAGCTGATGGCACAGCCCTCCTGTTATTACATTCTCCAGGCTGGGTAGCACAAAATGTACTTCAGAGGACACAGGTGAATAAAATAGAAGCACATGAACACAATAAATGAGAAAACCATTAACTGTTTTTCCATTTTTTGGTAGTGCTATGGAATATTTGAGTTGCACTTCCCTAGCAAGGCACAGCTGCCCAGCCAAGATGAGCCTGCCTTCATACGAGTGAAAAAATGACAAGAGTACCTAGTGTATTAATTCCTGAAAAACTGGCCACACATTTCCCTGGCAAAACAGGCCTGTTGCATTTTTCCAACCCAGAATCCCTCACTCCCTTGGCATCTGGGGAACATTGCTGCTGGTACAAACAAGAAATTGTGGTATCAGAACTGATGGGGTTTTTTTCCAGCATCCCAACATTTCCCTTATGAATCAGAGGTGCCTTGCAGAAGATGAGTGGCCAGGAATTAAGAGAGGGTAACTTCCAGAATAATTTCTCTATTCCATCCCCATCTTTCCTATGGGAATACTGCTTAGTACCAGAGCAGTATACGACTCACCTAGAGCACCACAAATTAATTTGTGATATATGTAGTTGCTTTTGCAGTACGAAGTAGGAAGGCTTCTAAATGTTTCAATATTTTAATTCCTGTTCTCTCTTTCTTAGCTGGAAAAAAAAATTCTTCATTCAGCTTTATTCACTTGTCACAGCAATCAGAGAGTGGCTCAGAGTTACAGGCAAAGCATATTCCTCATGCTTTGCTTGTTCCAGTTCAACACAGTTGGCAAGGAGTCTTGCTAATTGAAACAGAATCATGTAGGCAGTTTGGCACCTTCCTTTCCTTCCTTCCTCCGTGTCCTCTGAGGGGGATATGACATCTGGGGTGTGGGCTCTGTGTCACTGCTGGCACTGTGCTACAACCTACAGGGCTTAACCTTTATCAGGTGCTGTGCTTGGGGTTAAGAACAATAAAAAATAGGAGCACTAGGGAAGCGTGCATATAATAGACCTCTAAACATCCACTGTGGGCAAAGCTCAGGAAATGCCTGACCTTAAAAATGCCCTTCTCAGTTTCATGTAAAGAAAGTAAGGAAAAAAGTTCTCTCCCAGGCATTAAAATCAAGATTATTAAATTTAAGAGTAGATTGAGTTCTTTCCTTGCATTCGGTTGCCTTTGTTGAGTAGTGATACATTCTGGTTCCTAGCAGCACGCAACTGTTTACGCTGGTTACTAAAGGAATAAATTGTTCTGGGATGCAGATGTCCAAGCAGTTAACATTACAGCCTCCAGATATTGCCAAGGAAGTAGGAAAACCTGACTTACTCTCCTGCAGAACCACTTTGTTAAGCTGTGTTTCTAACTTATGTCATCCTTAGCTCTCTGCCTTTATGCAACAACCCTGGGTGATGTTGGTGGGTGCAGAGCCCTGTGCCCAGAGGTCACAGCTGTGACAGAGGTTTTGTCACAGAGTCTAGAATGTGAGAAGTGCTGGTGTCTGTAGAAGCCTCCATTTTTATTTGCCCACCTTCAACAGCCTAAAACCAGCCATTTTAAATCTAGATCTGCCTGAGCACCCAGACCAGCATTTCTGTTGAAAATCACTGATGGTCACATAAAAGTATGTGTAAAATTACATCTCATGAAGATCATGTCTCTACTCCAATGCTTTATTTATAGACTTCTGATCTCAATAATTACATATATATTAAATTTTCTAATATCTGATATTTCTGTGTATTTTAAGCTTTTCCAGTGAATAAGATTCCAGTTGACTTTAGAGGATATTTCAGTGATTTCTTAGGAAGTTTGGGTGAACAACATTTGAAAGGAGATGTAATATATCAACATTATCTAGATTTTTTCCATGTTAATTCATCTGGCTAAGAAGAACCATCAGTTGTTGCTAATTAAAAAGTATCTGAACTAATTTTTCTAATTTTCCTTTTAACATGAAAACTTGCAAGGATTTTGTGGAAACCTTCATATTTTTATTCTGTACATTATATACATATATGTTTATGTATATAACACACAAGGTATTTCAGCTGAAGTTTTGTCTGGTACAAAATACTGGAAAGGCAGGAAATTTAAAGTTGAATCTAAGGTTAATAAAAACAATCAAAAAGCTAATACAGGTTTGTGCCTGATGTGACTCTGTGCCACTTTTTGGATTCCCCTTTTCTCCAGGACTCCTCAGAAGAGCAGGACGGAAGAAGGAAAAGCTCCAGAGTGCTCAGCTGAGCATTTGACAACCAACTCAAGCACCCACCTGCATTCTCCCTGTCACCATCTATGACCCTTGACAATATGAACTCAATAGCTCCTATTTAGGAGTCCAAAAATTGATTTGGAGAGATGGAAATCTTTCCCAAGAGATCGTTGTTGGGTGTATAGAAACAAATTTTTTCTGATTTAAGCAAAAGATGCTAATTCTTGGCACTCTCTTTTTTTTTTTTTTTTTTTGGCCACCATTTTAAATACAGGGAGTGTGTATTTGAGCTCAGATCTAGTCTGAGGTCTCCAGGCCCAGTGACAGGACACATAAAAAGCTTGTCCTACCTAAAAACTACTTTTGGGTTAAAATTTAAAAGGAAGTATGGACAGAATTGGCTTCCCTGCCCTCACTAATAGCAACAACCTGTGGGAGAAGGAAAAGTCTCCATGTCTGGCCCATAGAACATCTTAATCCCGTGCTGGCGTTGATAACTCATGACTTCCACAGACATTTTTCTCTAAGTTCATGGATAGTTCTCTCCCTTCCCATTTCAGAAGATTGTGCTGTTTTGGTTGCAAATAACTTCACTGCTGCTCACAGGACCAAGTAATTGCTGAAGACAATGACTTACAAAGCTGCTTGTAAAAACTTGTGCTGTTGCCAGATGCCTGCTCAGAAAGACTGTGGATCCTTTCTGTAACAAGGCAGGAGGTATCCAGTGCTCCTGATTTATGTAGCCCTTCCACTCTGGGCTGGGACAGCTGCAAACAGCTGTGTGCTTTATCACTTTTTGCCTGAATTTTCTGTAGATGTATCTCCCAGGTCTGCAGGGAAGAGTAGGCCAGTAACTGGTATTTCAATGGCACTTTGTCCATCTCAAAACTAGAAAAAGATCCTTTGGGAAAATGAAGGCTGCCTGCCATAGTAGCCGGTTTTGCTGGCTTGGATCAAAATGCTCATTCTCCCTTCTGCTCCTGCTGTAGGTGAAGGATTTCTTTAGCACTGGGGTCATCACTTATTGATGTGCAAATAAGGTTTAGATAAGGTATTAGGAGGAAATATTTTACTGTGAGGTTGAGTTCTTGGCACAGGGCTCCCAGAGCAGCTGTGGCTGCCCCTGGCTCCCTGGAAATGTCCAAGGCAAGGTTGGGCTGGGCTTGGAGCAACCTGGGATAGTGAAAATTGTCCCTGTCAATGGCTTTGGTAACAAAGCCAGCTCAACTCATTGACTTCAGCTCAAAGCAGCCATTTTCTTGTCTTTTATTGCTTTGGAGGTAGAATTACCCCATGCAGACCACATGCTGAGAGAACTAATTTCCAAGGGCCTCTTCTGCTGTGAGCAGCTGAAATATGAAGATCCAAGGCTTCAAGCCAGGTTTTGATTTCTGTTGAGTTGGCATGAATGGAACTACTCCAGTTTTAATGAGAATAACTAGAGTTGGGGAGTACTTGGGCCTCCTCAGAACAAATTTCTGAGAGTCATACTGGAAAACAAAGGTCTGTCACTCAGCTCCTGGTTAACTTCATGGTTTGAATGGCTCAGACAGTGTTTTGAAAACCTGTAATATTTGAAATCACAAAAGAGAGTTTGTTTCTAGACTTTGCAAATATAGGGGAGATTTACTGCAGTAAAAAATAAAAAGCTTTATGGTATAACAGCTTCACTTGAAGTGCTCAGAGTAATGATGGACATGATAAATCACACTTTTTAGGGAAATAACATTACCTCATGGCCTAAATTTAATTAAAACCAGCAACACTGTTGAATATGTTACATGAGGAAATGAGAAGAACACTGGCTAACTTTCAGCACCAATTTTTGTCATACCTCCTGATGTAGACAGCTGGTCTTGAGTTCATCATCACAAAGTAGCAGGCTCAGACTTGGGGGTGTCCCATAAGGGATATCAGCCCGTAACTTCATGGCATAATGTATGGGCTGTTGAGAAAGCTGACAGAACAGAGCTTGGAGTTTTCACAGGTCATTTCCCCATAAGGGAAGGTTTTTGAGCTGTAACTGTTATTTCAGAACCTTTCTTCCTGGTCATGCTCAACACAGAGCTCTTTTTTCTTGTTGGGTTGTGCATTGGTTGGCAAAGTATATCTTGGAGCAAAAGCTGTTTCCAAAGCAGAGGTCATGATCTTGGAAGTGCAAGTGGAAATGGGGTCATGGGAAAAGCTGAGGATTGTTGGGATGTGATGAAAGCAAAGTAATCTATAGATGTTTATGTTGACAGCAGCCACAAAATCGTTCCTTGAGGAATTCAGATGGAGTTATCACAGGGAGTAATGACTGGCAAGGTCAAACTGACATAAATAGCTCAAGGTTTGAGCTTGCTGTGCTTATAAAACCTTTAGGTAGTTGAGCTCTCTTAAAGCTAAACCATGGTCTGTGATACCCTTTTAATCACAGAAATCAGTTTTTAAAGGAAACTTGGGGAAGTTTCTTTTAAATGCACATGTAGGATCACTTCTTTCTGGCAAACAAGAAGCTTCCTCTCCTGACAGTGAGAACATTTTCACATGTCATGTGCCACAGTCAGCAAAGATTTTCATCTTCATTTTGTAGTAAATATTTCCATATATGCCTATATTTGCTTAATTTTTCAGCAAAGGGCTCTTCCTGCCCTCAGAGGTGGGAAGACTAAAACTAGAGGGGTGTTGGTTTTCAGAAGAGAAATTGTGAATTTGCCTACTATGTTCAAATCCTTAGACCAGCAGGTTTTGTTTCAATGAGCAGATTTTTCACACCAGAAATTTACAACACTACAAAGCTGTGTCTGTGTTTCTGCAGAGTGTAGGTGGCTGAGTAGTATGATTGCCTCAAATAATTTGGACTCATTTTAATGTTGTCCTTCCCACATATGGGAATTTGTTCATCCCATTGAGTAATAGGCTCCCTGTTAATAGAATTTCAATAGATATCATGATTTAACATTATTGAGAAGTAATCAATTAATACATAGGAAAAGAATTTAGATGCAGAGCACAGTCCTGAAAACAAGCCCAAGCTTGTGGAGTGTGTGAGGGTCCTTTTGCATTGCCTTTTGTGAGATGAAATAGTTGTATGATTCAGTGGAAGATGCTGGTGTTTGTCATTAAAATTATAAAACAAATGTCTAATAAAATGGCAGCCTTATAGAAAGCAAAAGTTCAATCCTTAGTGATGCTATTTTTCAAATGTATTTGTTTCACTTTTGATGATATTAGGCATCTAACATAAAATAAAACCCTTTTCTCTTGTACTTCCGTTTGACATAACGATGTCCACAACAGACAAAGAGATCCCATATTTCCTCTGTAAAACATTTATAAAAAATTCTGGAGTGCTGGACTGAAAAACCATCAGGAAGTCAAAAGTGCCTGCCTTAATCAAGTTACCTTGTGCTTTGTGGAACTGGCAAATACACACAGGGCACTGTGTAAGCTGTAACCTTTTCTGCAGATTCAGCCATGCAAAATCAAGGGGGAATTAAGCAGCTGAAATCCAAATCTAACACCCACAAGCCCCAGGAAGTCACATAAGTGAAGTAAGTATCAGAGTGATTTTCACAGATAACATTGCCCTTGCCAAGGCAGGGGCTATATTTCAGTTTTAAGCTGGCCAGCATGTGCAGTGGTCTGGAAAACAAGTAATAATATAGTAATATAAGCAAAATGTAAATTCTGAATTCTGGTACCAGCCCTAGGAGGAAACTCAGGCAATGCTGTCAAGAGTAGTCAGCAATGGATTTCCATAAATGAGAATTTCTGGCCTGTGTCTATCCCATCTTCCTATTTCACAGTGCCCAAGCACTGAAATTTCACCAGTCCTTGCACTGAATGAAGATCAAGTAAGGCAAACCTTTCCATCTGTATAAGAGTATGCCAGTATTAAAGACAGAACATTTTTGCCTTCTCCATTGCTACTTTTCCATGCAGCAGTCAGGAAGACAAGGGAAGAAGAGGAAGGTCTTCAGGAAGATCAAATATTACTGTTTCAAAAAACGTCATATGTCAAAACAGGCAGGATTTTCTCACCCTCACAAAGTTTCCACACTCATTCCAGCATCTGCACTGTCTGTGGATATCTGGATATCTGCCTGGGATTATATCCTGACTGAACCAAATCAAGCAAGGTAAAAACCAAAGAAATTTGTATCTTAAACACAACAGCAACATGACTGTTCCTGCCTCTTGCAGGGGGAATCAGGAACTAAAGGAGGATGACAGGAGAGGTGACACCTTCACACTATTTGCAGCTATGGAGACCCTTTCTGTGGTTTATAAACAGGGATGTCTGCCCTGCAGGAACTGGGGTGGTGAGTGAGTCTACAGGGCGTGACATCTGTACCAAGGTTTAGAGGCAGCATCCACACAGTCCCAGATTAAACAGTACATTTAAACCCAGCCACAACTGTACTGAACCCAGCTCTAAACACAAAGGTGCAGGCCTAGCTGCAGGCCTGTCACTGGCCGTGTCCCCAGGTTCAGCACTGGGCCCTGATGGCTGAAAGCACAAATGCCTCCTCAGAGGATCACTGAGGACACAAATCTGGGAGCAGGGGCTGATACACCTGAGAGCTGGGCAGCCCTTCAGAGAGAGATGGGCACAGAGAAACTGTCTGAACTTGAACAAAGACAAATGTAGGCACACAATTTGAGTAATTGGGAGTGGGGCTGGGCCCAGCCTCATCCCTAATGGGGTGCAGCTGTGAGAAGCAGGTGAGCAGCATTGAGAGCCATGGAGTGCCAGGTGCACTGACCAACCACCAAACAGAACAGAGGGCACACAGGTGCAATGCATCAACATGAGGGGTATAAAAGGCTGGGCTGAAGAACGGGGATGATTGATGCTTGAAGCCTTCTGATGAGGTAAGGTGTTACTCTGTATGGGTTGAAGCTTTGTGGAATTGTGTGGTGATGTTCTGTGTGTTGTGGCTATCTCGACTGTGATTGATGATGCAGAGTCCTGCATGTTGGTAAGAACTGCCCCAGGCACCAGCACAGGGGGTAACCTGTAAGAGCAGCTCAAGGGCCTGGGGGACAATGAGCTGTCCCTGAGGCAGCAGTGCCCTGGGGGCGATGAGGCAAATGGGATCCTGAGGTGTGTTAAGAGCATTCCTAGCAGGTTGAGTTGGGATCTTTTGGGGTGTCCAGCTCTGGGTCCTCAGCACAGCAGGGGCAGGGGGTCCTGGAGCAGGGCCTGTGGAGGCTGCAGGCTGAGGAAGGGCCTGGAGCATCTCCAGGAGAGGCTGAGGGAGCTGGGGCTGCTCAGCCTGGAGAGGGCCCCTCAGGCCTGGTTGCCCCGGTGTGCCAGAGGGGCAGAGCAGGGGCTGGGCTCTGCTCCAGGCCCAGCAATGGCACCAGAGGAACAGGGAGGCACTGATCCTAGCAATTCCCCTGCACAGGAGACATGGAATTTCTGCTCTGGACAGTACCCAGCCCTGAGCAGAGCCCAGAGAGGCTCTGGGGTCTCCTCCCTGGGATATTCAGAGCCTCTGCACACACTCCTGTGCCCTGGGATGACCCTGCCTGAGCAGGGAGGTGGCACCAGTGACCCTCTGTGCTCTCTTCCAGCCTGACCCATCCTCAAGGTCTGTGGCTCTGTGACTTCACCGTGTGGAGAAGGAAGTCCTGCAGGAAGGTAAGAGGAGATCTCTCCACTTTTTTTCTTGGATCTCAGCCCCCAGAACCATGCCATGTATTCTCGGAAAGTTCACATTTAAAGGGCAGAAAGTATCTGAATGCTTTTTTCTTCCTGGAATTTGTGCCCCCTTTTTTTATTAGTGAGTATTTTAAGGCTTATCTCTGTGCTTTGCTGACTTTGACCTTTCAGTGAATGATTACATAATTAGTCTTTGAACTTGTATATCACTTCACAGCTTCTCACTTTCCCACAAAGGCATTGGTACTCTGTGGTATTTCCACCTCTTCCTACTTTTGTATGCACATTTTTGTCTCCTCAATAGACCGTGAATTCAGCCAACACAAACATACTTTATACCAGCTGATTAGGCTTTAGGTTGAGGCTGAGGAAGTACTTTGATGCAAAGTCCTGATTTCCATCAGTTTTGAAATATTTTTGGGGGGGGAGGGGGGAATTTGTCGGTTTTCCAGATATGCTTTTTAAAACAAAGGAGAATAGCTTAAACTCCTCAGGTATTCCACTTAAAGCATGTTTCTTCTTGTTGAATGGAGTATGAAATAATTCACTCTTAATTGATTTCAGATTGGGTGTCATGGCTAAAAACACTAATGTGGGTACTTCATACAGCCTTTTTTTGGAGGGGATTGTTGTGAGTCTTTGTGAACGAAGGTGTGTTATACACAGAAACAATTTCCTCCCTATTTTTATAAAATACAAGGGTAGCAGAACTATACTGAGACAGACTCAAAATCCTGAACATCCAGAAAGCTATAACACAGGTATCTGTAAAATAAATCCTGATATACTAAAGGCATGTGAGAAAATAACCTCCCTTGTCTTCAACTCATATTTATCTCTTAGATCAAGAACATGGAGAACAAACATTCCCAAAAATGTTTGAGAGGTCATATGGCAACAGGCAAAGAAAGAGAATTGGTTGAACAGTGCATTATTCACAGGGTGCCCACATCAGGAAAGGGTTTTAAAATTGCTATCCAGGAAAATTTTAACCATATGTGCATGGCTGAAAGGGGCCACATGAAAAAGGGAAGCTGACAAGGTTTTTTTGTAAATGTTTTCAGATCTTGCCTAATCCCAGATTCCACAGGCCAGGGATGGTTGTTGTCTTGTCACAGCTCTCCTGCCTGCTCTAACAGGGCAGCATCCTTTAAATATCCCACAGAAGAGCTGATTTGTGTTTGAATTTTGTTCAAATTCAGACTTAAACACATCTGTGTGGTTTACCCTGGAGGTTGTCTGTGTTTTAGTGGAGGAGTGACAGTGTGTATTACTATTATGTCATATCAAGTACTACAAAGATTGGAAACATACCAAAGATGGATGATGTGGTGATCAGAGCTGGGACATTTGCACCAGTAACTGCTTTCCATGACTATTTAATCAATGCTACCTTTGGAAATATCTATTTAGGCCCAGCAGGAGTGGCATGAGTGGGTAAGAAGGAAGGCAGCCTGTGACAGGATGTGTGGGAATGGTTCAATCCTGTATATTTTTAGGGAAAAAGTCTAAATTTCTATTAGCTATTTAATCTTTGAGTTGTTTTTAGGGAAACCTTGTTTCACATTTGTCTCAGAATTATTCATACCTAAGAGAGCAGGAATTGAAGATCATGAATAAAAGTGTATATGCATAATTAAAAAGATAAGGAGGTAAATATTTTGTTCTATTTCCTTCTTTTAATCGGGCTACATACCTGGTGATAGAAACAGACCAGTAGAGATAGAATTACTGACTTTGAGTAATAAATCCCACAATTGCTCATTGCTTGATCTCTGGATTTTTGGGTCACTTCCTCATGCTTTTTCCCTTATTAAGAGGAGTATCTCCATTTTTATGAATTAACTGTAAAACTCATGGTATGTACTGGACTTCTGTGCAAGCAAGAAATAATGTTTTGTATTTTCTAGTCTATGCCAATGAAAATTCTTTGGTACTGGTAGCTAAAGCACTACTTAAGGTATATGGGGCTGGCCTTTGTGCAAGAGAACCATTTCTAGTTTATGCTTTTTGGAGGGTATATTTTTTTTGTTGTAATTGCTCCACTATAAATATGTTTACTGAAACAGACCAAAGCATTTCCTGCCAAACTCGAAAATTCTGTCTTTTATTACTATAATAGCCCACATTTTCAGACTTGGGGCCTCAAATAGCTTTTAAGGTATGCAGCAATTTTTGATGTGCTGACCTAACTGATATTTTGGTTTATGTGGGTCTTCCTATCATGATGTATTTTAAATGAAACCATTTAATTAAGTCTTAAAATGTAGAATAAAGCATCTAGTTTTTAGAACACACTTGTCCTTCAAGAGGTCTGGCTCAGGAGCAGATTCAGATCAGTCAGTACTTGTAGATTTAATTCCAAAAGCATTGTGTAGCTGAAATGTAAGTAATGAGAATTCTCGAAGTACCTTTCATTCCACTTAGCATCAGAATGAGGGGTTTTTTTGTAGTTTGGCCTTTTGAGCCAAAAAGAAGTCTCAAATTTTCCCTGTTGCTTTGCTGATTTCACTGCCTATTACTGTTTCATTTGTGTATCTGTAATTAAGCTATTTATTAATTCCTGTGTCAGAACTCAGGAGTCAATGGTGTTTGTGAGGAGTAAGGCAAGTCAAAGATATCTGTGGAATGGCTGCAATGACTGTGTGTTATTTTCACTGTATGGTTTACCACTCCATATTTCCATGCTCTGGGGGACCTCAAGCTATGTGGAAGCTCATTTGCCACCACAGCTGGTTTTTGTTTTGGTTTTTATTAGTTTCCTATTTACTGTGTTATTTATAGAACATTTGATACATGAACACTTCCTGTTCTGTTAACAATTCATAGTAATTTAGCATTCCTTTATGAGCACACATGTTGAAACCTGGGCTTCAGTTCAGCAAGGTATTTGAGTGCATGTCTCAGTTTGGAAATCAAATAACCTCACAGCTGAGCTACATTAATTAATCAAGACAGAAAGCATAGAGGGAGTCAGAAATGAGAATAACCTTGAAATGAAAGAAAAATTAGGTTTTCATTGGAAGCTACTGCACCTCACAACAATTTCTGCAGATTGTTGGCAGCCATTCAAAGCCTTTAAGAGCCAGTGAGTTTTCAGTAATGGAATTTTACTTTGGAACACTTTACCTTAAATTAGCCATATCCCTATCAATAACAGTAAGGGATCTGCAGGCAGGACTCCAGACTCTTTGGCATGTTGGAGAGCTACGTGCAATGCCTTCTTCTCACTTGCTGTTGCTCTCTTGTGGTTGTTCAGAATCTGCATTGATTCAAACAACTGAGGCAGAACATTCTTATTTCATTAGCAGCAAATGGCCTGCAGGCAGAGTTCAAGCTGTAGCTTTAATGTATACAAAATGTGCATAAAGGTCTTCAAAAGCTCCTCATCTGAGTCCTACTTTTTGACCTCATTTGTTGATTAATAATAAAAAACCCCAAATATATTATGGGTATACATCTTGTGGTGGATGTCTAAAGCAGAAAGTATATTAAAATTTTCCTGCATAAACCTCACACATCAGTAATATATAGCATAGATGGGGGGTGTGTGCATATAATTTTTATTTCTAAGGGATTTGGAATCAGTACGTAGAATTTATATATATGGTACTATATTAAGCTATAATACACTACACAAAAGGATTTAAGATACTTTGGTGAAGTGAGTGCCTCATCAGGGAACAACTTGCTGAGAGAATTGTCCATTTAATCACTTTAGATAGGCTTGGGATGGAGAGAAATAAATATTAAGGCTTCCATGGATGAAACACTAAGCCTGTGCTTAATTTTAAGCAAATACATGTGTCCCAAATGAACTTGTAGCTAGTTACAAAATACTGGTAAGTTACAGGCTGCCTACACTGATAAATTTTTTTCTTTGTGATTCTCTTAAAACATATACTTAGCTCTTTACCAAGTTTCTTCAATGTTTTCTTGACCTCTTATCCATGTTAAAATAGTGACCTTTTTTGGACTCTAGAACAGCTTTATCTGGAAACAATGCTCCTAATTTCTCCTCATTTTTGCTCCCAGTGTTTAAAGGGCAACATTTAAATGAAAACTTATGTTGCATTCAGCCGTTTCTATTTTTCTGAAGATTTCTAAAGTTACTTTGTGGCTCTCTGAACATGGTTTTGCTAGAAAGGAAGGATGAAGCAGTGGGCCTGAATCTACTCTGTGTTATGCTGGGGAAGATTAGAGTGTTTTAAGAGTAGTTTAAAGCCACCAGTGCATGCATCATGGTTTCTGTGAAGGTGAAACTAAAAAGATGTTTGTGACTTTCCCAAATGGCTCATACAGCCTGAGGCTGCCTGTTAATATGAGCTTGTATTAACAGCAAGCAAACAGAAAGCTCTCTTCTCCTCTCTCTTTCTTCCTTGTTACTTAAGTTGAAGTTTATTTTTAACTTTATAAAAAATATATTAATCTTCCATATTAACAGATTTATCACCTACAAGAGGGATGTGTGGCTGCCCATTCCCAGAAAGAATGGGAGACTTCTGGAGCACCTGAGGGATCAAGTCTTGTTAATGTTTGTTTTCTTCACTTGAATCAGGGAGCCAGCCCACCCCTCAATATTAAGAGGTCTCTGCCAAAAAGAAAAGCAAGGAATCTCCTCTAGAATTGTAGAAAAGCTGAAAGGCTGACTGAGTGATGAAATTAGCAGCCTGGTAACTGAGATGGTTTCTCTCAGTGTGGCATTTTTTGGTTTGAATTAAATGCTTTTACTTTCTTTTCCCTCGCTAATTTTTTTCTCCCTATTTGTTGGCTTTTCCCAGAAGAGAAGTAATATCTGTGTTACATTCTGGGGGATGAGCTGACTTCTGTGGCAGTTCAGACTCATTTCAACTTCTGATAGACTTTTGTATGTGTGCCAATCATGATAAATTGGTGCAGATGACAAAATAATTGGTACTCAGTTCAATAACTCATCCCAAACAATATCCAGTTTCCTTTATTGATTTATACCTAGAATGAATTACATTTCCACTATTCCATCAATGTTATATAAATATTAGAGCGTGGGGGCAAGAGGGAGAAAAGGATGATTTCTTTATATCTGGTGTCCTTTGATAAAAATGCTAACAGGAGTATTTCTTCCTGCTCCCCTGCAGGGAATTCTAATTCAGTGGCAGTTTTGAAGTCTGCCATGGACTGCAGATATGAATTCATGACTTGAATTCATCACTTGAAAGACTAATTTAACAGCAATTGTAAATGTCACCAGGTGCCTTGAATAGGTAGTTCTTAAAGCAGGAGGAACATGAGGTTTCTGAACATTGGCTTTTAAACATTTTGACAGAATTTGACGTTTATTTCCTATGTTAGTGCGTCTCAATAAATATTTTCAAGTCAGCCACAAAGAGATAAGTGGATGAGCAAGATTTGAGGTCACACAAAATCAGTAATAACTAAGGAAAGCAAAGTAGTTTTTCCCTGAAATGTGAAGTGTTTAATAAGTTTAGATTACATCAGTCATAAGTCTCTGGAAGATGCTTGCAAATGGTTATAGTGAGGATTTAGGGTCTAAGTCCGAATTACAAGAGTAGCTCCATGGTTTTCAATATTTAAAAAAAAAAGATTTTTAGAAGTTTCAGGTTCTATGAAAATCCACTAACTTTAAGGCACAAAAGGTAAAAGCAATTTTGTTTTCTAGCACTATTTATATCCTTTTAGAACAGGCTCGAGATTTTTAGGTTTACTAATATAGCTTTGCTTTTAATGAACTCTAACCAAAGGGGAAAAAAATCCCCAAAGAAAATCTCATCATGAGCACAATGAAAAAAATGTCCCAGCAAGTGAATAATTAATGAATATTGTGTTTAGACATTTTATTTCCATCTTTTTACTACCCAAAGCAAAAATTGGGCTGCTGCTGCCTGAGCCTGCTGTTGGTGAATGACAGGGACCTTACAAGTTCCATCAAATAACTCTGTAGGAAAGTACTTAATGAAATGCTAATTAAGTACTTAATTGCTCTGCAATCTGTACGTTTTTACATGATTTTGCACTATCCCACATATTTTCCAGAATCAAAGACAAAATCTTAAAACCAGAACTGATAATGTGTTTATTTACCACGTTACATCATTTTGGGGACGGTCATAAACCACTGGAACAGATTGTTCAGAAAAATTGAGTTGTCTATTGACTGAGGTCTTTGAATCCAGGCCAGGTGCCATTCTGGAAAAAAAACTGTTATGCAGAAAAGATATCAAGCTTAAATCAGGTAGTGCTTGAGCAATGTTTGAGTTGTGTTAAACAAGCATTGGACATGCTGAGCTCACAGTCTCCTTGGATTTAATAATCTAAACCCGGGGATTAATTTACTCCCAGTTTGACATCAACACTGCAGAATTCCATGCTGAAGATGGTTGTCCAGGATTCCTTTATAACTTGGGAGTGCATAAACACCTCTAGGTCATGATTCATCGCACCCTAATGTAGACATCTGAAATGATGCTTATTTTTCTCCACTGAGGAGTCTAGACAGGTTGTTCAGCCATAAATGGTGTATTATATACATCTGAACTGAGGCAAAGTGAAATGGAACCATGAATCCAGATGTCCTGTCTGTACAGCATATATACTTATACATTATAGTGTATATATAACATATATATGAGTGTGTGTATGTGTATTTCTCCTGGTGTTGCCTGGAAAAGCAGGCAGTTTCCAGGCCAGTGGAATCCTCATGATAACCTCTGGTCACCAAAAACCAGCCTGGTGAAACTGGCCTGGGACTTTGGGTGAAAGGAGGTTTCCATAATTTCCCTGGTTGCTAGATGGCAGCATTGCACTTCCTAAACACCTTAGTGGAAAATAGGGACAATGACAGCACTCTGAGGACCTGAAGAGCAGAATGCTATCAGTAATGAAAATTTAGATAGCTTAAATACTCATATAATAAAAATATTATGTTTATGAAGGGGTTGTCTGGGACAGAAGGAGCCTTGTATTTTCTTCCCTGCTTAAATAACAGCTGAGAATAGCATTGCTCCTATTTTATATCTACATGAATTATCTTCAGGATTAGGCCCCTGATATGTCCCTTTCTTGTGGTTTATAGCATTCAGGAGGAGCAGTGATTTTGCTAAGGGGGTGGGTAAACCTTACCCTGCTGAAACAAGAATTTAAATCTTGCATGATTTTATCACAACTGAATAAGGCAGACTTGGTTGTCTCAGTTCAGGTTAGTGGATGAGCATCTGCCTCACAGAGTTCTTGATCCAAAAAAAGAAGTGACTCCACTGAGCAAGAGGACCCTGAAAAGGAACCTGAGTTCTACAGTGGGCCTGGCTTGCCTAATCCCCAAGTGATTGGGCTCAGGCTGTTATGTCACCCTCTACCATTTGTTTCCAGACTTTGAAGGAAAGCAGTGGTAGAAAAAGAGAACTCAGGCAAAAGAGAGAGATTTTGGCCCAGGTGGGAATAGAAAAAAGAGTTGGTTGATAGCTTAGGGGTGGGCAACTCCCCCAAGTGTGAGGGGGCTCTCCAGCTGGAGACTGGTGTTAAGTGATAGTTTTGGACCCTGATCCCAGCGACAGGCGCTGGGGAGCTGCACGTCTGCCTAAACTAACTAAAGGGGGAGTTCAAAAGGAGCTGAGAGATGCCAGGAGGGTAGGAAATCAATGCAAGATCTAAGTCTCAGAATGGATGGAGGCTGAACTGGTTGCTTTGAAAAAGAGGACACTGGGGGAGTTGCTGTATTGATGAGCTTTTACTGCAGCATTCTGGAAGGAATGTAGTCTCACAAGAGGTTGGGAGGAGAACTATCCCTGTCCTGCAGAGAACAGAAGTTCTCTTGCTGGAGCACAAGGAGATGTGCCTGGGATGGTGATGTCAGAAGGATGTGGGAACAGGGACAGCAACCAGCTTCTGAGTCTGATTTCCATGGAAGTGTGGTTACTCTGAATATTCAGTGGAAAAATGTGGAGGGAATTGTAACTCCTTTAGGTTAAAGTAGAAGGTGAACTGATTCTATACAGTCTTGGGAGCTTTTATTTTGTGCACTGACAATTTCTGCTGCTGGTTTTTTAAGGCTTTTTTGTTGTGTGGTGGCACACACAGGTAAACATAGACATCAGCTGCAAGTAATGGTCAAACATAGATAAAATAGGAAAACCTATCTGACTACAGGATATTTTTGCAAATACAAGACTGTAAAATCAGGCCTAAAGGTCAAATGTGTTCTCGAGCTCTGTCATCCACTGTGACTATTAGAGTGAGACAGTGCCTTCATGTTATTATAGTCAGACTCTAATCCTGTGACTGAACTGATGTTTCTGTACCTGGCTCTGGTATAAGTTATTAGAAAATTAAACCTGTAGCCTGATTAGTAAGCTGATATTCTGTTTGGCACCAGGTTTAGCATCAAATAAGACTTGATCAGTTTTTTACAGTCATTGCAGCAGGTTTATAAGGCAAAAGTGCATGTAAGTCATGCGTAGGTCTCACTTTTGGAATTATTTAATCTCTGATGGCGTCAACTGATCAATTTGGTCATACATTGTTTGCTCTGGCTTTATTTTAGTTTTTCTTTTTCCCTTAGTTTGGAATATTTTGTCATTTTTTGAAACTCCCCAAGTTCCGACTTTGCATTTGGAAGTTAATTGAAGCAACATAGTTTATTTTCGGTAGAAACTGATTTTATGTATGTCAGACTGATGTTTCAGAGCTGCTCTGATGACTTCTAGGACTCCCCCTTCTCTGATAACCCTCTCTCATTTGAGCAAAACCATGCTGAAATCTGTTGTTTTTGGGATTCAAGTCCTTCATGTTGTAGGAATGATAGAATAGAATTCCATAATAATTTGTCTTGGAAGGGACCTTAGAAATTTATTCCACTCCCCTGCCACAGGCAGGGACATCTTCCACTATCCAAGGTTGCTCCAAGCCCTGTCCAACCTAACTTTGGATGCTTCCAGGGATCCACAACTTCTCTGGCCAACCTGTGTCAGGGCACTACCACACTCACAGTAAAGAATTTCTTTCTAAATGAGTACTGTGTGGTTTCTTCAAGGCACTGAGGGACAGCTATGATCCCTGAAAACTCAATTAAAAACACACAGGTTTTTTCTTTTAAATCAGACTTGAATCTATCACATGGTTAATAGAAAATGATATGTCTCTAGTGGGCCTTGTGTATTTCTAATAGAGTCCAGACACACAGCAATTTTCTCTTGGGTTCTATGCAGGAAGAACATCAGAAAACACTTTTATTGTGTTTTATTGTGAGGTTAACCCAGCACTGGCACAGGTTGCTGAAGGATATTGTTGAGTCTTTCTCCTTGGAGATGTTAAAAAGCTGGATGTGGTTTGGATGTGGCCATGGGCAGCCTGCTCTAGGTGACTCTGCTTGAGCAGGACAGAAAAAATGACTCCAGAGATCCCTTTGTACCTCAGCCAAGCCCTGACTCTGTTATCCCTGTGTAAGGGTAGTTCAGGGAGGGAAGAGCTGAATAGGCCAAGCAAAAGCTGTGTACTCAAGGAAAAAAAAGCAACAAATTCAGCACTTCAGCACCAATACAGAACACTGCCCCACACCAGTGCTTGGCAAGCAAATTGGCACTACCCCAGACAAAATAAGATAAAGGAATAACAACCAGACAAAGGGATAATGAGAAATATTTCATAAATTCGTTAGCCTTTTCTAGTATCCTGATAGTACTCTTAGAGTAAAACCTAGCTAGCAAGGTAATGCAATAATCCTTAGTGATGTGAAGTGCACTATTGGGGATTTGCTAACTGGAATAAAGCCAATTTTCCCTGTTGGACAAATTGAAGATGATCTTGTCCTGGGGCCTCTGTAGGAGAACTCCTATCAGTGGACTTTCCAATGCTAAGACAGTTTCTCCAAGACTTCTAAGACTTACCCAAATCCTGTGACTCTTTTGTTTCCCTATAAACACTACTTTCCATCTAGGATTTTATTTCTGGCTGTCTAAATGTTTTCTCTGCCTTCCCCCACGATTCTTCTTTTCCTTTCAAGAAATCAATGGCATGACTCATTTCCCACCCCGTGACTTGTTCCCTTGGGCTAAAGCTCCAGGAGCCTGGCCACAGTGTCCTACAGCTTCCTCCCAGCCTGCCTGCTCAGGTTTCCTCCTCAGGCAGGGGCCATGGTGCCCCTCATTGCTGTAGGGGCAGGGATGAGATCAGAGCCTGAACATGGGATTTTGTGAAAGCCTCTGGATCCACAGCTGGATCCTGACATGATCAGTCCCTTTTTCCTGCAATAGTTCCGAGCTTGTATTTCTGTGGACAATTCCTCTATTCCTATGCTGACTTGGGTCAGAAAAGTCCATTTTGAGTGTTCTTGATCATCACAGGTGGCTCCCAATGCCTTCCCTCTCTAAAAGCATGAAATCATGGGATACAGCTGTAACACAATTCAGAATTAAGCTAAGATGAACCATTGCTAATTTGTCAACTGTCAGCACCTTATCTTGTAGTTCTGTTTACTTTGAGGGGTATGCCTTTGGGAGATGTTTAAAACGGAGAGTCTTGACTGTTGGTCAATGAAAATCTTAGTGGTCTTTAAAGTATGAGGAATTCCTTACCATCAGCTAAGTTTCTGTGGGGAATACCAGAGTCCTTTTCCAGTTCTTGAGAAGAAAATATTTTTGGTGTTGAGAAAATCTGGTGTGTGGTTCTGCTGTTCTCCTCCTAGAATCCTGTTTGTCTTTAATTTAGAAAAGCTTTTTTTCCCCTATAAAACACCTGTCACAGTAACTTTTTAATCAGACATTTAAAAAGAATATTAAACAAAAATGGAGATTCTTCCTCCTTTTCTCCCCTCAGCACACTTGCCTAGCAAATAAGACTTCATGTGTGACTTCAATGTGAATTTTATATAAAAATCATGGAATTATGCTGTAAGGTACAGAGCCTTGACTATTTTATTTGTGCAGCTAGAGTGTCTTATTATCTATTTTAATTTTATTGACTGAGATTGCAATTTCAGTAAAGACGCCCACTCAATCATATTTCTCCTGGATCTTGTGCCAGTAACCTGATTTTTGGCACTGCCAATGTTTAACAAAATACAACTTATTTCACCCAGCTTTCAAACTTTTGGTTTTTGCTTTCTTGTTTGAGATGGATGAGGTGCACTTAAATCCTGATCTTTGCATTTTATTTGAACTTGTTTGTTCAACATTTTTCCCCAGCTAGAAGGATTTCAGTACTAGCTGATATTAGGTTAATTGTGGATGTTCTGATTAATTTTTTTGCCTGTTTTTCCCTGCTCTTCATCTTGGCCTGCTGGAGATGTTGCTCTCCATATGTGTCTGTAATGCCGGCCCCCGATAGACCAGAAGAGGGCAGTTGGAATAAGCTCATTGCTCAAGCATATGGAACATGTTCTGGAAAAACATGAAGCCAGGGAAAATGCAGCTGTGGAGCACAAGCCCTACCTGAGGCCAACTGTGCTTTGTGTACATACTGTACAAACTGGGAGAGAGCACACAACACAGGGATGGAGAGCTGGATTAGCACCTCCTTCAATCTCCAGGCAGATGTTCAGCTCCATGTACCCTGTCAGCTCTGTACCAGGTCATGACCAGTAACGGGATGAGGCCTTGCTGCAGCCAAATGTGTTGAAAACAAAGTCAATTTAATCAGAGAAACAGTTTAGCCAAGTTTGACTTTTCAGTATAATCACTCAGGGAAGATTTGAAGCTTCACAGAAGCGTGGCCAGCGGGTTTAGATTGGTTATTAGGAAGAAATTGTTGCCTGTGAGGGTGGGGAGGCCTTGGCACAGGGTGCCCAGAGAAGCTGTGGCTGCCCCTGGATCCCTAGAAGTGTCCAAGGCTGAGCTGGATGGGTCTTGGAGAAATTTGGAGTAGTGGAAGATGTCCCTGTCCATGGCAGGGGTGGAACTGGAGGAGCTTTAAGGTCCCTCCAAACCATTCCATGATGTACATTGAGGTTGCTGCAACCTACTTATGGCTGCAGGAAGGTAAGCAAGGGAACAGGGACTCCTTCAAAATTAAACATGACTGCCATGGTAGAGTGATGTTTTAGAAGAGGGCAAGCAAAATGTGTGACTGGTCTGGAGGGCAAGGGTTGTGAGGAGCAGCTGAGAGCACTTGGCCTGTTCAGCCTGGAGGAGGCTGAGGGGAGACCTGGTTGTGGTCTTCAGCATCCTCATGAGGGGCAGGCGCTGATCTCTGCTCTCCGGGACAGCGACAGCACGCCAGGGTACAGCTGGAGCTGTGCCAGGGGAGCTCTAGGTTGGGTATCAGGAAAAGGTTCTTCCCCAGAGGGAAGTCAGGCACTGAACAGTCTGCTCAGGGAGCCATCAGCCTGACGGAGCTCAAAACGTTGGGACAAGGCTCGTGGGCACAGGGTGTGACTCTTGGGGTGTCTGTGCAGGGCCAAGAGTTGGACTTGATGATCCTGATGGATCCCTTCCAGCTCAGCAGCTTGTGATTCCATGAAAATAGAGCAAAGTGTCTGTACAGACTGAGGAATGAAGGGATTGAGAGGACCTTTGTGAAAAAGAACTTGAGAACAGACTAAAAGATAATGTCAGAAAAGCTATGTAATTTGACAAGTGACTTTTAGATAAAATGTTTCTTTTCATAAAAGATTTTTTCACTAAAAAAAAGGAGGAGACACTGTGGAATTTCCTTTCCTTTCTAATGTTCCCTCAGTCCCTGTAACCAAGTCTTATGTCCAATTTGGCTATTTTACAAGCACATCTTAATTTACAAGAACAGCCTTGTGCTTTTCTCCTGAGACTGAAAAGTTCACCTGAGGTTCTTCACATTATCAACTATAAAAATATTCCACAAGCAAAATGCATTGATAAAAATTAATTGATTGATACCAGGATCAGACAATGAGCCAAGAGAGTTTTGGGCTTTAGGTAGGCATCATTGGGAGGGTTCTCTATTTCAAATATTTGCACTTTTGGGTCACAAAGAAATGCAAATATAGTTGGATATTCAGATTCTATGTTGAAACTTGTAGACCAGGTATTTTTTAAGCACTTAAGGAAAGGGCTGAAACATAGTCTGAATAGACATCAATCATCAAATCTCCTGCAATTCTTGCTTGCAAGAGATGTAAGAAGCAGTGTGACTTTCCACGGAAGGTTTGCATTTTCTCATGTTTTGCAAAGTCCACGTCAACAATCATGTGGGTTTGCTTTCTTATAAAATCTTTATTGTGGTTTAGCTCCAGTTTCAGTACTGTTCCTGGATTGGAAGCGTGCACCAGCTCATCAGCCAGAATGCTTTTCTTTGGAACACATTTTTTTCAATTTCAGAGCAGAAACAGCAGTAACTTTTTTTTTTCAGATCTGTCTTCATCTTTTGTTATCAGATTTCATTGCACAGCCACATTCTAGAATGCACACTCAGTGATGTCAAAAGAGTTTTGCTTTAGACATGTTGTTACAAGCAAAAAATGATTAGATGTGTTTGAGTCCAAATAGTTCTCAGTTCATGCATCCTCAATCCATCAATACTGTGTGTTTTAAACAACTCATTTGGAAGGGAGCCCAGCATGCTGACTTTATCAGGAGTATTACGTGCATTTTTAGACTCAGGCACATACAGTCCTTATGCACAGAAGAAAAATCCTCCTGCACAGCCAAGATCATCTTCTGTGTTGCAGCAGCACTGTCTGGAGCAGCTGTGCTGGAAATCTGAATATGTGCTGCTTGTGCATATGGATATTTCCTGACACTGCAAGTTTTTATCCATAGTGAACGTGGTTGTGGGGGACACTTAGACATGAACGTTTTTTAGCTGATCCAATATCTGTGTTCATTGGCTCATGGAATGGCTTGGGTGTGAAAGGACTTAAAGCTCATCCAGTGCCACCCCTGCAATGGTAAGGACAACTTCCACTATCCCAGGTTGCTCCAAGCCCTGTCCAACCTGGCCTTGTGCACTTCCAGGAATCCAGGGGCAGCTGTAGCTCCTCTGGGCACCCTGTGCCACTGGTGTTTGAGCCCTTAAAGCAAATTTTTGCATTGAGGATGTGGGAAAGTGTCCTCAGATAATAGTGATTTGAGGAGCTAAATTTTGACCTGAAGTGGCCATGATAATTCTTATCCCCAGTGTTGCACTCAGTTTAGGCCCTTTGTACAGTAAATATGGCTTAGATTAAATTACTGTTAGGCTCTGTGCACCTGAAGAAACCAGCAGTATGTGTTTGTGTCACAAGGCTTCCATCTTCTGAGAGTGGAAAAAAAACAAGGCAAGAAACAAGTTTGTTTTCAAGTTGCATGTTTGTTTGCTTTTTTTCTCTGAGTTGTGATTCACTTCTGGGATATTTGTGCTGTTTGCAACCAACTTGACTGTGGTTTTTCATGGAGAAGCAATCAGGTAAAAATGTGCAATTTGAAAAGGAAGACAAAGGGAAGGCAAAGGTTCTTCACAAGAAACCACTTCTTTTGATGATACTGACCCTTCTGATGGGCAAATAGCATTTGTTTGGCTGATGGTAAATGGCACTTTTCTGATTTTGAATATACAGAAAAAAGTTTTCTTTTCAGTCTTAGAGTGGCTGTTTAAAAAGTAATAGTACATAATGTAATTTAATTTTTTCAACCACTTTAGACAGATTTATGATAGGCCAAAGGACCCTGTATAAATCTTGTCTTGAATGGAGTGCAAACCTTTTCCTCACTGAAGCCTGTGGACAGCAGTGTTAGAGCAATGCTGTGTCCGTGTGCATCTGTGTTCAAAGTTAGATAAGGATTTTTATTCACCAAGATTGTACTTTGAAGTGGTCCCAACACCATGAGTTATCTCATTATAGGTGCTTTACTGGGTTTTATATGGCAAACACTTGAAATTTCCTGTCACCCCAGGTTAACATGCTGCTCTCTGCTACAGTCATGTCTGATGATCTCACAGGAGAATTTTGCAGAACTAAACCTTTAGTCTGCTTTTGTTTCACTGTCAAATTGTTTTATATTGAGCTTTTCAACAGAATTCAGAAAGAAAAAACAGGATTTGAAAAGACTTTGAGGGAAATTCCATTGAACTGTCTACACAATACAGAATCTTTAAGTTTAAACCCATTTTGTTTGGTTTTGTATTTTTTTTGTACCTTTTTGGGTTTGTACCTTTTTTCCTTCCAGGATTTTCATAAAAATACTGGTGAATACTCTGATGAATCCTAGTCTGATATGATGGGGAAGCAGGGAAGTTATAGTCCAACAGTGCAGCTATTTTTTTAGTATTTTCCAGCAGAATTTCCAGCAAAATATTTTGAAAAAATAGGGATTATGATCCAAAGCTGGCCAAGTATCAGAGTCTTGCATAACCAAGAGACTGTTTTAAGTTGGTTTTTTTCTATTTTTTTATCATGTAAAAAAAAAAAAGACATAATGATCCGTGCTCTGTTCTGAAGTATCCTTCACTGGAAATGTCAGGAACTGTGTCTGCTCTTCAATGATCTTGCATGAACTTTGAAATCCATTTTAGAGGTAATAGTAAACTTGAAAAGGGAAATTAGGATGAGTTTTTCTTTACAGGAGCTCTGCTGGAAGGAGAGTGTATCCCTTAAGCACCTTCTGTGCAGAAATTACCTCAGTTGTTCTAGAACAGATTCACTGTGTTCATTTACATCAAAAAATCCTCTCATTTAAGGGAAAGTTTGTGTCCCAAGTGCATCCCAGCTGGGGATGTTTATGGTCTCTTAATCAGGGCAGGATGACCTGCAGTGCTTCTTGTCTGGACTCCACAGTGTCCCATAATACATCCACGAGTTCCAGCACCTGCATTATGCTGATCTTTGAGTATTGAATAATGCAACATCAAGCTGAGATACTGAGCATGCAGACTGAAGGGCTGAAGGAAATCTTAGGAATTCTAATTTCTAAGGAGTGACATTGAATCCAGTCTTACAGGGTCCCTTGAAATGCTGATGTATTGATGCCAAAAGGGGGTCCCAGCTCTTCTATCAGGAAGTTTTCGTGAGGATGACCTACTCAACATGCAGTGATTAGCACAAGACTTCTAGAATAAAGACAGAATCCATTAAAAACATTGGAGAGAAGAAGAAATCAAAATTTACGTCTGAAAAATAGCAGATAATGGGTTTGGATTCTAGCCTTATTTTGCAGTGAATGTGTGCTATGTTTTGTGTGATGTATTTTGGCATTTTTGGGGGGATTTATTTTTGGGGGCATTTTTTAAGGTTTTTTTTGTCTTTCCTTAGGGTTTGATGTGACATTCAATTCTTGAGGTGCTGAAAGTGTAACACCTTGAAATCACAGCAGAAATACCATTTAATTTACTTTAGTCTGGGTAAAGCTGAGCTATTGCTCTTTTTTCCTTTTTTTTTCCCATAAAAAAAACATAACTTGGGAAACATAAATTGGTCCATTTTAATTAAATAAATTGCTGCTTTTAAATACGTTTTAGGAACACTTGAGCCGATGCTGTTTTGAGCAGCAGTAAGGTGGGCAGATCTTTGCCAGATGTCTCCATCAGCCTTCCTCTTTTAGATGCCCTGAGGGAAGGAGGGCAGGACAGAATCCCAATTTTCTGGCAGAGTGAGGACAAGGCACAAAGGAGATTTCTTGGTGGCCTTTTGGAAAATGGGAAAAGCAGCTGAGGGTCCTGCAAGGCAAAGCACAGCAAGGAGAAATGGAAGCAGAGGGGAAACCATCAACCCACTCACCTCCTGGGAAGGGCATGGAGATAATCAGGGACTGTCTGGGGGAGGACTTGGCTTTGGGGAGGGGAAATCACAACTGAAGGAGAGATGAAAAGGTTTAATTGTTGACACTGAGCACAAATTGACTCTCCCTGCAGATCCATCTGAAATCAGAGAGGGATCTCTGTGTGGGTGGGAAGCAAGAATTTGTAGTCATTAAAGTTTTGTGCATTCTGGGTGAGTGGGGAAATGGCCAGCACTCTGTTCATGCTACTCAAAGGTGAAAAATCCTCCAGCACCTCACAGGCTCACCTCCAGCATTGGATTGTCAATAGAATTGTGAGGGATGCCCTGTGTTATTGCCTAGTTGCTATTAATTAGTATTGATTTTGGACATGGCCTGGATTGGAATGGACCTTAAGGATCATTTAGCTCTAACCTCTTAATTCAGCTTTTTTTCCCTTGGCTATGTTATGTGTGGTGCCCAGTTCATGCACACCCACTGCAAAACATGGAGAGGCAGGCAGTGAAATATTGTGACCTTGAGCCTAAAATTAGAATAAATCAGTAAATCTCACTCAAATGGCATTTTTTTGGGGGGTCCTGTTCTGCTGTTAGTCTGGATAAGAGAAGGTTGTCTAAGAAAATATAAGCTCACCTGTGGGTTGTCACATAATATCTGTGGCAGGTAATTTGTTTTGATTTTCTTTCCTTAATGAAAGTGCTTAAGTGCTGCAATGGATTGCCCTGAGAGACTGTAGAGTTGTCACTGCTGATGATCCCCAGAAAAGCCATTGTAAAGTTTTATGGGAAGGAGGAAGGGAGAAATTAATTTAAAATCTTTTTCATAAAAATTTTTGAGAATATCCATAGATGATGTTGTATAGTGGTCTTGTAACTCTGTGATTATTTTCCATTCTCTTTCCCACTGAAATGACTGTATCATGTTACCTATTTCCTAAGTATTTTTACCTTTCTTATTTTAAGTGTTTGCAGTTGATATCCTCACAATTACTCTAAATGAACTATATTTAAAGCTATATTTTAAAATATCATTAGGGACCAGAAAAAACCACTTAAAATTAATGTGACACAGCCTCTTGTCCCATGTGTTTATCCTTGCTCATGTGGTTCACATATGGGACATCTTGGCAAGGGGCCTTGTTACAAACACTGGAGACTTCCACATGAAAAAGTTTTTTATATCCTATGTTCCCTAATATTAATTTTAACCCACTCCTTAAATTCTGATGCTGTCTGTTTGAATAATGTGCTGTTGTGGAAAGAAAGAAATGGAGTAATAGAGTGATTTGGGTTGGAAGGCACCTTAAAGGTCACCTTGTTCCAACACCTCTGCAGGGACCTTGCCCTGTCCCTGGGTGCTCCAAGCTCTGTCCAGCCTGGCCTTGTACACTTGCAGGGATGTGGTGTTTACTTTCTGCAGGATATATAAGAAACAATTATATTCAATACAATCTGTTTTAGGGGGTGTGTGAGCAGCCAGGTCCTGAGTACCAGCCCTGTGTGTGGTTATGAACATTTCTGTGTTGCAAAGCAAGTCACAAAGTGATTTGAGACACCTGACAAATAGATTTGAATCAACACTTCTTTGAAAAGAAAAATAAATTAAAAGGAGTTGTAAAAGCCTAAAGTGAACAATATCAACTTTGCCCTGCGTATGTTTGTATTGGTGCTAATGAAACATTGAAATGTGTCATATTACATTGCCCTGATGACACAGCTTTTCCCCATAAGATCTACAAATGCAGATGCAATCTTTCTTTGCCAAAAGCTTCCCTTCTTGCCAAGTACATTGAACCATTCCCAGCTTACTGGATGAATCCAGTCATATGTAAATACAATTATTTTCTGACTAACTAAGGATCAAACCAAGTTGATTAACTTATCACATTTCAATGTAAACCTAGTACTTTTTTTCAATGAATCCTCCCAAATCCATCACTTCTGTCAAGATGTTGCATGCCTAATGTTACTTTGCTATGAAGTTGGGTATTGAATTACACTTAATGCTGCCAAACAGGAAGAAGTGTTGATATTTTACTCATAGAGCTGAATAATTAGACAAATTGCTACTTTTATGGTCATCTTAAAAATCCAGAATGAGTGTAGTCTAAGGTACACAACATAATCTTTTCACACTGCACTGGCTTTGCCTGCAATTCCATCCTTCTAAAAATGAGGATTCCAGACAACTTGGAAATCAAAAATTGTACTTTAAGCTGGAGGTCTTGAAATTATTAGATATTTAATGTACTGGAATAAGCCCTAGAGGAAGGGGGAGCTTCTTAGCTTTTGTTTTTCTGAAAAAATGTTGTAAAATACGTAATATTGCTCAGTATTCAGTATCATAAAACCTTTGTAGAGCTGATGCTTGAAAGGTATGGAATGCAGCCCTGGTTAGAAGTTGTCCTTTTTTCCCCTTCCAAATTTGTTCTGGGCTTGACCAAGTAGAGCTCTCCAGAATGCATCTCGAATTTGGAAAGAGAAATGTATGATTTTTCACATCAATGTGGAAACTTGAACGGCTGTAGGGAGCTTTGTGTGCTGCAGAGAACTAAATTTGCTGGAAGAATGACATAATGTGTGTTTGAAGTTAGAGATTTTAAAGAATCCTGAAAAGGTGTGTTAGGGAAATTGAATTACAGAGGCAAAATACTCTTGGTCAAAGTTCATCCACAGGATTGGCAATGAGTAGTCCTAATGCTGCTTTTGCCACATACATGAGTAACTCGTTTCAACAAAGGCACAGAAATATATGAATGCAGAACTGTGTATGAAGGTGAAGGATGGAGGAGTTCTCAGGGCTGTGAGTGGAAAGGTTGTTCTGTCCTGAGAATGAATCCAATTAAATTCTGTGCTAAGACCAAGGCACCTGATTGGCATGTAGACTAAAGCCAAGCTCAAGTCTGCACAGAGAATTCACTGACAGCCATGAATTCAGAGAGTTTCAGGCAATGGTTTTTCCAAGTTGTATTGGAGGACTTTAAGCTACATGAAATGAAAAAGCTTCAAGTTGTCAAAGGAGAAGGAAGGGAGATTGATGGACTCATGTGGAGATCTTGTCCTGACACTGTAATTTCCAAAGCAACAAAAAAAATGCAACCAAAAAAATGTTATGGAAAGATGGTTTTTGATTTATGATGAAGAATGGGATTTTATTATTCTGATAACAACAGTTTGACATTTTGGCTTTGGGTCTGTGAAGTTTTTCCTATGTATTGCCTGCCAGGAGAAGAAAAGTTCCCGAATTTCCATCTACTGGAAAGTGCTTCTTTCTGATTATTAATGAATGTACGCACAGGATGATTCCATGTTTTGTATTCTGAATTTTGCTAGATAAGACAGGATGATGATTCAGGTCACAAAAAGAAATTGTCGGTTATGACAATAATAATAGTTTATTCTTCCTTTTTATTATGGAATTTATACATTTTTATCATGAAGTTATAGATTTTAGAAGGTGACAATGGTGCAGGAGAATTTTTTTCAAGTATCTACAGTACTCTGTACAGGCAACAAGCCATTCAAATTCTCACAAAAAAAAAAAAAAAAACAACCTTTTGCTGGTGACCTGCTGGAGAGGACAAATCTCCCCACTATTGCCCTGGCCTTTGCATCTAACAGAAATCCAACCATGGCATTTTAGATCTTGTGCTATTTGTAATTATGTGCATGTAATGCCCTGGCAAGTTTATTTTAATGATTAAAAATCTTTTTCTTAAGACTGGAAAATGGCCTTCAGCCTAATGTGTGTGACTGCAGGTTTATCTGTAATCTCACATGCCTGCTCTTTTCACATGCTCCAGATACTTCTGCAAGGAAACAAGAAAATTGATATATTGCATAGCGATTGCCATCTATTTAAATCAGGTTTTGATTAAATCTGATGAAGTCTAGCTTTACTTCTTTTATATGTCCAAGTCACAGTTGGTCTTGCTTGTTCCTCTCTTGGAAAACACTATAACCCACTGAATGATGAGGAAAAAAAGATTAATTTTGAAACTATTTTCATTGTGTTTTGCTATGGATGTTTGTACCAGCAAAAGAGAAGGCTGGGCCTGCCTACATTTTCCACTCCTGATGTTGGTTTAAATTCATCAAATTCTTCTCTCAAGCACTGACAAGTCCACCCCCAGCAAATATACTTGTGGAGAAAGAAATTTCCCTGCATTGAAGCCGATCTGGCATAAAACATAAACCTAACTTTGTTAGGCCCGGTGCTTCAGAAAAACTTGCAGACATAAATGACATTTTATGTTCATTTGGAGGGCCATGGAAGTTCTTGCATTATTTAACTAGTTTGTTTACTCCAAATAACTGTGTTGGTCCCTTTGTGTGTATTACTTGTACCACAGATATGTCATGGTGATGCTTTTGAGCCAACAGTAACTTGTTTGTGGGGTTTGGTTGCTTGTTGGTTGGTTGGTTTTCAGCATTGTAAAATTTAATCAGCTGAAAAGTTGGTTTTTAATGACTTGGATTTGCAAATCAGTTAATTCAAAACACCAAAGCAATGCCTGGGAGTTCCCATAGCAGGCTGGGATTGTTCTCTCTCAATGCAATGCATAAAGTAGTCATGGTTTTGCAGGTTATTTCACAGGGAGGAGTAGGACTATGAGGCTCAGAATTGAGCCAGAGGTGAATGGGGTCAAAGTTCTTTCTGCAAACCATAAAAGTTTTGGGAGGGGAGCTTGGAGAATTAATGAAGAGAACATGGCCCTTATCTCAAATTGGTGAGACTTGCAATATCTCCTCCAGTAAATGGGAAAGAACAATATTATTTGTTTTCTGGGCAAACACCAGTTTCAGCCTCAATACAATAAACCTGTAAGCATTTAAAATGCCATCACTTTTTAAGTGTTTGTCCTCATTCTGATTTAAAAAATGTCTTTTCTAGCAGTGTTTCAAGGTGAGAGGAGTTCAAACTGGTGAGATTTCCTTTCCTTAAATGTCCATTTAATAGCTGAAACTGGGGCTATGCAAGGTTACACAGGAAAGGCACAGATTCAAACTTACACAGCCCAAGGGGTTTAGGAGAATGGTTCCTGCATGGTGGGAGAAGTGACATTTCAATCAGTTTAAATGAACAGAGCCACTGGAAGATGGACCTGTCTCACATCTCCTCTTTCCTCTTCCTAAAGTGAGCCACTTCGGTTCCCTGAATCACTGGAAAAGCCAGGAGAAGGTATATAGCAAAATTAACTCAGTATTTGGAGTCTGCTGTGAGGCATGAGCTGATGATGTGCTGTAAGCACTTCCATCACTCGTTCCCTGTTTTCCTCAGGTTTTATTCTATGTTTTTCAGTAAGGTGACTGTATGGTAAAACACACATGGGGGGACTGTGTCTGGGTGATGTTTGCTTGAGTCAAAGTCCACATGCAGCAGGGAACTGGTTCTCTTGGTGGTTATGCCTAAAGAGATACATAAAGCTATAGATAGGTTGGTTTGTTTGTTTGGGGTTATTTTATGGTTTTGGGTGTTTTGTTTGGAGTTTGTTTTGAACCTTTTGTTTTGTTTTTGGTGGGGTGGTTTTTTTTGCATGAGCTGCATGGATTTTGTCACCCTGGTTCACCAAATCATTTGGTGCCAGCTTTAGAGTAGGGTGTTCTGTCAGGAAAAAAACAGAATAGAAGGTACCACTGTTTATATGTGATGGTTTGACCTGGTGATTTTATGATCTGTTCCCTTCTAAATGATTCTGTTCTTGAATATGAGTAAGGTTTCCTTCAATTTTCACCCTCTCCCCCTTCTCCTTTATGAAGTCTGCTTTCAGAATGGTGATTTTGCAGATGGGAGAGAGCTGAGTGTAGATTCTGCACTGTTAACCTCAGCCCTACAAGCATCTGTCAGCTAATCCATCTATTTTCCTATAGTAATTATCAGTTTTTAAACATGGGAATGCCTTCAATTTTTCCTTCTTTGTACTGAAAATGTACTTCCAAGGGTTTTTTGTAATTCTCAGGATTGTTAACTTAAAAATGAAAGGTGATATTCTCTGGTAAAGCATATGCCCTTAGAAAGGAAGACTCTCCACTCCTCCAGCTCCACACATCCCCTTTCATGCTGTTAAGCTCATAATAATAAGCAGTGATAATTAAGATAATTAAGCACATAATTTTGTGCTATACACTTGAATTTAAGGCTTGGGAGATTTTCTCTCTCTGGTCTTTTACCCCTTCTGACTGTGTTCTTTGAATTTTTTTAAATGTAGATCACACACTGTGATTAGATACTGATCACTTTCTTTGGACCTCTCCAGTTGCTTTTACACAAATGATTTCACACAAACCAACATTGGACAGGGATAACCTAAGAGTGCCTTTAGATAAATGTATTTCAAAAAAAGCCTGGATAACCTCATACACTGCCTTGTCTAGATTTCCATTACAATTTATTTATTAATAGAGGCTCAGGTCTAAGGAAGCAATTCTTACTACTTGGAAGAAGTTCGAAAATGAATACAGTATTTTGAAAGCAACTTTTTTTTAGAACTCAAGTTAGCAAAAATTATTAATTTTTTTCAGATTCCTGGAATTGGCCAAGAGACAGATTTTTCTCCATCTCTGGATTGAAATAAGGGACTTTTTTCAAACAGTTCTGCTGTAGAAATATATAATTATGTGTGGGTAGAACTTGGCGTGGATCTCTTCCCCTGTAGGGATTTGAACAAAACAAGCCTTTTCAAATACCCTTAATAACATACAGGTAAATAATGAATTCAGACCAAATAACTGCTAAATATGAGAAAAACAGTGTATTTCTACTCCTACTGCAAGCCAGAAAAAGATCAGTGATTACCCATATCCTGACAGTGATATTTTACACAGACCTCTCCACAGTTTTCAAGTGGGAAAGCAGTGCCTAGGTTGATGGCAGGATGTGGACCTTATGAAGTATTTCCTGCTGAAAAGGGCACTTTGGATCATGGCATAGGCTAAAATATCATTTCACAAGCTGGATTGTGAAAGGTGAACTCCTACACGTGCAGGACTAAGTGTAAATTTACATAAGAGTCCTGATCTAGCAGAAACAAACTCAGGCATATCCCCAGGTCAGTAAGAAATCTCACTAAATTCCAGTGATATCTTTATACAGGCAGAGTTTGTGGCAAAAGGGACTTGACTCCAAAGGGCAGTACCTGAACAGCCAAGCCCCATTTATTTTCCCATGGGCATCCCAACTATAAAGACAAGACAAGAAAGCTGTGGCAGTTCAGTCTGGAGGCGAGAAGGTTGTGGGGAGACCTCACAGCACCTTCCAGTGTCTGAAGGGGCTGCAGGGAAGCTGGGGAGGCTCTTCATCAGAACTGTAGTGACAGACAAAGGGCTTTAAACTGCAAAAGAGAAAGTTTAGGTTACATATGTAGATTAAATTCTTCCCTGTGGCACAGGTTTCCCAGATGTGCTGTGGCTGCCCCGCCATGGAAGTGTCCAAGGCCAGGTTTGATGGTGTTTTTAGCAACCTGGTCTACTTGAATATGCTCTCGTTCATATCAAAGATATTTAACTAGGCAACCTTTAAAAGTTCCTTTTTGTCTCAAAATATTCTGTGTTTCTATGACTGTATGCTTTTTGTAGCTCACAGAGTGCTGCATAGGCCTCACTGTAACACCACATGTTAGTAATTCCTCATTATTAATTCCTAGTAGCAATGATTAATTCCTAGTTAGTAATTCATAGTAACAACCTTCAGTTTGGAAAATGGCCCAAAATTTACCTTTGCTGTTTTAAGACTTTTCCATTTACTAAGCAGTAAATATTTTAAAATTTCTCCATTCTGTTGTAGTGGCAGTAGATGTACAAACTTTGTTGGGGTTTTCTTTATTTTTCCCTGGCATGTGTTGAGATGTACTAAATATTAATAATCGTACCCAGGCTGTGGGGTGAACAGGGGAAGGATGATTTTCCCCAGCTTTTCACCCTCTTTTCTTCCTTCAGGCCTGTGGCAACAGCTTGTGGGAATTCTGAATTCATTTTGGATGTCAAGGAGAGCCTGTTCTTTTTGCTTTGTCTGCTATGTCTCCTCAGTGGGGTTCCACACCATGTTTAGAGCCACACCATGTTCCTTTCAATGGTTTGTGGGAGTATTTATGTCAAAGAGAACTCCCAGATTGGCCTAAATTCATTAGGAATATTATCCTCCCCAGTCATTATCAAATTAAGCTCTGTAGTGCAGCTTTCAGAATTACTTTGTACATCTTCTTTGTAGACACAGTGTCCTCTGACCCAGTAATTCTCATTTCATCACGCAAATTGGTTGAGTACCAGTAACCTTTTATTGTGTGAACACAAAGAACTATGCCTGAGATAAATTTGGCCTAGTAAGGCCATAAAACTCCCACAATATTTGTGTATAAAGGAGATTTATACATTTCTTAAGTGTTTTGCCAAGAAAAACCCACAGCAAGGACAGGCAGACTAAAGCAATAAGCAGGAAATGTATCATTAGAGTTGTGGAAGAGGCTGTTCCCTGCATCAAGGGCAGAGGGACATTTTGGGGACTAAACTGAGGGGCAGTCACAGTTCCCACCAAATAAGGACAACCAAATCTGCTTAGAAGAGTCGCTGTTGGTCAGTTTGTGCATTTTGAGTAAACTTTGGATTTGTGGGAAACTTGTTAAAGTAAGGTTTGTAGATTCGGAGAAAAGAAACTATTTATTACTTTCTTATCCCAGCAGTGGCCAACCCTCCTTCCCTGTGCACATCCCCTTTGTTCTTACCATGGAAAACCAGAGCAACCTGTGGTGGCAAAGAGGCAGACGAGCCTTTATATGGGGATGGAGGAAAAAAGGAGCAGAGAATCAAGGCATGCGTGGTGATGCTTATAGATCTGCCTGTCTCCAAAGGATTTACTTGATTAGGAATTACTTGCTCTGCATCATTGTCAAGGATTCTTTTTGTGAGGAACAACCAGTGAGGAGTTGGCTTCCTGCTCCAAAAGAAGAGAAATTGCATTTCTTTCTTTTCATGAAGCTGCAAATGCTGTAGGACAGTGATGTAATGCTGGCTGGCTGTGTGGAGAATGTACTCCTGCTTGTGCACCCACACACGGATCAGGCAAAGACTGCAACATGGATTCACCTTAGTGTGCATTTAAAAATTGGTACTAAGGTTGGGTTAGATGGGGAAATTGAGTTCATGCATCTGCAACTCCTGGATTTGGGAGCTGCTGAGGCACCTCTGTCCTGCAGGAAGGCTGGCTGTTACCCAGCTGAGGGTTTCCCTCTCCTGTAAACTGTAGGCAGTTTTTTCCCCCATGATGGGGCAACAGCTCTCCTTAGCTCAAGGTTTCCCTAGTCCAGGGCTCCAAGAGTAGTTCCATCAAGAGAACATTTGCCAAGTGCAAGGAGGCCTTGGACAATGCTCTCAGGCTCAGGGATTCCTGGGGTGCCCTGTTCAGGGCCAGGAGCTGGATCAGATCATCTTTGTGGATCCCTTCCAGCTCAGGATATTCTGTGATTCTGTGTAAATATCCTCATTCCTCCTCCAGCTTCCTCCCCTTTCTTCCTCTGCAGTGCCCTGGCAGAAGGCCCTGGCTCAGGTTGGAAAATCCACAAGTGCTTTGTGGTTGTCACCATCTTTCCTTTCCAAATAGGCCCTGGCACAGAGGGAGTCTGGCCCTGCCACAACACAGAACCAAAGGGCAAAACCAAAGTTGGCAGCATTTATTCCCACCTGTGCTGCTTTGCTAAACAAGATCTTCTAATGGATCAATGATATTCCCATTTTAGCTTATATATTGTACCCACTTACTGCACTATTAGTGACATTTTTCAGAGACTGCTCTAGCAAACTGTTTTTTGACATAAGTGTCCATGATATCTATATGTATTTCTTTATGCATAGCTATATTTAACACAGGATTTCTTGTATTTAGTATCATCTTTTTTTCTGTTCCATGTCTTTAAGGGTAAACTCAAGTTTTTGAGTATTAGCTAGCATTAGGCACAAAAACCTGATCAAGAATAAGCACACATTTCTCTGGAGATAATGGGATTTGTTTTGGGGCTTGCTTACTTGGGAAAGAATACAGGCAAAATCTTCAAGTCTCCAGTCCTGCAGCTGTTTTTATGCAAATACAATTGCTTGCAGGGCAAAGATGTTTTGGGCCTAAAAGCCATAAAAGCATTTACTTCAGTAACTCTATAAATACTACTCAAAAAGAACTGAAAAATCATCTATAAAATTATGACACTTCACTAAAGATTGAGCTAAGTAAACAACTTGTTGGGTGACATCTCCCAGATTAATGATTGGTAATAAAAGGAAAAAAGTTTAGAAGTTTACAGCTGCTGGATATTTTCCACATAATTTTGCTTTTACACAAACTAAGTAGAGGCAGATTCACTGGTTTAATATCTGCTGGTGACACTGTGTTTAAATTAAACCTGTCTACATAATCTAGGGCAAAATGGCTTTTCTGTTACCTTGGGATGGCAACAAATCTGAAAGGTCTGTGCTGGAAACATCAAGAAATGTTTGCTTTGTCTCAGCATCAGTTATAGCAAAGTGTTCCTGATTTGCAGGCAAATGTTATTAAATGTTGGATTAGTGGGCTTGGACTTGCTGTCATCTATTTTTTATCGTGAGTGGTGCAGTGTGGGTAGTGTGGACTGTGAAAAACAAAGGACATCTTTCCTATTATTGCATTAAGTTTCTGATGTGCCATCTAATTTTATTACCAAAGGCTCTTTCTCCAGGCTAATACTAATGTAAACATTTGTCATTTCTGTGCAGTGAAAACAAAAGGCGACACTTGTTTTTACTTGTTAAGAATATTCTTCTTAATTTTTGATTTAGGATCACAGGGTATCTGACATTTTGCAAAGGCAGGAAATCAACGTTGTGTGAAGATAGATATTCTGATCACAGCTATAGATATTTCAATTGTTTGAACTCTGGCATAGGATTCTGCTGCCTCTCTGAAAATCTTTGAGTAAATGAAAGACCAACTTCCAGTGTAGTGCTGTGAGCAATACAGTTCTTCCATACTTGTAGGGAGAAGTGCATGACAACTTCTGGAGAAGTTACTGTTTATTATGCATTCAGGAAAAAAAACCAGATCTTATTTTATCCTCCAGTGTTTTATACCCTGGGACCATATCCCTAAAAATTGCATATTGGCATCACTTCCCTGGCTCTGGAGAGTGACAGCAGCTGAGATTCTGGCAGTGCTCACCAATTGTACATTGTATTTCCAGTGGCACGTTATCCAGTGCCGGAGTTTTATCGCTTCTGAGGAATCCCTTTGTACACGGAGCAGAGGGAATACTCTTCCCCAAGTGGAAATAAACAAGCACAGAGTGCTTGCTGCCAGTCACTGTAAATAGTTACCTCAGGTTTATTTTCTCCTCAAACCTGCTGGTTTCTAGAAGATAGGACTCTTTATGAGCAGGAGAACAGACACCGTGTCGCCATCGCGCTGACTACGTGAGCAACAAAGCAACTTATTTTTAACACCAAAACAATGTGCTAAATTTAGACACAAGCTGCAGGGGGATACAGATTTAGCCATATTAAAATGCTGCAGATGATCTCAAGATGACCACAGAACTCATTTTTTTGTTGTGTTGAGCATAGTTATTCTGGCAATTTAGGGTTCATGAGGAAGTCACTGAAGAAAAAAAACAAAATCCTCTTATTTTTTATGTTTCCAGCTACTTATAAACTTTAAAGCATGAACATAAGAGAAAACTGAACAAGATTGTTTTAATTAATCTGAACGTGATTTTTAGTTGTCTGGCTTGATACTTCCCAGGACTTAATTTTGCTGATTTTTGTGGTTGAGATGGTATTTCAAGCTCAGTTATGTTAAGATTGGCTTCTTTCTCACCATGCCCCAGGCTTTTGATCATGATCATATCTTGGCCCAAAGAAAATGGGTGATGCCTTCTTTTGGGATAGGTTCTAGAAAAATTAACCCATTTTAGCCTGAATAAAAATATCTGATAAAATTGTCAATCAACTTTCCGTTCTTTGTGAAGCAAGTCAGTTTGTTAACTCTGCTGGGATAGGGAGGCATTTAAACAAGAATCATCCTAAGAGGCAAAAACCAAAGGCCTCAAGGATTTGTCTTTGTTGTTATTTATGTTGTTGCTGTGGTATTGCAAAGTCACAAGAAGAGACTGGGAAATATTGTACTGAACAAAAGCGGGAAGTTTGCAGGACTTCAGAGGTTTAAAGACGTAATCATCTTTAATGTGACTTGAAAAGCTTTAAAGATTTTTTTTTAATGGTAGTGGTATTATTAAGGTTGTTATGATGGTTTTTGGAAGTATTTTTAAAAAATATGAATTGTGATGGGTTTAGAACTCAAGTGTCATTTTGAGTCAAATATAACATTTTCTTCACTTGATGAATAATTTATGCTTTTGACTTGATTATATAAAATGAGACTAAATTATAAATCCTCACTATCTTTACTGAAATTTTCAGCATTTTTAAATAGTAAAATGTATGGCTTTTATTTAAAATTTTAGCTTAGAGTTTTGAGTCAAGTGATTGAGCGTTTTTATAAAGACAGGTTCCTTCCCAATTTCATTGCCTTTTCATCAAATAAGGTTTCTACAATGGTCAAAGCATTCCTAAAACTGGCAGCAGATAGGAAATGTTTAAAGGAAGGCACAGGTTATGGGGAGTATCCTTTTTATACGCATCTGTGATTGCAGTTTTAATCTTTTTGTGTAGAACATTTTACATAAATTTTTTCCTGTTTATAATAACAGAATTTCCAAATGGAATTATCTACAGCATTTTTTTAAATTTGGGGTGAATTTAAGACTCCTAGAACCACACTTGTAGAATTGCAACTTTGGTGGGTTCATTTTCTGTATTTAAACAAATGCTGCCTTTCCGGAGTGCATTACTGCACTCCACCACCTTTATCCTTAACCTCACATTCCTGAGTGATAATTAGTTGCATACAAAATCTTTTAAAATATATTGCTTAGTGCTCCGGACTGTAAAGTGACAGCATCCCTCTACTAGAAGTGTTTTGGAATATTTTTCTCTGCCAGGGGTGAGAGTGAGCCACGTGCCCTGAACGGTCCACTCTCCAAAATTGAGGCTTCCTCAGGTGAACTCTACCTGGGCTGTTCATTTTAAGTTCCAGGAGAAGGTGGCCTCTTCCTTTGCCATTTTCTGGTCCATAAAATTCCTGTCTATGGAGCTCACCTGTCCTCTTGGCGGAGACTGAGATGAGGAGGGGGAAATAAATATGTGGAAGCCACCATTTACAGTCATGATTCTGTGATCTGGAGACATTAACTTTATTTTCTGTTTAAGTTCTTTCTTAGAGTTTGTAGCTCTAAAATATATGGAGGCCAGTGAATTGCACTTGTTTTTGGTTAATGATAGCTACAACACAAAGGCTTAACTGGGTTTCTTGAAACCTGGAGTTTTAAATAAAGAATGAAGGGACAGTAGTCCACAAGTGTAGAGAAGTGAATCCAAATTCCCAAACCCAAAGAGGACAGTATTTAACCTGCTTAAACCCCAGTTTGTTGCTGTTCATGTGAAGTCATTTGAAGGAAATGGTCTTTGTCTTCAGTCCTACAGAGCTGCTAACACTGGGCACCATCTAACAATAGGATGTGTAGACAGTGCTTATTTCTGGCTTTCTGGTCTCCTCTCCCAGAGGACCCATCTATGTTCGTTTTGAGAAGGAATTCATTCATCAAAAATAATTCTAATACTGTGAAGTTATTTGGAGAATATCCACCAGCTTGTTTAGTTTTCTTGTTAACACATCAAAGAAAATGCATTTAATTTTTATATAGCATTCATGTATGCGTACTTCCTTTCTCAGCAAAAGCAGTAACTTTACCTTGTCATAGTTTCTATTTGTTTTGTTTTACTTTAATACTATTGTGTTTAAGAGCCTGTTGTTCCAGCTGGGCTTTCTAAATCTGCTCTGGTTACCCAGTCTGTCCTCACATTAACATGAAAATATTTTTTATCTTGACTTCTAAGCTTGGCTTATCTACTGACATCAATTTTGACATTTGAATGACCAATATAATTTTGATCGTCAGATCTGTTTCAAACCTCTTTGTGATGAGTGGAATTTTTGCCCCAGATTTCCAATTTTTTTCAGTGTTATCCTTAAGTTCTATTTAGTCCTTAAAACTTAAGTGATACACAAACTCTCCTGTTGTTTTTGTGGATACTTGAATTTAACAGCACTAGAACTACAGTTTACATCTGAATATGTACATTTTCACTTATCCGGGCTAATTAAAAGAGCTAGGACCACTTAGGAAGACTGTTTTAAATGTCTTCCTATCCCTTTTTTAAAGACCCTTATTTAAATGTCTCTAAAACCTTCTTATCTCATCAGAGTTAACAAAATTGCATTAAAAGTTTCCTCTGTAAACATGAAAAAAAACCCCAACAAAAACCAACAACAGCCATTCTTCAGAACATTTTCTAAAGACTATGATGTTCAATTTGTGTTTTTTCACTGTTTTACTTTAAGGCCTGGGCTCTTCCTTACATTCTGTATCATTAATTAATATTTAAATGTTTACATTTTAATTACAAATACTGTTCTGAATCTATCACAATGGAAAGCAATGCATCTATGAATAATGAAAACCAGGTATTCTGTTCATCACTGGACAGTGTTTTACAAATGTAAAAGTGGAAATGCAAACTTCAAGTCAATATAACTTGATCAGGTTATTTGAATATTATGCACCATTAGTTTTTATTCAATATAAGTATTTGTTGTGTTTGAGAAATTAATGATGAGTTGGGATGTGCTGAAAATGCTGCCAAGATTGTTTCTTGCAGTATTCCTATCCTTCCTGTGCTAGCATGTTAGAAATGAGCAACCACTGGGAAATTATGAAAAACATTTTTTTCCTCCTAGGTCAAGTCCTTCACAAAGACTGTTCAGCCATGCAGGAGAAACAATCAAATGAAACACACAAAACCACATCCCTCAGGTTATGGATGCTCGCACAATCTGATCTATATTGATGAATTATTTTGAGGTTCAGTTGTCACAAAGAAAAAGTCAAAATATTGTGGGCAGAGAATACATGATAAGTTGTTCAGGAGAGGTCTGCCACTCATCATTGTTGTTCAAGTTGTTGTCTGGTTGTCTCGGTGAGTATAAGTAACTTCCAACTCTATTGTACCATCATTGAATAATTTGGTAAATTCAGACTGGCTGTGAATAATGCGCATTTCACTTTTGGTTTTTACTATCTGAAGCAGAAGAGTCTCCATGAACTACCAAGGAAACCCTTCTTTTCAATTAGGGGAAGAAAATCTTGCAGGGATTGCAGTCTTACAGATCTGAAGGATTGTAAAGAGAGAAAGCAGAGCAAAGCTCTTTATTGCTCACAGAGGTATAGAAGCTCAAAGCAAAGGTGCTTTTTTTCTGAAAATCATTTATGATTAACAGCAAAGGGGTTGTTCTTGACCTGTAGTGTGTGGAGGGAATGAAAATGGTGCCCTTGGCTGACAGATTCTGCTGAACTTGTGGATGTGGATTTTCAGCAGCTCAGGATCTAGACCTGAGCTAAAAATCTGCCAGCCGAATGACTAAATGTGACCCTCTGGAAGTCAGTGGCAGTGTTTCCACAGGCTGTAGGAGGTGTTGTGGCAAAGCTCAGTGCTGAGCTTGCAGTGCTTTCCAGAGCACTGAAATGTGGAAAAGGGGATAATTTGCTCCTTGAATCACCAGTTGTGTTGCTAGGGAGCAGAATTTCCTAATGAAGGGGGACAAAAGCACAGGAAAAGTTTGAGTTTAACATAGCAACAAGGTTGTTGTGAGGAACTGAAAGATTCAATTTGACTTGGACAAAATCCTGTGCCTACAATCCTTGTGCTGATACCTCGGTGTTGCCATTGCTGGGAACACCTGTAACTCCCATTAGCTCAGGGGAGATTTGTGTGTGCTTAGCACTTCTCAGAACTTGGACCTTGATGCTTACACATATCTCATGTGTTGGATTTGCAGAGTCACTAATCTGGAAGAAAAAGAAATGTTGACTCTTCAGATCCTTTTTGGTTTTGCTCGGGACAGACATACTGAAAGAGTGGCTTTTCCTGTAATATTTCATCACTTGAACTGTTACTGCCATTCAGCAGCAGGGAACTCCAGAGTGTATGAAAATGAAAACAAATCTTGTAGAAGTTATCCTATCATTTAACCCTAGTTCAGATCTGTTCTGCCTTTCTATGGCTCTAAACCTGTAGGAGTGGATTGTTCCTCCTGGGCTGCTGCTGAAATGCCACTAACTTTGATAAAATTAATTATTTTTGTTAACATATTTGTAGTGCAAAACTGAAGATTTGACCTGAAGATAGGTTCCTGTCTTACTTCCTTCCCTTGAAAATGCCCCTGGAAATTCATCTTCCTTTGCAGTCCAGAATAATGATATTTCTGTAGGCCCAAACAGCACTGGCTACCAAGGAATCCTAATATTTTTAAGCTATAATTCTTTGCAAGCATGTGGATAATCCAAATGGAACAGGTGGGAGAAGGAAATATTACTCCTGGTGGAAAGGAAAACCCAGGGCATAAATTGTTTCTTCCCATCTGCACAAGAAGTTCATAAAAAAATTCCAAGATCCCCAAACCAATGCTGTAACCACAGGGTCATGCTTGGGTGTGTGTGGGGCCATGCAATGACTTCAGCATATTTGAAGTACCATTATTCAAACACTTCTCTAATTTTCTAGTAAAAATCTCCACACACATTCTAATTCAGAAGAACTACCCAAGAAAAATACCCAGTACCCTGCTAATGAACATTGAGCATATTGTGAAAAATTGAAAGCCTACCCTCTGCAGAGAGTTGAAAGAACATAATATAACTTTGATTATAGGTCTTGTAATTCCAAATTTCATTAGAGGAACCATGGTTCTGATTTACCCTTATTGAAAAGCAAACTGCAAGGAAAACCACAAAATTCCACGAACCCCAGGGATGCACCCCATGTGGTGTTTGGCATATTTCATGAAACCTATTTCATTTCCAGTACCCTGAAATTGCATCATCTCCTGTTCCACTATGAAATATTAGCATTTACAGCCTGTGCATCCTGCTGGAACACTGTGAGAACCTCATGGATATGTTGGGAAACTTGCCCCCTTTCCCTGAAATTTGCTGGAGTCCCCACAGAGCAATAACTGAGAGTACCTTGCAAGCTGATACTTGCTTTGCAATTTAATTCTCAAAATCACAATCCAAGAGTTCCTAGATGAAGTATCTGTTTTGAGAAATGTGGCTGGGACAACTTTGCAGGACTTCCTTCAGGAAGTTTTGGTTTATATATATGTTAGTTGCTCCCTCTGTTGCAGAAAAGGCTGCATCTGTTTCTTTCAATACTGGAGAACTAGAAAACATGACATTCAAGGAAACCAAATGTTAAATATGTGCAACTTGTGTACATCACTCTAGAAGATTATTCCAGTTGCCATTAGACTCCAGCTAGGTAAAATGAAGATCAATATAAAATGGGTTTTTTTGTTTTTATTTGGTTGGGGTTAGGACAAAAGCCTTGATAAGCAATGTGTGTAGTATCTTCCTCATATTAAATCCTTTTCTGGATAAGAACTGAGAAGTCAGCCTGGTTTCAATTAGGTTTTCTTTTAATGGTGAGCTGAGCTAACCATAGAAATTACCTCTTTTAGTTAAATCAATCACTTCATACATCAAAGATAAATTTTAAGATGGGAGGGTTACATTTATTTCTATTGTTGCATTGCAGATCCCTAGAATTTATTCTGTCAAATTGCATGGCAGCAGATATGACATATCTCATATTACCAAGATCTTTACTTTTGTGGATGTGAACTGAAAGACAACTCTAAAAAGCAGGGTCTGGTTGTTTTGGGTAATGATGCAGTTCCTCCTTGCACCTAATTATCCATCAGTAGCCAGCTCTGGGGTTGGGAAGCCTGCTTGTTTTCTGTTCCTTTTCTCAGCATTCATCTTAAGAGGGTTTGAAGTCCTCATTTTCTCCTTTCTTCAAAGAGAGATGTCTCCCTTCATTTAGGGCATTAAAATTGGCTGATATTCTGGAACATGTGGATTTTATGGTTTGCATAATCCATGCAACTTTTCCTGGGAGCACAGGGTAGAATGATACCTTTTCATTTGTTCATTTGAAAACTAACTAGTGCTGAAACTGAGTCAGAGGACCCAGCTTTGTTTCCATCATGTGTAATCACATCTTTATTAACTTTAGTGAGCAGTCACTGCTGGCTTAGAGCCAGGGCAGCTTTCTCAGTTCATCCCAAGATTTTTTTTTTTCTTTAGCAGGAGAAAGTAGTCTTTAAAAAAAGCCAAAAAACAAACATAAAACCAAAACAAAACTGTCTTTGGGAGTAAGCCCTTTTTGTCGTTTGTATAAACCGAAGCACCCCAAGACTGTTCATGGCAGGATAGCTGTTAGAAGTTGAGTAATTTGGAATGCTTGTTCTAGATTATTGTCCATAAATTCAAGTTGCCTACGTTCTCTTTTCACTCTATGTATTTTAGGTTCTCTAGGGCAAAAAGTCTGTTCCTATATCTTCCCATAAATTTCTCTGAGCAATCTCTTAATATTAGTGTAGACTAGCACGTAGACTCACTAGTTTATATATTTCAAAACAATTATTTTGTTCCAGTACTCCCACAGTATTTGAGAGCAATTTGAAGCAGCACTTCGTATAGCATTTAACAAAAAAAAAGAGGCTTCTCTGTCTTTTCCTATGGGATCTTTAAAAAACAGTTCTGCCTTTCTGTGGGTTGGCACCAGTTAGATAAAACTCCCCAATTTTTTTCTTTTAAGAGATGGGCTCTTCTGCTTTGCTCTGGTTTGTCTCATTACCAGCTCCCAAAAACCTCAGAGGCAAGAAGTCTCTGTGGATACATTGAATTCTAGGATAAAAAGAAGAACTCTTAAAACGTAAGGAGGAAAAGCACAAAAGCTCCCTCTCGTCTGAATCTCATTTGATAACACACTTTCTTGGTGAGCAAAATATTGGCAAAAACTGAGGGCAAAGAAAGAGGAAAGAGCTCTGTCTAGATGAGACAGTGCATGGAAAGGTTATGTTTATCAAGGGTTGAGATTTCAAAGCATTTATTAGATTATGGTGAAGTGCTTATGGAAAGCAATTAGAAAGGTGATACTATAGGAGACTTTTGTTGCCTTACCTTGTTGTTTGTTTTGCAATTTTTGTGTTATAACAAGATAGCCTCAAGTAGATTTATTGGCAATAAATAGGAATACTAATAAGTGGTTTGTTTAGATGCTGCTTTGACTCTTGCTGAAATGTCCACAGAAATATCTGGAAGTTTTTTGCTTCAATATTGCAACATGAGAAATAAGTTTTTGGGGTTGTATTAAAAATCTAAAGTGATTGTCATGGGCAAAAAACACTGAAGCATTTAAAAGCATTAAAAAAGCAAAGCAGGTTGATACTTCTGAAGAAATTGCGGAGGTGTACAAACCACTCATCCCTTCTTAAATCCCCATTGCATTGCAAAACCAGCAAGATAAAAAAAGGTTTCAGCTCAACATCTCTTCATGAGGATGTGGTGCCAGCTCCAGCTGTTGAAGCTGGAAAAGGGCTGAATTACCTGGGATTTTTCTTTCCATGCAATTTCCAAATCCTAACTAAACACAGGGAGGCAGAGCAGGGGAACAACAAAGGGAACATTAAGGATTTTGTCTGAAGCCAGGTCAACACTTGTCCTAGATAAATGGTTGATGCCTGAATTGCTTAGAGTGGGTTCCCTCCCAGCACAGGCTGGTTTTCATCATGGTGATAAAGGAAAACATTTCACACAATAACCATTGAGCCCCTTGTTATGACTTGAAAGCTGCACAACTGCTTTTTATTCCAGGAGCATAGGACTGAAAAATCATCTTAAGAACATGGCAATCCTTCGGTTTTGTGTACTTTACTTTTGCTAATGTGTATAATCACACACGAAGCCAGGGTGGGAAGATATTGTGCCCCTTTTAGTATGAAACTAAAACCTGTGAATAAAACTTGTTTAGCATAACTACATAGAATTTCCTTGACTGGGTTTATTTTGGCTCCTCCACTGTCACAGATGTTCACTATTACCAAAAGAAAACACTGTAAACTTAGTAGAGATGTTAAAGGAGGAAAGATGGAAATCTGAATAAAATCTGAAGGTTTTTTTGTTGTGTGTGACCTGATCATCAGTTCTAGAAGGCATGTGAGCAACCTGCTGGGATCTGGTTTCCTTTGGGGAAAGCAGTGACGTAAATCCACTTACCCCTCATAGGAGCTGTGGAGATTATGGAGTGATTTGGCTGAGGGTCAAATGAAAGAGAACACAAGAACATGAAGGGGGAAAAAAAAAGCTTTCAAAGGTTGTTTTCAGGTTTGGGGGAGATAAGATGGGTTTTGTGGCTCTTTTATCACTTTCTCATGCCAGGGTGCCTCAGATGTGCCTGGAGGAATGTGGCCCTTGCGTTTGCAGTCGCTGAATTCACACGGGAATTTGAGCTGACCTTGTCAGCTCTGGGAGCAGTGCCTTAGACAGTGCAGAGACCCTTGCTGGGCTCTGAGAGCTCTATTAATAGATCTGTGGCACCTAGCCCAACTCCAGGGCTGCAGGAGTGAGCTTTTTCACTCCTCTAAGGTTTTGTTTGCATGTGTTAGCACTGTACAAAGCCACCTTGCATCTTGAGATAAGGGAAGCAAAATCCCCAGCTTACTAACAGCATCAAGCTCTGCTTCTACCTCAAGTTTTTTGTGGGTTTCACAGGTTTCTTATGCTCAGGGCTTCTTTTCCAAGCTCTTCTAGTGGTGCTGGAATTCAAAAATCAAGTTCTAGACCAGTTTTATGAATTCTCTCAGCTTTGCATGTGTGTGCTTATGTGGATGTCTCACTAGGACTGCTCTGCTTTCAAGCTGTCAAGCATCATCAGGGCATTTTCTTGCTAATTGGCATTTTCAGTCCAAATAGACATGAGAGACCTCAAGAGACTCTAAGAGACCTGAATTACTCTTCAGAAATGATAGGGATGGGATTTTTCATTCAGTCCTGTACCTGCATTGCTGAGTGATCTCTCTCAAAATAAGCTGCTGGTTTGTAAGTTCAGAGAAGGAAAATCCTGTCCCATGTAGGTTTAAATGCATGCAGCAGATACAGAATCCCTTTACACTGAAGGAAAAAGACCTCTCCCAGTTCAATTGCCATCTAATTTACCTATAGCTCATGACATACTAACAGAGCAAGGAAAAATGCTTTAGCTGTAAAATGGGTCATAAGCACTTTATGTCCTCAAGGATTTTGAGAAAGGGAAAGAAAAATAAAATCATGTTGTGAAGGAAAGACAACTATTTCCCAGAAAAACATGGAAACTTATTTCTATTAGTAATAATGCTTCCTTTGAAAACACACTTTCTCTTTTTTGGAAGGCAAATAGTATGAAGCCTGAAATCATAGCAAAGGTCATAAAAAGGATTCAGCCATAAAAGGACATATATGTATTAGCAATTGACTTCTTCAAACAGCAGGGAAGTTTGAAATAATGCCTAGAAGTTCCTAGCAAACTTATTCCATAACTTCATTATTCCTTTCATTCTTTTGATATATCTAAATTTACCTATTGATTTTTATATTCTGTAAATATCTCTGTTAAGATTTAATTCAATTCTTTATCATGTTTTAATCAGAAAATAGTCATGCAGATTTTCATTGTGGTATTGTGTTAGAAGTAAAAATTCTTTGAACTTACAAAGTTCATGTCTAGCAGACCTTAGAAATTCTTTGGACTTGTCAGTAAAGAGAAGGTGAAATATGTGAGGGCAGAGGTTGTACAGCAACCAGGAGGATGAAAGAACAAAACAGCTCTGCTCCTTGATAGAGGAGAATTGGCAGAATCCACAAATCACAAAATCTTTTTTCATTCAAATGAAAAAAAACATGGGGTGCTTGGTTGATTTGTGATATGGCAATAATCCTGGAGATAGGAAAAATTGCATTTATACATGCAGTGCCATAAATTTTAGAATTTTTTTCATCATTATTATTTTGGGTTTGTATAATTTTGATCAAAAAATTGTACCTCTTTGGTATCATAAAAGGTCTCTTCTTCTGGTGACCATCTTAGTGGCTTTGCCACAATGATCATAATGATAACAATTGTATAATTCCATTCATGGGAAGCAAGAAAATTGCAGGAGAAGGAAAGGAAAAGTTCCAGAAATATGTTCCCTACAGGGTGCATAGACAGTTTACAAATTTTTTTAGCTTTCTTGCTTTGTAAAAAAAAAAAAAAAAAAAAAAAGGAGGCAGCAGGTGGAGTAAATTTAAGCTACTAAAGCCAAGCAAATGTCCCACAGGAGGTGGGCAACTTTTGCAGGTATTGAGAGCTGGAGGAAGAACAAAACATCCATTTTCTATTTGAAAGGTACCTTGGATTAGACATCTAGAAGAGAAATGTGGGAAGCCAAAGGAGCTCTCTCTAATGAAATTTAGAACTCAGGTGTAAATAGCACCTCTGAAATGTCTTAGAGAGTGACCTTCCCTAGCAGTTGTGATTGTATTGGGCATTTTGTACAGGCACTAAAAAAACCCTAAAATTATTTCTGTAACATATTACACATCAATATCAACAGCTCCCTGGGTAAGCTCCCCAATATCAACAGCCACTGACCAGACAACACCTACCAGGTCCCCCTGGCTTTTCCACCAGCTCAAGCACAAAACACTTTGCTGATCAAAATCCTTGAGAATATTCAACTGTTTCACTTATCACTTGTCTTTTCCTTTTTCTCCATTGAGGTCAATCAATTTTAAACTCTTATTTTTAAGGGTTTAAGACATTTTGAAAGCTGACTTCTCAGTTTTTCTTTAAAAAGAAAAAATATTTAGAGGAGTCATAACAGAAGGTTGTGTGACTTCTGGACACAATTGCATGGATATAATTCATTTGAAATTGAGTGAATTATTTACATTTATGCCCTCTCCTATTTCAGGCTGATGCTCTGCCTTTGTCTGTTTTGCTGGGTTGATGGAGGTAATTATTTACCTCACAGAAAAACCATACAATATTTCTAATAACTGTCAATATAAATGTCTATGTTTTTTCTCTGGAAGCTGCATTTATTGTTGATGTATGCTTGGTATATGCAGTGCCCATTTTTCTTCTTGTTTTATGTACTATTCCAGGGGAGCTCCATGTGTTGAAAAGCATACAGAGATTCAAATACATTGTGTTCATCATTAGAATTAAATACTAGAGGTGAAAAGATTACATTTTCTGTGTGTCAAGCTGTGGTCACTGGCAGTAATTGATTCATTTATTTGCAGAAAGCAAAAAAATTGGAAAAAGTAAATTAGGACACAGAAGTATGTAGAGGAGAAACCTGCAAAACAAAGTGTTGCACTCATTTTCCTGGCTGTTGTTCCACTATATTTGAGACTGCACATCAGGGGAGTGCCCTCCTTTTTTGTTTTGGTTTTTTTTTTTTTCAATCTATCTATAAAGACTGATGTATTTTCATGGTAGAGATGAAATCTTGCATAGACCTGTGGTTTTCTAGACTTCTGCAGGTATATACTGGCAATTTAATATGCCTCTGTACTCAGGGATGAAAACCATTTGGCAGCTTAGGGAAATATAAAACATAGCTGAAAATTCTGGGTGACTGGAACAGGCTGAAGTAGTTAATGCTGTATTGCACAGCATGTTATTCCTGTTCATCCTTGTTTAGCATTCTTCAGCTGTTAACAGCTCAGGGCAGCATAATAAACTAACCCTATTGTCTGGACTAATGAGTTGTGATTCTCTGCTTCTTGTTCACTTCTTGCTTGGTGTTATCATCCAAATTTTTACAGGCTGCCCAGGAAAGGGCTGGAGTTACTGTGTATCACAATTTTTGTCTCATTTATTAAATACTACCTTGGCCAGGGCATGTGTGAAACACATGACACAAAAACAACCAGAAAGAAATTGTACTTTCAGAAAAACATGTACTGATTCCCATTGTCCTTAATTTTTTTTGGTACTATTGTGACAGGTTTTAACTGTGTGTTCAGAGATCTCCCACCTAGAGGCACATAGGAAGTGTGAAATAGGCGTGCTTTCATCACCCACTGCTATCCTTCCAAGCAATTCCCTGAAAGAATCACATTCCCTGCGAGTGTTTCAATGGTTTTAGGAAGAATTTATATAAACCAGTGGCAACCTGTGTGGCTTGTGAGCAGTTTGAAGTGTGGCTCTCCTCACAGGAGTGTGTGACTGGAACATCCATCCAAAACTGTGCTGGTGCACAAGGCACCTGTGGGAAGCAATCTGGATTTCTGGCTGTGGAAGGCAGGGAATCTTCAGGTGTGGCTGAAGGGGACAGTGACAAATGGCCTCAGGTCTCTGCTGCATCACAGCAGTGATGGAACTTGCAGGGTTTCTTGCAGAGAGCCGTGCTCACAGCAATTTATCTTCAGTTCTTTTAAGCAATATCCACTTACTGTAGATCCTCCCCCAGTTTGGATAGCTCTTCTGGGCTCTTGGTTTGTAGGGCTTTCATTTTTTCAGTCTTTCATTGTGATAAGAATCAGAATTATCTGAATCAGAAAATGTTTCACCAGAATTGCTGAGAAGTTGGGAGTTCCTGAAAATTCTGTGGCCAGGCCCAGATCAGTGCCTTGTGATCAGTGCAGTGTTAAGCAACACACAGCTGTTAGTCCAAGGAAATGATGTTCCAATCACTATTTGGGATATAATAATCTATATCATGTTATAATTAGCTTTAAAAACAAACCAGAAATAAATAAGCCAATCAATAAACTTGACCACTTTTAGAGTGTGGAAACTTCTTTAAACATTAAATTTACCTCTACTATGATTTGAATTAATAGCATTGGCTTCTCTGCCTTTTTGGAAGCAGTTCTGTATGAAAGAAATCTCTTTGACTTGTCAGGGAGAAAATTTTGAGAAAATATTGTGACAACTGGAAATATAATTGCTTTCATTTTGTACCATTCTACAGAGTTTTTTCCAGTGCTGGATAGCCTTGGCTGTGATAGGGATTGTAGGGGGAATGACAGCTTTGTTTCCATAATGCTGGAAGGAGTCAGATGTTCAAAGTTCATTAAAATCTTTTCCTCTCTTTAGAGCTTCACTGGCTTGCAGTGTGCAAGCAGGATTTTGTTCTTAGGCTCTGAAGAACTCTTTCTTTCTGTTTTACCCTGTATTGCTGAACATGTCATCACAGTGCAACCAGGTGTCTTTGGGGTGAAAGCTCTTGGGTCAGAATAGGATCAGGCTGGGAAGGACAAACTTTAAGCAGTTATCCCTGCAGCATAACTTGGAGAAATTGTTTTTCTTCCCGCCTGTCATGGCTCAGCTGTAAAGTTTGCTAGAGTATAAAACAAGAGCAAAGTCAGGTGGGGAAAAGGTGGCTCATTTTTGACTGAGAGCAGTTAAATTCATGACTTGGCAGTGGCCAGCTTATCCCATTTTTACTGGGAAGGGCACAGAGCCTGAGTGACACTTAAATGTCCTTGAAACACTGTCTGACATTGTCCCTGTGCTCAATGCTTGCACAGAGTCCAAAGTGATAACTCAGTGATCATTGTGAGTCACCAAACCCAGGGAATCTCCATCCTGGCCTCAGAATGTCTCCTTGGTGCTGTTCCTGGAGGAACAGGAGCACGGAGGTGGGAGGGGAAGTGCAGCTCCCAGGTGCTTCTGAACTGCAGAAAGCAGCGCTGCTGCTGGCAGCCCGGCAGCAGGAGGAGATTTGGAAACTGTGGTCGTTTGTTCCACTCATTATGCCCAGTTCTTTCCAGTCAGCTGCTTATCCATTAGCTTAGGAAGTACAAGAATCACCTAGAGCTATCCCAGCTTTTTACTGCACATTTACAACATCCATCTCCCTCTTGCTTTTGTGGCTCTCCTTCCATTTTTCATCTTGCTCACTTAAGGAGAGATGATTTGCCAGCCACTCTGCCAGACAGTGTTCTAGGCAGGGAGGAGTAGCTGCACTGCCCACAAAGCCCCAGACCTCTCCAAGGAGTGTGTTAAAAGTAATGATGTGCAATAAAAACCTCAGGCAGATGTTATTGCATAGAAGCAAAATGCATAACATAAAAAATGTAAAAAAACTTAAATAGCTACTGGGACCTCACAGGTCTTCAGTATTTTTCTGCAGACACACCTATGGTGCAGTGACACTTTGTACATCACATGAATTTCATTGCTTGCCAAATAAACCAAATATTTCAGAGAGCTCCTGTGTCATACCTTGAGGTCTTTTTCCTCATAATTCCTTTTTCTCATAATTCATTTCACTTGAATGGAAGAAGAAAAACTCTTCCTCCCCCTGAGGTGACAATCTCAGGCCTTTACTTCAGAAAGCACCTATGTGTATTCCCAAGCCTGCCTTTATTTCATTAATAAATGAGACTTAAGCTTATGTTTGAGTGGGTATTTTGTACTGATGGACTTGTGAAGTAAGGATTAATATTACTGACTAATATTCAGGATGTGCTGAAGGGCTGTTGTGATCTGAGGGCCAGCAAATTAAGGTGTGAAGGGAACCAGCATGCGCAGGAGGACCTGAATCTCTTGGAAATGAGAGGGGAGAGGTTGTGGGAAGTGGCTGGTACTTTTGGATAGCCTCACCTTTCAGTGTGTTGTTCTTACAATTCAGAGCTGCCATAAATGATCAGTGCTGTCTTGTTTTATTAAATGCAGAGCATCTGAAATCCTCTTTCCTCAGCCTGTCCTAACCCTTTAGTCATCCTCCCATATATTTGGAGAATAAAAATCCCTGCAGCTGGAACATGTAGTATTGGCTGTGGGTTTTGTCCAACAAAGGCTGGAGGAACACTGAGTTCAAATGAATACATGTTTTGTTAAATTTCTGGCAGCTTTGCATGAACAAAGCTAGACTAGAAAGAATGACAGACTGTGTAAGTAAGCATAATAAAATGAGTGTTTCTGGTGATGTACAGTGGTTCTGAGAGTGGGTAACAGTGTCCTAGAGAGAGACAAAAAACTGTGTTGGGGTATTTGCTTTCTCCTTGTTGGTTGATATTCTGCTTCCCCTGGTGTGTGTTTTAGTTGATAGTAGGATCCAGATTAGGAATACATTTTTATCAGTGAAGTTATGATGATTAGCAATAGAAATGCTGTCAGTGTCTTATAAACAAACATACATTTCTTGATAAAATCTTTTTTCTGTGATTTTTCTGGGGATTAAACAAAGGATTGAAACAGGAGTATGGCCCTAATGTCAATGTAACTGTAAAAGCCTAGTCAGCAATCCTAAACTCCTTTAATTTAGGATACTATCATGATCTGAATATTTCTTGCAACACTGAAGAGTTAAATTTTACACTTCAGCACCATATCTTCTTCCACTAACATATAATTTACCAGTCATATATTTCGTGATGATGTGAGCATCTATCTTACCAACAAAGGTTCTGGCCAACAATAGCATATTTTTTTTCATAAGTAGGAGGGAAAATATTATAAAAATAGCTCTAGATAAGCTGAAAAGACAATAGAAGTTTTTTTATTTTTTTTTTACAGGGAAGAAATAGGCAGTAGAGCAAAGTAATTTCTTCTAAGTATGTGCTTTGTGAACACCAAGACATAAATTGATATTAATTTCTCTACAGTGGTGGGTGGTGCTGTTGTGTTGGAAGGGACTAAGGCTCATCCAGACCCAACCCTGCCATGGGCAGGGATAAATTTCACTACCTCAGCTTTCTCCAGCCTGGCCTTGGACATTTCCAGGGATGGGGCATCCTCAATTTCTCTGGGCAATCTGTTTTTCCCACATTACAATTAGTCTCCTTGTGGACCAATTCCCATTTATAAAAGAGGGGCAAACTGCTGCTTTTCTTATCATCTATCACCACACCAGACTGACATTTCTCTGTACAATAACCAGCAAAACTCTAAAGTCTGATTTGGGGCCTCCAGTTTTTCTGAAAACTAAGCTGATAATTGAAATTGCTGATGTGGACTCGTGACTTTTTTTGGGGTTAATTTTGTATTAGTAATTTTTGTCTCTGACTATTTGTCACTGCTTTAAAGCAATAGTTTTTGTTTGCTGTAACATTATTCTGAAATGTGGAGAGTTTCAGGTTTCAATCCCATGAACACTCCTTTGAGGCTACAAAGCACATACTGGTCCTTATTCTCTGGTTTGCTGCCAAAATGTAATCATCTGTTGTTTTTCAGTGTGCTGGTGGCAGTTTAGAGTAAAAAAGGAGAAATTGATACCCCCAAGAACAAATTCATTTTAAGGAATTCACCTACTGCCCAGAAAAGCTCTAAATGTGTCATAGATATAGAATTTTTCTGTCATCTAAAGGGTCAGACTGTGATTTGCTTTAATCAACAAAACTTAAAGCATTAAATGCAATATTTTCCTTTCTCTGGGGACTCCTGAGGGTGATCTAGTGGAAAAGAAGAAGGAGGTAACACATTGCCACTAGAGTGAACGAGGTAAATGTGATGCTCATATGTGAAGTGTGTGAGGAATTTCACAACAGGGCTGTAAGAATGCCTGAAACTGCTCTGTCAATGTGACTCTGGTGAAAACAACCAGCAAATTCAGGACATCTTTGCTGCATTGGAATCACAGTTGTTTACAGCTCAAGAATACCTCTTGGGTTCTCTCAGTGCAAAGCAAAATTAAATTTTAGAAGAAATGTGATTCAGGAGGTTTTCCATCAACTCTGTCTCATGTGCTTTTTCATTTCCTCCTCGTTTCTTTCCCGTCACTGTCACCAGATGTTTGTGTGAAGCATTTTGTTTTCAACTCTGGGCGATTAAAACCAGAATTTAGGTCTCAACTACAAAGCCAAGTGATTTAAGTGCTTGGTATAGTCCATAAGTCAAATAGAAAATAAACTATTTATACATTGAAAGTGAAAAAATTTTATTTGATTTATTTCAAAGTAGATCATGGGAAAGATTCATGTTGGTTTCAGTGCTTTTCTGTCTTTAAGTCATTGAAAAAATCATCAAAACAAGGGATAAACTCTGATCACTTGCACTTCCCTTAAATGTCCTCTTAGCAAAGTGCAGCCTTCTTCAAGAGCTTTTGTATAAGAAAAACTGAAGCATTTTGGCACAGACCATACTGTAAACATAAACACTGCCCAAAAAAAGGTTTTTTCCAAATTCTGTGCTTTATGATGCAGTTGCATGGGCACTTGCTCATGCACCTTCCTGCCTGAATGAATATCTTACAATTCTGTGTTATTGTTGTATCTAAAAAAAAGTAGTACCACTCAATAAGCAATTTATCATCATAGTTCGATACACTGATTTATCTGTACACAGAATCTGAGAAAACACTCTTAAAATCTTTTGAACTTGTGAAGGGAGACATCTGGAACCCCGTGTGGGTGCGTTATATTCTACATTGTTTCTATCTTATTTTCCTGATGCGCAAGCCCTTGACAGCTGAAGTTGTGGAGAGTGATGCTCCTTGTCTGGAAAAGAGAAAAAAGGAAAAAAAACCCCAAAACACTGCACACTCTCAACAGTTATTGAAATTGGAATTGCAACCTGTACTCGCGAAGTCGGTGCCACTTGGCAGCTGCAAGGTGATGAGATGCAGTAATTAATGAGTTAGTACTTTTGGGTAGGCCATGGAAATCAACAGCTGTGTGCTTGTCCTTTGCCTGTTTCATGTGGAATAAGATGTTGGATTTCATTTGCACCTGAAGAAAGAAGAGCTGTCCACCTGATCATTTATCAAACTTTGGTCTCTTAAAACCAGGGTTCTGGAGAAGGAACGCTCAGTTTTCATACCACTGCCTGGCTGTGTGCAAATCTCAGCTACAAAGTCCTGCTTTCCATGGAATGTTGAAGCCCTGCATTTGTTTAAAATCTGGCCTTGTGCTCAGGGATGTTTATACTGAAATCAAACATAGAAGATGGCACCATTCCTGTCCCAAAGAGATCGCTACAATCAAAAGCAAAGCAGTGTAAAATAAAACCAGTGGTTGTTACTGGCTCTAAATTTTAACCAGAGCAGGTCTAGTAGTTATACAACATTGTCCTATATACGGTGTCATACAATCTGTGTTAGACTGTTCTTTATCAGTGGTGTTACTTAGGACTAGAAAAACTTTTTTTTACTAAAATATTCAACAGATTCGTGTGTGTATATATACACAGTATGTTTTTCCTGTTTGTTATTTGTATATTTATAGAGAGATATCTATCAAATTAGGCATGTATGGACACACCCACACATGCATGTGCACTTCAGGAACTCAGATATTAATAAGACAACAAATAACATTACAGCTGGTAAAAGTTGAGCATTTTCCCACTTCACTGTTGAAATGAGTAGGTCATATGTTCACAGGACTAATCTGAGCTGTGTTGTCACCACCCAGCTGGGAGTCCCTGAAATCTTTTGAGCTCTTCAGCAGAAATCACGTGTAAGGCTTTTCATCTGCTCTTTGAATTTATGGGTGCTGAGGGACTGGAGCTTTTTGCACTTGCCCATATTACCTCAGGTACTTCTGGAAGCAGGTCAGCTTGGAAAAAATTATCAGGTCAGGTTAAAGATAGAAGTGAGTGAAACATGAGAAGTCATTGCATTTCACATTTTAAAATGTCTAAGTGAACCTTGGAAAATTCAATTTGCTTTTCCCTTGACCCCAAATCTTCATTAATCTGACTCTCCAACTGAAAGTGGTATAAATATTTTGCAATTTAGGTGCATCACACTGTTTTCACACTGGATTTGGGCACTCCCTTTTCTTACCTGATGCACTTTGATTTTGGGTGCTGATTGTGCATAAGTTTGAAATGTGAAGTGGCAGAATAGGAGAGGCATCCTTGTTCCTTTGGATCAGCTCCTATGCTCATGACCTGTCACTAGAACACATCTTTCTCCAAAAACCAGATGTGAGGCATTTAGAAGATGCACAGTTTATTCTAAAATGGAAAGATAAAAACCCTGTTTGAGTATTTCAGCAGTAAAGAGGGAAAGGGAGGGTGCAGTCAGTGGAGACAGAGAAGCTTCTTCAAAAGTACAGGTTATAGAAGATTGTATTTTAGTGTCTAGTGATAACAAAAGAGCTTAGAGACAATATATTTTTTAAACACTTTAGCCACCTTAAAACTCTCTTCATAATGAAGAATGTTATTTACAGTTTTTACAGTACACATTATATAGAGTATCTATTGGTTGCATAGGTTTTAAAGGCAATGCGTCAGTGCATGGACATGGGTAGAAAGGGAACACAGCCTTGAGTGTGCAAGAGGGGAAGAGAGGGGAATCCTTCTCTTGAGGGTAAGAGAAGAACTTCTCTGTTAAAACTCCTAGAAACCAATGTGGTTTGCTGGTTTTGCTCACCTATCTTTGGATGTGAAATTGGCAAAAATTGTAGCTAGAGAAACCCTGTTCCCTTCAAATACAAAGGTGAGGAGGCACATACCCTAAGAAAATACACAGAAAAATATAAAAATAAATCAATGCAGGAGCAAGGCCTGTGCTCCTGCAGAATGCTTGGCTATTGAGAGGAACAGGTTCAGTAAATTTTGGGCCTTACAGAGCCCAAAAGGGAGCATTGCTTGCTGAAACTTGCAGCCTCTGGGGCTGGAGCTCCTTTTTCTGGATGACGGGGAGCTTGCACTAGCATGACACATTCCCCAAGGAGCTGGAAAGGTGCCAGGGAGCCACAGCTTGGGTTGGATTTTGCTGACTGTGGAGAAGAGATGAGGCTGGGAAGGAGGGTGGCCTCACATGTGTTTGTGTGCATCAGAAAGACAAGCTTGGTGCAGTGGGGAGCCAGGAAATGCTGGGTTTAGTGAACCTGTTGCATCTGAGCAGAGTGTGTTGACTACTTAATCCACTCAAAGCAAGGTTTTGTTTGGTGTTGTGTAAACTGGGACAGCAAAGCACCGTGCTCTACTCAGTGAGTAAAGCCTGACGAGTGCTGTCCTGTCCACTTACCTACTGTGCTACTGGTGTGACAAAGACAGCAGAGACTGAGGAGGCTTTTCCAGGTCATATCCTATGTAAATATTTACTAAATATTTCATTTATTCATTGATAAAATGGCTAAATAATAATGAGCTTCCAGTAGTATTCCCAAATACATATCAGTGCTGCAAAAATTGCCATTTGCAATTGGCTCCCACTTGCTTCAGTAATCCTGGTCATTTAAATCGAAAAGAAAGGAAAGGAGGAAGGTTCAAGCACTTTTAAATTCAACATAATTTCATATTTGAGTTGCAAAATGAAAGTTTTGGGTAGCCTTTATACCCATGAAAGGAAAGAATTATTTTGCAATGAAACAATTGTAATCAGAAAAAGAAAAGCCAAGCACATCCTAAGAGTTCTAAACATTTCTGAATCATCCAAAATAGTTCTCACATAAATACACTGCTGTAAAAATGGATTCAGTTATTGCTTACATTTAGTAAATTCATTGGTTCAAAAGCCAAACTAATCAATCATCTTAGAAATGGAGTTAAAATGGCTGTTGTAACACAATTTTTGGTTTCGCTTCTAGATAAAAATATCTTTCACAAAATAAACACTTTTTGAGAAAAGAGTAAAAAGATGGATTGTAGGGAAAGTGTCCAAAATTATCTGAATGCCTGTGACAGAAATAGAAAAGATATAGGTAAATATAATATTATTTGTGCTTCAGGGGTCAAAAATGAAATATAGTTTCATCCTTGTTAATTCTAAAGCCTCAGTGTGAATATATTCATTAGATTTTAATGTTAATAAGGAGAACAAGTTAAATAAAGCGTGTTCATAATTTTGCTAAGCACAGGCATTTTATCCACATCAATTTTCTCAGTACATTGCCAGTAGCACAAAGACTTGTGGAATTGCTATTTTATTTTGAAGTCTGAACTGAGACCAGATAGGAATTAAATTTAGCCTTGCTTTTTGGCTAAATGAATAATATCTGTCAGGTAGATTGCCAGTATGAATTAGATAATAATCTCTGCAATAATTATCTGCAATTACTCCATTACCTTAGGGACCTAGAAAGATAAAAGCCTGTGAAAGCATAAATTGTGTGCTACAGATTGTTGTAGACCATCCCCTGTTGATTTACACTACACACACCAAGAACTAGTTTCAGCTTGAGCACTCACTCACAGCTCTGGGCTACAGGCATTTGGACAGGAAGCCAGTCCTGCCTGGCTCCTCTGGCTGGAAATCCTGGGGAAGATCAGATTTCCTCTGGGAATGGGGCCATGGTACCCCTGGCTGTGCTGGTGGCTGGGCATGTCAGGCATGGGACATGTTGGCATTGTCTGTTTGAGAGAGAGGGAATGGACCTGGGAGTGGGGAGGGCAGGGCTCCCTTTGCCCTGGGCTCTGAGCAGGGCTGGGACATGGATGCTCCTCTCTGGATAGCCACCAGTTAGGGGTGCTGGAAGTGGATCCCATGAACAGCTGCCTTCCTGTCAGGGATGTCCCAGCCCTGGAAGCATTCAGGGACAGGCTGGATGGGGCTTGGATCAGCCTGGTCTAGTGGGAAGTGACCCATGGAGAGGGGTTGCAAGACCTTTAAGGTCTTTCTGAATCCAAGCCGTTCTGTGATTCTGTGCTCCCTAGACTCGTGTTTATGATTACACCTGTTTAAGACTTCAGGTATAATCTTAAACAGAAGACATTTCTTCTCAGTGCTGAAGGCATGCAGAGCTTTGGAGGAGCAAACCTTAGAAGCAACCCCTCCCCCTGCACGCCATCTCCTCATCTTCCATCCAGCACACATTGGCAGATTGCTGACACAGCTTTATAAAAATAATTAAGTGAAACAGGGGAAGGTTTCTCTTTGGGTCAGAAATCTGCCTTGAGTGCTTGTGCCTATTACAGCCTCAGCAAAAATGTCTTGCCCATCTTCAGCGATCAACCTCAGTTACCATTCTGTGTCTCTCTCAAAACCTATTACTTCCTTTCTATTTCTAAAACTGCAGAGTTACGCAAAATACAAGCCTACTATTAAGGTATGAGAAATTGTTATATGACAAAAAAAAGTGCATTCTCACAGTCCTTTTGGTTAATTAAATATTCAGTGTGTGACAACATGAGAGATACGTGTACCAAACCAAACTGACAGCTCTGCATGTGATAAAACTGGAATTTGCCGTGTTTAGGACAAGTCTTGTTGTATTTTTTAGTTAATGACCAAGCTATCATATCTGTCAAACTGACATCAAAATTAGTAGGAATGTAAATGGAGTTAAAGCAGTAGATTAAGAGGACACAGATAAGGGTAGTGTCTGTGACGTAACAGCACTTTGCCAGATGTTTCCATGCCAAACCAGATGCAAACTGAAGTAGTAATTATTTTTTAGCAGAATGCAGAGTCTAAGTTGGAAGATGTATTGCTGTAATCATAAAGACACTTGTGAGCCATTCTTTAAAATTAATTGGTTTGCTTGCCAACTGTAGTGTGATTATGGCAAGTGTGGCCATCAGCTGCCCAGGCCTTTCCCAGATGGGCTCAGAGCATGGCCAATGATGGTTAATAAGTGGCAGGTGAATCCAAGGTAAACCTGTCCATACCAACCATGTCCTCTATGATACTCACATTTCAGCAATGAAAAGTGAAGGTTCCCTTATCTAATGTTATGAGTGATGCCTGCATTAAAAACAAGAGGGATTAATTAGAGTCACTTTTCAGTGTGGGGCTTGTGCTGTAAGAGAATTGTATCATCTGTGAATTTCTTTGTCTGAGTCCTTTTTGTACAACTGGCAGAGCTAAGTTTTTTAAGGGGTCAGTGACAATGACAATGTATATTTGCTCCACATAATCATGTATGGGAGGTAACAAAGTGCAGGAGAGCCTTAATTAGCACTGAATTGGTGCTTCCTCCTACATTTCCACCCCATTAACCTGACCTGAGGCCCCTGGGTGTATCATGCAGCTGCCCAGCTGGGCCAGCTTTTCACTTATGACCAGTTTCTCCCCTTCCTGGAATTCCTCTTAAAATTTCCACAGAGGGGAATACTATTCCTCTTAGAAGCTCTGGCTGCAATCTATCTCTAGGTCTGGTCTGTTGGCTGGTGCTGGGGTTTGTGCTTCAGCCACACTCCCTTGCTCAGCTACATCTTTTGTATTTCTGGCTTGAATTTTCTAAGCTGTCAAGGCAGAAGTGTCCAGAGAATATTGCTAAATATTTTGTCAGGGCTGGATTAGATGCAGGCACAGCTCTGTGTAAGTGTTCGTGCCCAACAACAGTGGCTCAGCCACCTGAGGCTTTTTTGTGGCATTTCTGGCTCAACTGTTGTTAATTTGAAGCCATTCCCCATTGTTCTGTCACTTCAGGCCCTTGTAAATTGTCTCTCCCCATCATCCTCTTTTTTCATGGAATCTGTTTATATGTTTCACTTAAAGCAGGGCAGATTTACTCTGTTTTCTCCTAGAACCATTAACAGATGCAAACAAAGGGGAGATACTGCGGAGGAAATTAGAAACAGGCACTTCTGTGAGTTCAGTGTCAGGAGATAAGCTACACAAAGGGTTACAAATTAAAGAGGCTCACCCTTTGACAGGTAGGAAAAGTATGAAAGGAGTGTAATCTGAAAGCCGTGGCAAAAAATAACTGGAGAATCCGGCAAAGGTCCTGAAAAAATTACTATCAGCCAATGCTGCTTCCAGAAAGAAAAGAAAGGAAATGTATATATGTAAGGTTCTTTTGTTCTTTTCCAGGAGTGTGGTTTTTTTCTTATCTTGTGGCTACAGCTTTTTCTAAGATAAAATAATTCCAAACATAAGGTTAGTATTCTGACACTACAAACTGCATAATGAGAGCTGTCTTAGAAGTCTGTCTAGGGGATTTGGCTCTGATGAATTTAATTAGCAAAATCTGCTCATTTTCTTTAAAGCAGTTATGTTTTTGAAAAGGATTTAAAGATAGCTTTGATTTTGCCTGAAATATTTGCTATTTGCAGAAAATTTTTTCTCAACTTTATTTAAAGACAAATATAATAGCTTGATAAATTGCTTCATAGTCCTCCTTTTCTAATTTAAGGTCTTCTGAACTGTGCATTGAAGAATAATGGAAATATTGTCCTTTTTCCCCATCCTATAATAATTTTGATCATTTCTAAGCAACATAATCTCCCTGCATGGAAAAACATTCTCAGAACAATACTTTACTGCAGAATTAGCTGAAATATGAGGACACAACAGGAGCCTACATGTAGGCACAGAGCCTCCTGGTAGCAGACAATTCATTTTTAGGTTGAGCCTTTGTCCCTTGCCCTGAGCTTTGTGCGGAGCCACTTCTGATGTTCGACCCCAGGAGACCTGTATTCCTTCCAGACACTTTGGGGAAACTGTGGTTAGACATTCAAACCATGCTGTTGATGGGTTGGTGAAAGACAATAAGCCTCATTTTGTCTGCAAACGTTACAAGTTGTCCCTTGCCAATCCTTTCTGTGTCTTTGATCTTTTAACTTTGCAACTTTGGCTTAATCAAGAGGCCAGTTAAAATGGTCTTTTAGGAGAAAATCTGCTCTTTTGAACGAACAGGAGTTTTTGTGGGAGATGTCTGCAGAAAATACTGATCTGAAAGTATTGTTTCATGGCTCACAAGAGCTGAGCTGAGTGTCATAAATTGGTGACATTTCTGTGGGTCAATTGTTTTTGTGTGGACTTCATTTGGTGACACATTACCCAGAGAATACTTCTGCTAACATTTTATAAAGCAGACACACCTGCTTCCCTGCAAACAACCCACAAACAGACCACAGTAAAATAACCAAGGTTTAAGTTGTTGTTTTTTAGTAGTGAAAGAAGCCCTAAATTTATGTTCTTTGCAAATCATTCCTCAAGGCAGATTTCCCTAGGCTAGGTTATCCCAGTGGAAAGTGTGAGGCAGCAGAACTGCAGCCTTCCAGATGTCTGAAAGTTTGCTGTTCTGTGGTACTTAAAACACTTTGCAAATAACTCTCAAAAGGTCTACGAGTCAATGAAACACGGACACATCAAAGGGGCTTTGCCAGCATTGTCATGTTAAAAACCTTTCCAAAGCACTCCAGGTGTCTCTCACACCCACGATGAGCTTTTGGTGTCATCAGAGGTTTCCATTTCTGTAGGAATCCCTGTAGGTCACGAGGCTGCCAGCAAGGATTCAGGCTGGGTAGCAAATGATGAATGGGAAGCTGCAGCTTCCACATTTTCTGCTGCTTGAGCCACATTTTAAGGCAAAATGACAGCTCCAGAATCACACCCTGTTCCTCACGCATCTCAGAGAAAAACAAGATGAAAAAAGAACCTCAGTCCCCTGCCAGACATGGAAATATCTGTTCAAAAGAGCAGCCTCCACTGTTCTCAGGGCCAAACACCAGGTACAGGCAGGCTGAGTGGGTGGCAGTGTCTGCAGGATCTGCATCCAGCCGTCAGGAAGCAGCGGTGCTGCTGCAATATTGCTCCTCATGCGTTGTGAGCTGAGGCTCCCATTTAAGGTTCAAATCCAGTAGGAAACTTGTGACCCACCATCAGTGAGATCCTCAATAAACTTAAGACAAAGTTCCCCTCACCTGTCTCCCAAGTAGGTATTTATGGGTTTCAAGGTACTTGGATAAAATGCTTGGAAATTTCAGAGGTATGTGAAGACACTCATGCAAAATGTCTCTATTTTCTTTTCATCTCTTTCCCAGAGTCACCTGAGGCTATGTAGAACATGTACAGCTGTAAGAGGAATTCCTGGAAATATGTTTTCTTATACTGCATGTCAAATTGCACCTTGCAGGGCCATAATAGATATAATAATTATTCAGCACAGTGGTTTATTAGGGAACTGCTGGTGCATCACAATCATGAGCTCCCTTGGATTTGATGACGAAGGGAGTTCCTCTCTGAAAAGACAGAAACCCAGTTTCAGTGCATGTGGGCAGCTTAAGCTTTTGCCAGGAGAAAGGTGCTGTGACTGTAGCAAAAGTACTGTAGGAGAAGTTATTATGGGAAGAATAATCATGCCAACAGAGCAAAGAGACTCAAGGAAGAAAATACAGTAGTTATGACTGCAATTACAGGGACAACCAGTAGCTATTTTCCTGCATTACAAAAGCCATATATATCCAAGATTGCAGATCCTCAATGGCATCCAAAAAACCTGTGTTCTGTATGTCAGTGTCATGTAAATGACATTTTCCTTGACAGAGATGCAAAGGGGTTACACTCTCTCCATAATTTTGAAGTACCACCGAAGAAAGTAAATAAAAGTAGTTGCATTTGGGATGTCCTGGATGAATATTAGAAAACTTAAACCAGTCCAGAAGTAGCAGTTAGTCACTAGATATCATATAATTAATGAGTTTGACATGAGTAAGGCTGGGCACTCTGTTACACCACCAGACTGATTTAGAAGGCAGAATGAGGCTATATTGTTTTTTCATGTCATAAAAGTTGCAGACTTGGATCCCAAAATGTCAGAGGAACTCTGCTCTTACAGCTCAGCTGTTTCTTGAAGCCCTGCTTTTATTTTCAGATTTGCTGTTAATTCCACAGAAATTTGACCCAGAGGAATTTTGTGCTACTATTTCAGTAACATAAAGATCTTGAGTGGATTGCAAAATTGTTCTAGGATATTGCCTCTTTTCAACAATGCCTCTTCCCTATAACAACTTAAAAACAAACAAAATTAAGAGATAAATCTATGAAACATAAAGCTGGGAGTGCCCCATGGAATGAAATTATATGCAAGACTTCAATTCTCTGTGCCAGCCATTGGAAGAGAGAGTGCCAAGTGAAGAATGAATAGTGGAAAATTGGCTTTTAAATAATTGTAAAGGAAAACAGAGATTGCAAGAGACTATCATTAAAATGTGGGGTTTTAAAAATCAAAAGCTGGTTGCAATTTTGACAATTCTAAGTTGGCAGGTGGCTGCAGAGAAAATTACACTTTTCATCTGCTCTGGAAATAGTAGTTAATAACTCTTAGGCTTTCCTTGCCTGTGGGACTCCAAAAACAAAGCAGTGTGCCCAGATGAGATATTAATGGGTGGTTCATGAACACTGGTGCCAGTATGAACCAACTCAGAGCAGTGTGGTAACAAAAACTATAAGTTATATAAAATCGTTGGTAGATGAAGGACACCATGGAGGAAACGAGAATGAGAACAGAGGAATTTGGTGAGATCTATTTAATTGGCATTGGGATAAATGGTTTCTGAAGAAGTAGAGAGTTTTTTGTAAGATGCACTTCTGTCTCTTCTGCGCTTGGAAAAAAATTAAAAAAGGCAGGGGAGGGGAAGCCTAGACTTGCAAAGTCTCTGCTTGCCAGCTAAAATTCCATATATTGTGAGTTTGGGGAAGAGAGAGAGCTCTGAGCCATGAGTTGTAGATATCCCATGAATGCAAAGCACAACACTCAAATTCTTCTGGGTATCCTGGGGGAGAAAAGAGAGTTGTGCCCCCTTTTCCTGTGTGACAGGCACTGCTGTCACTGCCCACAGGGCTGGTTTGAATTCCAGGGGTCCAAGACCTTCAGCTGACAACAAGAGACCACCCTGGCCTAGGTGACCTGAGAGCTAGAAAATTGTTCATGCCCTGGCCCTTGCAGTTTTGTCATTTTTATTGATTACAGCCTCTCTGAGCTCTGAATAAGCCATGTATGGCTTCTAAATAGCTGTGCTTTGTGACTATGTATTTTGTTTTCTTTCCCAATCTTTGGCTTGGAAAGCTTGATAACTGGAGTAACATATAAAGAATGCTGTGGAAAACATGGAAAGAAAGCAGCTTTACCTTGTTCTTGGATGAACTGGAGCTGATGAGTCAGTAAAGCATTTTCCTATTTCTCTTGTTCTGTTCAGATAAACGTTCTCAGTTTAAAACCCCCAGAGATTTTGCCCAAACTCTGACTTCAAATCTTGCCCAATGCAGACCTGTTTGCTCAGTGAACAAAACTTTTGTTTAGTCTCAGAATAAAAGCTCATCTTTAGTTATTGCATGTTTCAAAGAAAAGGATCCAGGCACAACAAATATCATGCATGCACTCAGTGAATTCATGAGGAACAGATGTCATTTGCGGGCAGAAACAAGGGGAGGCACTTAAGTTTTAAATTATTTAAGCATATGGGAGCAAAGAACAACCAAAAGATAAAACAGCTCTGTTAGTCCAAATTGCATATTCTCATAGTCATCCTGCTAGGAAAGATTAATAATCAGTTATTGTTGGCAACAGGCCTTTACTTGGAAGACCCCAAGCAAGATTGGAGTGCTCCTGTTCTGGGCTATTTGAGGAGATCAGGTGAGAACCAGTTCCACAGAAATCTGTGATTCCAAAACACACAATGGAATGATTATTCCCACTAGGGATTGTTTACAGGGAATTGTATCCTGACTTGCCCACTGTGTTGTTTTCTGCTTTTCTGAAGGTGATATCTCAGGAAATCTCATGTCCACTTGCTCTGTTCAAGGCAGAAATGGTCCTTCCATGCTCAAGGTGTCCCTTGCAGTGGGACACTGGAGCTGTGTGAGGATTCTGTAGGGCCACAAAGGTGATGAAAGGGACTGGAACATCTTTCCTATGCAGACAGGCTGAGAAAATTTGGGCAGTTCAGCCTGGAGATGAGAAGGTTGTGTGGAGACCTCACAGCACTTTACAGTGTCTGAAGAGGCTGCAGGGAAGCTGGAGAGGGACCCTGCATCAGGAACTGGAGAGATGGGACAAGGGAGAATGGCTTCAAAATGAGAGTGTGTTTAAATTAGATATTGGGAAGAAATTCTTGGCTGTAAGGGAGGTGAGGCTCTGGCACAGGGTGCCCAAAGAAGCTGCCCCATCCCTGCAAATGTCCAAGGCCAGGCTGGACAGGGCTTGGAGCAACTTGTGGTAGTGGAAGGTGTCCCTGCAGGTGTCGTGTTCCACCGTGGGGAACTGTACAGAGCTTGTTCAAAACTAGATGGTCAGGAACAAAATGAAGTCAAAAGAGACAAACATGGCATCTGAGGGCTGTTTATTGGTAATGAAAAAAAAAAAAAAAGAAGATCCCACCAGGGGTGGCACTGCCTGATCTGAAGGCTTCCACGCCAAACCATTCCATGATTCTGTGACTAACAGCATATCCTGAGAAATGAGATAGGATAAAATTTTGAGGCCAAAGTAAATCACCTCTCCAAGTGCCTCTGCCTATCACAGCGAACACAACGTTGCACAGGAATAACTTCTCACTTCGCCTTTCACCTTCAATATTTTCATGGAAAGTGTTTAAGACTGTAATTAATTCTGAAGAGCAGACATATACAGTGAGCATGCATCTGATCCTATATAAATCAAATAGGATATTCCCCTCTTAGTAACAAGATTTTTGTAGGAGACCTGATAGTTCTTAACAGGGATTAGGTTTAAGTAGAAAGGTTTTTAATATTGGAAATTATATTATTTTTGTGGTCTTCTTATGCAATGATTTTTATTCCCAAAATCCACATTGTGTTAAAAATAATAGTTTTATAATGATCTTGAAAACTGTTAAACTCACCAGAGTTAGGAAGGCAAGAAATGAAATTAATATATGAAATAATTATGCTTCTCCAAGATGAAACTTTCCCCAGCTAAATGGAAAAACATCAGTTACTGCACATCTATGCCTAACACATCTCTAGTGACTGCAAAGTAAATTTTGACACATCTTAATAATTGAAGTTATTGAAACTCTGGGAGTGTAAACTATTCACAACACTGTGTTCAGAAAGGGGTTATTTATATCTTAAGTTTGATATGCAAGATATTTGAGAGGTGCAAAGGAAGAGTCCATTTCAGATGCACAGTACATCTGTAAATCATCATTAATCAAGTATTTAGATTCATTGGTCAGCCTTTGCCTAACTTAAAATAAATGTCATTATCATGGAAGCAGTACTGATGCTTATAGAGCTAATACATATTTTGGGCTGAGATATAAGCAGCAATTAATTTAAGTATTTAGAATGAAATGTACTGAACTATTTTGTCTGTTTTCACAAATTCAGTAGCCAGTTCTATTTAGTTATTAATAAAATAAAGGATAATTATTGCAGTACAGCAAACACCTTAGCGAAATCACCCTCTTTGTGTGCTCAGTATCCAGTCACCAAGGAAAAATAGTTCTGCAGCACTTTAGGAACCAAATTTGTACAGGGAAGTCAAAATGGAGATGTGGGAAATGAAAATTGATTTTTTTTCACCCCGTAAGAGTTTGTCATAAAATGTTAACATTCTTCACTAAACCAACTGCAAACAGTTGGTATTTTTAAAAACAGAGCTGGGAATGTTTTTCCTGTGTGAAAAAGCCCAAAGGGATACTTTGAGGTTTTGTCCTGATTTGATATCAGGACAAAGTGTTTCAATAATGGAATTTCCTGTGTGATGAAAACGCTGGGTATCTGTCAGTTCTTTTTAGAAAATCTGAAAAATTTCACACAATAATACATGGAAGCAAATATTGGTGAAGAAAATCCAGCTGTTCTGCTTGTACCAGCAGGAAGCTCAGCCTGAGGGCTCCAAACTCCCTTTTACTGCAGACTAGACATAGAAGAACACATTTTTAATGCAATGTTCAATCTCAAAAGCCAGAATAGAATTTTTTTCAAGACACTTGAGTAATGTCTTAGAGAATATATCCTGTATACCCTTGGTTTTAATCTGCATTTAGTTTCTTAAATTACCTTTTTTTGCGCAGCTAGCATGTCTCTGAAAGATTAATTGGTTAATAATTTGATACCTAATTATTTGCAAATTCATTTTCTCATTTTCAAGAACTTGTGTGTCTTTGGAGGAGATATTCTGAACTGTGAAATAATATCATCATGATCTTATTACTAATTTGACAATATTCTGACTGGAAATGAATCACAATACTGAGTAATAAAGACTTTGAACTAATTTAAAATGTTGATTTGCAATTCACTTGAATTTAATCAGAGGAAAAGCTAATGATTTCCAGAAATAGACTTGTAAAGTTTAATACCTCTTATCTGTGTTTTCCTAACAATAAGACAGCATAGAATCATAGAATGGTTTGGGTTGAAAGGGGCCTTAAAGATTATCTCATTCCAGCCCTCTGCCATGAGGGGTTGCTGTGTCACTTGATTTTACTGCATTTCAACTGGTAAAAAGTTGGATTTAACTGTATTTCCATGCACTGCTTATGAAGTGCTGTGCAAAATGAAAAGAGAATTTTGCAGTTTCAGCCCAAAAATTCCCTCACCAGGATGTTGGCTGGAGAAATGCTCCCTGCTTTCTATACAGTGCACAGGTGATTTTACAGACCACTGACTTTGTGTACTGGGGGATGTTTGAGAAAATATTGCCAAATAAAATAAAGGCCATGAGGGTACAGAATGGCTTCTGTGATGAAGTGTGCAAAGGAAAACTGAGAGGAAGAGTAAAGTGTACTGACTGTGCTTTTTTGCCATGAAAGACAAGAGCTGATATAAATATGTCTTTTTTCTTGGAATCAGGGCCATGTTAACTTATTTTTGTTAGGGTAGAATAAGGATTGTTCAGTGCTGGTTTGTCATAGATAAATGAAACCTTTTAATAGTACTGATGGCAGTTAATGATGTATTTTTTTATGGGCAGTGTCAAAAGCCTGAGCCATTTGCATTAAAACCAACCACCTCTTGTATCATCTTCTATTGTCTTCCATTTCTGACTAATTGCAATTCTGGACTCTAGACTGATCCTGTGCTCAGTCGAGAGGTGAAAACCCTTTCCTCTTCTTTCTGAGATTTGCTGCCCACCCTGAAGTAGGTGGAGGGAAAAAATAGATGTGCTTACTGAAAACTCATGGCCTGGGGAGCAAAAAGGGCATTCCAGAGCCTGGAAATTTTCAAAGATACTCAGTGGGGTTCTACTGAACCATTTGTGACAGCACACCTTCAGGAGCTCCATCCTGAAGAGAGGGGACATTGATTGTCAGCAGCACAGGGTGAGATGACTGTGAACTATGCAGGAAGTGAATGCAGCTGCTTTTCAGGTGACTCTTCTTCCCATATACAAATCGGGTGCATGTGTGCATCAAGTTGTTCTGTTCCATGCTGTGTTTTTAACCCCATTCTTATTTACCCTTAATATTCTTGCTGGTTTGTGCATTGACTGTGCTCAAGCACTTCCATTTATGCTTTTTGGAGCATGGAAGGTTCTACTGAGTTCAGCTTTTTCTTATAACCCTCAGGAAAATCCCTACTCTACCCATCATTTAGGTGAGGGAGGTGGTGAATACGATGGAAAAATTTTAAATAGCCAAGTTAGAAATAGTCTGACGGTGATCTGAGCAGGATATTAATGTAGGGAAAATATGATATAATATCTCACTTTAGGTAAGTTTGCAGTGGAAGATGAAGTGACTTGAGTGTTTGTGACTACTGTGAATTACTCTTAAATTCTCCTCTTAGCATTTGGCAGAACAGACTGGAAGATTAAGATCAGGTAGTAAGAGATATTTTGCTGGTTTTGCTTCAGACAATATTGACATTTTACAATGAGAATTGAGATGGACCTTCAAAATGTTTAATGCAAACCATAAAAAGCTTTTGACACCTCTGTAGTTTATAAAATACTGAAGTAGAACCGTTACTCTGCCATAAAGAGTTTTAAATGAGTGGGGCTTAGGATTTTCTCAAACATTATGCTTTCCTTTGTGACTGGTCAAATTCCTTCTGGAAATTAGATTAATTAAAAGTGGCATCTAAAATAGTTTTAGCCCCCTTTTTGAATGTTTTCAAAACAGCCCTGAAATAACAACTTATCATATACAGTTCTTTCCTGTGCATGAAGTCATCTTAGTTGCAAAAGCCAGGTTAGATTTTAATAAATGCTTTCTCCTGTTAATAAATAACACATGTTCTTTTATGTATGTGCTCAGTATGTGAAAGGAGTTTTCACCTCCTTCTTGATACAAAGTCAGAAAAGTCTGGTAGAAAATTTAAGCCAGTAAATTCAGATTTTTTTCAGGAACTCTTTGGATTGTTGAAATATTATAAGTTTGATATGTAGAACTTTTATATAAGTTTTATACTTCTTGTCACTGTGTAGATACATACTTGAAAATTTATTAATTTATTACAATTAATGTATTATTTAAATGGCAATAGTCTGTGCTAAAATTCATCATTACCATTGCAGAGGGAAGTACTTGACAGCCAGGAAAACACCAGCAGCAGGGATGCCTGTTTGGATGGCTGCATTAAGGTACAGCTGGGGACAGTGGAATCACCACAAAATCCAAGGAAATCATTAGCTTGACACCAGGATTTGGGTTATATCCACTGTCCTCACTTCTTGTGGGAAGTGCCAACCAGTAATGGAAAGCAAACCACACCAATCTGGTTCAGCATGTCAAAATTTGCAAGCTTCTTTTTTTATTTCTTGAAAGTTTGTGGTTTCACAGAGCTTGTAGGATATCGAGCTTTACTGTGTTCTAATTTTGTTAGGATGCCTGGCTTAAAACAAAAATTAAAATGTGCTTTGAGGTCAGCAGGAAGTGTGAAAGGCTATTAACCTTAATATTAAATGAGTGATTTGTTTTGTAGAATCTGAGCGTTGCTCTGGTTTTCACCTCAAACATTTTAATTTGCATCCCATGAGGAGAATTGCAGTGGCCCATCATTTAAATTAATACATTATTAAAATAAATAAATATAACTTAAATATTGACCAAGTATTTACTATCTTATTCCTCCTAGCTGGCAAAATCTGGTTATTAACACACAGCTGCTGCATTTTAAGATGTGACCTCAGTAACTTCCAGAGTTTTTCCAGTTAAAGTTTAACTGAAAGAGAAAGACGAAGTTTACAGTTGATAAGCATTGAATTGTATTTCCACAAATGTTACTGATGAATAATTTGCACTTTTTACTGGAAGTCTTAATCCTCAGCTGCAGTTACCCTTATTCCTTGAATTCAGAATCTTGATGTTCAGGGAGGAAAACTTTGCCACAAGTCTCGTTGATTTGAGAAGGGAGTCCCAGGTGTTCAGTATTTCATCTGTCTCTTTGAAGTTATATCTTTGGTTTTCTTTTCTATTTTTAAATAGAATGCACTAATAACAGAAATTAAATGTTTTTGAGAATGATATGCTAAGAGTTAAAGAGGAATATAGAAAACCCAGTTCTTCTAAGTTGGAAGATCTGTTTTTAGAAAAATATGTGATTGAATTATCTTTTACACTGAATTAGCTATTTATGATCCCAGTCTTCTGTGTCACATGGCTTCTTTCTGCTGACATGTGCAATAACAGCAGTGGTTGCCATAAGGCCAACATTTATGTCAAAAACTTTTGAGTAATCTTCCAAAAAAGCAGGTGTTCACCAAACCTGATGTTTGGGAAGTTAATTGCACAAGCTGAAGACAGGTAATAGTGCATGAAAGCAAAGGTTTGCTTCAGCTCAACTCAGCAGTGCAAGGAATACTTGCTTAAACCTTCAGGAATGAAAAATTAAGTTCTGTCCTTTATTAGGACAAGACTTGCAGGCCTCAAACCTCACTGTAATGGATGGGAGGACCTACCACAGTATGAAATATGTTTTAATTGCAAGCATACTATTTCCTCTTACTGTTCCCTGCTTTGTGTGCATGTATAAAATGTGAAAACCATAAGAATGAAAAGGCAAAGATTTTCCACCTGATAATGTTTTCTTCACCCTTTTTATGGTTTGTAATTTTTCAAACAAATATTTATTGATCTGTCCAAGAATTGCACTTACTGATGAATCCTTTATAGTTTAAATACTGAGTAACTTTCCTGTTAGAACCACAGACTTGTGGAAGAAGTCAGCTCCCAACCTATAATGTTCTAAAATATGACTTTGTGCATGGTGCTCAAAGACATAATATCTCTTGAACATCATAATCAAGGCATGTATCTCATGATATTTCTCAAGGAATTTTTCATAGATAACATAGCCAGGGAGATGCTCTGGCATTTGGATGTTTTTTAGTCTCCCTACTGCTGCTTTCTGAGCTAGGGCCTCAACTAGATCCTCATGCATCCCAAACCAGTGACCTCATCTTCAGGCTATAGTGTGTGAGTACACTTTCCCTCTCAGCTCTCCCCACAAAAACCTTGTGGAAGCAGATATGTCCCTGCAAAATGTTGTTTTGGCTTGGATGAAGCAGCGTATTTCAATGAAATTTCATTTAGCTGAGACTGTTCCGACCCGCTCTAATTACAGGCCTGTGTTTTGAGCTGGTTATGGCTTTGCCAAATATTAATGGGTTGAAATGGGCTGAAACTTTCCATGATTGTTCTCTGCCGTAGGCTGAGTCTTTTGAAGGCAGAGGTTTAACCATTTTGTAGGTCAGAAAAACTGGGGCTGTTCCACCAATGTTCAAGGATCACTCTCATACATCTGAGGTTTGCAGGACGACCTTCAAATTTGACAGGGAGAAGACCTGATGCACTGAAATGTCTTTTGCAATTCTCAAGGGAATTCTTTTGAGTTCAGCCTTTGGCAGTGCACATCTGTAAGGCAGCAGAACTTGTGCAACAGCTGATAATTTTGTTCAGTTTTGTTTTGCCTCAGCACTGATCAAACTCAGCCTCCACAGAGCTGCCTCGTGGGCTGGAGTGCAAAGAATGATGCTTTGCCCCCTTGTCTTGGGAGATCAGGGAAATGAAACTTCTATCACTTGCTTTTGCTGAATGGTACAGGAAGAAATTTCTCTTCAAAATTCTGAAAATAGAAACTCAATTGAAATTGAGCTGTCATAGCTCATGGACAAGGAATTCTCCAGAGAGTCATTGTTTTATCAGTAGAGCACTGTCTCAGAGAAAGGAGCTTTTTCTTCCTTCTCTAGTTTCTGCTGTGACCACAACTCAGTGTCCTGTGGTGGACTGAGTCATCCCAGACTGTACTCTAAGTATCAATAAAGTGAGATTGCAGCACACTTTGTGCAACAAGATTTTAATCTTCTGCCCTCTTCACCCCTTCTTTTAAGATTATGAAAGAGTTTTAATGAGGAAATGCTTGACATTTAAAATTACTCAGCCTAAGAGAAGAAAAAAGTTATTGATGTGTCTTCAATATTTATTATAACAAGTGACTTTTGTTCACGAGCACAGGATCAGGAAGCTGCATTTAGTAAAATGTTTAACTAACATTTTGAGCATTACCATGAACCATGTAATTCATTCACAGAAAGTGAAAGAACATTCAGATCTCCCTGGGGCACTGCTTTACCAAAATAAAGGGTAATCTACTACTTCCCTAAGTTACATTTCCGTGTCTTCCTCCAGTCAGGACTTTCAGGAATCCATTTGTCAAAGGCAGCATTTCACCTGCAGCTCTGAAATCCTGACAGATGAGCCCCCAGTTCCTCATTTCCCAGAAACCCAATAAAATCTTTTTGAGGTAATGACTCATGAAATGTCTTACACCAGTCTCAGCAATGAACTGGTTTTTTTGCTTTCTGTGGTCATTCATTTCAGCTTCACAAAGCATCTTTTTTTGCACTTTGCACAAGGCTGCTTCGTCCAGTTATGTCAGGGAGCTCCAGGCAGGAAAAATCCCTGCTGGCAGCAGGCCACAGTGCTGGGGAAGGCTGGTTGTGGCTCTGTCTGCACCAGGATTTTGCCAGGCTGCCCTTTTACATGAGGGGAGCCAGGAGCAGCTGGCTTGGTGATGGAGACTGAGGCTAATCTGCTGCAGTCTCATTTTGCGGGGATGAAGGACCAGCTTGGGGTCAGGCAGGCAAATAAATTCATTTAATTGGGTGATGGAGTCATAGAATCATAGAGGGGTCTGGATTGAAAGGGACCTTAAAGATTCTTTAGTTCCACCCCCTGCCACTGTCCCAGGTGGCTCCAAGCCTGTCCAGCCTGGCCTTGGACGCTTCAGGGATCCAGGGGCAGCCACAGCTCCTCTGAGCACCCTGTGCCAGGGCCTTACTACCCTGAAACTAGAGCAAATCTGGTATTTTCCATACATATTTCCTCACTGAGCATCTAGCATCTCTGGCACTGTGTTTTTATGTGTGAAAATTGAAATTTTAATTTCTTTTTCTACAGTGGAAAAACTGAAAAACAGCTGACTATTTTGGATTGGTTGCTTGGACTGGAAGTGGGTTAGTCTGATATCAGTCTGTATCACCTGCTGTACATATGATGATAGCTAAGAAGAAAAGTCTCTACTATTTTCCCCTGAGGAGTGGGCAAAATAGTAGAGACTCTTGCATCTATTCCATCCTCTGCTCTTTTTTTTTTTTTTCCTTGTGGATTTTGACACCTTTTCATGCCAGTATTTCTCTTCTGGACTCTGGTAGGTGCTAACTATCAGGATTTCAACACCTGCCCTCTGTCTAGGCTTTCACTCTGCTTATCTTGCCCAGCTCTGGTTCACATATGTCCTCACATCTTAGCACAATTTTCACAGTGAAGCTCTGCCAAGATCACACATTTGTGTTGAACCAAGCAGCACATTGGCTTGCAGGCTGTTAAAAGTCTGGGTATAATTCACCCAAAGTACTTTTCATTTACCTCTTTTTTAAAACAGTGTGAAATATTAGGGATTTGTTGTCTTTTAAGGTTTTATAGATCATGCATTCAGAACAATAAAATGTGCATGTTTATTATCTATCCCACAACTGAAACATGTTTTCAGGTTATGATTTACCTCCTTAGAAAGGTGCCCCTGCATCCCTAATCCTGAGTGAGGTGAGGAATGTGCTCACACAGGACATGGAAAAGGCTGAGGTGCTGTATTCCTTCTTCACACCACTTTTTACTACCAAGATTGGAATTCATCAATCCCAGGCCCTAAAGACCAGGGGATAATTTGTAGGAAGGAAAATCTACCTTTGGTGGAAGGTGACCAGGTCAGGGAGCACTTAAGGAAGCTGGACAAATGTAAATCCATGGGTCCTGACAGGATGTACCCATAAGTACTGAGGGACCTCACTGATGTCATCATGAAACTGCATTTGGCGATCTTTGCATTATTGAATTTGAATTGTTAGTGGGTGGAGGAACTGGAGCAGAACCAGTTTCCTCTCTTCACTGAGGGCAAGCAGGACCTAGGGAACAGCAGCATCACCTCAGTCCCTGGAAGGGTAAGGGAGTATTTCATCCTGGAAGCCTTTTGCAGGCACAGGAAGGACAGGAAAGTCATGAGTGGTCAGCATGAATTCACCACAGGGATGTCATGCTTGACAGACCTGATAATCTTCCATGACAAAATGCCTGGCTTGCTGTTTCTCCTCCCTTCTGTCCTCTGCTTCCATTTCCTTCCATGCATAGATATTTTTCATTCTCACTGTATCTCCTGAATCACTTTTTTTCCTGCTCTGTCTCCCAATTAGCTCCATTCCTCCAAAGCCAAGTAATTACTTTGTACCATATTCTTCATTTTTCCCCACAGCATTGGAATATGCAATCCAAACTATTCCTAGGCTCTTACTTAACAAATGGAGATGTCTTATTCATTCCAATTTGTTCTTACTAATCATTCCTTTTAACAGTCTTTTGACAATAAATCCAGCCAAAAAAAAAAGAAAAGCTGCTTTAATCTTTGTACTCCACAAAGTATCCCCTATTTTTTCAAGGCTGAGGGAGCTGGGGTGGGGCTCAGCCTGGAGAAAAAGAAGCTCAGGGGGGACCTTCTCCCTCTCCAGAACTCCCTGACAGGAGGATTCAGCCAGGGAAGGGTCACACCACTTCAAAAAGACACAGTTCCACATTGAACTTGTGGAAAAAACCTTGTTTTGTTTTTTTTACTGGTCAAAATATCTGAAAGAATTTCTATTTACATTAAACACAGAGAAAAATGGGATGGAGAAAGGGATGGGGAATGAACTTGTGGGGTTCCACTGCAGTAATGATTGTCAAAATGATGTAATCCTTTACAGGGTGGAAATTCCCTTCTTTTTTACAGGACAGCTCCTTCTGAAAAATCTGGTGTTAACTTTAGTGATGGATACTTATTTCCAAGTTCTTGCTGACCTGAAGTGGAATCATACTATTGCATAACTTCCACTTCTGTGGTTCAGCAAAGATAACCCCATTATTTCCTTTATTAAAAGTTATTAATAGGAACAAGGAAACCTTTAAGATAATTACTGATTAATTAGGAGGTGAATGCATCAGTTTTCTACCAAGGTAACCTTCCCAAATGAAAGTGGTTAAACAGAGTGGATTGGTGAGAGTGAGGTGATGTAACTTCATACAAATCTTTAGGTTGTTTTACAATGGACTAATATCTGATCCCTATTGGTTTTGCTAGTTATCTTCTTTTTCCATGCTTATTTTCTTTCTCTTTTTGTAATCCTGATTAGCTGGTTAATCTAGTCCTAATTCTTTGGTGACAGAACATGAACTGTACTGATTATGAAGAAAACACATATATCCTCCTTGCTGCACTCTTTACACTTCACAATTCTCAGATCTGTCATGGAAAACCCTGATTTAAATTGGGATGTAAGAATTTTGCATGGCTCATGATGGCTTTTTGAGCAAGGGCTAATTTTTCCCATTTTCAATATTCCATAGCCCTATATTTCAATATTCCAGTCGCCTTTGTAGGACTGGAAAAGGATTGATCTGGAGCTGATAGAGTGGTAAGGGCCTGGGCTGAAACACAGAGCTGTATTTTCAGCAGAGCCTCCTGGTAAGGCAGCTCTTTGCCCCCTGCTATTATCTCATATTGTACCAACACCACAAGTTGCTGTGCAGTAGCAGTTGTGGCTTCCAGAGCATCCATCATGGATTTACCACACACTTAGCACAAAGCTGCACATTGGATTTTGTGGTGCTCCAGTGAGTAAATCACCCTGCCAGGCTGTGCAGAAAATGAATGTCATAGAAGCAGAGGATGACTTTTTGTGGAATTAAGACAACCTGGGGACTTCAACACTCCTCCAGGGTGATTCTTTCTCTTTTTGTGTCCTATTCCACTTTACCTACCCAAGAACTTCCTGGAGGTGAGGTCCATCATCCTACTTCTCTCCCAGACCTTTTCCCACTGAGCCAATTTGCTGTCAGTGCAACACATGTCTGAGTTTTAATGTTTCTCTCTAAAACTAATAGGAAACAGCTGTTCTAACAAAAATTTATGTGTTTGCCTGCAGCTAGAAAATTCAAATATTTTTAATTTTATAGCACAGCAGTAGAGATGTTCTCTAAAAGGCTGGGGATCAAGATGCAAACTCTCCTGGGCCAAAATCTGAGTTCATCTGGTAGGATAGGTGTTTGGTCTGAAGTGAAGTTCTAGCTCATCTCTCAAGAAGCTCAGGGAGCAGCTGGGGATTGATGTAGAGTCTCTCAGTTCTTTCAGGGGACTCCAGCAGCTACCTGTGGTCATGGTGGTTAAATTTACACCTACAAACATTTCTAAACACCACACTGGCACCAGGATCTGGGGATTATCAGCTGTCACCTCATCTTCTAACCATTATGACAAATAACAACAAAATTATTCGAGCTACTATCACTATATCTTATTTTTACAAATATATTGCCCCAAATTCTGGCTGCAGATACGCAGCCAAGGGGATTTTGTGTCTGTTTTGGAGAGAGGGTTTAGATCCACTATGTAGAAGTAAACTGATAGCTTCAATTATTAAATGCAAGTACTTGGCCAGGCTTTAGTGAAGGAGGCCATTAAAGTTTCTGAGATATTTTTTATTTTGGTTACCAAACCCTGTTTCCAAGAGCCAGTGTCTGAATCCTGTTAAAGCAGGACTTTCCATCATTTTCCATTAAAGAAAAAAAGTCTGGATTGGGAAGTATTACCACTGCATCAGGCTTCTGCCAAAGCCTCTGCTTGGACTGCACAGCTGCCTTTAAGGTGTTTGAAAAGCCAGTCCTTCCCTGCTATATCTGAAATCACTCTCTTTTCAAATAAGGCTCATTTTCCTTTGGCAAAGGTAGCAGGAAAAACTGCTAAATAAGAAAAGCTAGGCTGTAGAACTAGCTCTGATCAATTATTTGAATATCTTTAATGGGGTTTTGGTGGGATTTAAGGTTCTGAAGTACAACACCAAAATGCCACTTCCTCCACTCCAAGATCACTCCTTCGTGTCCTGCCCTCTTCCTTGGGCTCCCAGGTGGCTCTTCCTCCCCCCAGGTTTGGGCCAAAAAGGGGAAGAGGATGTGAGGAGGGACAGGGTTGTGAGGTGTTCTGTCTGTCCTTTATTGTCACACCAGTTTCCCACCCTTAGGGCACCCCTTGGGAGACTCCAGTTGATGTCAGTACCAAAAATATGAAAGTTAAACCACACCCCCACCATATTAAGGGACAGCAAAGGTGGTTCAACCATCTTTGAAATCACACTGGGAAATTAAACCTGGGTGATTGCTTGGTAGCCCAAGAGAAAGCTGTGGGATGAAACAAATGGACAAATGTTGGATTGGTAGGGCAGCAGCAGAAGCCTCTCACCTCTGCTCTGGTTTTTCTATTATATTTTGCAAAGAGACTTCAGGCATAAACCTTTTTTCTAAGCACATGGTGATGAGTATAACCCTATCAGAGATGTCAGAGGAGCCCCACAGATATGACTGCAAACTGAATTATTTTTCTTTTTTATTTTCCACTTAGTTTGCCCAGCTAAACACAAAACATATTTTATAGGTGATGGATTTGTTTCAGCTGGCCTTTGGTTGATAACTCAGAGATCCCCGCTTGATTACTCTGTAAAATATTGAAATACAGTGCTGATGGGAAAGAGTGCCATGAGAAAATAAGTTATGCATCTAGAACACCTCAGGCAATAAGAAAAAAAAGAAAATTATTGAAATTACACATTTATAATTTTGCCTCTCCTCAACCACCCTTCCTGTCTTGAGTTTTTCAGGATATTTTCCTGGACTGTGATTTGTTCTTTTTTCATTTGTGGTACAGCAGAAAAGACACTGATGATGTCTGTACCCACACAGAGCCAAACCCTCAGCTGCAGGTGAGGCCTCCAACAGCACCTAATGCTGCTTTTTCTTTAATTACATATTTGAAATATATATAATCTGCTCTTTTTTTCCTACATTTATCTTTCCTAATGCTTCCCTTTTGATACTAAGATGATAACTCTCCCAATGCATTTTATGTTATGGCTACTAAAAGAAATGGATTGCCATTCCAGAGTGTGAGATGGCCAGGGCATATTTGGGATTTGTAGGTACTTCAGATCTTTGAAGAATTACTCATCTTAAATTAGGAGTTGAAGCCTTTTTTTTTTTTTTTTCCCTAAAACATGACCCTTTACTGTGTAAAAGAGATGCCCTAAAGATTTCCTTTTTTAAATTATTATTACTCACTTTTAGCTGAACTTCACTGTCAGGTTAAAGAAACCTATGAGTTTCTTGTGTGAGCTGTATGTAAACTTGGCTAGTCAGGAAATATTCACACCCTCAGAGTACAGCATGTGTTGCTAAAAGATCTCTACTAAAATCTCCAGTTTATTAAAGTGAAAAAGGTTAGGAAACTTTCACACCTCAAAAGTTATGATATCATTTAATTTCAAAATAAACCCATCAAGCTCTTATATTTCTTAGTGTGAAACTGTCCATGTGTCATTGTCATTTCAGTGCTGATAATTCAATTGTAATTTTATTGTTTAGGTAATTGCACTCCTGTTTTAATTCAGTAAATTTAATTCACTCTGCTGGGGACCGTCTCTGTTGAGAGGGACAGGAGCATCACTTCTTCAAAAACGATTTAGAATTGTATGTTTGAGATTAATGTGAAAAAGAAACTTTTTGGAATTCTAAGGTGAAATATTTCAGCCAAGGAAAATGATTCTTTACTTTCACATATATCTCCCCATTTTTTTTAGCATCCTGATGAATTTAGGGGTAATTTGGTGTGTCCAACAGCAACATGAAGATATGAAATTATGAGTTATTTTGAGAGTTAATGCTTTGATTGAGAAACTTGCTAAAGATGCTGCTTGAAAAATATTTTCCACTCCTCAGCTTTCCTTCTTCACTTTCTAAAGGAGTAGAACTAAAATAACCTTATCAAGTTAAAAAAAAAAAAAAAAGAAATCTCAATGTTTTAAGGACAATAATACAATTCAGTGCCTTCCCAGGAGTTCCAGTGTTGAACTTTGTGAAAAGGAAGTACAAAATTAGGTATTAACTAAAGGAAAGAATATATTTGTTCAGTGCTGTTGATGGCTTTGCTCTGGCTTTCACAAAGTCTTCAACTTATTTCTACTCATTTATTTGTGGAGGTACCTGTGTTTCCTTATTTCCAGGTATATCTCCCATAGCTGTTCACAGAAAGAGCCACTCTTTGAATATATCTTGTACCTTGCACCTTTTGATCCTGAATTTGTGTATAAAAGCTTGGATCCAGTGCTGAAGCTGGGAATACTTTATTACTCACTAAAGAGCACTTTGTGGCTGTTTCAATAGCCAGATTTGTGTTCTGGAAATATTTGGGAATTCCTGGAGGCCATCAGAGCAGGATTATTATTGTGTTTTTGTAATGAGAAAGAGAAGGATACCAGACTAGTGAAACAACATCCATAGGTGATCATCATCAATAATAAAAGAACATCTCTGGAAAAAAAACTCATAAAGTGGCGAGTGTCAGTTTTAATTTACTTTAGTCAGTTTTAATTTACTTCATCGGCTAGAGGAAACAGGTGAAAGTGCACAATTTCCATGATGAAGTTTACCAAAAAATCACATTTTTTAATTCTAGAACATCCACATCTTGATTTGGTCAGTGTCATATTTTTCTGTCTTGCAATGCTGCTGGGAGTCCATGTACTCTGGATGAGAAACCACTGAACAGAGTTATATTGTGTACTGAGAAACAGATTTAAACAGAACTCTCTTCATTTTGTCACCATAGATGTCAAGATGAATTTGCAGCTTAGGACCTGTGGGGAAAAAAAGTTTCACACTGGCACTCCAGTTGACAAATACTGGAATGTGTTTTAAAAGTCTGGCTTATTTAATGTTCAGACATCTTTCTTACCAGAATAACAGATTTATTCTGATAATGATACAGTTCTTTATGAACTTTCTTATGAAATTATTTATCTGGAGCACCAGAGCATTAATAATTAATATAAATTGCTGTAGAATTGAATTTTACAGAGAATATATGAAACAATCTCTGAGGAAGGCAGAGGAGCTCAAACTGTCTGTGAGGTTTTAGGCTCTCACAGAGCTTCAGTTTAAGTCTCCTCTTGCTGTGCTGAGTGTTCCCTTCTGGGATGCAGCAGGAGTGTCTCACACTTTTCCTGTTACAAGTTTTTGTATTTAATATCTTTAAATTACTGAATGAGGCAGGAACAAATCCTGAATTCCTACCCAATTTATGCATCTTCTCTTCTACCCTCATTTGTGCACTGCTCTCATCACTGTGGTACCTAAGTCTTTCCCCAATGATTTTTTAGAAGTTATCACCTATCCTCTTAAAGGGAGGATATGTGTGCAGCAGAAAGATTATTTTGTTTTAATCATGGATGACTACTCTCTCCTTTTCTGAACACTAGAGATATTTTACATAAGCAAATCTATTTTTAAAAGAAATTAATCTGTAATATGGATGGATTTTTGTTTTGGTTTCGTAATCTTTTTTTTTTCTTTTTAATACAGCTTACACTTCACAGGCTTGGAGGAAATTTCAGAACATACCTTTCATGCATATGGAACCTGCCTCCTTCCACCAGACTGTTTCTGGTGTTTTAAATTACACTACACTTAGCTATTCAGGAAGGTATTTTGGCATTGTGTTAGTTGGTTCCTGTTTAAAATAAAACACTGTTTGGGACTTGTGTTTTTCACCTTAAGAGCATAAATATTAAAAACAAATAAACTCTTGCTTTCATAAACAATATTATATAAGCAAATATAAAAAAACACCCTCTGAGATTACTGACACTGCTTTTATTGAGGGTGAAACGTGGGTCTTTTATTAGAAGAGTTAATGTAGAACATAGATCCATACAGATGGTATTATTTAGATAATATTTTTAAGCTTTTCTTCCAGTGATATGCAATATTCATAGCTTCCCAACTAATTTCCAGCCTCCTTGTCAATACCTCCCTTAGGTAAAGTGCAGCTTTGGCTTGACATTGCCCAGAGAGCAATGAGAGGATTAAGAGCTTTTTTGCTTTGGCTTTAGTCTAAGGAAGCTCTAATGTGGTTTGAAAGATTCCTGCTCCTTTCATTGTTCTCTGTCTGTTTTTTCCCCTGCTGTTTCTCCCTGTCCCTCCTCGCCCATCTCCCAAAAGTGTCTCCCAGCAGGTGTAGCTTGGACCATCCTTGCATTTCTCTCTTCTCGTCTTTATTGGGTATTACCACTCTGGTTCAGCCTTTTCTGTTTGTCCATCTGTCTTGGTTGTGAACTGTAGATGACTTGTTGCATATTTCTGCATTCCTGAATTGATTCCTCTCATATCCTCCTACCCTGTCCCTCGTCCCCCATCCCCAAACTCTCCCAGGTTTTGTAAACCTGGAGTGTGTTGCACTGTGTGATCTCTGGTGATTTATAGCAGAATCTAATCCCTTCCCTCTCCGTGGTTCCTCGCTGTACCCTAATAATAACTTATTAAATGCTTTAGACAGCTAAGCAATCTGTTCTGGCTATCTGAGATCTGTGTTTCAATGCTCAGAGCCCATGTGGTTTTGTTTACCCCTGTCACATGTGTGTCCACTTGTTTGTCTTGCTGTTTCCTGAACTCTGCCATACTCACTCTTTTTCCCCAGCACTGAAAGCCTTTCCATGCCCTCCACACTTTTGGAATTCTCCTTCCCTGATGCATCTGCCCTTCTCAGGGGACACAGAGCAGCTCAGCCCAGCAGAGGGGTCCCACATGGTGCTGCAGAGGTGGTGAGGTGTGCACAGCTCACAGCTGGGGTCTCTCTGGGGTTATTCCCTCTGTGGTGACAAATACAGGGCAGAATTCCCTGGCTGTTGTCAGGTTGTCTAGTCAGGAGATTGCCCCACAAAGTCACTGCAGAGGTTTCCCTTAAAAGGGTAACTGTGACTTTGCAAGGCATGTGCTACAATAGCAAGTTTACTGGAATAGGAATTTACTTTACAAAGGAATGTGATTTTTTTTAAACTCGTTTTTAATAGAAATACTTGGACCAGCAGACAGGCTATGGTAGGTGGAATGGTATCACTAAAATGTGCTGATATTGGAGATTGGACTCAAATTTTGTGTCTTCCTGTGAGGCAGAAGTGGTTTTCTAGATTTTAACCCATAAAGTTTCTTGTTTCACCAGTCCCTACTGGCAACTATAAAAAATGTTAGAGAAATGAGCATTTTTTCCAAGGTGGTGTAAAACCAATAAATTTAGGACCTTGCAATGTCATGTTTATTGATATTTTTTTTAGAGAGACAGACTTAACTGACCAGCTTTGTGCTTTCAGCCATTCTCTGAGGAGTTATTTCTCAAGTTAAGTGGCATTCCAGCCTTTTCTGCTATCCATACTGACTATTTAATGCAAGACACTTTTGCAGAAATTCTACTTGTAAAATGGAGCAGTGTTTAAAATGTGACTGCTTGAAGAAGCCCTGCAGGCTCCTCAGGAGGATTGTCAGGTTAGCACAACGTGGTGGAGAGAGCCCAGGCCAGGGAGGTTCTTCCAGCTCCTCAGAAAAGGGGAGAATTCTTGGTGGGGAGAGTCATTACCTAAGGAATGCAATGACAAAACAGCACAGTGTTCCAGGGTAGTACTGGACATTTTGCAGGATCATAAAAATCTTGGCTTCCATTCACGAGGGCCTTTAAGCAGCTGAATGATCCAACTACTTTCAAATGCTTAGCAGAACAAGTGTTACATTAGGGTTTGGAAATCTAACAAGCAAAACTACATGAAGTTCATTAAAATGAAAAAGAAAGTATTATATTTCTTTGTATTAGGGTAGAGAGCTGTGTTCCTCTGTAAATGAGAGGATGATCAGGGACTTTAAAACTGTGCAAATACCTTCTGGCCTCATAGAAAGTCATTATTGTAATTCACAGTTTCAACAGAGGCTCCTCTCAGGAAAGATCTGGAAATTACTGGATTATAAAAATTAGTTGTTTGGGGTTTTTTAAAATAATTGAGTAGAAAATAATTCTTGTTTTCATTCGCATTAAAAAATATTCATGTGTTTGTTCCAGTTACACTATTTTGAATCTTCTAAAGGTTATGATAGATTATTCATGTTGCTCACAGCAAATCTCTGTACAGTAGTAGAATAGTTTGGAGAAGCTGATCTTGATTTTAAATGCTCATTGCTGTAATGTGGCCATTACCTGGTCATGCAAACACTTGAGTTACAGCACAACTGAGGCTTTTTTTGGACAATTACTCCGAATTTTCTAGGCAGGCTTTGATAACAGTTTGGCTGGACCAGCCTGCAGTCAATTATGGACAACTCCTCCATTTACCATAAAGTCTAGAGAAATAAATGTGTGGTGGGGTTTTTATTCATATTTAGGGTGTTGGATAAGCAGAATGGATTTCATGAAGGCAGACCAGGAGACAAGAATGCAGGCCTGCACGTGCCATGCTCCTTCCTGATTCAGGTTTTAAGGGCTCGTTCTAAAAATCTTGAATTTGTCCGTGTCAGTTGATCCAAAGTGGGGGAAGGGTGAGCAAGGTATGAACTGAAGGTATTTACACTTGAACACTAAGCAATTTCTGAAGAATGAGGTAGGAACTAGTTATTGCAAGAACTGTTGCTTAGTTTAATTAAACCCAGCTGGGCCTGGAAGAGATTGCAGCCAAAAGCCTGGGGCTGCTTGCCAGGAGCCTGTCACATTTGATAGCTCACACTGCTCTGAACTTGGCTGAGAGGGGTCAGGCACACAGCACAACCCGAGCTCTCCTCCTCTGTATCGAGGCTCGCTCAAAAATGCAGAGATGCTGCCAGCTGACTCGAAAGCCTCTCTCCTTTCAGCCTTGTTTGAAGAGGCCCCGGGTTCTTGGAAGTGAGGGAGCCCAGCGCTGGGAAGGCAGGGTAAGGTGTTCTGCACATGGAGCCACGGCTCCCAGCACAGCCTCCCTGTGCCCCTGAGCTGGCAGCTGGAGCCAGGCCCTGCTCCTCGAAAAGGTGTGCACAGTGTGTGCAGCACTGCTCACCACTGCTGCTTTAGAATATCCCTGTGCCACAAATACCACCTTCCTTTTAGGGTGCCTCCCCCGTGGGTTTTTGTAGCTTCCTTAAAGATTAGGAAAGGTTGTGCAGCGTAATTTAGCACCTGATGAATTTCACATTGCTTTCCCTTCTTGATAACTACCCGGATGATGGCATAAACCAACCATTTTAAAGGAGGAGTAAAGATGTAGTTAAAAACAGTTAATTTGCTATTGAACTACACCTTTCCTTGTAAACTCACATGCTGAGTTTAACTATTTATGTTGTTTGAAAGAGCTAAGCAGGCTCTTTTCCCCGTAGAGATCCCTTTGGTTTCCTTTGTCCGTTTTCTCTTTTTTTCTCTCTCTTCTGTCCATAACTGCCCTGGGAGAACTCTCTCAGCCTCTCCAGAAAAGCATTTCCACTTTGCCTAAATAATTAAATATTCCTTGGACCCGAGGACTGGAACCTCTACAAAGGGCTTATTTTTTCCCCTTTTTCTTTATTCTTTGTTTCCCTGGTACCCAGCGTATACTTAATTACAAGCTGGAAAAGTCCAACTGGAGAGATGAAATCAGGGAAGATCCTCTAGGTCAGGGGAATTGGCTTTCAAACAGCATTGTCCCACTGGAGTGAAACAAAATTATACTTCCACAGCTGAAGATCTGGCTCATTTAATCCAAAGCACTGCCCTTCTACTTTTTCATAATAAAGACATTCAAGGAACACTTCTGTGGCAGAACTCAAACTGCTATGAACCTGATTACTAAACTTCAAAATAAACGTTGCACAGGTTATTACTGAATTTAGCAAGTAAGATATAGAAATACAGTGTATAAAGTGAGGGGTTTACCTATCCTAGGGAACAATAATGGGGTATGGAAATTCAGAAAAGAGCTCTAGGGATGCGAGTCATCCACACCACTGTCTGGTTGCACTGAAAGCCTGCTACTAGTGCAATTTAGTGCTACTAAATTCAAAGATAATCTATAAATCTCCTTCCTGCTCATATAAGCATAAATATGTAGCATCTTTGTCATATTTGGATGGTATTCTCATCAGAGAGGCAGCTGCAGGGAATGCATTGTCTTCTCTTGTGTTCTATTTAACAACATCTACCTAGGTAGAGGGAATGTGTTTCAAATGTGGTCTGGACAGAGACAAAAATCAGGAACAGATTTCTTGGCCACTTTATTGTGTAAGCAGAGAGAAACACAGTGATGGAAACACTCTGAGGGCAAAGTTGAACACTGGGTGTTCAAGTAGAGTGATTTTGGCAGTCAGGTACTAGAAATGGATATTTAGATGCCAGATGTGTGTGTTTATACTTGAACTGAGTTCCACCTTTTTAGAGTACAGCACCTCTTTTCATTTGGTCAGGTGTAAAAATTGTTTACAATGAAGAGAGGCAAAGCTGGCCTAAGTCTTGGATTCTAATGGTGTGGTGTGGGTGGCTGGGCAGAATCAGGCAGAATCTCAATGCATCATTGATTATTTTGTGTCCTCTCATACATTGCAAAGATGGAAAATCTGCCTAATTTAGCCCAGTTCAAGCTTTTAATAACCTGGGTCCCTGAGCATTTGCCATTGCTGGGCTGAGATAGAGCATGAAAGTCAGTGTGGATCCAGTTGAGGCCCATGAGCAGAAGTCTGTGATGTTGCAGGACATTTTTCCTGGTGTTCATGTTAGGAATTCAGCTGCCTGCTATCTGCTGGCATTAGCAGCACTCACAGTTGCTTTAGGCTACCCCAGTCCCATGTTCTCTCAGGCACCAGGTGAAAAATTCAATGTACTGTAGGCACTTGACCCCAATCCTGTTTACCCTGAGCAGTCCTCTTGTGGCATTCCTGCTTTGGCTCCTGGTTTTGGTTGTAGCAGAAGGACTGCAAGGGCTTTTCATCCTTTGGTCTTGCTTCAGTGGTCACTGTTAACCAGCAACAGGGTGTAAATAGAGCAGCCCATCATGCCTGTGAGGCCTGCTGCAGTATTGATTTATATTACATTCAAAGCAGTGATGTAGTCTGTTAAAGTGACCTTGTGGATTTTAGTCTGACCCTCAGTTTTACATAGACAGCATCAGTGTTGTCAATTATGGATTAATTCTCATTTTCCCTTCCCTGAGCTCCAGGGCAATATTTTAAAGTACTGTGGAGGGTTTGTTGAGGTTTAGGAATGGTATTCTCCAGTTTAGTGTTCCCATTGGAACACCCTACACCCTGTCCTGGCCAAAAGGAGCAGACAGGATTTTCTCTACTGCTTCTATTCACTTCGTAACTTTTGTTTTCTCTTTCTTCCCATTACAAGTTTTGTTTGGCTTTTCTTTTTTTTTTCCCCTCTCCTGTCATTCAATTTATAACTTTTCCTGTGGCACTTGAAAGATACTGAATTTCAATAATGTTGATCATAGGTATAAAGTGCACCTTAATTGCAGATATCTCTACTTATTTCCGTTTTATTTTCTACTTTTTTTTAAAATGTTTTTGTTGAAAAATAGTGAGCAACTTCCATTTCAAATCTTGGGTTACATTTTTTATTGTTTTTATTTCAAGCTCTCTATTTTAAAGCTAATTGCACATTTCATCTGAAGTCTAGCTCCTTATCAATCAAAGGAGCATTTTCCAAACCATTTTTTTCCCTGTTTTTGTCCAAAAAGCAAAAACTGGTATTTGTTTGTAGCAGCACTAGCTTGTAGTACAGTAAAACTAAAAGCAAAGCACTGCCAAGTTTTCCAGCTGGAATTTCCCCCCTCAGCTGTGCTGATCCTCCTTTCTGTTCCTTTGGATAATTAGTGATGTTCCTGAGTGCTTCTTTTATCAGCAGGGATAATCTCTGTACGTCAGCCTTGCAGCTTTCCACGCGGTCCAGGACATGTTTGCCTCACATAGAAACAAATCTTGCGGTACACTTTGTCCACCCCAAATGGCAGCACTTCTTGGATGGGTACACTTGAGACCAGCACTGCCAGGATCAGACTTTCCTCAGTCTTTTTTAACCCCATCTCTTGAAGGTTTAGTTATTTTTCAGTATTTATGCTGTCACTTCAAAGTCCTCCTAATGCAAGGACATATCTCAGATTTTTGCATAATTTGTCATATCCAAAAAAGGAAAAATAGATTCATGCTGCTCACGAGCAGCCTGTGGGAGATATTTTAGCTGCTGGTGATTCAGCAGCTCATGAGAAGTTCTGCAGCTCTGATGGAGCATTAGTGAGAAAAGTATATAGAGACCAATAAGGATAAAAAGGGACAGTCTTTTATGAGTTTTAGTATTGCATCAATGTCATGCTTGATGGGAGTTTACTCATGTTCATAAATATTCAATGAAATAGTAAATTCAAGGATAACTGAATCATGTTTGACTCAGTTGTGTCTCTACTCACACTTGGATTGGGAATTTAATAGTAAAGATATAAAATCTATTTCCACTTCATGCCACACATTTTTGGTGCAATTATTTGTTACTATTTTCACATCATCTTTGAAAAGAAAAATTTGCAATGTAATGTCGTCCTGCAATGTAACAAATGCCCAGAGATTGCCAAGAGTCCTCAAACTTTTACATACTTAACTTTCTCTAATTTGACTTTTATCTAAGTTTTAGCTCTAGTTCCTAATGTTTCTTTGTCTAGAAAAAAAAAATCCAACCTCACAAACAAAAAACTCAAACAAAACACCCCCAGTTAGTTCCTATATAGTAAATCCCAAACAAATAAATAAGAAAACACCTTCAGTATGTCTTGGTATTTGGTCAGAGACACTCCTAGTGAAAGAGCAGAGTGAGGACAAGGAGGGAGAATGCTGAAATTAAAAAGACTTGAAGGCAGGAACAAAGGTAGAAGCATTTGCTTTGAACCTGGGAGCTTCCCAAGCGTGTCCCAGGTGTGGGCCACGTGAGCTGGGGAAGGAATGTGGCTCTGAGGGGTGATGACAGCTCCCAGTCTGTTCTGCCTCAGTCCCAACATGCACCGGTGCATCTGTTGTGCATTTCCAAAGGATTTGTCTTTTTCTTGCTTTCTCTTTCCCTTGGTCAATTATTTAAACAATTTAAGTCAAAACTGAAACCATTATTCTGAACAGAAGCACAGAAAGTCTCTGAAAGAAGATGTCTTTTGTGAAGACAGGCTGAGAGAGTTGGGGTTATTCACCCTGGAGAAATCTTACAGGATTTTCCAATACCTGAAAGGAGCCTACAAGAGAACTGAGAGGGAATTTTTAGGATAGGACAAGGGGTAAACTCTGCCTCACCACTCAGGCCCCAACCATTACAGCCAGACTGAAAAGATAAATGTTGAGAGGTATGTAAAAGGTTGTGTGTTCCATCCATTTTCATCAGGCAAGAAATCTAGCTGATTTTATTAGAAGAGAATAATAAGTAACATAATTTAATTCTGATATCATACTCAGCTTGTGAGATATCAGCCCGTGATCCTGGCTCAGGATGTTACTATGTTTAAGAGAAAATGCTATGTGGAATAGAAATCATAACATCATTTAGGTTGGAAAAGACCTTTCAGACCATTGTGTCCAACTATAAACTCCCTAAAACAACTCCATTAATAATTTGTTCAATTTACTGTGAACACCAGTCAATAATAGCAGCAGGACTATAGGATACAGTGAGAAAGATGAAGAAATAGGAAAGAGAACAAATGCTTCCTTGGATTTTGTTGTGAAGTTTACTTTAGAGAGTCCAATTATTGCACAGAAATTAAGAGCTATGACCTCAAATGGTTGACAAAACCATCTCCCAAAATTGCTGGTAAGTGTGCAAGTTATTGCAGTTTTAGAAGGAAACAAAAAAACCAAGCAACCCTCCCAAATCTAGGGCTCAGTCAAACACCTGCAGAGTCCCAAGGCAGGGCTGGCTGTGCAGCTGGCTGAGGGGAAGATTATTTGTAACCTCTCTGATCCCTTCTCATATCCATTATCCAGGTCATTAGGGGCTTTTTTATTGTCCCAAGAGCTGGAATCCAGAGTGGGCTTGTGCTGGGACAATAAATCTGGTGTAGAAAACGTGGGGTTCTGAACTCACTTTGGCAGGTTTTTAATGTCTTGATGATTTTCAGAGGTCCCTGCAGCCAAGCAGAGAGGGACAAAGTTGAGGTCTGTGCAGTTGCCAGTATCTTTGTCTTATATACCAGGGCTGAAGGGAATCATCTGCTCCTCAGATGTTTTTATTTATTATTTTTGTGTAACAAGAGCTAATCTGCAGTAATAACAAAGATTTATTATAAATGTAATAAACTGCTTTTAAAACTCCAAGTGGCTGTGGAGTGGCTTTGGTTCAATGAACCAGTGGAGGTTTCTGGACTTGGAGCATCTCTCATGAAGGCAGAAGCTTCTGAATTCAGGATTGCACTAAAGCAAAAAGAAAACCAAGAAATAAACACTTGCAGGAGAAGATCTCAGGCAGGGTGGTCCCCAGCCTTGTTGGTCTCTGTGTTTCTGTTTTGCTGAGGAAAGCAAGAGAAGCACTGTGAGACATTGCCCCAGATGTGGGGCCTTCACACTGGCCACCAGCCAAGAGAAAGGAAAAACAATTTCTAGGATGAGATAGGAGAGGGGAAAAGAGGTGGAAAGGAGCAGCACTCAGCTGAGCCAGCCAGCAGTGTAGATCTTTGCTTTTGTGCTTTTATTGTGGCTGTGAAATGCACAGAATTGCTGCATTTTTGGGGAAATCTGTGGAAATCACCCCATTTCTCAATTCTTTTGGTAGAGCTTGAGCCTTCTGTTCCTCTTGACCCAAAAACACAGAAAATCAGGTCTATCATTGAGATCTCTCTTCTGTCCTTTCCTCCTCTGTCTCTAACTATATGACCATGGCTGTGGCTTCTGGTAGCAAAAAGCCACAGGAAATGGGGACATTTCCCACAGTCCTCTCATTTGAAACTGTTGTGAGCAATCTGACTGGATCTGTAATTTTTTTTTCAGATAAAGGAAGCAAAGCAACTGGTAAAGACAAGGTCATTTGACCCTGAAATTCTTAATGTGAACTCTGCCTCAAAATATTTAGGATGGAGTTTTCATAAAATACTTTCCTACTTGTTGAGAAGTGGAGATCAAAAAAAGCACAACTTGAATTTAGGTAAAAACCCCAAACAGTTTTAACATTAAACCAAAACCTCAGACTGTACCAAAGTAAAATTTTTATCTATCTTCTCTCTTCTCTCCTTTCTTTCCATAACCTGGAATTATTCATAGTTCCCATTCTATACTGGACAATTTTATTCTTTTTTCATGCACTTAAAAAAAATTAGGCAGAGTCTTTTTGCTTAAGAAATAGAGAATAAGTGCCGTTCTAAAAGTGTCATTATAGATTTTTTCTTTGCCAAAGTGTCCACCTCTGCCATTAGGATGACTAAATTCATTTTAATGTAGTGCCAGCTGGGTGGGATTGTTGCCTTCCATCAGAGAACCACTGTAAGCAGATAACCTGTGTTGTTTATATTATTCTCATGTAGAAGGCTGGTTTCTGTCTCCAGACCTACTAAATCTTTGGGGAAATGTCAGCTCTTTCCTCTTTTCCCCAAGCTTGTTTTAGAATGGCATTCAGTGGCACTGTGGATGTGGTAGGATTTGCTGCACAAGTGATAAGGTTATCAAATTTTGAGTCCTTCTCCATGCAGTAGTTGAACTTCCCCTTGTTAAGTCAAGTTGCCTTTAGGACTTTTTTCTGCTCTCTGTTCCCCCTCTGTGACAGTTACCAAAACAAGGAGTTCTTAACATCTTTACAGATGTGAACAGGACCTTAAAAACTGGTGCCATAAAATCATTACACCTTCTCCTGTGAGATTAATCCCAGCTTCTTGATAGTACTGGGCCTTTCAGAAAATCACATTTTCCCAGGTGCTAAAGGCTATGATACCACTCCCATCACTTCCTTCACTCATCAGACAGAACTGAGGATTTAAATACACCTCAGTCCTGTATTAATATATGCATTCTGCATAGTTTTGCCATCCTTATTTGTTAAGGAACAGAATTGCTTATCATCATGAATTTTCAACCTTTATCTGTAGTGGGTTTATAACTAATTGGCTCTTCTCCTGATATGATCATATTTTTCCATTGAAATCAATTCTAATTGGATTGAATCTTAGCAAGAAAGGCCAAGTGTTGCTCTAGTCAGTAAATCTTGTGGTTGCACACAGATGGCATTACTGAAATAGATAATCCTCTACAGATGCATTAATTTCATAATCTAAAAATGCTCTCTAAAGTATTTTACAGGAACATATAAAGGCCAGCTAGATGACACAGCTTACAATGGTAAATAAATAATTGCTAACGCAAGTCTGTGATTTCAAAAAACTTTTAAAACCAGCATCTCCCACTCGATCCAAATTTGTAACACTACTTTTCCCACAGAATCTCTCTGTAACCATATTTACAAACTCAGTTATTTTACAGAAATAAGTGATCAAAGCTTAGAAGAACCTGTAGCAAATCCTGTTTGCTTGACACTTGGAGCAGTTGGCATCCGGCCTGGTGTCCTGAGGTTGTGCTGCCAAGGGAAAAAATAGGACATGCATCCTCGTAAAACTTGTGCTGCTTTCTTTGGCACTCCCCCCTCCCAGGGCCCGTGTCCATGTGGTAGTTCTGCTTTGTTTTTTCTAATTACTAGCAGCTGAGAGAGTTGGTGTCCAGGGGAAAGATCTTGAAACAGCTCTAACAGGTGTTCCAAAGCCAATGTTTCTGTCCAACGCAGGTGTAAAATGAGATGTTTGCTGCACCTGATCCACTGTTGATCAAATGGAACAAGCACTGGACAAGAAAATACAAGCCTGTTTTCCTAAATAGCTGCATTGTCCAAGGCACTGTGCTGAAAGAGGTGTGAAAGAGCGCTCACTTTCCTTTAACAACTCTATTCTCTGTCTTTTCCAAAGGCTTTCAACAAATGGGGTGAAATCTCTTATCTGTCATGGGCATTTCCAACATGCTGGAAGTGTTTCAGTACTCTGGAGAACATGTGTACCTTTCCTGAAATGCATCCTTTTGTTGGCTCTTCAGATATTGCTGGGATCATGGACATGGGCAGCTTTAACTGAGGCTCCTGAAAACTACTTATGAACCTTTTTCCCTTGGAAAATGTTACATTAACAGCACTCGTTATGCAATGTTTGGAAACAACTTAAATGTTTATAACAGATGATAAGAAATAGAAAATATATTCTGCACTTCTACTGCAGTCAATATCACCTGTGTGAAGTTGAGGCTTTTTTCTTTTATACTTTGTAGTGAGCAAGGTCTTGTACAACCAGATTTTATTTTTATGTTATTTCTTATAAGTTATTCATAAAATCCAACATGTAGATTTTAGTACCTGCAGTTAAATCCAGTCTCTTGGGTCTTGTTGTATCCAAGGGGTGTTTCAGGCAGTGAAATATGTGAACAGTATTTTCCCAACTGGGTGTTTTGTTTGGATGGAGTGACCTTGATATGGTTCTTTGAGCCCTAGATTATTATTGTGTTCATAGTGGAAACTTTTATCCTGCTCCCTGTAGTGAGTGCTGGTGTGTGCCTGCTCTGGGCCTGAGACTGGAGTCCCTCGCTCCCTCAGAGTAAGATGCAGGGTACTGGGGTTGGTTTGTCCCTTTTGAAAGAATCACTGGTGATTCTGGTGCAGAAAGTATGGAGAATGTTGCAGAAAAAAATCAGTGCAAAAATAGGGTATGGAGTCTTTGAGTGATGGGAAAGGACTAGTTTTTCCATGTTTGTATATGTTTGTGCAGATGGTCATGTTCATAGCTGTGTGCTTTAGAGCTGTTGGGCCTGAGCCTGAAAATGGAGATGTGGCATAAACTGGACTAAATTTCAGCAAGAAACAATTAACTGAAAATACTGCAATGGGACTTGCCCTGATATGTCAGCTCCTGACTCAAGCTGCAGGTGATCTGTACTTGGCAGCTTCTGTGGGGTCTGCAGGATTTTTGTATGGAAGCTCTGCCATATGGCTGACCAGGGACTGGGTTTTTGTCTAGCAGGGTGATGCCCAGTCCCTGACTGAGTGTGGTTTACTCTTAACACAAACCTTGCTGCAGTGTCAGTTGCTATTAAATTCATCAAAGAATTACTAATACTAAACCAAAATATTTGCATAGAAATCACTGTCAAGTTTCTCTCAACAAAGCACCAGCAATGGCACCTGAGGCAGGAACTGGTGCCCAGGAATTCCCCTGCACAGGAGACAGAAATTCTTCCCTGGGCACTGCCTGAGCCCTGAACAGATTGTCCAGAGAGGTTGTGCAGCTCTTAAATTTGTGCTAATATAGCCAAAAACAGTGAGAGAAGCCTCAAAGCAAAGAAGGACAGATCCAGAAGAACAAAAAATATTGGCCTGTAGACAGAATTTCGAGTGTTCTGGCAAAGATGAAGACAGAAATTACTCTAGAGGGAATGAAAAAAAACAGGGAACATTTGGAAGAGAAAGCACAATAAATGGGGAAAATTGGCAATGAACAGCAATCTTAAATTAATTGCAACCTTGTGCTAAGTCTTCTGTTTTGTTGATTCTCACTTCAGATTTATGTGACACCTGATACGTTTCTTAGTTTCTCCATAAAGCATTATCTTGCATTAAGATAATGTAAAATGGAAAAAAATGTTTTTAAGAAAAAATATATCTAGGCATTTGAACTGTGTTTATGTGTATGTTTTTTCATCGTGTAATGACTGTTAACTGCTCCAGACTGTTATGCAGAAAACCCTGTGCTCTGCTTCATAATGTGCAAAAGTGACTATAAATATACAAATAGATTTAAGAAATAATCAAGTAGCTACTAAGAAGTAGTGTTTTTTTAAGATTTGTGTATTGTGTGTTTCAAATAACAGAAATAGAAAAGGCAGAAAGGGCTGGCCTCAAGGTCTATAACTTTCTTTTCATTTTTGGACAAAAATTTAGTGAGCAGTAAGAAGTACTCTTCCCATTTAGGGCTTCCTCTCACATTTTTGTCGCATAAAAGCAAAGTTAGTGAGCACTTGCCTCCGAAGTGTCATTAGTAAACTCTTCCCTTGTCCTCTTTTCCTCAACTTGTAGGAAATCAAAATTTTCTCAGATCTCTTAAGACCCTTAAGGCCTTTCATACTTACCTGAAATACATGAACACACACTGACCTTAATTGCAGTAATTTCTTAAAGATCAGGTTCAAGTTTTATCCTAAAACACTTCTGTTCACAAAAACTTGGCAGAGCTGATGTACCTCACTGCCATCCTCATTTATTGGGCCAGACTTTCTGCTTTTCTCTTCAAATTTGACCTCCTTGTCACAGCACCAGTTCCTATCTGTGTGTAAGAATCTTGAGTTCTCTGCTTGTTTATCTTTGTTGTGGACTGTCCCTCTAACAGGTGGTGGAAAAAAGCTGATAATGGTTCACTGTATGATGTCCTTTACCATGGGCACTGTTTTGAGCAGGTTTTGGAAATCTGTTTTATCAGAGTTATTTAATGATAATGTCAGCAGTGAAAGTTCTGTGATCATCTGCTACATTCTAAATCCTGCAGAATTTCTCTTTCATTCCAGGACATCTGTGATTCTTCTGTTGCTGTGAAACATTTTTTCAGTTTAGCTACTAAAAACCCTGCAGTGCCTTCAAGCCTCCAATTATTGTTATTGATCTCTCAGCAGATAAAAGAATCCTCCAAACCCCTGTCTGACTTCTCTTTGGTGTATTGAAACTGTGTGGGGGGCAAAATGCCTTTTTTTCCTTTTTTTAATGAAAAAACCTATTGGCCAGCACGTTGAATTAATGCTTTCATGTAAGACATGTTTTCTATGGAGGCCTGCCATGTTTGTTTCATATGAAGAGAATCCCACTATTTTAGTTTGTTCAGTCAAATGCAGGAAATGTCTGATCATCTCTCCATCTTTCCTCCCACAGCAGTGATTAATCACTCCCTTTGAAAAACCTGTATTTTTGCAGTTGGAAGCAAACATTGATAACTGATTAAATTCTAGCTCTGCAAATGATGCCTACACACAAATACAGCATTTACACACATAAATAATTACTTAGGTTTTAGACACACTTGCCTGTAGTTTATGCTGAAATATCTGAGTACTTGGAGACTTAAACTTTGTAAGTTTACTTTGGGAGTTTGGAAGTATTTCAATCACTGTTATAGGAGACCCACATATTTTGAGTTGTGCTGAGTTTTCCAGCCTTGATGATTCTATGTAACTATAGATCCCAGGACAAAATCCTGCTGGAATTCCACTGGTAACTGGCCTTCAACCAGTGTGAAAGAAATATTCCCTACTTTTTCTAAATGCTGAGACCCATGTATCTCTGTTAAAACTTAGTGGATCTTCCAAGATTTAAATGTCCCTATAACTTGTAGAATTTGCTTGGTGACTCCCTGAGCACCTGTAGTTTGTAACCTGGCTTATCTTTTTGCTCTGTTTTTCTTCTTACTTGGAAGAGACTGCTGAGGTTTTGACTCCTGTAGACTGTAAGCTGCAGTTATCTCAGATTCTGTGATAAAGGCTAACACAGCAAGGATTATGTCTCAAGTGCTCTCTATGCAAGGGAATGTCTCCTTCCATCAGCAAAACTGAATTTCAAGTTACTGAATTAAAATGGTGTCAGGAATCCACTGCTTCTTCTTGACAGTTCAGGGGTGGCAGCTGAAGCATCTAACATCCACTTAAAGCCTACACTGGAATAATTAAAGCCCTCAGAAACAAGCTCACTGATTATTGCACTGACTTTGGCATCCTGTGGCCCAGAATTTTTTTGCAGCATTTTATCTGCCGGGCCGCTGAAGAGTGTGTTCCTCCACACAACTTACAAATGTTTATGTAGATAGCCTGAAATGTTATGTAAATAAAAATTAACTCCACAGCCTTATCATGATTTATAAAACCTACACTGGGATTTGGAAGCCTGTTTTGCAGCACAGTTAGCACTGGAACACGAAATGGGACTGGAATGGAGCCTGGTTTGTGTGAGAGAGAGGCACCAGTAAAGGGAGGGGGAGCCAAGCTATCCAGTCACAAACCTTGTTTCTGCAGCACCCCATCTCTTCTCTTGCTGGTCTTCTGCCCCTGTCCAAAACAGAAACATGGCAGAGTGGCAGGTTTCCCTCCAAGCATCCTCAAATTCCTAGGACAGTCTGAATGGGAAAAGCAAAGGCAACACTTAGGAGCATTATCCTGCTAATCAGCTGCGTGTAGTGTGAGGCAAACATTAAACATATTGCTGTCCTGTATCCCCAGGATGAAGTAAATTTAAACATTTCATCTTGCTGGCTAAAAAGCCAGGCTGGAAGTCAAAGGAGTTCAAATATTCACAGGAACCTGTGAACGTTCGTTAAGAATGATTGGACTAAAAATTCTGTCACAAGTCATTCTGATGTGACCTCACTGTGACCTCATGCAGAGCCAAGATTTAGCCAGCACATATCTTGTAGGATCTCCCTCTGGAAAGCTTACACTGTGACTTGATGCTCTGACCATTTGAATGCTGATTTTTTTTTCTGCCCCCCACTTACCAAATTGCCAAATTGCACGGAGTAGTTACTGAATTTTGCAGTGGTTGTGAGAAAATAAATGTAATCTGGGGGCCAGATCTGTTAGGAACTGGCAGAGCTCCATGGACTTGCTAAGGTTGTGCTGCCCCAGCATTCATGAAGGTCAGATGGTTAAAGACTCAAGAGAGCAACACAACATTTAGGGCTTTGGCCAGATTCCAAATTGGTGTGGTCAGTCTTGCTTTTCTTCAGAATTTGGGGCTTATTATCTTGCATCTACTTGCCCTCTGTAAATATGCAAAATAACCTTTTTAAACATGGCCTACTTAGCAAACCAGAACACTTAGCTTGCCAAAATGTGTCTGTGCTTTCTCTTACAGCTCATGGCTTTGTATGGAGTCCTCCTTCCGTGATTTTGCACATCTACAGCTTCTGTGGTGTGCTGTGGTTGTGGGTGCAAACCTCACAAGCAGGTAAGGAGTTCCAGCTCAGATTCTCAGCCACAGCTCTGAAACTGCAGATGAGGATTTTTCTCCAGACAGAAATAGGGAGGAGTTAAGATGTTGTGAAATTCTATAGGACAGCAGCACCTCTCTTATGGGCCTCATTTTCTTAAAGATGAGAATAAAATAATTTTAGATTAAATTTGGCTTGTTAGAACTGTCAGAGTGCCTCATTCTTCCACAATTTCATTCATCTTCCTGAGGAAATAAGCCTTTGGATCCAGCAGCTGACAGGAAGCAACAACTAATGATGATTATTTGTACAATCTAGAAGTACTTTCTCTTCCTCTCATTTGGGAACACTTGCACTCTCTCTCTGTGTCCCTGAGTTCAGCTGAACAGCAGCCAAACTGCATCACTCATTATTTCTTTGTCTTTCGAAAGGGCAGGACAAGCAAGTGAGCAAGGCTGAAGTAAGAAGGGCTTCATTTCAGGGGTGGAGAAAGGGTTTCTCTGTGCTCTGACATTGAGTTGGGAAACCTGGATTTTTAAGAAACGCAAGAAAAAACATTTTATATTCCTGATTGTAAGATGAGCAGGAGCAAAAGAAGAAAAAAAATGATGCGTTGAATTCTTTAAGTTCATTGATACCTTTGGATGAAAGTTTGCTGTAAAATGTCATCTCTGATTTCCTGCAAGCCTGTGAAACTGTAACAGAGGTTCTGGGTCCTAAAATGCATCAAATGCTGAAGAAAAAGTGTAAATGGGAAATCAAATTTTGTATCAGTTCATTGGTCATTCTTGTCATAGACTCATCATGTCACAGGATGGTTTGGGTTGGAAGGACCTTACAGCTCATCTCCATCCATGGGCAGGGACACCTTCCACTATCCCAGGGTGCTCCAAGCCCCATCCAGCCTGGCCTTGGGCACTGCCAGGGATCCAGGGGCAGCCACAGCTGCTCTGGGCACCCTGTGCCAGGGTCTCACCACCTTCACAGCCAAGAATTTCTTCACAGTATCTAATCTAGACCTGCCCACTTTCAGTGTAAAACCATTCCCTCTTGTCCTGTCTCTCAGGCCCTTGTGAATAATCCCTTTCCATCTTTTTTGTAGATTCCCTTCAGGTACTAAAAAGCTGCTGGAGGTGACCCTGAAGCCTTCTCCAGGCTGATTGATCCAGATTTTCTCAGCCTTTCCATTCATCTGTATGTTGCAGTTTGGCAAGAAAGGCAGGAAGAGACATCTCAGCAGAGATTTTCCGTAGGAATTAGTGTTTGATGTCATTGGGAGCACTTTTATTTCCATTTCTGATGCAATAGCAGGTTTTCAGCACCTACAGCATTCCCCATTTGGAGTTCAAGGAAAGCTGATTTCTGTGATCTGTATTCTGAAGGACACACAAAGTTTGAATAAAAGGTAAGTTTAAGTAATACAATGCATTAGAAAAGGAGCAAAGTGTTTTCACTATTTGCATTATAAATTAATGTTCTTGCTACTTCCCTGTCCAAAGAAAATCAGTGTGTTCCTGTGGCTGAGGACATCATGTGGGAAGTGCAAAGCAGTTTTGGCTGGTCTACAGTTCATGAAAAAAAAAAAAAAAAAAAAGCAACTTGCCATTAGTGGGTCATCTGATGCTGTAACTGTGTGCTGGTGCCCAGCTTCCAGGTAGGTTTCACAATAAAGTTTGTTTCTGGGGGTTTTCCATTTGATTTTTGAAAAATGATTTATCTATACTCAACAACATGCTTTGTCCACAGCTGCTATTAAAGTCTTCTGTGCTACCAGGAGGCTTTCCCAGTTCTCCTTTTGCCAGAGTGTTTCACTGCAGATGTGTTTTGGCATGGAAATGACACCCACACCTTTTCTTTGCAGTCTGGCAGAGCTGTGAGTGGCAACCCCGACCTCACTGATGCCATCATGGCTGTGCAGAAAACATAATTGTGGTATAGTTCTCTGAGGATCTCTGTATTTTGTGTCGTGGTACCTTCATGCAGACAGCAAGGATTTCAGGGAGGAATGTTTTTATTCCCTGTCCATTCCTCCCCCATTTGCCTGGTTACCTGCCCAGTCCTGCCTGCCAGGTGCCTCTGCTGAGAGGAGAAGCAGATGCCCCCTGTGCCTGACCAATGCTGAGGGAACAGCAGAGGGAATTTTTCAGCTGCTTGTTTATCAGAGGCTTGGAATTGAGTTGGGAATCAGAGTAAGTCTGATTTGCCTGTTAGCATCCAGCTCTGTTTATTATCAAGGACAGCTGCAGTGCTTGCACAAGGCAGAGCCTTAGCTGATCAGCTAGCTCAGTTTATTGTGCAGGAAAAGGCCAAAGAAAGCTTTCATTTTAATGGAAACGTGGTTCTGCAATGCATAAACAAAGTTTACTCAGAAATCCTGAACAACAATCATGCTATAAGTTGTCTCTTTGTTTTGTTTTTCTTTTCAGGGCTTCTGGTGTTCTTTCCAGTGGAGGGGTTGTTCATGTCTGGTGCTGTGGGCCAAGAAAAGAAGGAACAAGCCTGAAAAACCCCATATCCTCTTGCAGGACCAGATCCATCTTTTGGATGTGGTTCCTGTTGAGTACACCAGACATTTCCCAAGTTGAGCTAAGCACAGAGCTTGACCTGCTGATTTTGCAAGCTCCAGTTTAAGTTCATGTGTGCTTTTATCCAGTTAATCAAACAGCTGTTTCTCCAGTGAGATAAATGCCCTCCTCTGAGGTGTCTCCAGGCGATGTTTGGCTGCTTTATCTTTGCTCCTGCTTCTCACAAACCCTCTCTGTCTGACCACTGGGTGTCAGTAAAAGACTGCAAAGTGGTTTTTTGTAGTTAAATATACATGAGTTCCTCTCAGGCTCTGTGGGTGTTCCTTACTTAAGGTGGCCAAGGCAAATTTGAGAATACCACTCACACAGACACTAGGAGTGTAGAAAAATCAACAAAAACAGCTCCGATCAGTAAGTTTTTCCTGAATCACATCACCATTCTATTTGAATTAATTCATGCTATCAGGAAATTAAATAATTTTAAATAATTATCTTTTTTTTTTCTTGTTCAAGCAAAACTACTTTTCCCAACATAATCACGAGGTACAAAGCTGCTACATTTTACTGTATTCATATTTCTTGTGCATTAGCCAATATGTGACTGGAGGTTCTAGTCCTGAAAGGTGCTGTCCTCATGCAAGGTCATCTGTAGGAAAATGCCCTTACAAATGTATGAGAATTCAGGGGGTTCTACACCATTAAAAAAAAAAAAAAATAAAAAAAAAAAAATCTCTTTTTAGGCTCTTCCTCCTTCCACCAATGGAGAAAAATTGAAAAATTCTGTTCTGGATTCTTTGGCAGAATGAGCTCAAAAGATGTGAATATCTCACCTGAGACATGAGCTGAAAATTTAGTGACAGCTGAAAATAGTTTAATTGCATGGAATGGGTAATTCTGTGTGTGCACATAATAGCTCCTCTGTTTACATGTTATGTTTATTATATGTGGAATTTTATTCCAATTTTCAATATGTTGAAGGTGTGACAGCATTGGAAGGAACCTGAAGAGTTTTGGACATCTGTCAGGAAAGAAGTGGCCCCTGAGAGCTGGGCAGGTATCACAAATATTTGGGGTTATGTAATTGGCGGATTAATCGTATAGCACTGCAAAATCATCTGCTGTCAAAAAAATTAGAGTTTCAGTCAGTTTGGTCCTACCTCTTTAGGCTGCAGAGTCCTCTGACCACTGAAATAAATAGTGAAATTACTGTGGTTTGCTGCTCCATAATGATGCCATGTTCAGGAGGTACTGCTGCCTTTGCTCAAACTCTACTCAGACTTTAAAGCAAATTTAAAAAATTAAGCCATGTAAATACTTCCTTTAAAATAACCTATTTTGATGGTCATTTTTTCGAATAAAAAAAAATCTTCAGCAGACTCTTGGGCCATACAAATAAAATACACATTGGACTCCTGTTCAGAATGTAAATAAAACAAGATTCGTGCCAGTTTTATTTTGCATATACAAAATTGAATTCCCCCTCTAGACTCTTTTTCTTTCCAGAGTGGATGGTAAAATTCACAGGTATTTGAGACTTACCGTGCAACACAGTTGTGGTGTGGAGCAAGGAGCAAAGGTTTATTTAACTGAATCTGTGTCAAAAAACTCTTAATATTGTGATTTGTAGGTCTACACAACCTGTGTGTCTAAATTAGGGGGAAATAACAGCTGAGCACTGCGGAATTCCCATTTTTTCCCTGCCCTGAGTGCCACTAGAGGCCCTTTTGTCACAACTCCTGCCCCTACTGTGTGCTGGTGGAGAAGAGCTGTGGAGCTTCCACCATTGTCATTCATGTAACAGCAGGTCTGGAGGTGGAAGACAAAATCTCTGGGCTAAAATCAAGAATTAGCATTATTTTCCCTGTATTGTCAGTCAAATAAAAAAAAGAGCATATTTGCTTTACTCTAAAGCTGAAGTCCTCAATCTGTACCTTCTTCAGTGTCCTAGTGAAAGAAGCCACTTGTTCTAATTAGAAGAATTCCAGTTCTTTTGAAACAGTGATGCTCCAATTTTTTTTAAAGAAGTTTTTATTTCAGCACTGGAACAAAAGACTCTTAACTTGCCTGTTGTCATTTATAGTGGTTAGAACATGAAATATTTCTCTATTTTAACAGGATCTAGTACTGGGAGTGTTCCTTGTGTAACATACGCTTAAATAGTTCAGATCAAAGCCTATGAACTGAATGTCTTTCAGCATTAATGAGAACAGATAAGCTGGAGCCACTCTGCTTTTGCAAACTTGATTTTATCGGACATAAACAGATCACATCCCAAATTAAATGTGTGCAGTGGCAGAGAACCAGCACATATATTGAATTTGCAGACCAGAAATCTAATACTTTTGTAAAAATAGGTACTTCGGGCAAATGTTTCTTCATCTGTGTAAGACATGATTAATTTTGAAGTTGCTCAATAACAATGTAATACTTCATTACCTTTGTATATTGCCTCACATTTTAACTACCATAACTTCAGAAAGGAGTGAAAGTGAAATAAAGGAAGGGTCAAACATCTCGGAGTTGTATATTTTGGGAAATTTGAATAGGAATCTCACCTGTAAGCTTTAGGATGATTTTTGTTGGACCTGGTCCAGTTCCTGCCAAGGCGGAATGGAGAATCCTGTTAAATTGTATCTCATTGTTTTCAGGAAGAGCCCCTTGTTTCTAGAGGAGGAATCACCTCAAGATGTTCTAGACCTCCAGGAATGAAGACTTTTATTCTCCATTTTAGACTGAGCTAAAATGTAGCAAAAAATGAGTCAGCAGCGAGCGGTGTTTTTTCACAATCAAGACAATCCATCGCTGGACTACTCTAGCATGAGTTGTGGTGGCTTTTTCACCACCAGCATTTTCTATCAAAGTCTAATATTTTACAATAGACAGTAATTAATTTGGGAATGTCTGTGATACATGCTGTACAGGAGATCAGCCTCAGTCATACAGTGGTCACTTCTGGCATTATGATTTATGCCTGTATTTGCTTCAGCAGTTGTTTCAAATGTTTCATATTTGCAATTTCAGTTTTTATTTCATAAAATTAAACATTCTGTGTTGGTGGCACATGCCATGTTTCCCAAAAGCAAACAGCATAGAAAAAAAACTACTGCCTTTGGCTGGTTTGAGACCAAACAAAAATTTAATTAAATCTAAGGGATTAGTGAATGTAAACAGGAATGAGAACAAACATACAAGTAATTTAAGAGATCAGAAATACAGCCAGCAACTTCAAGAGAGTTAAAGAATGGCTTGAGTTTTAAAAGTGCATGTTAAACAAAACAACAAAATAGCTCCTACAGCCTCCCCCTGTATAATTGAATATTTTAAATTACGCCATCAAATTTGGGGAATACTAAACTTTGACCCAAATAAAATTACTTCAAATAACACTTTGTTTTTTAATAGAAGTAGTGATGATTTAAATGCAGTTTTATATAAAATGAAACATAAGTATATGTATAAATTTATATACGCATGGAAAATCATTTTAGAACAAAGAAAATCTATATCCTAAGAAGCAATCTGATAATTTCCAAGATAAACTCTCTTTGAAATGTTGCTCTGCCACTGGTAGTGGTCCAAAGTGACGTCCTGGGAGAGTTTTAGGCAGAAAATGCCCTCCAGGCTTGGGCTGGAGCTGCTAAAGGATGGAAAGGACAGAAGTGACTTTCTGCCTGCCTGGGTTCTGCCTCTCACTCCAGAGCACTCCAGGCCTTTCTGAGACTTTCCTCAACCTCTCCCACCCTTGCAGTGAAGAAAGCTTTTGGCAGTGGTGTGGGTCAGGCTTTAAAGCTCTCTTCAGGGGTTCCAGCATCCTGCCTTAAAGGAACAGATTAGGGACTCTGCAGTTAATGGTTCTCTGTTTGCTGATGAGGTGTGGAGTGACAGGGACATAGGGAAGCTGTGTTTTCCAGCTTCCCTTGCTTATTTGCTATCTCTCCATCATTTACTTTCAATTAAAAGATTAGTGGTAGTTTACTTCAAGCACTGTGATATGAAGCTCCTGCTTCTCTAATTGCAGTTGAGGAGGGAGGAAGGATAAAGAAATAATCTTGTAGGTTTGGAGAAGAAAAGAAGGAAGAGCTCTCTCCTAGCAGCAGTCTTTGCCCTAAACTCTGCCATGGCCACTGAAATTTACTATTATATGTGTTAAGAATAAGATGCAAATTATTATGTGTGTGTCAGTATAACCTGCTGGAGTATTTTGCATTTTAAGGGTTTAATTGAAGCTCATTTGCTGCCAATGTGTACAATTATTTATTTCAGCTGAAATAACCCTCTTTAAGTGAGTATTTGGCCAGTAATGCAGGCTTGCCTCTTAGGGCAGATCCTCTGAATGAGCTGCAGATCACAACACCCACCTTCCACACAGAAGGGTAATTTTCTTTGGCTTTTCTTTTTTTTTTTTTTACCTTTTTAATCCTCTTATTCTTTTTTTTGCAGAATAGTGGGGCTTTTTTACAGTTACAGAATGCCCTTTTCATTATGGCTTACATGATTGTTCCTGGAGAAAGGATGTTATGCATGCAAGTTGCCCGGGTCATTTTATGTGTAATGTGGGTAATGTCTTCTTAAAGCCTGGTTTGGTGAATGTAGCCTTACCATGCCACCTGAAATTGGGCTCTTGGAACTGTTTCCACAGCCTTCTCACCAACAATGGGGCTGCTGCTTCTCCCTGATGAGATCCAGTGCTCAGCTGTACTCTTTTGTCAGTCCTGCAGGTGGAGAGACAATGGGAAAGGTTTTCACTGAATTTCTCCAACTGCTGGTTAAGAACCTTGATCACATTAGGTACATTTACATGTCAGTTGTCGCTCTAATTTTCTCAGTGGCAGGCAATTGAAACATTCCTTCCAGTGTTTGGCATTGGGATGCTAAAGCCACTTATTTCCTTTGTTATTCAAACATATGTATCTACCCTCAGGGTGTTGGTTTCAGGGGAAGCTGAGCCACTGAATTCTTTGTGGTGATAGAGGTGGCATTCAGGTACCTGAACACCAGGGTGACTTCAGAACATTTTAAATGTTTTATTTATTTATTTAAACGTTTTATTTATTTATTTTAAAAGGTCATTTATGGGAGAAAACTAACCGAATAACCAAACTGCAGAGCATTATCAGCACTCTGGCCTCAGCTCAGTGTAACTGAGCGTGTCACAGAGAATATGTGGGAACCTCACAGGAGCCATCAGGGAATAAATTATTGATGCCCTATTCTTGGAGTTCACTTATGGATCAACTCATCAGGCTAGAAAATAATAAAAGGAAAAGGCAAGATGACATTCAGAGCTGGTCAGCTGTGTGGGGGTTCACAGACTACCTTAAATTCCCATTTTAGCTGATGCTTTTCATTTTTGACCCTCTTCTTTGTACATTAACTCCTCTGGGCAGTCATTCATGCTCATGTAAAGGCTGAATAACTATGTCTGCATGTTTTCAGATTTAATAGCAATCCATATTATCTCATTCAAAATGCCCTTTTCAGCAGAGATGAGCAATTACCTTGCTGCATTTAAAGTTAAATTTATTTGAATAGTGTTTGATTCTGCAGCAGTGATATCATGGGCCTGAACAACTCATTTGCATGTGTTCTTTCTTCTTTCAAAAGCATAAAAGCCTGTATTATTTTAAATATCCTCTAGTTATTGTGCTTCTGTATTGTTGTAGAACTGTGAGTCCACTAGACTCTCTCTCTTTAAGCCAGTAAACCTGAGTCCTCTTTATTCCTATCAACTAAAATGAGATTAATCAGCTTCAACTCACAACTTCCTTATGAAAATCCATTCAGGAAGCGTTGCCATTCATTCCATAAATGAACTAGCCCAAGTCTCCCCCACTTTCCCCACAAAGATGGAGCTGGGTGAAACCACCAGTGCTAAGATTCTCTGTCAAGATATGGAAATTATTAATTGCTGAATGGGACTAATAAACACACTGGAGGCAGGTTTGCTCTCTGCTTCGTTGTGGCTGATATTCATCAAAATCAGTGTTAGGAAAAAGTAGGAAGGATGTAAGGTTGAGAATAGCTTCCTACCCCTAAAATATCAGCAGCTGTCTCACCCTGCTGCAGCTGAAATCCTGTCCTAAATTGTAGGTACAGATCCCAGTGCAGGGCTCAGAGAGGGGTGCCCTCCAGTACAGTTTTTTTATTCAGGGCAAAGCACAGATCAGCATGTTTAAACCAGAGTGACAATAATATTAATAATAATAATAATAGTAGAAGTCTTGCTCTGTTCCTTCATCCTTCTTCACTAATATTGCAGCATCTTTTGATCATCACACACTTTCTCATAAAAAAATAGATTGCTAAAGAGTTTCTGTTAGTTTTATGTCAGTAATCACTGTGGAGTTTTATCTTTATTAGTAAAACAGGGTGATACCAGTTAGTCATGCTCCCATACTGCTTTGTAGTCTGGAAATACGAAAGTGTAAACACATGTGGAGCAGTGTCAACCTTGCAAACTCATCTGGGCAAGTGTTGCACCCAGCTCTGTTTATTCTAAAAATACATTTTTCTTCAAAGGGATTTAAGTTCCTTGAGTGCCATCCTCCCCTGCCAAAGCAAACCCATCAAAAGAGATGCCAAGAAATTGGGCATTTCTTACTGCTATGTTCTCACAGCACGTTTTCTTCGATAATGGCAGGAATTTTTGCCTTCCTCAGATGAAGAAGCAGAGCCCCCTGAACACGTTCACTGCTCTGCTCACTCTCACAAGCCCTGCCTGGAAACCCAAACCCACCAGTGGATCCTGAGCCCTGACAGATGGTCCCAGGCTGAGTGCAGGGGGTTTGTCTGGGCTTGAAGCGTGAACTCATGTATGTGATGGATCCCTACTGCTTCTTGCTCACCCTTTCAACATCAGTTTATTGACTGATAAATGAGGTAAAATATTGAAGTTGGGATTTTTGTCTGGGTTTTTTCATTAAAAACTGTGTTCTGTTTGCAATTCATGCATCCCTTTTTATTTTAATGGGTTGCTGTGTTCTGAGCTCAGGGATTCTTTTAAAATGCAAATAGGAGCCCCCAGACAATCTTTAGGTCTTGAGAGTATATGACAGCCTGTCAGAAATTTGTGCAGCCACTTGCTGTTGTTTACATCTGCTAAAGGTTTGGATTCCTGCTCTGCTGAAAGGTGGAATACTGAGGGAAATCCACAGCTGCATTTTAAATATATTTCCTTAACTTGTACTCTATGAACTGTCATATCAGGGCATAAACAGAGCACTAAATAAGGCTGCCAAAAAAAAAAAAAAAAAAAAAAAAAGAGCTGCTTTTTATTAACCACTCACAGGATGATTGCCAACAACAGAAATCATAATCATATGAGAGAACTTCAGGTTGCATTTTGTAAATTTATACTGATTTTCTTTTTCTTTTTAGGCTTTCTTCTTTTCCCTATGGGTTTGAAGCACAAGTTTCCACACCTCTGTGGTAGTGTTTGCCATACAATAGAACTTCTTGAAGGAGAAAAGAGAAGAAACTCCACTTTTTCTGAGAGAGGATTTGGAATGCTTTGGCCTGTCCACGTCCTTTGCCTTGCAAATGATTGATGTCACTGTGGTTTCATGCAGTGACATCCTCACTTATGGAGGAAAATGGTTTCAGTCTAAAGGAACACTGCCCAAAATGACCAGGGTGTAAATAACACCATGTTTGTCATCAAGCTTGCTGGGAAAAGGTCACTTTATACAAAAATTTACTGTAAATTGGTAGAGAGCAGGATGGGTTTGGATTTACCTTTGAAAAGCTCCACAAGTCTTGGGAAAGCCAAGGTTGGAAATCACCCTTGGGGTGTGCAAGTGAGGGGTGGCACAGAACAGAAGTCCTCTGATCATGAAAGTTTATGTAAAAGCGAGGTTTCTTGGGGAAAAAAGGGTATTATGTTCTCATTTTCTTCATCAGTGAAGTCACTGTTATGAGGATTGACTAAAATAGACTGGTGTGTTTTTGGGGTGGGTTTTTTTGCACCAGTGACAAGATAATTGCCTTGAGATTCCTGGTAATTTTTATGAGAACTTGTAATTGCAGGTGACCTGTCACTATGCAAAGCTGCACAGAAAAAAACTAGACCTGCATTCAGAATAGACGGATAGATTGCCTGTATAAAATGGTTTTAATTCAGTCACTCTTCAAACTCTCCTCTCACCCAAGTACCTCTGTATTTATCAAATTTTCTGTAATTGTGGTGAGTAGAACAAGGTGAAAATTGCCTTCGCGGGTATTTATAAATTTGCCCCTTAATAGATTTTTGTAGTAAATTGAGGATTTGGCTCATTGGAAATACTAAAACCAGGGAATATCCAGCTCATTAGAGACACTCAGCTCTTATAAGACCAGAGTGCACTTACAGTTCAGAAGTCACTGCCAAATTCAGTTTAAAACATAAAGAATATATTAGTTCTCAAAATATTAATGCTCCCGGTGGTTTTAGGAATACCTGGGAAATACAGTCTTCAGGTTGTTTACCCTGTATTAAAGGGGATTAAGGCCAGAAAAACTGAATCTGGGAAGCATATTTAATCCAGAATCCACTCAAGTTAATTACAATGTACATCTTCAGTAGCTGTGCTGTCAGCACTGAGACAGAGTGAGATTCAACTGCTTCATTAGTATCATACAGGAAAAAGGTTAATTGTTACACAAGTTTAACCCTCAAATTATAAAATTACAGAAGTCCACATTGACTGTTCAATGACCACCACTATTCCAGTTTTGTTGGTGTTTGCTACTAGAGTTTCTTGTGATTCTTTTAAATCTGCATGGCACTTTAGGTCACCCTTTCTAAGAACTGTTTTCTAAGGATTCAGCTGGAATGGAAACTTCTTCTACTGCCCTAACTTCTGGAGCACTAACGCCAAAACCAGTGGGAAGTCAGGAACCAAGTGCAGACTCTCTGTAAGACACTTCAGTGATATTTCCTATGTGACAAATATTTGTTCTTGATCCGATATATTCAGGTTTTCCTGTGAAAAGTCACTTTTACTTTAAAAAGTCAAGCTCTTGATGAATTTTCCACAGATTTCCCAGAATATTCTGAATGGGAAAGGATCCACAAGGATTATCAAATGCAGCTTTTTAATGGATGTGCCATATGAGGATGGAACCCATGACCTTGGTGTTATTAGCACCATGCTCTGACCAACTGTGCTAATGCCAGGTTTTCCCTAGGGTTTGTGGTTCTCAGGAATATTTTGGTCACTCGGGGCTTTCTTTGGTGGAAAAGATTTTCTGATGGAAAGGGCTGTGTATTGAAGAAACTCAGGTGCTCTTTTTTTTCAGCAAAGTAAAACTCACTAAATTTTTTTGGTTTAATAATTACATGAATTTTCTATATTTTATATTCATTTGTAACACTTAGACAAAAGAGAAAATATTTCCATGCTTTCAGTTTTGATGAAATCACTTATTTGGCCTAGCATAGCTTTAAAGCATAGCTTTATGGTTTTCCAGCTTCTGTGGATGAGAGATGACTACAAATTCTTTTCCATCGATTTGGGAAAAAAATTGTTAGTAAAAATAGTAATAATAATTTTAAAAATCCTAATTTGACAATATTGACAATGGTAAAGATTTTAAATAGTTTTAGCTGTGAAATCTCTCTGTTCTTGTTCCCACCTTTCTAAAATTTCATGGAATCATAGAATGGTTTGGGTTGGAAGGGACCTTAAGGCTCATCCAGTGCCACGCCTGCCATGGCAGGGACACCTTCCACTGTGCCAGGGTGCTCCAAGCCCTGTCCAGCCTGGCCTGGGACACTGCCAGGGATCCAGGGGCAGCCACAGCTTCTGGACCCATGTGCCAGGGCCTCCCCACCCTCACAGGGGAGATTTTTTTGTTTTTTCAGCAAGTGTGAGGTTTTGACCATTTCTTATTGCAGAATATTCTGGACAAAAGTCCAATCAAGAGAAGCTTTTTAAATTGAATGGGATTTTTTTTTTCCATGGACTTTTCTAGGTTTTGGATGAGTGTCTACAGAAAAGCATCTCATAAATTGTAGAATAATTGATAGTTGATGACAAGAGTCTCAGATGCAGGCTTGCCACTGCCTTGGGGTAATAGAAGTTATATAAATCTGGGAATAATGAAATCATCCATTTTTTCCACAAACAACAGGGATCCAGAATTGAAGCTGTGAAACCACATCTGACGTTAGATGAAGGGAATATTAACATATTTATGTTCCCAGCTTTGGGAGCATTTCTTCAGATGTGTGTCCTTTTACTCTTGCCTTCCTGGCAGCTTTTTCCAAGTCCAGGTTTTCCAGGAAAAGCAGTACACAGCACAGGTGAGAAAAGCAAGTGTAAATATCAGGCCTTCGCTGATGTCTGTTTAAAATCCACTGGTCTCAGGGACAGTTTACAGATGCTGCGTTGTTAATGCTACTTTATTCATCAACCTTTGTGATTTTGAGTCATTTGAAAATACTAAACAACAAAAAAGGATACACTTTTGCACCAGATTTGATAGATCAGATCTGTCACTTGGATATTGTAAGGATTGCTTATATTCCCAAAATACATTTGCAGAGACCTGTCACCAACCACCATCTTCTCCCCAGCCCAGAGCACTGAATGCCACATCCAATCCTTCCTTGGATGGAAGTCCATCCCCAGGGATGGGGACTCCAAACCTCCCTGGGCAGCCCCTGCCAAGGCCTGAGCAGCATTTCTGTAAAGAAATTCCTGCTGGTGTCCAACCTGAGCCTCCCCTGGCCCAGCCTGAGGCCGTTCCCTCTCCTCCTGTCCCTGTTCCCCCCCGGCTGTCCCCTCCTGTCAGGAGCTGTGCAGAGCCACAAGATTCCCCCTTGAGCCTCCTTTTCTCCAGGCTGAGCCCCTGCCCAGCTACCCCAGTCCCTCCTGGGGCTCCAGACCCTTCCCCAGCTCTGTTCCCTGTTCTGGGCTCCAGCCCCTCCATGTCCTTCTGAGGGACCCAAATCTGGACCCAGGATTTGAGGTGAGGCCTCAGCCGTGGGTGACAATCACTTCCTCATCAGTTCTTCAATAGTAATCACTTGATATGCATCCAAAAAGCTTGAAATAAACTCCTGTGACTGAATACATTCTATTCACTTGTTTAGCTTGTTTGCATGAGCTGTAAATTAGATTTTTACTTAAAATACGGTCTAAGTGCCCTGAAGTCCTGCTGAAGGAGATTAAGTCTACCCTTAACTGTAAATCCTCTTGTGGATTTTACTCAGACCTTATAATGCATGTGATTGTCCATTATTTTCTGTACTATATGATCATTTTAGATTGCTAGAAGAGACCCATCTTTAAGAACATGCGAAATAAATGGAAAGGTTATTTTCAAAGTTGGTGGCAGGCATTCAAAATCTGCTTGTAAATGAGAGTATTTTTAAAATCAAATACAAAGAATCCCTTTAAGTATATGTTTTCTTACCTTGAGGCTCAGACTGAAGGTTTTGTGTACGATTTGTTGATACAAAGGTTAGATCTGGCTTCAAAAATGGCAAAGTATCTTTACGTAAAGTCCAAATACGTCAGTGTCCACACAGTGCAGCTTTCTAAAACCCTGCAGAACTCAAATCAAAATGTTTATTTAAACCTGTTCCCTCCTTCCAGAACGCCAAAAAAAGAAATGCAACAAAATTCAAACTGCAACACCTCAGTTGGATTCTTTTTCCATGACGGTTGGTCCAATTAAAAAGCTGTTTCCAAAACATTTTTTACAAGTAAACAGAACTCTCAGCTTATCTTGGTACATGGTCTATTTCCATGGAAAGTGCAGCCCCTGTCAATTTGGGTTTGTATTTGTGCTCTCTGTTGGCTGTGTGTTTGTAAAGCTTCACTTGATGTGTGCAACCCTTGGGTTATAACCCAATGGTCACCATGCCATGGTTCAGGTTGTTTTAGAGAATCCCAGAATTAATTGGGTTGGAAGTGACCTTAAGGATCATCCCATCCTACCCCCTGCCATGGCAGGGACAACTTCCATACCCCAGGCTGCTCCAAGCCCCATCCAGCCTGGCCTTGGACATTTCCAGGGATCCAGGGGCAGCCACAGCTGCTCTGGGCACCCTGTGCCAGGCCTGCCCACCCTCAAGGGAAGATTTGTTTTTATCTGTAAGAAAAATTGCCCAGCTGATGAATTTTTTTCACAATCCCCCTTTTTAAAGCAAAAGTAAAAAAGCTTGCCTAGGAAATTTAAAATTCCTCTTAAAAATGTATCCATTATATTTATACTTTCTTAGTGAATGTAGGATCTGAGACAATGCAACATTTCTTTTCAAAAAGGACTTTTTTTTAATTTTTAGGAAAAGAACCATATTTCTGTCATCCTCATAAAAGAAATAAAAAAATAGATAACAAAAATATGCCATTATAAATCAATTAGAGATGTTCTACCTAAAAATTATATTAGAAGCTATGAAATAATTAAATTGAACATCATCCTATATTCACTTATCCCAAAAAAGTGACCAATAGAAACCATCAAATCCCGTCTCAGAGCTCTGCTGGGAGGGATGTCCCTTCTTCAGAAGCCTGCTGCAGTCCAGAATTGTTCACAGAGTGTAACTCAGCTTTTAAAGGCAATAACAACCTGTTTTTATCTGTCTTAAAAAAAAAAACAGAAACGACCTTTTGTGGATGGGTGGAGCCTGGTGGTGTTTGGGTTTTTTCTGAAGGGATTTTTTTGTAGTGGTTGAGGATGCTGATTCTCATTTCTTCTGAAAAAAACTCCATATTCTAGATCTAGATCCAGATCCCACAGTCTGATCTGAAAGTGCTGAACGAAGGTCAGTTCTGCTTTCACTTGGACCTGACTTTGTCTGTTATTTTGAAGGAGTGCAAAGCATTTCTGCTTTTTGGTTTTTGCTAACTCATTCCAGAGCTGATTTGTGTAAATAACTTACATCTTTCCTGGCTGCCTCTGTTCTGCTGCTGGTTTTAATTCAGGTGGTAAACTCTTCAGTTCAGGCTCTGCTTTCTTGAGGGTTAGTAGAGCTCCCAGTGAAGTAATTCACTGATAACTGGGAATAGAGTTCTAATTTGGGACCTTGGATTATTTAAATTTCTAATACATGGTCTTAGATACAACATCCTGAAATGATGGGTGTATGAGCATGAATTCTTTTTGTTCCTTGTGCTTGATGGGATTGAAATTTGTTCCTTGCATTTGTTGGGCTTTTGAAAATGCCAGATAAACTCCTAAAGCTGGCTGTGTGTAACTGTTGTCCAGATCAACTCCTCTGACCCCAAACAGATGAGATTTGTGGATTTTCCAAGCTCAGCTAAACCTGTTCAATAACTGCTGCCACAAGCTGCTTCTCCAGCAGGCTCTGGGAATGCAGGAATTGCTCCCATCTTCTGGTGAGACAGCAAAGGCCAAAAATTACAGTGGCTCCATCCCCTGAGGAAATTCAAGACTAGATCCCTCTTACACCCAATGATGTAACTCTGCTTACACAAAATGTCTGTGAAGGTCAACACACTTTTGCCCATCATGAAATTATCTGGCTTTTTTCCAAAATGTGATTATTTACCAAAGCTGGCTGTCCTCAAGTTGGATTTTTTGAGCCTCTGTGCCTTAAGTCCTGAAGTATGTGGAGTTTATTTTACTGAGAAGAATACTTATGGTGTATAGTGAAAGCATTTGGCTTCTGACTGCTGGCTCTGGTTCCACCAGTTCAATCATGAGGTGGTTAAGGGTTATTTATAGCTCTTAGACATTCTTTAGGGATGAACACATCGGCTGAAAAAACAAACAGCCGTGGTGCTCCTGGGTAATTTATAGCAATTTTTAAGTTAGGAGAAACCTGTGATCTCATAGTACAGGCTGAAAATCTGTCCATTCATTACTGCATGGTGATGGAATTTGCTTGGGACACAGATATGCTCTGAGGAAACAGATCCACAGCATCCAGGTACCCCTGAGCTGGGAAAGGCTGTTACGTGTCCTAAGGAATTACGTAACTTTTCCTTCTCTCATCCTCTGCTAGCACAGGCACGGAGTCAGAAAGAATTTTTTTAGTACACTCCACTTGTTCTTTAATTTAATTTAAAAAATGAATCCCACCAGTGTTGGAACACATCATTTTACAGAAAGCAGAAACTCTGGGTTTATTTTCAACAAGATGTTTCTAAATTCTAAATCTTATCTTTAAATCAGAAGGGGTTTTTTTATATATATACCACACTTAATTGCCTGTAATTTAAGTCCACGTTTACATCAGTCTGGGTGCACAATGAAATCCAGCCTGGGTGTGATGTCATGACAAGACAGAGAACCCATCACCTCTCCTGTGAAGTTGTGTCACTGCTGAGATGTTTCCTGGCCTCAGGATCACTGCTGGATTCATTACACATGTACTAATTTTAAATAGACCTTTTCTCACATGAAACTGAGCCCTGCCACAGCAGGTGATGGAGGATAGCAGTGCACCTCTGTGAGCAGCCTGTCTGGCTCTCAGTATGAACTGCTGTGCCATGCAAGAGCCACAGATTTTCAGGGGAGGGAAAGGAAGTACCTTTATGACCTCATGCTATCCATTTATACTCTGAGTCATTAAAATGATTGCTTCTTATAAAAGTTATCTTTGCTAGCAGAGGAATATGTGGGCAAATGCTCCCTGTGACAATCAGTATGCTTTGGATCAGACTCAAAACACACATATTATTCAAACTTAACTTTACTTCACTCCTACTGCATGATTTGCCCCCAAAAGAAAACATCTGACTCTCCATAAAACTACAGGCAATGGCGAAATTCCTGTCAAGCACTGGAGGTCCAGTGTGCTCCTCGGTTAATTGTAAATTACTCTGGAACCTGCTAGGCAAAAATGAGATTTTGTTCCACCTGTGGCCCACCAGTGCATATGGAACAAGAGTCTATTGTCAGTAGACCAGATTCATTGCACAGTGTCCTTTCCATCAATGGAAAAATTTAGGGGATCTATAAATAAAAAAAAAATTTGACTACACTCCACTGTGCCCAAACATTCAACTTCCAAACAAGTTGCCTTTCTGTTTGTCAGTTTTAGTTATAGAATAACTCACCGTTGACTGTAGGTTATTTTCTCTAAGTGTTAAAGGACTTATTGAAAGAAAATGGAGAGCAATGGAAGGGCAGAATGAAGGACAGATGAATTTCATAAAGCTGTGGTTCAGTTCTTGCACACATGTTTAGGTTTTCTTTCGATGCAAATGAAGTTACAGGAGGGGGATGATTCAGAACAGATCTCACTCTGATGTGGCAGTAAGGACTGAAGGCCCTAAACAAGGAAGTAGGAATTGCTCCCAGATCCTGCAGTTTAAATTAGAAGAAAATAGATCTTACTATAGCAGTTAAGACAGCAAACTCCACCAGTTCATCCAGTTAAATCCACTTTTGCTCAAGCACTCTGCAGGCTAATGCAATTCAGGCCCTGTGTCATTCCATTTCTCAATCATTTAATTTCACTTAACCACATTTTGCTAGTCCCTATTTGTTTTTGCAACCATAGTGATGAAATATATTTATTGGCAACATAAGCAGGTGCCTGGCTTTGTCAAATTTCAATAATTCAGAACATCTCTTGTCCATGATACTAATAATTGAAATTTAAGCAATTTTTGTTCTGGTGTCAAATCCCAAACCTCTAAATTTGGGATGGGCTAAGAAGATGTGAGACTATTTATCCACAGTTCAATATTTCTGCCAGTATCTTCCTAATAATTTTGTCTGATTTTTAGGTTATTGTCATTTGGTAACTGTAGTTAATATTTCCATTGAATTTTTGTCTTCTCCTCTAGGACAATTATAAATGTAATCTGTTATGGTATTCTTATGACAGTGACATCTGATGCTTATTGCACTGACGATTTGTTGACTCATTTTTAAGCTGTCATTTTCCTTCAGTGCTGTTGGAAATATCCTTATAACCAAAGAATTCTCAGGTTCAGAGAAAATTGCTTTCATTACAAAATCCAATTATCCCCTACCTTTTATTACAGGAGACATCAAATCTTATTTTGCTTTTATTTTTGGGTGTCAAAATATTTTTCATTGTTCTCTGATTATATTTAATTCCCTTCACTTCTTTACAAGTAGTCACAGAGTCATGAAAATTCACTAAATTTTACATTTGCCTCAACTATTTCAGTATTGCAAAATGCTGTATAAAATATAGTCTTTAAAACCCTGATAAGGAACTTGAATACTTCTAAACTGTGTTGCAGAAGAGGGAATATTTTATCTTCTGTTCTTCATACAACTTAATCACCTTTTAATCCATAACAGCATCCCACCCCACGGCTACAAATGTCTTGAACTTCCTCAAGGGAAAATTTCCACGTGGTCAGAATTCACAATATTGAAAATCAGTAGCATTATGGTGATAGAAATGTATCCAGAAATAGGCACTGAATTATCAGAAGGAATTGTGTATGAAAACGGAAGAAGCATTGCTGATATATTTATATATTGGTATAATTTTTATTTATTATCAGTCCCAAAATGCCACCACACAAAGAACATGTTTGAAAAGAGAGATGTGCTTGAACTTGATCACGTCAATATGAACAGGACTGATGAATTATTTGATATGGCTGAATATTCAGCCATAGAAATGACACAGTGGAAATCAAAATAGCAATAATTTGTAGGACTGTCTCATATGTCAGTGGCAAAAGGAAAATTTTTAACCAGGTTGGAGAAACTGAGAGATAGTCTCTCGTTTTTGTCTAAATATTTTTGCAGTGGGTGCTCACAGCTGGCACTCTTGATTCTGATCCTTCACCTTCCTCCCTCCAGCTGCTTGCTGCTGTTTTATTTATCCTTTCCTAAGGAGATATTGAAATGGAGCTAGGCTTGGAACAGAAGCTGATTATAATTTCAGCTTGGTTTCAGTTTTTGGCAGCTGAACCTGAGGACTTCTGGAAACCTTGAAAAATATATATGCAAGGGAGGCTACTAAAGCCATTAGTCAATTGGGAAACATTCCCTTTTCCCAACCACACAGAGTGGAATAATGAATAACATGGACAAAACTACCAGTGATGTCAGTTGTTGTCACTGCGTTGAAGTTGATGATGAGACAATAACTCAAATTTATGATCTGAACTCTTGCTCCTCTCCATTTCCCATAAGTAGATGTATTAAAAGTCTTATTAGAGGACATGGAATTTAAAACAGGAATGGCATGTGTCCGTGGAATCAACTGAAGCATATTGAAGGAACTCCATTTGTTACTAAAATTTAATTGGAAAGATAAGATGCCAGCAAAATGACTGGAAAAATGTAATTTTCTTTCTCCCCAGAAATATTATTAAATACTTACAGCATAACAGTCCACGTGGTAGATTCCTAAAGGATCATTTCCTTTCTCTGCTGCTCTATAGCTCCTTCCATTCCAAGTACTGCATGTTTCTTTTATTTATTTTCCTTTTATACCATAAAACTCCCCTGTCACTAGCTATATTTTGTTAGGATACAAAACAGCCCACTCAGCAATTGTTTTGCATTCACACCTTGCATTTGAAAAGAGGACAAAAAAAAAGCTGCAGTACAAAGTGCAGCTGAGGACAGGCAATATAATCTGTCTTACTTGTGTTTCACTCTATGGAAAATAACTGGCACTATTAATGAAGTCAACTGCACTTCATCCTAAGCAAAGATGGCAGAGCTCAAGTGCTTTTAAGGGAGAGAGAAATGAAACTGGATAGATTTAAATTGTGAACACAGGAAGAGGCTAAAGAAAATTTTTTCCCCTCTAGTTTTGAAAAATGTTTAGCCTGGAAGATGCAATAGACACATGATTTCCTATCTCAGGGAGTGTCACCCTTAAGGCTTACATGTCCCAGGATCATAAAGGTGTCATTGTGTATAAGAGTATTTCAGTTCATACATCAAAACTGAGGAGATCTGCGCCATCCCTGTGTACTTTAAATTATCTCCCCTTTATCTAAAGCAAAGTCTTACACACTTTTTTCATTTTCTCCTGAGCAGTTACAAAGAAATCATAGATTAGATTGATTTAAAGGAGTAATAGTGATGTTTTTATAGACAGGTTCCTACAGACTAATACCTGTTTCCTAAAACCAGTGACCTGTGCAGGTGAAAATACAAAGTGTACAAATGATGGAAGTTGATGGGGTGAGAGAGGCACTGACCATTGCCCCCTGTGATTCCATAACTCTCAGAACCTCTGGAGAGCCCAAAGCAGTGCCTAAGTGACAGACCCAGATCCTCCTGGTAGAGAGGCCCAGAATTGCTCTGTTCTCCTTCCCCATATAATTCTCCTGTAATTCTTTATGGGAAATCATCTTCTCATAGAATTCCGTGTTTCATCCTTGAGCAGAGGACGTAACTTCCTTCTTTACAGTTGGAGCACCTTCCATCCATCTTGCTCTGAGCTGCAGCATTTGGCATTGTTTAGAATGATACCAGTCTGTTTTTGTGATCCTTGGCTGGGGCAGCTGTTCTTTATCCATAGCTTAGTTTTAGAGGTGCCTCATTCACCTCATCAGTTCACTTGCTCCTAATAAATTTGCTCAAGCCATCAACAAATTATATCCTTTATTAATAATCTCATAAGTGATATTTATGGCCAGCATTGCTATCACAGCCATGGAGATCAAGGTGAAATCTGTCTCCTATGGATATTTAGCTTGCCTCATCCATTTTAACAGCAGCTTTTATTTTTATCCCAGTATTTTTTTTCCTCGCATTTTATAGAATTAATTCAGTATTGACAATGAAAATCATATTGTGGTAACCAGTAGAGTCTCCACAATTAAAATTAAATAATACATTAAAATACCTACAAATAATGAACTAAAATATGAAAGGAAAAGAGGCTTGAAACAGAGGCTGGATTTGAAATAATGTATTCTTATGTCAGTCTCAGGAGATCTGCCCAACGTGAAAGGCCCTGCACTTTAAATGCCAGATTTGTTTTATGCATTGTGACCAAGTATTTTGAAAACTTAAGTGAAATAACAGCTTCAATCACAGATCAGAATTCATAAAGTCCCACTCTTGTGCTTGGTCTCTTTCCCACTGGCATCTCTGGCCTGTGTGGATTTAAATGAGGTGGTGCAAAATTGTACCTTGCCTGGGAAACCAGACCTTGCTCAGCCATGCTTTAATAATGTTAATATTTTTAAAAGTGGTATTTTTTCAGTCTTGAACCGTGCTTTAGAGAAGATCTTTGGTAATATTTTCTTTTTGAACAATGTGTTAAAAATCATTGCAAGGGAGAAAGGCAGTTTGGTTAATGGATGATGATGGAATTGTAGTTTTTCCTCTCATCTGCAGTGGCAAATATGAGGTGAGTGGTAACTATTGAAAACAGAGAGTTTTTTAATGGGAATAAAAACACAAAAAGCACAGGAGAAACTGAAGTCATAAATTTCCTGCAATTTCCAGACTTATTAGACAGCTGATCTACTTGTGTGTGCAGTGATCATTGGTTTTTCATCACTCACATTTGAGAGAGTAAAGGAAAGCATTGAGTGTTTATTATAATTTATAGTAGCTGATGTGCGTACACAGCAACAAGGTAACAACCTACTACTGGGTTTTACTGGATGAAAGAATTGGCAAAGAGTTCAGTGTTTGCAGAAACATCTTTATCAGCTGAGAAGAAAATGCATTTTCTTCTTGTGAAAAATTACAGTGCAAAAGGCCAAATACAGATTGCTTGTAAACATCAGGCACCTTGGGATTCCACAGCACTGTTCTGCATGTTCAGACCTGGGAATGGCAGTCAGACATGGATTAGCAGGTTAGAAGTGTGTATTATGTTAATTCATATAAAACATGGGGGGGAATGCCATGTTATATTTGCTGTCATGTTACTGTCATACAGTTTTCCTGTCAAATTCATCAGTATTAAAGCTGCTCTGAAATTTCAAACAAAATCATATAATCACCTCTTGCCCCCACCCCCCCTTCCCCACCATAAAATCCTATGGGATGAGAGAAAAAATAATAGCCTGTCAAAATGTTCAAGAAATAGGGTGGAGAAAGGACTCTGACATGCAAGCAGCCATTCCAAGCAGATATTTTTCCCAAACATGGGATCCTTCATGGCAGAAAGAGAGGTCACACAGCCTTCCTCAGGCATGGAGTTCTCTCTGCAAGACAAGATTTATGGTTTTGTTGCCTGTTCCTCTAACAAGATAATTCCTGTCAGTATGGCAAGTTGGTGGGTGAAGCAAGATCCCGGATTAAATGTTCTGCTTTTGTGCCAGGTGGGAGCTGACCCTGGACACGTGGGTTCCCTGCAAGAGGTGTGCACATACATCCTGCTCCAGGCAACCCAGTATCAGGGCAAACTCTGGGCAGTGGCAAGGGCACTGTCCTCTATTTTGGATAAGCAAATATATAAACTCTCAGGAACAACAATCTCATGATGCAAAACTCCATACAGCAACAAGAAATCCTCCTGGTTCAGTTTCAGGGAGGCTGCACCCAAAGCTGAGAATCATGAAATTATAGAAACAGAATATCCTGAGTGGGAGGAAACCCACAAGCATCATTAATCCTTCTTGGGGTGTATGTGCAGCTTCTGGCCCTGCACAGACACCCCAGCAATCCCACCCTGTGCATCCCTGGGAGTGTTACCAAACAATTCTTGAGCTCTGTCATTGGTGCTGTGACCATTCCCTGAGGACTGACCATTGTCCCAGTGCTTAACCACCGAATCAGTGAAGAAACTTTTCCTAATCACAGTGGGTGATTCCCAGCTCTCTAATTTGTCTGGGTCTCTCTGCAAGGTGTCTCTGCCTCGGAGGGAGTCCACATCTCCCAATTTACCAACTTCTTTTCTTCTGTAATTGTACAGTTCATTCTTCTTGAAGTTGTTACTCCAGATAACTCTCACTGTGCCTACTGAAGTTATTTCTGGCCCCTACTCTCCTTTGCTAAAGGCCATTCCCCTCCACTGTAAAGGGTGCAATTGAGAAGTAGATGATTTGCATCACAAATGAGCCCAGGCTCTACTGAAATAGCTGTGAACTGCCCGGGTTGAAATGCAGAAACGTGGTCTCTTCCTCAGTTTTGACAATGTAAATTGTGTTAGGAGGCTGGATCGCACTTGGTTTGACCAGGCTGGGTTGGAGCTGGTGTCCAGCTGAGCACCAGCTGGGAGAACAGCAGCTCCTTCCAGCAGGAGAGCACCCTCTGCCAGGACAGCAGGGCTGGAGCAGCACAGCTCATTGCATCCCTGGCTGCGTCTCTGCGCCTCTGCCAGCTCTCCAGGAGGCACTCAGACCTCATCATATCAGAAGCTCTTTCTTAGGAGGGCATGAATCAGACCAGGCTTTTCAAGCCTTTGTCATATGCAAAAAAAATAACGACAGAAATCCTTTTTTAAGGTTAAAACATTTTAAAAAGCCAACAAATCCCAGATATTTTTATATATATATGCATGTGTTTATGTACATGTATTATTCATCTTCTGAAGCTTTTTTGCATGTGTGCTTGTTTTGGCTGAGGTAATTTTCTTCTCGGTGGCTGGTGTGGGGCTGCATTTTGGATTTGTGCTGAGCACAGCGTTGATAATATAGAAATGTTTTTGTTATTGCTGAGCAGGGCTCACACAGAGCCAGGTCCTTTCCTGCTTTTTGTGCTGTCACACTGAGGAGGAGGTTGTGCTTTAGCAACAGGTGAAAGGAGGCTGAATAGATGTTTTCTGCTCCTGAACAAAATCCCCAGACTAACTTCTGTGAGGAGATCCTGGTGTTCATGATCTGTAACCCGGTCTTTAAGATTGTTGTGTTAAAGCTGATCTTGTAAAATTAATCCTTTAAAAAGAAAAACATAGAGAACAAATTTTTTAACTTTCAGTCTAATGTCTTTATTTTTACTCACAGTTTATGTTCATGCTGTAACTTGTGCTTCCTGGGAATCTTAGCTATTCAGGACATGCTCATAAAAGGCTCATACTCATAAATTCACTGATTTTAGAATTCTATGAGAGGATTATTAGTGTCCTTATTCCTACTAAAATTTCCATGTTAATTGCATCCTTATATGTGGCAAGTTTTCTAATTGTTTCAGCACTTATCAGTAAGAGAAAAACATTTGTCTGGTTTGAATAAATGTGGTGTACTGAAAAAGAAAATACCCAGGACTTCAGAACTGCCTCATGTCCTTGTGAGTTGGCTGCAAATAGGACACTTGGAAATGAAGCATCCTGGTTGAATGGGGTGGTTTCAAAGGATGCCTTGGCCACTTTCCTCCTCTCAGTGCAGTGACATCAAAGAAATCCCATTTCTCCTGGAGAGTTTGTGTTCTCTGGGGACTCTGTGGCCTGGAACAGGATTGCACACTCAGATGATAGCTCATAGCAGTGAGTGATAAAAACATTTTACATAACTAGAAACCAAATTGAATTGCAGGAGGATATGGACAAGTGATGCAGAGGAGAGGGTGGAGGCAAGAAAATCGTGTAAACAGAAATGAAAACTTACGTAAGAGCTGAATGCTGGGTCAGATTGAAGTGTCAGAACTTCTGTCTCAGCTGGTACTCCGTTTTTAAAAAGGAATTCGTGTAAACCAGGCATGCTGAGAGTATTTAAAGTAAGGGAAAGTTCTCTGGTTTTATTCTTCTCCCTGCACTTTGACTGGGAGTTGAGAAGAGTGGTTCTGTGGGCCGTGTTCATGCTGCAGTCTGTTCTCAGATGCTTCTGATAAAAGCATTAAAACACACTGCTGAGCTCAAGCACTGCTTTCATACACTGCTTTCAACTCAGCTGCCTGAAGACCCTGGTGGAGCAGCTGAACATCCCTGAAGGAGCTGCAGGTGTGGAGTGGGTAGAAGCTGCTATTTCAATGTGTCTTGATTTCTTTCTGTCCAAATGAATTTTATTTGGCAATAAATTTAATTTTTCCCCAGTTGTTTTGCCTGTGATGGTAACTGGTAATCTCCCTGTCCTAATCTCAGACCAATAAATTTTTCCAATTTATTATCTCCTCTTTTCATGGGTAAGGAAAGGCACAGTGACAGAGTGATTCAGAGGGAGGCACAGAGTCTGGAAGGACTGTCCCAAACTCTTCTTGGGGTGATGTGAGAATGCAAAGTTATAAAACAGGGAGTCCTGGTTCCAGCCAGGAGAGGTTTAATTTTTGCACGAGGCTCACGGCAGAACCTGGAGTTTATTCTATACCACCCCAAACCATTCCTGGGAACAGGATAAGGGAACCCTGGGAAGTACTCAGAGGGCATTGTTGGGGTTTTGGGAGAGCTGCTGTGGAGACAGAGGGAGTTAAAGAGCTGAAACCCAAGGCATTATCCAGATGGTAAAATTATACTCTTGTGCAGCTGACTTGGAAGTTTAGAAAGCACCTCTCACTGAAAGCAAGCAGTGTAGAACTTAAAAGAATATTTTGATGCCTCTCTTGCATGATTTTAATGACAAGTAAGCTATTGTACACCCCAAACTGATGAAAATGTGAAGTAAGCTTCTGAAAATTTCAGATTGTTTCCTTTCATTCAGACACATTAATATTTCCACATTTGTTTTAAGAAGTTTCTTCCTGGTTCCCTTAAGTGACTTTTACCATCAGCAAAAGAGCAAATTGTGTCTTGATGTGCAGAGATGTTCCTTAAGAGGCACTGCTGTTATGGGATGGACACCATTAAATTCAAGGGTAATGGCAATAGGATGAGGAAAAGAACAGGGAAAACTGGCAAAAAAAATGAATATATCAGGTCCCACAGTGGCATGCAAACAAAAGGATCAGAGAAATCCTGCCTAGTTCTTTATCTTTTGTGGCCTTGTTTTCTTTGCCAAGTTACAAGGTCTCTGTACCTAATTGTGGATCAAGGTCTTCCCCAGGAAAGGACGGGGCTGTGCAGCTCTTGGGTCACATCACTTCTGTTTTTGCCTCTTGTTTCATCCTCCCCACCCTTGAATATCTGAGGCCTGACAACTCTACTTTGTGGCTGTGCTAGAAAACCCTTGGGAGCAAGATAATATGATCAATTCAACAGGAAAAACACCACAACAAATTAAAAACACTCCAACCCCCCCAAAAACCCAACAAAAAATCCAAACCAGCTGAATTTCGTGCATGATCTGAAAAATAATGCTTGGATCTAGCATCAAAATCTTGATGTCAACCAATTTTATGCAGTTCCTTAGCTAAGAATTGCATTTGGAGAAGGTAGAGGGTGAATGGGGTTTAAGACATCCAGAAATTTTAAAAGTTCTTCAAAAATGCAAGCAAACAATAGATGGGGAAAAAATTAACTGATGCCTGAATAAAATCAGCAATTCAAATGTGTAAATAAGAACTGGATAAGATTGGCAATTTTAAGGTATAACATAATAATATAATATTATCAAACCCCTTTGCCTTAGTGCATATAATCCAGCTAACTTCTTTGCCTCTATTTAAAAAGGAATTAAAAATTGCTTTAACTCTGGCAATGTGAAGGGTTGAAACACTTCAAACCATACTTTGTGTATGAAAATTATAATTCAAGTCCTTTCCTAAACAGTGGGATTGAAAACCATCTCAGAAAATCAGGTTTTGTGATATTGCCAGGCCCTTTTTGCAGACCAACAATATGTTTATATTCTGGAGTTAGGATAAGACTCAGATAAGAGCCCATTTTCAGTTATTTGTTCTAACTGAAGTAATAGGTTTTGCAGCTTGCTGAAATGCTTTGTATGAAGATCAAAAAAGAAACATTTCCTTTGTGTGAGGGGCAAGTATTTCTGTGTGAATATTTGGGGCTTTGTTCTTATGTACAATGATATTTTTTAAAAATAGAATTTCTAGAACTTTCTTCTGAATGAAGCAATATCTGTTGTATTTTTTTAATGTTTCTAGAATGCAAGACAAGCCAGGCTGTTATGCTGGCTCTGTATTTGCCCTCTGTTTATAAACAGTGTTGAGGATCATCCATCATCTGCCCTGGACTTCAAAATGATGACATCTGGACTTCATCCTCACAATGCTGTAGCGCTGACACTTCAAACAGACTCAGAAAACTCTAAAAAAAGAGCACAACTTACAACCATTCCACAAGCATAATATCTGTGTGCACACAAAAGGCTAAAAGACTGGTTTTGCTGGAAATAATTAAAGTTTTTTTGGGGGGTGGGGTGTCTTGGTTTGGGTTTTCTTTTTTTCCCCTCTTCCCTTTTCCTGGCTTTAACTTATTGAACTTTTTAGTTAAGGCAGCCTGAAGGCACGAAATTACAGATGGTGCTCACTCATCCTAAAATTGAAAACTTCCTCTTTCCAAAGGTAATTGTTTCCAGTTGATACTTGCCACTTGAAGGGGATAAGTCAATCATTTCTAGAATGAAAATAGCTCTTATATTCCTGAGAAGGAAAATTCCCTGACAAGGAGGGAAAAGGGATTGCATCTTCTTTCCTTCACCTAATTTTAGGTGTCAAACCCACACACAGAAACTTGGGCAGACACATGTAAAAAGGAGCAAGAGTTCCTTGATGTTTATAGTCTATGATTGCAAAAATGTAAGCGGGAAAAGCAGATAATATACTTTAAAATTTTCAGTATTTCAAAACTTTCTTACAAAGCCTGATCTTAGAGATCTAGAGCCTGTAGCCTTTTTGAAATTTGGAGAATTTTGAACAGCAGATCGTGGAACAACTGCAAGAGTATGTTAAAAGAATATGCCATTTATAGTGAGCTTAATTATGTCTCTTACCCCCATTGAAAAAAAAAAATCCTGAATAATGGTATCTATTTAAATGAACATCTTCACAGTCAGAAATATAAGTTAGGTTCTTTCTATGACTTTTGATAAGCTTCTTGAGAGCATGCTGGCTTATAAGGATGTTCTAATTATTTAGCAGCTCCAAACTGGGAGTAGGAATCTGTTTTTGTCTTTACTGCTCAGCAGAGATGCAAACCCAGACCTTTGAGGGAAATGAGCTGTGCCTTTTCTCACTGAGTTTAATAAACGTATACAGACAGTAAAGGCCTGCTGAGTTTTAGGAGTCCTGAATCTATTTCAGCTCTGAAGTATATCTCCTTTAGGATTACAAATTTCTTTTCTTCTGAACTTTCCTGTTTTCAGTTGCCTCTCATTGCCTTTTTCTCCCAACTCTTCTCTCCAACCCTTATCCCAGGCTTGTATTGTCCCGGTTTGCCCTCTTGGAAACAAACAAACAAACAAACAATTGACAGACTCTATTTGTGTCTTTCAAACGCAAATTTGACAGCTTTTATTTGTGTCTTTGAGTTATTTCTGAGTCGTTCCTGTCTTCTGACAAGCAGAAAAGCTGCTCTGAGTACACACTTGCAAGGGATACAAGCAGCTTTGCATGCAAGCTCTCAGAAAAGTTTCTGTGACTGAGATCTGAACAGCAAGATCTAAATCTGGTGCTTAATTTGAATCATCCCAGTGAGCTGGACTCAATCAATAGCTGCCTTTGCTATATTCAGGAACAAACACACTCCAGGTTATTCCTGTTCCTGTCAAAACAAGGCCATTTCCTACTGTCTGTTTGCACCTTGATTTACTTTAGCTGAATCTGATAAGGATTACACTTTAGAACATGTGAAATTAGCAGCAGCTACCTAAAATTTGTGCTCTCTCAGGGAAACCAGGTGCTTGTATCTCCCATTTGTGACTCATTTTTTCAAGGGGAGCAAGGAGGAATGTGGCCCAAAGCACAGCTTTGTAAAATTATTATAAAATGTTAAAAGGAAGGCATAAGAGAGGGGGAGAGAAAGGGGGAAAAAAGAAAATAAAAGGAACTGCAGAACCTGCTCCAGTGATGGGAGGTAAGGATGTCACACAGAAAACCTCCAGGTCCGTGGAACACCCTGAGGCTCCTGAGGTATTACAGGATACAGGATCTGTCTCAATGCCTGACTTAATAAAACTCAACTGAAAAACTCCTTGTGCTTTTCAGGACTCCTGTTTAGGAACTGAAGAAGTGTTTGCAGGCTGGAAATCTTGTCCATGTTTTTTTTTTATTCCTGCTATGCCAGCTGCTTTAGGAAAAGTTGTTATCTCCTGCAAATCTTTCTCTTCAGAAAAAAAAGGCGGGGGGGAAGTGTATTTATGCTGTTTATTTTGGTTGGGATTTTTTCACTTTCAGGATTGATTCACAAGTAAAAACCTCATTTCTGTTTTAACAGAACTCTAAGGGATATAAAACCACTTGTAAATCCCTCTACTTTCTGAAAAAGGAGTTAAGGCCTAAAAAGTTAAAGAGGCCACTTTAAAAAGAAAATAAAAGATAAAGCACAGCATGTGCCTAAGTATTTTGCTGACTATAATGAAATTAGGCATATTTTTGAGTGAAATGGGGCCAAAACATCCTCGTTTTCCCTGCTGGAAGGTTCAGGGGGATGGGGGTGCCAAGGGAAGGCTTTTAAACAAAGCTGTGTTAAGTGAGTAATTCCAGTTTCCAGGCACAGGCTGTTTATGAGAGAGGGAGGCTGGCCCATGATAAACACTGCTGAGGAACTCTTTGGAATTATTTCATGCTTCCATTGCAAACTTTGTGAAAAATATCAATTAAACCCACGAGTGTTAAGAAATTACACATAGCTGTTGTGTATCTTCACAATATAATTTAATTTTTTCTTTTATTAAGGTTTCCTGATGCTGAAACTAAAAGCATTATGTTTAACATAATTTAAGTTCAAAGCTGAAGACAAAAGGCTGAGAGTTATACCTTTTGTGCCTCCAGTTCTCCTCTCCATCCCACCCCGGGGACGAGGGAGTGGTTTAACTAGGAGATCTAAATTTGAGAATACCATTCCAAACCATGGCACACCCCTCTAAAAAAGTGATGGCTGAAATTTTGCTTTTTCTCTCTGTAGTTAAAGACAGAATAAGCAGAACTGCATTAACTGAGCAGGGACTGTTTGTTCTTTGTGAGAACTGCTGGTTTCAAAAGCATACAGGTAGGAGGTGGGTAGCATGATCAAGCAATATACAGAAAATATGCCCACGAATCACAGAATATTTGCAGAGAGATTGAAAATCAGTTTCAAAGAATCCAATTTAAAAAGTTGTGGTAATGAGCACCTTGGCACTCAGCAGCTGTGGAAAGTAGGTCTTTTTCATCACCTTTTTTCTCCCAAATTTGCTTATGAAAAAGGTTGCTTAGATAGAAGCAACACAGCAATTACACCTCCCTTTTTCCTTTGTTTTTTAAGTTCCAAGATGCCTCCAGGAACTGATAATGTGGCAAGACACAAAAGTTGGACTTTTTTAAAACATAGCTTTATTTAATAATTGCTCTTATGCTGAGAAAGAAAAGTATTCTAAGAGATGGCGCTGGAAGCCAGTCTGGTAGCTTGAAAAAGCAGCCGAGGTCAAGGCAGTGAGGGTGGTGAGTGGAGAGGAGAGAAGGTGATCTCATTAATAAAACAAAGCCTGGAGTGTCCTTACAGAAGGATGGATTATGTTGACAATCAAGTGAAGGATGCACTTGAAAGGCAAAGGTGCCGCTGGGATATTTGACCGTGGTGCTCTGAGACAAAGCTTGATTAAAAAACGGAGAGAACGGTCAATCCTCCGTAAATGCAGGATTGTGTCCTGCTGCTCCCCACACAATGGCTCCTTTATGGGCTGCCTCCTGCTCTCTGTGCTGAGCCCCAGCTCTGACAGGACAGGTATGACTTGGATCCTTGAAGATTTTTAATGTTGGGTTGTTGTGGTTTTCTTTTTTTTTTTTTTTAACACACTTCAGATCTCCCAAGGAACACAAAGGCTTAGCTTGTTCTGAACCCAGGTTTTTAAAATTCCCCTCAAGTATAAAGAGGAAAAATTAGTACTTTACTACCTGCAATACAAATAAAGCATCCTTTGACTACAATTATTGAACCCTGGCAAAATATTATTTTAAGCTGGGTAATCTGATGCTATTTCCATGCTAAACAACACTCAAGCCCTACGATAGTAATGTGGAAACTCACTGGCAGAAGCAGGGCGTGTGTGAGGGGAAATTATTGCTCATGATAAAAGCAAAGGAATGCAGTTAAGCAGCAAGAAAGGAAAACATGAAATTAATATATTTCCCTTCTTTTAACAATGCCTCTTTACTGTAGAAGAAGAAAGGTCTTTAGATTAGGAAATCTCACCTCTGAATTAGGAAAAGGCCTCCATCACATCCATCAGCTTTTGCCAGGATATATTGTTATATTTTGCCTGAACTCTTCTGCTATGAAAGAGCTGCTGTCTTAAGTGAAAAAATACTACAATATTTCAGTTTCCAACATACAGAAGTTTTATTGTTTCTGTGAAATCGTTGCTTTGGTCTCTGCCAGACACTTGAGTTGCCTGAACACCTGATGCCTGCACTTGCAATCTCTCTCCCTGCAGAGATCTGGCAGAGGTCCCTCATCTGCTGAAGCCACTGGAGTTCCACACTGATGCAAGAGGAGCATCTTTGCCTTTGGAGTGGGAGCTCTGCTCGCTGTGCATCCAATGAAAATTTTTATTTTGTTGAGTCAGCTCAAAGCACAAAGTGCTTGTTAGTTTTCCCATCCAGTGTTGGACCTCACTCAACAAATAATGAATCGTGGGTGTGTTTTGCTTCCATCCTTTTTCACCTTTACCACTTGCTAATTTTGGAACTTGCAGTTTATAATTACAGCACTGAGCCAGGGCTCTTGGCTTGGGAAATGAGAATGTTTTAAAGGGACGCTTAATAGCTGCATCTTGGTTGAATGTGCTGTGAAGAGCTGAGTCTGACCTACATTAAAAGCTTAGAGAACTTTTCTTTCTGCAAATGAATAAAGGGCCCTAAAACTGAGGGAAAAGCACATATTAATTTCTCTCTAAACCTTTGGGATCCACAGAAATAGAAATGGAAGAGGTTTTGTGGGACCTCTCAGTGCTTGTTTCAGGACGTTATGGGGCAGTGCACTTTGTCAGGGTTTGAGTCAGCACCTGCTGCAGTAACCCACTGTAAACTGGACTAGGCAGACAATTTGCTTTGTCCTAAACATTTGCTGAATGCCAGCAAATTAAAAGCCACTTTTACGTTACATGTTTAATTAGTTGGTAAGTAATATAGGTAAAAGAGCAGCTGATTAAGTTATTTGCAAGATTTTTATGATGCTGCATCAGAGAGTTCTGTCTTTTAAGCAGAGGACATCCTTGACACCCTGGTTCAGAGTCTGCACCTCTTGCCATGAAGAAGGGAAGCTTTTGATAAGGGGGAAGACAATTTGAGAATAATTTCCTTTCCTGAGGCTGCACGTATAATCAAAGGAGGATATCAACTATTGCAAAATCCCGAGCATGGGGAATTTTACTCCAGAGGAAGTCAGTGATCAGGGTTCTTCTCTTTCTTGGCTTCTTAATTATTTTTCAGAGTAAACCATCTGTCTGATGATTTTCCACAGACTGATAGTTAGCTCAAGGAAAGGACAAACTAATTTTACCAAAAGTGCCTCTGGATTAGGGTGTTGCATACCCCATTGCTGGGGATATGGCCTAATGCAGAGAACACTACAATTCAATTATATTGGTGAATGCAATATTACTTGTGAAACAAAATTGCCTTATTAGGTTATTTAGCCTTCTTGGATCTTTAGAGAATCATGAAACAAAGTGATTCCCTATTACCTCAGTAAAAAGGAATTAATGAAAGAGCAGAGTTATCAGAAAAGTCTGAAATTATTATGAGGTTTCCTGATGTCAGCAGAGAGTTCAAAAACATTTACATTTGTCACCTAGCTTTTCACCTTTGATAAGTCCTTTCTTTACTCCCTCTGCTTTCCTTATTTCATCCATGGCATCCCCTTCAATTTCTCCCTACCTTCCTCACATGTGCTTATTCCTCCCAAGCACAAAGCAGGGAAATGGAAATTTCTGACTACTTACTAAACTGAAAAATAAACTCTCTGTTCAACTGGAATAAGAATATTTTGATCCTTCATCTAAAAGGGATAAAAACAGAAGCCAAAAAATCCACAACATATTTTCAGTCTTAACACCACTTGTCAGTTTATTGTACATGATACTTCTTGGGGTTCTCTTTTTTTTTTTTCCCTTTAAGAATTGGTGATTTGTAAAATAAAATTCCAAAACTGTGAAACCTAAAAGAGCATTTCCTTTTGCAATTCTTATGTGTTTTGATATGTTATAATGGAATCCTTCCTTGAAGAAAATTTTGTCCATAATAAGACTTAAAATGCTTCTCAGTGTAACTTGAATTCATGAAAATATGAAGTTTTCAGTGAATTTACTGTCCATAGAAACTTTGTGGCCATGCCTACATACAAACAATGAGTAAGAATATACTGTTACTCCTATGATGTTATATGCTCTGGCTTAAAATTTACACTGTTTTGTTAAAACAATTTCAAAATACATTCTGATTTCAATAAATGCTTCTAGTGCTTCTGATGAACAGTGCGTTGTCTCCACTTAACTTTGAAATTTGAAACCTTTGGATTTAGCTGGGACATTCAAATTTATTCAATGTTAGATTTATCCATTTAGCTCATAGAAATACCTTCCATTTCTTTAAATTTCTCATTTGAAGGCTATAAAATGACGCAGTAGATAATCTTGCAAGATCTCTGCCTTATTGAACAGAAGAAGTACTTCCAGCCTGCTTGCTCTCTTGAGGGTTTCTTTCACGGCAGATTTCAGTGTCAGCTCAAATTTGCCATTGAACATAAATGCCATTCACCATTTGGCTGTACACCTAGGTTTTATTTATCTGAGTTCTGATGGTGCAGCTCATTATTTCAGAGGGGTGAAAACACTACCTGAAAAGTCACGTGCATCTCGGGTGTGCATGTCTTATGGTTGTCAAGGAAACCACCCCAGGACTCCTGGCACCAGACTTCATCTCAGTAAGTGATGGAAAAATCACAGGTATTGGCCAGGCAGGCACCTCCCAGCGGGTGCTATTTTGGGAGCAAGTCAATGGATGAGATTCTCCTCTCCCAGCAGCTCTGAAGCTGTGTGAGTTGGCCTTTGTCTCCCCTGGACTCGTCTCTCCTTCAGTTTCTCTGGCAGAGAGCCATCCTAGAGGCGAGGCTGTTAAACAGTGCTCTCAAGGTACAAAAAAGCCTTCAAAGCACTGTGGTAAACCTGTCTCTAACTTTCCTAAAGTCTGGAGTGAGAACTAAAAGTTATCAGGAGAAGAAGATGGTAGCCTTTGATTCAGACGAGCACTCTTTCTCTTCATGTACCAAAACTCTACATAAGTGTTTACCTTTCCAGCCGTAAACCGAAAATAATAATTGCACATTTGTAATGGATTTGTAATTAATTTAGTCATCAAATATCCTCAAGATGTTGATTGAGATCTCCGGTCCTGGGAATGTCAGAACACTGTGTTTATGGCTCTGGGGTCAACTGTGAGGGCTACAGACTGTCACCCAGACTGAGGGTCAAAGCGCCCCTGCTTCGAGCCTGTTCCCAAACTGAATTTGTCCAGAAAGCATCCAGAAGTGCTTTGTTTTCACAAAGGGGAAAGTAAAGCTTTCGGTGTCATTGGGGATGTTCACAGGGAAAGACAGAGCATGCTGGAAGAAGGTTACTTGAATGCTAAGGGGAAAAAACAGGACAGGAAAATGAGGAAGACAGATGGTAGGAAGAGAAGTAAAACTGTGATGCACAGCTGAAATGGATTTGTAAAACAGGAATTGTTAACCTGGGGAGTGGGAATGAAAGAACAATAAGAAATGTCACACTGGGGAGAAATGGTTTTGGACCATTGAAAAACCAAGAACAGGGAATTTGTGGTAAAAAATGGAATGTCCTGCACCATTACAGGACTGCATGGTGTTTCAGTTTGCGAGGGCAAATGCTGAGTTAACTCAGAGGGGACAGCAAGAATTTCAGAGGGGAGGAATGGGATTCCCTGGCATCATCTGTAGGGCAGGGAATCAACATTTTGGGGGTAAAGATGAGGAGTTTTATTTCCACTGGATGGTGGTAATTGGTGCAGGACATATAGTGGGCATTTCTGGTGGGAAAATCTAAGTGGATCTCTAGGAGGGATAGTTGGTTTTGAGAAAAGGCAGAAAAACTCTGAGGTAACATGGGAAGGATGGGCAGAGAAACTTTTTGATGAAACCTGAGGTAATTTATAAAGGCTGAAAAGAAAATTTTGAAGATAAAACCTCAGGTAATCTCCAGGGGAGTAAATCAATATTTTTAAGGCAAAATTTGAGGCAATTTGTACAGGACAAATAAAGAACATTTGTGAGGGAAAATCTGAGGCAAATCACTAGGGGGAAAAAAGAATATATTGGAGATAAAACCCAAGATGACAATTAGGTGGCATTGTGGGCCTTAAATCAGAAGTAGTATATAGATGTAGATGCAGATATTATGAAGGGAAAGTCTGAGGCAATCTCAATGGAATAGAACATTTTGGAAAGAAAAGTCTGAGGTAACATGTAAAGACCAGAAAGAATACTGAGGGAGAGATGAGCGACCCTAGTGATGATGAGCAGATGTGAGGGGTCACTGCGGGGCTGTGAGGGTCTCTGAGGGCAGGGGGATGCGGGCTGTGTTGCTGAGAGGCACCGCAGGGCGCGGTGCTGAGGGGGGGAACTCGAAGCCGCCGTGGCCGTCAGGGGAGGCGCGCGCGCCCCTCAGCACCCCTCACGCTGAGGGCGGGAACTCGAAGCCGCTGTGGCCGCCGCTCTCGGCGACGCTTCGGGCGGGGTGAGACCCCCGGGCCGGGAGGCGCCCTCGGGCAGCCCCTGCCGTGAGGCGGAGGAGGAATGGGCGGCCCTCACGCGTCTGCACGGTGTTTCGGTCTGCGGGAGGAAGAGATGCGGTAAGTCAGAGGGGAGAAAAAAAACTTGATGGGGGTGGAATGCTGGAACTCCCTGGCATCACCTGGAGAGCACGGAATGAACATTTTGGGGTAAAATTGAGGTGTGTGGGAAGAAAAGCTGCAGTAATCTGTGGCGATCGTGTAGTGGACATTTTTTGGAAGAAAAACCTTTCTCTAGGGGAGAAAATTGGTTTTGGGGTAAAGTCTGAGGTAATTTGGGGAGGTTAGGCAGAGGAAATTTTGTGCTAATACCTGAGGTCATTTTTCGTGGCCTGAAGGACCATTTTTGGGGGTAAATATAAGGTAATCTGCAAATCTGACAGAATACTTTGGAAAGAAATCCTGAGGTAATCTGTAACGACCACAGTGAGCACTGAGGGAGAGGTGACTCTCCAGGTGATGCTGAGGGGATGTGAGGGTCACTGAGGGAATATGAGTGTTCCTGACGGGAAGCTGGGTAAGAATCCAAAGCTCTGTAGTCAGATGGCTGCAGAGCAGGTGTTTGTGTATTCAGAGCTGGGACTGAGGTGAATCTGTCTGCCAAATCTCACTCAATGATGTTTTGCCTTCAATTTCATTCTAAATTCTAAGGTCGCGGTTACAAGATATCATTAGCATACTCGTATTTGTGTAAAGCTGTTTCATGGTTCTATGAATGTTTGTTGATCTCACACCCGCGTCCGTTTCTTCTGTGTGATACAAAGTCTACTGGTGGTCAACGATGAAGACTTGTGTAGTCTTCCATAGGCTGGAAGATTTTACCTCTGTCTTCAGGACATGACTGTTGCTTCTTGGTTTTTTTCAGTTTATTTGTGTTTTTAGCTGATTTTGCAGTTTGTAAGATTTATTAGAATTTGCTGTTTTGCTCTGGATGGTGCTTGCTATGTCACTGGCTTTGCTTTTTGCTTGTTTTGCCTGCACATCTTGGTACAATATTAGTTGTGACCGTTACTTGATGCAATGTAACGTGTAGCCTTTTGTTACATAGGGCTTAGGATTCAGATGGTGCTTGTGTTCCTCTGAGGGGGAATATGAGAGTCGTTTGCGGGCAGGCAGGTGCCCCGCGGTTCTCTGAGGGGACATGAGGGTCACGGAAGGGATGGCAAATGCCCTGGGTGTTGCTGAGAGGGCGTGGGGGGTCCTGAAGGAGTGGTGTGTGCCCTGTGTGTTGCTGAGGGGACACAAAGGTGATTTGAGGGGCAGGCAGGTGCCCCGCGGTCCTCTGAGGGGACATGAGGGTCACGGAAGGGATGGCAAATGCCCTGGGTGTTGCTGAGAGGGCGTGGGGGGTCCTGAAGGAGTGGTGTGTGCCCTCTGTGTTGCTGAGGGGACACAAAGATGATTTGAGGGGCAGGCAGGTGCCTCGGGTGTGGCTGAGCGCCGTGAGAGAGGTGGCGGCAGATGCCGAGCGTGCCCCTGAGGGGCTGTGAGGGTCTCTGAGGGCAGGGGGATGCGGGCTGTGTTGCTGAGAGGCACCGCAGGGCGCGGTGCTGAGGGCGGGAACTCGAAGCCGCCGTGGCCGTCAGGGGAGGCGCGCGCGCCCCTCAGCTCCCCTCACGCTGAGGGCGGGAACTCGAAGCCGCTGTGGCCGCCGCTCTCGGCGACGCTTCGGGCGGGGTGAGACCCCCGGGCCGGGAGGCGCCCTCGGGCAGCCCCTGGCGTGAGGCGGAGGAGGAATGGACGGCCCTCACGCGTCTGCACGGTGTTTCGGTCTGCGGGAGGAAGAGATGCGGTAAGTCAGAGGGGAGAAAAAAAACTTGATGGGGGTGGAATGCTGGAACTCCCTGGCATCACCTGGAGAGCACGGAATGAACATTTTGGGGTAAAATTGAGGTGTGTGGGAAGAAAAGCTGCAGTAATCTGTGGCGATCGTGTAGTGGACATTTTTTGGAAGAAAAACCTTTCTCTAGGGGAGAAAATTGGTTTTGGGGTAAAGTCTGAGGTAATTTGGGGAGGTTAGGCAGAGGAAATTTTGTGCTAATACCTGAGGTCATTTTTCGTGGCCTGGAGGACCATTTTTGGGGTAAATACAAGGTAATCTGCAAATCTGACAGAATACTTTGGAAAGAAATCCTGAGGTAATCTGTAACGACCACAGTGAGCACTGAGGGAGAGGTGACTCTCCAGGTGATGCTGAGGGGATGTGAGGGTCACTGAGGGAATATGAGTGTTCCTGACGGGAAGCTGGGTAAGAATCCAAAGCTCTGTAGTCAGATGGCTGCAGAGCAGGTGTTTGTGTATTCAGAGCTGGGACTGAGGTGAATCTGTCTGCCAAATCTCACTCAATGATGTTTTGCCTTCAATTTCATTCTAAATTCTAAGGTCCCGGTTACAAGATATCATTAGCATACTCGTATTTGTGTAAAGCTGTTTCATGGTTCTATGAATGTTTGTTGATCTCACACCCGCGTCCGTTTCTTCTGTGTGATACAAAGTCTACTGGTGGTCAACGATGAAGACTTGTGTAGTCTTCCATAGGCTGGAAGATTTTACCTCTGTCTTCAGGACATGACTGTTGCTTCTTGGTTTTTTTTCAGTTTATTTGTGTTTTTAGCTGATTTTGCAGTTTGTAAGATTTATTAGAATTTGCTGTTTTGCTCTGGATGGTGCTTGCTATGTCACTGGCTTTGCTTTTGCTTGTTTTGCCTGCACATCTTGGTACAATATTACTTGTGACCGTTACTTGATGCAATGTAACGTGTAGCCTTTTGTTACATAGGGCTTAGGATTCAGATGGTGCTTGTGTTCCTCTGAGGGGGAATATGAGAGTCGTTTGCGGGCAGGCAGGTGCCCCGCGGTTCTCTGAGGGGACATGAGGGTCACGGAAGGGATGGCAAGTGCCCTGGGTGTTGCTGAGAGGGCGTGGGGGGTCCTGAAGGAGTGGTGTGTGCCCTGTGTGTTGCTGAGGGGACACAAAGGTGATTTGAGGGGCAGGCAGGTGCCTCGGGTGTGGCTGAGCGCCGTGAGAGAGGTGGCGGCAGATGCCGAGCGTGCCCCTGAGGGGCTGTGAGGGTCTCTGAGGGCAGGGGGATGCGGGCTGTGTTGCTGAGAGGCACCGCAGGGAGCGGTGCTGAGGGCGGGAACTCGAAGCCGCTGTGGCCGTAGGCGGTGCGCGCGCGCCCCTCAGCTCCCCTCACGCTGAGGGCGGGAACTCGAAGCCGCTGTGGCCGCCGCTCTCGGCGACGCTTCGGGCGGGGTGAGACCCCCGGGCCGGGAGGCGCTCTCGGGCAGCCCCTGGCGTGAGGCGGAGGAGGAATGGATGGCCCTCACGCGTCTGCACGGTGTTTCGGTCTGCGGGAGGAAGAGATGCGGTAAGTCAGAGGGGAGAAAAAAAACTTGATGGGGGTGGAATGCTGGAACTCCCTGGCATCACCTGGAGAGCACGGAATGAACATTTTGGGGTAAAATTGAGGTGTGTGGGAAGAAAAGCTGCAGTAATCTGTGGCGATCGTGTAGTGGACATTTTTTGGAAGAAAAACCTTTCTCTAGGGGAGAAAATTGGTTTTGGGGTAAAGTCTGAGGTAATTTGGGGAGGTTAGGCAGAGGAAATTTTGTGCTAATACCTGAGGTCATTTTTCGTGGCCTGGAGGACCATTTTAGGGGGTAAAATATAAGGTAATCTGCAAATCTGACAGAATACTTTGGAAAGAAATCCTGACGTAATCTGTAACGACCACAGTGAGCATTGAGGGAGAGGTGACTCTCCAGGTGATGCTGAGGGGATGTGACGGTCACTGAGGGAATATGAGTGTTCCTGAGCGGAAGCTGGGTAAGAATCCAAAGCTCTGTAGTCAGATGGCTGCAGAGCAGGTGTTTGTGTATTCAGAGCTGGGACTGAGGTGAATGTCTGCCAAATCTCACTCAATGATGTTTTGCCTTCAATTTCATTCTAAATTCTAAGGTCCCGGTTACAAGATATCATTAGCATACTCGTATTTGTGTAAAGCTGTTTCATGGTTCTATGAATGTTTGTTGATCTCACACCCGCGTCCGTTTCTTCTGTGTGATACAAAGTCTACTGGTGGTCAACGATGAAGACTTGTGTAGTCTTCCATAGGTTGGAAGATTTTACCTCTGTCTTCAGGACATGACTGTTGCTTCTTGGTTTTTTTCAGTTTATTGTGTTTTTAGCTGATTTTGCAGATTGTAAGATTTATTAGAATTTGCTGTTTTGCTCTGGATGGTGCTTGCTATGTCACTGGCTTTGCTTTTGCTTGTTTTGCCTGCACATCTTGGTACAATATTACTTGTGACCGTTACTTGATGCAATGTAACGTGTAGCCTTTTGTTACATAGGGCTTAGGGTTCAGATGGTGCTTGTGTTCCTCTGAGGGGGAATATGAGAGTCGTTTGCGGGCAGGCAGGTGCCCCGCGGTCCTCTGAGGGGACATGAGGGTCACGGAAGGGATGGCAAGTGCCCTGGGTGTTGCTGAGAGTGCGTGGGGGTTCCTGAAGGAGTGGTGTGTGCCCTGCATGTTGCTGAGGGGACACAAAGGTGATTTGAGGGGCAGGCAGGTGCCTCGGGCGTTGCTGAGCACCGTGAGGGTGGCATGCGGTGTAGCCTGCATGTAACGGAGGTGGCGGCAGATGCCGAGCGTGCCCCTGAGGGTATGTGAGCGTTTCTGGGACAGGGGGATGCGGGTTTGCCGGGTTTTTCTGCGGGCACGGGAGAGCCCCCGATGGGGAACCGAGTGCGCCGTAAGGAACGTCCCTCCCTGAGGGTCGGGAGGGGTGGGCGTGTTCCCGTCGTGCGGCCGCCGCCTCCCGGGCTCCTCTCGCAGCCCGGGCCCCTCAGCCCCGAGGGCGGGAACTCGAAGCCGCTGTGGCCGCCGCTCTCGGCGAGCGGCCGGGCGTTTAGGCGCGGGCCGGGACTCTCCCTCGAGCCGCCCTCGGGTGGGACAGAGGAGCAATGGACGGCCGGTCTGCACAGTGTTTCAGTTTGCCAGGGGTAGAGATGGGGTAACTCATAGGGGTAGCAAGAACTGCAGAGGGGACCAATGCGGACATTTCCTGGCTCACCTCTGGGGCAACGAGTGAACATTCTTGTGTACAATTGAGTAGTGTGGGAACAAAAGCCGCGGTAATCTATGGAGGTCATAGAACAGACTTTTTTTGGCAAGAAAATTACAGCGGATCTCTAGGGAAGAAAATGGCTTTTGAGGAAAAGTCTGAGGTATTTTCGGGAGGTGGGGCAGAGAACATTTTGTGATAGAACCAGAGGTATTTAAAAGGCCAGAAGAAACATTTTTTATTTGAAATGTCAGTTAATCTGCAATGGAATGAACGAAAGAAAAATTTAATTTTTTATGGTATTAGGACTTTTGACGACCACAATCTGTGTTACTCTGTAGGAGATATTTTGGAGGGAAATTCTGAAGAAGTGTATGGGGGAGAGAAGAAACATTTTTGGGATAAAATCTTAGGTGATGTATAGGACACGGCTAGGGAATGATGTGGAGGGAAAAGCAGAGGCCCTCTTTTGGGGGCGCAAAAGTGACTTTCTCCTCAGAAAACCTGAGGTAACCTAGCTAAAACACATTAGCGCTTTCCGGACAGGTGAATCTGGGGTAATTTAGAGAGGACAAATGAGCACATTTGAGGGAGAGTCTGTTGTAACACAGCAGTAGGAGGCAGCATCTGTGATAGACAATCTGAAATAATTTAAAAGAGAAAGAGGTGACATTATTAACTGAAAGCCTCAGAGTCTTTAGAAGGGTATTCTCCTGGGCATACGGGCAGCTGAGCCAAAATCTCTTAGAAAAGCCTTCCTGATGAGTCCTGAGGTGCAAAATACAACCCCATTGCTTTCTAAACTCCTCAGAGAGGAACCTGATGGTAATACAATCCTGCCGCCTGACTTTGTCACAGGTTTAAGCCTAAAAGATTGAATAGGCATAAGTGAAGCTACATGAATATTCCTCCTCACAATAAATTATTGCAAAATACATTGATTCATGTAAAAACGTAAGATTTATTAAGATAAAAACTACACAAAAGAATCTTGATCAGAAAGGTTTACTACAACATGAAGACGCAATTAAAACTAGTGTAGTACAATGCCCTCTCTGAAAGGAACAATACTTATATTAAATCTATCAAAAAACCCCGCTAATCAATGAAAATAAATGTAACAAACAAATGCAAAAAGGGAGGAAAAATCTCATCTACTAATAAATGAGAGGGAGCAGAGGGATATCTCAAATCAGGGAGGAAACAATACGCAGAACACTCCAAAAATCATTATTTTGAAAAACAAACTGCTAGTAATTCTGGCTGCCTTACTTGAAGTTGAGCCTATGGGGCTGTTGGGTGGCGGTTCCCTGCGGGCACAGGGCCTGGAGCTTCTCAGGCCTGAGTGTGTCGCCCTGCATTGGCAGAAGCCGTGGGACGACGAGGCAAGAGCGGCAGCGTCTTCAAGAGTGCAACGGCGAGGCAAGAGCGAGCCACAGGAGCCGAAGAGGGACACGAGGGGCCCTCTGGGCAAAGGGCTTTTCCAGGCCAGGGCACTTTGAGGGTGCCGCGGCTGTATTTGCGCTGGGCGACCTCCCTGTGTGCAGGGCTGGTCTTTGCTGCGGTTGGGCCTTTTGCCCTTGTGCTCCTTTGGCTGCCTGGAGAGAGGGGCAACCCTGTAAAGGAGGGTGAGAGCCCCTGTCTCCGCACCGCAGGAGGGAAACGGAGCTCTCCCTGCCCCCAGCCCAGCTCAGCTACCCTGTAAGCAGGGCAGGGCTTTTCCCCAGCCCCGGCAGCTTTCTGCCTGCTGCTGGCCCCTGGCCAGCGTGACCCCCTGTACTCGGGGCGTGTCACAGCCCGTGCCCCTGGTGCCAGTCCTGAAGCGCTTCAGCGCTCGTCGAGGCCCCTGTGGCCTCCTCTCAGTGCACGGGCAGGTCTGACGCTTTCCTCTCCCGCTCAGCAGTAGCAATGGCTCCCTAGATTAGGCTGGCTGCACAGAACTTGCTCCCTCTTCTGGGACTGTCTCCCCCTCCCCTGTCTCCCCCTCCCCTGTCTTCCCCTTAGCTGGTGTGAGTGAGGAAGTGTGTTTGTCCTTTAGAAACAGAGTAGTAGAGTAGCTTAGACTTCCCAGGAGGGAAAGAGGAGCTCTGTGCAGCCACAGGCGGGTGCCCAAAATGCACGGGTGGAGAAAGCCTCCGGCCTTGCCCCTGCTTTCTGAGGACGGCGCGAAGCCGCTCAGCGGCAGCGTGGGCAGCATGACCCGCCTGTAGCCAGGGCCAGGGCGTGCGCCTATGCTGCCGGTGGTGCTGGTGAGCTGCCAGCGTGCGGGCCCTGTACTCGGGGCCCGTGTCAGGACCTTGGCGGCACCCTTTGTCCCCAGGAGCAGCCCCACCCAGGTCCCTGTAAGCAGGGCTGGGGAGGCTCCTTTAGCCAGGCAACAGGAACGAGCGCTCCCGGGCCCTTGCCAGGGGGCGGCTTGCAGAAGTGCTGTGCCGCAGGGCACGCTCCCGCCTTTGGCCCTGCTTCGGGCTGGCGCCACATGGCTGGCGGCCTCGTACAGGAGGCTCCCGGGGCTCTGCAGGCGGCCGTGTTGCCGCGCTGCGCTGCGGCCGGGCTCCGGCCTGTCCCTAAATGGGGTGCAGCCCGGAGCCTGTGCTCCGTATGTTTGTTGGGGGGTGCCGGGCAGCAGGGGGCGGCCCCGTAAGTGGGGTTCTGTGCGTCCCCTGGCCTCGGCGGGCGGTTGGAGGGACCCCCTGTAATCAGGCGGGTGTGCCTGGCCCCGGTCTTTCAGAGGCGTGGGGCCAGGAGTCACGGGGCCGCTCGTGTGCCCTCCCTGTCCTCGGGGCTGGGCTGGCGGCCCCTCGGCTTTAGGCCGTGAGCTGGACTGCCTGACTCTAAAGTCAGGTTCCTGTTGCCTTGGGGAAGGCCGAGCTCTGTGGCTCCCTGAGTGTGGACCGGCCTGTAAGCAGGCTGCGGGTCTGGGAGCCTTTGTGCTCCCTTCAGCTGGCAGCCTGTGTGGGGCGCCCGCCCCGTTAGTGGGGAGCGCCCCGCAACTGGAGAGAAGGAGCCTCCATAGGCCTTGGGACCAGAGCCGCCCTGTAAGTGGGGGCCAGTGCTCTGGAGCCCCGGGCACTTTTTAGTCCAGGCAGCGGCTTGAGCCCTCTGTAAGCAGGGGTGCAGCCTCTTGGCCGCTGCCTCGCGTGCCCAGCTTCATTTGCCCAGAGGGCCCGGCTCCCAGCACGGCGTGGGACTGCGCCGGACGTCGCGACGGTGAGTCCAGCTGAAGTTGGAGGCTTTTGGGCAGCTGGGCGGCTGCGTGGGTGGTGGCACGAGGATCTGGCTGTGGGGCTGTTGGGTGGCGGTTCCCTTGGGCAGCTGGAGCTCCTCAGGCCTGACTGTGTCCACATCAATGTTTGCAGAAGCCGTGGGACAGCGAGGCAAGAGCGAGCCGCAGGAGCGGCGTCTTCGTGCTCAAGAGTGGAACGGCGAGGCAAGAGCGACCTGCAGGAGCGGCGGCTTTGAGCCCAGGAGTGGAGCAGCAAGGTAAGAGCAGCATCTTGGAGCTGATGTGTGCGGGTTTTGGGCGGCCGAAAGGATCTGCGGGTGGCTGGTTGGGAATGTCCCTGTGGGGCTGTTGGGTGGCGGTTCCCTGCGGGCACAGGGCCTGGAGCTTCTCAGGCCTGAGTGTGTCGCCCTGCATTGGCAGAAGCCGTGGGACGACGAGGCAAGAGCGGCAGCGTCTTCAAGAGTGGAACGGCGAGGCAAGAGCGAGCCACAGGAGCCGAAGAGGGACACGAGGGGCCCTCTGGGCAAAGGGCTTTTCCAGGCCAGGGCACTTTGAGGGTGCCGCGGCTGTATTTGCGCTGGGCGACCTCCCTGTGTGCAGGGCTGGTCTTAGCTGCGGTTGGGCCTTTTGCCCTTGTGCTCCTTTGGCTGCCTGGAGAGAGGGGCAACCCTGTAAAGGAGGGTGAGAGCCCCTGTCTCCGCACCGCAGGAGGGAAACGGAGCTCTCCCTGCCCCCAGCCCAGCTCAGCTACCCTGTAAGCAGGGCAGGGCTTTTCCCCAGCCCCGGCAGCTTTCTGCCTGCTGCTGGCCCCTGGCCAGCGTGACCCCCTGTACTCGGGGCGTGTCACAGCCCGTGCCCCTGGTGCCAGTCCTGAAGCGCTTCAGCGCTCGTCGAGGCCCCTGTGGCCTCCTCTCAGTGCACGGGCAGGTCTGACGCTTTCCTCTCCCGCTCAGCAGTAGCAATGGCTCCCTAGATTAGGCTGGCTGCACAGAACTTGCTCCCTCTTCTGGGACTGTCTCCCCCTCCCCTGTCTCCCCCTCCCCTGTCTTCCCCTTAGCTGGTGTGAGTGAGGAAGTGTGTTTGTCCTTTAGAAACAGAGTAGTAGAGTAGCTTAGACTTCCCAGGAGGGAAAGAGGAGCTCTGTGCAGCCACAGGCGGGTGCCCAAAATGCACGGGTGGAGAAAGCCTCCGGCCTTGCCCCTGCTTTCTGAGGACGGCGCGAAGCCGCTCAGCGGCAGCGTGGGCAGCATGACCCGCCTGTAGCCAGGGCCAGGGCGTGCGCCTATGCTGCCGGTGGTGCTGGTGAGCTGCCAGCGTGCGGGCCCTGTACTCGGGGCCCGTGTCAGGACCTTGGCGGCACCCTTTGTCCCCAGGAGCAGCCCCACCCAGGTCCCTGTAAGCAGGGCTGGGGAGGCTCCTTTAGCCAGGCAACAGGAACGAGCGCTCCCGGGCCCTTGCCAGGGGGCGGCTTGCAGAAGTGCTGTGCCGCAGGGCACGCTCCCGCCTTTGGCCCTGCTTCGGGCTGGCGCCACATGGCTGGCGGCCTCGTACAGGAGGCTCCCGGGGCTCTGCAGGCGGCCGTGTTGCCGCGCTGCGCTGCGGCCGGGCTCCGGCCTGTCCCTAAGTGGGGTGCAGCCCGGAGCCTGTGCTCCGTATGTTTGTTGGGGGGTGCCGGGCAGCAGGGGGCGGCCCCGTAAGTGGGGTTCTGTGCGTCCCCTGGCCTCGGCGGGCGGTTGGAGGGACCCCCTGTAATCAGGCGGGTGTGCCTGGCCCCGGTCTTTCAGAGGCGTGGGGCCAGGAGTCACGGGGCCGGTCGTGTGCCCTCCCTGTCCTCGGGGCTGGGCTGGCGGCCCCTCGGCTTTAGGCCGTGAGCTGGACTGCCTGACTCTAAAGTCAGGTTCCTGTTGCCTTGGGGAAGGCCGAGCTCTGTGGCTCCCTGAGTGTGGACCGGCCTGTAAGCAGGCTGCGGGTCTGGGAGCCTTTGTGCTCCCTTCAGCTGGCAGCCTGTGTGGGGCGCCCGCCCCGTTAGTGGGGAGCGCCCCGCAACTGGAGAGAAGGAGCCTCCATAGGCCTTGGGACCAGAGCCGCCCTGTAAGTGGGGGCCAGTGCTCTGGAGCCCCGGGCACTTTTTAGTCCAGGCAGCGGCTTGAGCCCTCTGTAAGCAGGGGTGCAGCCTCTTGGCCGCTGCCTCGCGTGCCCAGCTTCATTTGCCCAGAGGGCCCGGCTCCCAGCACGGCGTGGGACTGCGCCGGACGTCGCGACGGTGAGTCCAGCTGAAGTTGGAGGCTTTTGGGCAGCTGGGCGGCTGCGTGGGTGGTGGCACGAGGATCTGGCTGTGGGGCTGTTGGGTGGCGGTTCCCTTGGGCAGCTGGAGCTCCTCAGGCCTGACTGTGTCCACATCAATGTTTGCAGAAGCCGTGGGACAGCGAGGCAAGAGCGAGCTGCAGGAGCGGCGTCTTCGTGCTCAAGAGTGGAACGGCGAGGCAAGAGCGAGCCGCAGGAGCGGTGTCTTCGTGCTCAAGAGTGGAACGGCGAGGCAAGAGCGAGCTGCAGGAGCGGCGGCTTTGAGCCCAGGAGTGGAGCAGCAAGGTAAGAGCAGCATCTTGGAGCTGATGTGTGCGGGTTTTGGGCGGCCAAAAGGATCTGCGGGTGGCTGGTTGGGAATGTCCCTGTGGGGCTGTTGGGTGGCGGTTCCCTGCGGGCACAGGGCCTGGAGCTTCTCAGGCCTGAGTGTGTCGCCCTGCATTGGCAGAAGCCGTGGGACGACGAGGCAAGAGCGGCAGCGTCTTCAAGAGTGGAACGGCAAGGCAAGAGCGAGCCACAGGAGCCGAAGAGGGACACGAGGGGCCCTCTGGGCAAAGGGCTTTTCCAGGCCAGGGCACTTTGAGGGTGCCGCGGCTGTATTTGCGCTGGGCGACCTCCCTGTGTGCAGGGCTGGTCTTTGCTGCGGTTGGGCCTTTTGCCCTTGTGCTCCTTTGGCTGCCTGGAGAGAGGGGCAACCCTGTAAAGGAGGGTGAGAGCCCCTGTCTCCGCACCGCAGGAGGGAAACGGAGCTCTCCCTGCCCCCAGCCCAGCTCAGCTACCCTGTAAGCAGGGCAGGGCTTTTCCCCAGCCCCGGCAGCTTTCTGCCTGCTGCTGGCCCCTGGCCAGCGTGACCCCCTGTACTCGGGGCGTGTCACAGCCCGTGCCCCTGGTGCCAGTCCTGAAGCGCTTCAGCGCTCGTCGAGGCCCCTGTGGCCTCCTCTCAGTGCACGGGCAGGTCTGACGCTTTCCTCTCCCGCTCAGCAGTAGCAATGGCTCCCTAGATTAGGCTGGCTGCACAGAACTTGCTCCCTCTTCTGGGACTGTCTCCCCCTCCCCTGTCTCCCCCTCCCCTGTCTTCCCCTTAGCTGGTGTGAGTGAGGAAGTGTGTTTGTCCTTTAGAAACAGAGTAGTAGAGTAGCTTAGACTTCCCAGGAGGGAAAGAGGAGCTCTGTGCAGCCACAGGCGGGTGCCCAAAATGCACGGGTGGAGAAAGCCTCCGGCCTTGCCCCTGCTTTCTGAGGACGGCGCGAAGCCGCTCAGCGGCAGCGTGGGCAGCATGACCCGCCTGTAGCCAGGGCCAGGGCGTGCGCCTATGCTGCCGGTGGTGCTGGTGAGCTGCCAGCGTGCGGGCCCTGTACTCGGGGCCCGTGTCAGGACCTTGGCGGCACCCTTTGTCCCCAGGAGCAGCCCCACCCAGGTCCCTGTAAGCAGGGCTGGGGAGGCTCCTTTAGCCAGGCAACAGGAACGAGCGCTCCCGGGCCCTTGCCAGGGGGCGGCTTGCAGAAGTGCTGTGCCGCAGGGCACGCTCCCGCCTTTGGCCCTGCTTCGGGCTGGCGCCACATGGCTGGCGGCCTCGTACAGGAGGCTCCCGGGGCTCTGCAGGCGGCCGTGTTGCCGCGCTGCGCTGCGGCCGGGCTCCGGCCTGTCCCTAAGTGGGGCGCAGCCCGGAGCCTGTGCTCCGTATGCTTGTTGGGGGGTGCCGGGCAGCAGGGGGCGGCCCCGTAAGTGGGGTTCTGTGCGTCCCCTGGCCTCGGCAGGCGGTTGGAGGGACCCCCTGTAATCAGGCGGGTGTGCCTGGCCCCGGTCTTTCAGAGGCGTGGGGCCAGGAGTCACGGGGCCGGTCGTGTGCCCTCCCTGTCCTCGGGGCTGGGCTGGCGGCCCCTCGGCTTTAGGCCGTGAGCTGGACTGCCTGACTCTAAAGTCAGGTTCCTGTTGCCTTGAGGAAGGCCGAGCTCTGTGGCTCCCTGAGTGTGGACCGGCCTGTAAGCAGGCTGCGGGTCTGGGAGCCTTTGTGCTCCCTTCAGCTGGCAGCCTGTGTGGGGCGCCCGCCCCGTTAGTGGGGAGCGCCCCGCAACTGGAGAGAAGGAGCCTCCACAGGCCTTGGGACCAGAGCCGCCCTGTAAGTGGGGGCCAGTGCTCTGGAGCCCCGGGCACTTTTTAGTCCAGGCAGCGGCTTGAGCCCTCTGTAAGCAGGGGTGCAGCCTCTTGGCCGCTGCCTTGCGTGCCCAGCTTCATTTGCCCAGAGGGCCCGGCTCCCAGCACGGCGTGGGACTGCGCCGGACGTCGCGACGGTGAGTCCAGCTGAAGTTGGAGGCTTTTGGGCAGCTGGGGGGCTGCGTGGGTGGTGGCACGAGGATCTGGCTGTGGGGCTGTTGGGTGGCGGTTCCCTTGGGCAGCTGGAGCGCCTCAGGCCTGACTGTGTCCACATCAATGTTTGCAGAAGCCGTGGGACAGCGAGGCAAGAGCGAGCTGCAGGAGCGGCGTCTTCGTGCTCAAGAGTGGAACGGCGAGGCAAGAGCGAGCTGCAGGAGCGGCGTCTTCGTGCTCAAGAGTGGAACGGCGAGGCAAGAGCGACCTGCAGGAGCGGCGGCTTTGAGCCCAGGAGTGGAGCAGCAAGGTAAGAGCAGCATCTTGGAGCCGATGTGTGCGGGTTTTGGGCGGCCGAAAGGATCTGCGGGTGGCTGGTTGGGAATGTCCCTGTGGGGCTGTTGGGTGGCGGTTCCCTGCGGGCACAGGGCCTGGAGCTTCTCAGGCCTGAGTGTGTCGCCCTGCATTGGCAGAAGCCGTGGGACGACGAGGCAAGAGCGGCAGCGTCTTCAAGAGTGGAACGGCGAGGCAAGAGCGAGCCACAGGAGCCGAAGAGGGACACGAGGGGCCCTCTGGGCAAAGGGCTTTTCCAGGCCAGGGCACTTTGAGGGTGCCGCGGCTGTATTTGCGCTGGGCGACCTCCCTGTGTGCAGGGCTGGTCTTTGCTGCGGTTGGGCCTTTTGCCCTTGTGCTCCTTTGGCTGCCTGGAGAGAGGGGCAACCCTGTAAAGGAGGGTGAGAGCCCCTGTCTCCGCACCGCAGGAGGGAAACGGAGCTCTCCCTGCCCCCAGCCCAGCTCAGCTACCCTGTAAGCAGGGCAGGGCTTTTCCCCAGCCCCGGCAGCTTTCTGCCTGCTGCTGGCCCCTGGCCAGCGTGACCCCCTGTACTCGGGGCGTGTCACAGCCCGTGCCCCTGGTGCCAGTCCTGAAGCGCTTCAGCGCTCGTCGAGGCCCCTGTGGCCTCCTCTCAGTGCACGGGCAGGTCTGACGCTTTCCTCTCCCGCTCAGCAGTAGCAATGGCTCCCTAGATTAGGCTGGCTGCACAGAACTTGCTCCCTCTTCTGGGACTGTCTCCCCCTCCCCTGTCTCCCCCTCCCCTGTCTTCCCCTTAGTTGGTGTGAGTGAGGAAGTGTGTTTGTCCTTTAGAAACAGAGTAGTAGAGTAGCTTAGACTTCCCAGGAGGGAAAGAGGAGCTCTGTGCAGCCACAGGCGGGTGCCCAAAATGCACGGGTGGAGAAAGCCTCCGGCCTTGCCCCTGCTTTCTGAGGACGGCGCGAAGCCGCTCAGCGGCAGCGTGGGCAGCATGACCCGCCTGTAGCCAGGGCCAGGGCGTGCGCCTATGCTGCCGGTGGTGCTGGTGAGCTGCCAGCGTGCGGGCCCTGTACTCGGGGCCCGTGTCAGGACCTTGGCGGCACCCTTTGTCCCCAGGAGCAGCCCCACCCAGGTCCCTGTAAGCAGGGCTGGGGAGGCTCCTTTAGCCAGGCAACAGGAACGAGCGCTCCCGGGCCCTTGCCAGGGGGCGGCTTGCAGAAGTGCTGTGCCGCAGGGCACGCTCCCGCTTTTGGCCCTGCTTCGGGCTGGCGCCACATGGCTGGCGGCCTCGTACAGGAGGCTCCCGGGGCTCTGCAGGCGGCCGTGTTGCCGCGCTGCGCTGCGGCCGGGCTCCGGCCTGTCCCTAAGTGGGGCGCAGCCCGGAGCCTGTGCTCCGTATGCTTGTTGGGGGGTGCCGGGCAGCAGGGGGCGGCCCCGTAAGTGGGGTTCTGTGCGTCCCCTGGCCTCGGCGGGCGGTTGGAGGGACCCCCTGTAATCAGGCGGGTGTGCCTGGCCCCGGTCTTTCAGAGGCGTGGGGCCAGGAGTCACGGGGCCGGTCGTGTGCCCTCCCTGTCCTCGGGGCTGGGCTGGCGGCCCCTCGGCTTTAGGCCGTGAGCTGGACTGCCTGACTCTAAAGTCAGGTTCCTGTTGCCTTGGGGAAGGCCGAGCTCTGTGGCTCCCTGAGTGTGGACCGGCCTGTAAGCAGGCTGCGGGTCTGGGAGCCTTTGTGCTCCCTTCAGCTGGCAGCCTGTGTGGGGCGCCCGCCCCGTTAGTGGGGAGCGCCCCGCAACTGGAGAGAAGGAGCCTCCACAGGCCTTGGGACCAGAGCCGCCCTGTAAGTGGGGGCCAGTGCTCTGGAGCCCCGGGCACTTTTTAGTCCAGGCAGCGGCTTGAGCCCTCTGTAAGCAGGGGTGCAGCCTCTTGGCCGCTGCCTTGCGTGCCCAGCTTCATTTGCCCAGAGGGCCCGGCTCCCAGCACGGCGTGGGACTGCGCCGGACGTCGCGACGGTGAGTCCAGCTGAAGTTGGAGGCTTTTGGGCAGCTGGGCGGCTGCGTGGGTGGTGGCACGAGGATCTGGCTGTGGGGCTGTTGGGTGGCGGTTCCCTTGGGCAGCTGGAGCGCCTCAGGCCTGACTGTGTCCACATCGATGTTTGCAGAAGCCGTGGGACAGCGAGGCAAGAGCGAGCTGCAGGAGCGGCGTCTTCGTGCTCAAGAGTGGAACGGCGAGGCAAGAGCGAGCTGCAGGAGCGGCGGCTTTGAGCCCAGGAGTGGAGCAGCAAGGTAAGAGCAGCATCTTGGAGCTGATGTGTGCGGGTTTTGGGCGGCCGAAAGGATCTGCGGGTGGCTGGTTGGGAATGTCCCTGTGGGGCTGTTGGGTGGCGGTTCCCTGCGGGCACAGGGCCTGGAGCTTCTCAGGCCTGAGTGTGTCGCCATGCATTGGCAGAAGCCGTGGGACGACGAGGCAAGAGCGGCAGCGTCTTCAAGAGTGGAACGGCGAGGCAAGAGCGAGCCACAGGAGCCGAAGAGGGACACGAGGGGCCCTCTGGGCAAAGGGCTTTTCCAGGCCAGGGCACTTTGAGGGTGCCGCGGCTGTATTTGCGCTGGGCGACCTCCCTGTGTGCAGGGCTGGTCTTTGCTGCGGTTGGGCCTTTTGCCCTTTGCTCCTTTGGCTGCCTGGAGAGAGGGGCAACCCTGTAAAGGAGGGTGAGAGCCCCTGTCTCCGCACCGCAGGAGGGAAACGGAGCTCTCCCTGCCCCCAGCCCAGCTCAGCTACCCTGTAAGCAGGGCAGGGCTTTTCCCCAGCCCCGGCAGCTTTCTGCCTGCTGCTGGCCCCTGGCCAGCGTGACCCCCTGTACTCGGGGCGTGTCACAGCCCGTGCCCCTGGTGCCAGTCCTGAAGCGCTTCAGCGCTCGTCGAGGCCCCTGTGGCCTCCTCTCAGTGCACGGGCAGGTCTGACGCTTTCCTCTCCCGCTCAGCAGTAGCAATGGCTCCCTAGATTAGGCTGGCTGCACAGAACTTGCTCCCTCTTCTGGGACTGTCTCCCCCTCCCCTGTCTCCCCCTCCCCTGTCTTCCTCTTAGTTGGTGTGAGTGAGGAAGTGTGTTTGTCCTTTAGAAACAGAGTAGTAGAGTAGCTTAGACTTCCCAGGAGGGAAAGAGGAGCTCTGTGCAGCCACAGGCGGGTGCCCAAAATGCACGGGTGGAGAAAGCCTCCGGCCTTGCCCCTGCTTTCTGAGGACGGCGCGAAGCCGCTCAGCGGCAGCGTGGGCAGCATGACCCGCCTGTAGCCAGGGCCAGGGCGTGCGCCTATGCTGCCGGTGGTGCTGGTGAGCTGCCAGCGTGCGGGCCCTGTACTCGGGGCCCGTGTCAGGACCTTGGCGGCACCCTTTGTCCCCAGGAGCAGCCCCACCCAGGTCCCTGTAAGCAGGGCTGGGGAGGCTCCTTTAGCCAGGCAACAGGAACGAGCGCTCCCGGGCCCTTGCCAGGGGGCGGCTTGCAGAAGTGCTGTGCCGCAGGGCACGCTCCCGCCTTTGGCCCTGCTTCGGGCTGGCGCCACATGGCTGGCGGCCTCGTACAGGAGGCTCCCGGGGCTCTGCAGGCGGCCGTGTTGCCGCGCTGCGCTGCGGCCGGGCTCCGGCCTGTCCCTAAGTGGGGCGCAGCCCGGAGCCTGTGCTCCGTATGCTTGTTGGGGGGTGCCGGGCAGCAGGGGGCGGCCCCGTAAGTGGGGTTCTGTGCGTCCCCTGGCCTCGGCGGGCGGTTGGAGGGACCCCCTGTAATCAGGCGGGTGTGCCTGGCCCCGGTCTTTCAGAGGCGTGGGGCCAGGAGTCACGGGGCCGGTCGTGTGCCCTCCCTGTCCTCGGGGCTGGGCTGGCGGCCCCTCGGCTTTAGGCCGTGAGCTGGACTGCCTGACTCTAAAGTCAGGTTCCTGTTGCCTTGGGGAAGGCCGAGCTCTGTGGCTCCCTGAGTGTGGACCGGCCTGTAAGCAGGCTGCGGGTCTGGGAGCCTTTGTGCTCCCTTCAGCTGGCAGCCTGTGTGGGGCGCCCGCCCCGTTAGTGGGGAGCGCCCCGCAACTGGAGAGAAGGAGCCTCCATAGGCCTTGGGACCAGAGCCGCCCTGTAAGTGGGGGCCAGTGCTCTGGAGCCCCGGGCACTTTTTAGTCCAGGCAGCGGCTTGAGCCCTCTGTAAGCAGGGGTGCAGCCTCTTGGCCGCTGCCTCGCGTGCCCAGCTTCATTTGCCCAGAGGGCCCGGCTCCCAGCACGGCGTGGGACTGCGCCGGACGTCGCGACGGTGAGTCCAGCTGAAGTTGGAGGCTTTTGGGCAGCTGGGGGGCTGCGTGGGTGGTGGCACGAGGATCTGGTTGTGGGGCTGTTGGGTTGCGGTTCCCTTGGGCAGCTGGAGCTCCTCAGGCCTGACTGTGTCCACATCGATGTTTGCAGAAGCCGTGGGACAGCGAGGCAAGAGCGAGCTGCAGGAGCGGCGTCTTCGTGCTCAAGAGTGGAACGGCGAGGCAAGAGCGACCTGCAGGAGCGGCGGCTTTGAGCCCAGGAGTGGAGCAGCAAGGTAAGAGCAGCATCTTGGAGCTGATGTGTGCGGGTTTTCGGCAGCCGAAAGGATCTGCGGGTGGCTGGTTGGGAATGTCCCTGTGGGGCTGTTGGGTGGCGGTTCCCTGCGGGCACAGGGCCTGGAGCTTCTCAGGCCTGAGTGTGTCGCCATGCATTGGCAGAAGCCGTGGGACGACGAGGCAAGAGCGGCAGCGTCTTCAAGAGTGGAACGGCGAGGCAAGAGCGAGCCACAGGAGCCGAAGAGGGACACGAGGGGCCCTCTGGGCAAAGGGCTTTTCCAGGCCAGGGCACTTTGAGGGTGCCGCGGCTGTATTTGCGCTGGGCGACCTCCCTGTGTGCAGGGCTGGTCTTTGCTGCGGTTGGGCCTTTTGCCCTTTGCTCCTTTGGCTGCCTGGAGAGAGGGGCAACCCTGTAAAGGAGGGTGAGAGCCCCTGTCTCCGCACCGCAGGAGGGAAACGGAGCTCTCCCTGCCCCCAGCCCAGCTCAGCTACCCTGTAAGCAGGGCAGGGCTTTTCCCCAGCCCCGGCAGCTTTCTGCCTGCTGCTGGCCCCTGGCCAGCGTGACCCCCTGTACTCGGGGCGTGTCACAGCCCGTGCCCCTGGTGCCAGTCCTGAAGCGCTTCAGCGCTCGTCGAGGCCCCTGTGGCCTCCTCTCAGTGCACGGGCAGGTCTGACGCTTTCCTCTCCCGCTCAGCAGTAGCAATGGCTCCCTAGATTAGGCTGGCTGCACAGAACTTGCTCCCTCTTCTGGGACTGTCTCCCCCTCCCCTGTCTCCCCCTCCCCTGTCTTCCTCTTAGTTGGTGTGAGTGAGGAAGTGTGTTTGTCCTTTAGAAACAGAGTAGTAGAGTAGCTTAGACTTCCCAGGAGGGAAAGAGGAGCTCTGTGCAGCCACAGGCGGGTGCCCAAAATGCACGGGTGGAGAAAGCCTCCGGCCTTGCCCCTGCTTTCTGAGGACGGCGCGAAGCCGCTCAGCGGCAGCGTGGGCAGCATGACCCGCCTGTAGCCAGGGCCAGGGCGTGCGCCTATGCTGCCGGTGGTGCTGGTGAGCTGCCAGCGTGCGGGCCCTGTACTCGGGGCCCGTGTCAGGACCTTGGCGGCACCCTTTGTCCCCAGGAGCAGCCCCACCCAGGTCCCTGTAAGCAGGGCTGGGGAGGCTCCTTTAGCCAGGCAACAGGAACGAGCGCTCCCGGGCCCTTGCCAGGGGGCGGCTTGCAGAAGTGCTGTGCCGCAGGGCACGCTCCCGCCTTTGGCCCTGCTTCGGGCTGGCGCCACGTGGCTGGCGGCCTCGTACAGGAGGCTCCCGGGGCTCTGCAGGCGGCCGTGTTGCCGCGCTGCGCTGCGGCCGGGCTCCGGCCTGTCCCTAAGTGGGGCGCAGCCCGGAGCCTGTGCTCCGTATGCTTGTTGGGGGGTGCCGGGCAGCAGGGGGCGGCCCCGTAAGTGGGGTTCTGTGCGTCCCCTGGCCTCGGCGGGCGGTTGGAGGGACCCCCTGTAATCAGGCGGGTGTGCCTGGCCCCGGTCTTTCAGAGGCGTGGGGCCAGGAGTCACGGGGCCGGTCGTGTGCCCTCCCTGTCCTCGGGGCTGGGCTGGCGGCCCCTCGGCTTTAGGCCGTGAGCTGGACTGCCTGACTCTAAAGTCAGGTTCCTGTTGCCTTGGGGAAGGCCGAGCTCTGTGGCTCCCTGAGTGTGGACCGGCCTGTAAGCAGGCTGCGGGTCTGGGAGCCTTTGTGCTCCCTTCAGCTGGCAGCCTGTGTGGGGCGCCCGCCCCGTTAGTGGGGAGCGCCCCGCAACTGGAGAGAAGGAGCCTCCACAGGCCTTGGGACCAGAGCCGCCCTGTAAGTGGGGGCCAGTGCTCTGGAGCCCCGGGCACTTTTTAGTCCAGGCAGCGGCTTGAGCCTTCTGTAAGCAGGGGTGCAGCCTCTTGGCCGCTGCCTCGCGTGCCCAGCTTCATTTGCCCAGAGGGCCCGGCTCCCAGCACGGCGTGGGACTGCGCCGGACGTCGCGACGGTGAGTCCAGCTGAAGTTGGAGGCTTTTGGGCAGCTGGGGGGCTGCGTGGGTGGTGGCACGAGGATCTGGCTGTGGGGCTGTTGGGTGGCGGTTCCCTTGGGCAGCTGGAGCTCCTCAGGCCTGACTGTGTCCACATCAATGTTTGCAGAAGCCGTGGGACAGCGAGGCAAGAGCGAGCTGCAGGAGCGGCGTCTTCGTGCTCAAGAGTGGAACGGCGAGGCAAGAGCGAGCCGCAGGAGCGGCGTCTTCGTGCTCAAGAGTGGAACGGCGAGGCAAGAGCGACCTGCAGGAGCGGCGGCTTTGAGCCCAGGAGTGGAGCAGCAAGGTAAGAGCAGCATCTTGGAGCTGATGTGTGCGGGTTTTGGGCGGCCGAAAGGATCTGCGGGTGGCTGGTTGGGAATGTCCCTGTGGGGCTGTTGGGTGGCGGTTCCCTGCGGGCACAGGGCCTGGAGCTTCTCAGGCCTGAGTGTGTCGCCCTGCATTGGCAGAAGCCGTGGGACGACGAGGCAAGAGCGGCAGCGTCTTCAAGAGTGGAACGGCGAGGCAAGAGCGAGCCACAGGAGCCGAAGAGGGACACGAGGGGCCCTCTGGGCAAAGGGCTTTTCCAGGCCAGGGCACTTTGAGGGTGCCGCGGCTGTATTTGCGCTGGGCGACCTCCCTGTGTGCAGGGCTGGTCTTTGCTGCGGTTGGGCCTTTTGCCCTTGTGCTCCTTTGGCTGCCTGGAGAGAGGGGCAACCCTGTAAAGGAGGGTGAGAGCCCCTGTCTCTGCACCGCAGGAGGGAAACGGAGCTCTCCCTGCCCCCAGCCCAGCTCAGCTACCCTGTAAGCAGGGCAGGGCTTTTCCCCAGCCCCGGCAGCTTTCTGCCTGCTGCTGGCCCCTGGCCAGCGTGACCCCCTGTACTCGGGGCGTGTCACAGCCCGTGCCCCTGGTGCCAGTCCTGAAGCGCTTCAGCGCTCGTCGAGGCCCCTGTGGCCTCCTCTCAGTGCACGGGCAGGTCTGACGCTTTCCTCTCCCGCTCAGCAGTAGCAATGGCTCCCTAGATTAGGCTGGCTGCACAGAACTTGCTCCCTCTTCTGGGACTGTCTCCCCCTCCCCTGTCTCCCCCTCCCCTGTCTTCCCCTTAGTTGGTGTGAGTGAGGAAGTGTGTTTGTCCTTTAGAAACAGAGTAGTAGAGTAGCTTAGACTTCCCAGGAGGGAAAGAGGAGCTCTGTGCAGCCACAGGCGGGTGCCCAAAATGCACGGGTGGAGAAAGCCTCCGGCCTTGCCCCTGCTTTCTGAGGACGGCGCGAAGCCGCTCAGCGGCAGCGTGGGCAGCATGACCCGCCTGTAGCCAGGGCCAGGGCGTGCGCCTATGCTGCCGGTGGTGCTGGTGAGCTGCCAGCGTGCGGGCCCTGTACTCGGGGCCCGTGTCAGGACCTTGGCGGCACCCTTTGTCCCCAGGAGCAGCCCCACCCAGGTCCCTGTAAGCAGGGCTGGGGAGGCTCCTTTAGCCAGGCAACAGGAACGAGCGCTCCCGGGCCCTTGCCAGGGGGCGGCTTGCAGAAGTGCTGTGCCGCAGGGCACGCTCCCGCCTTTGGCCCTGCTTCGGGCTGGCGCCACATGGCTGGCGGCCTCGTACAGGAGGCTCCCGGGGCTCTGCAGGCGGCCGTGTTGCCGCGCTGCGCTGCGGCCGGGCTCCGGCCTGTCCCTAAGTGGGGCGCAGCCCGGAGCCTGTGCTCCGTATGCTTGTTGGGGGGTGCCGGGCAGCAGGGGGCGGCCCCGTAAGTGGGGTTCTGTGCGTCCCCTGGCCTCGGCGGGCGGTTGGAGGGACCCCCTGTAATCAGGCGGGTGTGCCTGGCCCCGGTCTTTCAGAGGCGTGGGGCCAGGAGTCACGGGGCCGGTCGTGTGCCCTCCCTGTCCTCGGGGCTGGGCTGGCGGCCCCTCGGCTTTAGGCCGTGAGCTGGACTGCCTGACTCTAAAGTCAGGTTCCTGTTGCCTTGAGGAAGGCCGAGCTCTGTGGCTCCCTGAGTGTGGACCGGCCTGTAAGCAGGCTGCGGGTCTGGGAGCCTTTGTGCTCCCTTCAGCTGGCAGCCTGTGTGGGGCGCCCGCCCCGTTAGTGGGGAGCGCCCCGCAACTGGAGAGAAGGAGCCTCCACAGGCCTTGGGACCAGAGCCGCCCTGTAAGTGGGGGCCAGTGCTCTGGAGCCCCGGGCACTTTTTAGTCCAGGCAGCGGCTTGAGCCCTCTGTAAGCAGGGGTGCAGCCTCTTGGCCGCTGCCTTGCGTGCCCAGCTTCATTTGCCCAGAGGGCCCGGCTCCCAGCACGGCGTGGGACTGCGCCGGACGTCGCGACGGTGAGTCCAGCTGAAGTTGGAGGCTTTTGGGCAGCTGGGGGGCTGCGTGGGTGGTGGCACGAGGATCTGGCTGTGGGGCTGTTGGGTGGCGGTTCCCTTGGGCAGCTGGAGCGCCTCAGGCCTGACTGTGTCCACATCAATGTTTGCAGAAACCGTGGGACAGCGAGGCAAGAGCGAGCTGCAGGAGCGGCGTCTTCGTGCTCAAGAGTGGAACGGCGAGGCAAGAGCGAGCTGCAGGAGCGGCGTCTTCGTGCTCAAGAGTGGAACGGCGAGGCAAGAGCGACCTGCAGGAGCGGCGGCTTTGAGCCCAGGAGTGGAGCAGCAAGGTAAGAGCAGCATCTTGGAGCCGATGTGTGCGGGTTTTGGGCGGCCGAAAGGATCTGCGGGTGGCTGGTTGGGAATGTCCCTGTGGGGCTGTTGGGTGGCGGTTCCCTGCGGGCACAGGGCCTGGAGCTTCTCAGGCCTGAGTGTGTCGCCCTGCATTGGCAGAAGCCGTGGGACGACGAGGCAAGAGCGGCAGCGTCTTCAAGAGTGGAACGGCGAGGCAAGAGCGAGCCACAGGAGCCGAAGAGGGACACGAGGGGCCCTCTGGGCAAAGGGCTTTTCCAGGCCAGGGCACTTTGAGGGTGCCGCGGCTGTATTTGCGCTGGGCGACCTCCCTGTGTGCAGGGCTGGTCTTTGCTGCGGTTGGGCCTTTTGCCCTTGTGCTCCTTTGGCTGCCTGGAGAGAGGGGCAACCCTGTAAAGGAGGGTGAGAGCCCCTGTCTCCGCACCGCAGGAGGGAAACGGAGCTCTCCCTGCCCCCAGCCCAGCTCAGCTACCCTGTAAGCAGGGCAGGGCTTTTCCCCAGCCCCGGCAGCTTTCTGCCTGCTGCTGGCCCCTGGCCAGCGTGACCCCCTGTACTCGGGGCGTGTCACAGCCCGTGCCCCTGGTGCCAGTCCTGAAGCGCTTCAGCGCTCGTCGAGGCCCCTGTGGCCTCCTCTCAGTGCACGGGCAGGTCTGACGCTTTCCTCTCCCGCTCAGCAGTAGCAATGGCTCCCTAGATTAGGCTGGCTGCACAGAACTTGCTCCCTCTTCTGGGACTGTCTCCCCCTCCCCTGTCTCCCCCTCCCCTGTCTTCCCCTTAGTTGGTGTGAGTGAGGAAGTGTGTTTGTCCTTTAGAAACAGAGTAGTAGAGTAGCTTAGACTTCCCAGGAGGGAAAGAGGAGCTCTGTGCAGCCACAGGCGGGTGCCCAAAATGCACGGGTGGAGAAAGCCTCCGGCCTTGCCCCTGCTTTCTGAGGACGGCGCGAAGCCGCTCAGCGGCAGCGTGGGCAGCATGACCCGCCTGTAGCCAGGGCCAGGGCGTGCGCCTATGCTGCCGGTGGTGCTGGTGAGCTGCCAGCGTGCGGGCCCTGTACTCGGGGCCCGTGTCAGGACCTTGGCGGCACCCTTTGTCCCCAGGAGCAGCCCCACCCAGGTCCCTGTAAGCAGGGCTGGGGAGGCTCCTTTAGCCAGGCAACAGGAACGAGCGCTCCCGGGCCCTTGCCAGGGGGCGGCTTGCAGAAGTGCTGTGCCGCAGGGCACGCTCCCGCCTTTGGCCCTGCTTCGGGCTGGCGCCACATGGCTGGCGGCCTCGTACAGGAGGCTCCCGGGGCTCTGCAGGCGGCCGTGTTGCCGCGCTGCGCTGCGGCCGGGCTCTGGCCTGTCCCTAAGTGGGGCGCAGCCCGGAGCCTGTGCTCCGTATGCTTGTTGGGGGGTGCCGGGCAGCAGGGGGCGGCCCCGTAAGTGGGGTTCTGTGCGTCCCCTGGCCTCGGCGGGCGGTTGGAGGGACCCCCTGTAATCAGGCGGGTGTGCCTGGCCCCGGTCTTTCAGAGGCGTGGGGCCAGGAGTCACGGGGCCGGTCGTGTGCCCTCCCTGTCCTCGGGGCTGGGCTGGCGGCCCCTCGGCTTTAGGCCGTGAGCTGGACTGCCTGACTCTAAAGTCAGGTTCCTGTTGCCTGGGGGAAGGCCGAGCTCTGTGGCTCCCTGAGTGTGGACCGGCCTGTAAGCAGGCTGCGGGTCTGGGAGCCTTTGTGCTCCCTTCAGCTGGCAGCCTGTGTGGGGCGCCCGCCCCGTTAGTGGGGAGCGCCCCGCAACTGGAGAGAAGGAGCCTCCACAGGCCTTGGGACCAGAGCCGCCCTGTAAGTGGGGGCCAGTGCTCTGGAGCCCCGGGCAGTTTTTAGTCCAGGCAGCGGCTTGAGCCCTCTGTAAGCAGGGGTGCAGCCTCTTGGCCGCTGCCTTGCGTGCCCAGCTTCATTTGCCCAGAGGGCCCGGCTCCCAGCACGGCGTGGGACTGCGCCGGACGTCGCGACGGTGAGTCCAGCTGAAGTTGGAGGCTTTTGGGCAGCTGGGGGGCTGCGTGGGTGGTGGCACGAGGATCTGGCTGTGGGGCTGTTGGGTGGCGGTTCCCTTGGGCAGCTGGAGCGCCTCAGGCCTGACTGTGTCCACATCAATGTTTGCAGAAGCCGTGGGACAGCGAGGCAAGAGCGAGCTGCAGGAGCGGCGTCTTCGTGCTCAAGAGTGGAACGGCGAGGCAAGAGCGACCTGCAGGAGCGGCGGCTTTGAGCCCAGGAGTGGAGCAGCAAGGTAAGAGCAGCATCTTGGAGCCGATGTGTGCGGGTTTTGGGCGGCCGAAAGGATCTGCGGGTGGCTGGTTGGGAATGTCCCTGTGGGGCTGTTGGGTGGCGGTTCCCTGCGGGCACAGGGCCTGGAGCTTCTCAGGCCTGAGTGTGTCGCCCTGCATTGGCAGAAGCCGTGGGACGACGAGGCAAGAGCGGCAGCGTCTTCAAGAGTGGAACGGCGAGGCAAGAGCGAGCCACAGGAGCCGAAGAGGGACACGAGGGGCCCTCTGGGCAAAGGGCTTTTCCAGGCCAGGGCACTTTGAGGGTGCCGCGGCTGTATTTGCGCTGGGCGACCTCCCTGTGTGCAGGGCTGGTCTTTGCTGCGGTTGGGCCTTTTGCCCTTGTGCTCCTTTGGCTGCCTGGAGAGAGGGGCAACCCTGTAAAGGAGGGTGAGAGCCCCTGTCTCTGCACCGCAGGAGGGAAACGGAGCTCTCCCTGCCCCCAGCCCAGCTCAGCTACCCTGTAAGCAGGGCAGGGCTTTTCCCCAGCCCCGGCAGCTTTCTGCCTGCTGCTGGCCCCTGGCCAGCGTGACCCCCTGTACTCGGGGCGTGTCACAGCCCGTGCCCCTGGTGCCAGTCCTGAAGCGCTTCAGCGCTCGTCGAGGCCCATGTGGCCTCCTCTCAGTGCACGGGCAGGTCTGACGCTTTCCTCTCCCGCTCAGCAGTAGCAATGGCTCCCTAGATTAGGCTGGCTGCACAGAACTTGCTCCCTCTTCTGGGACTGTCTCCCCCTCCCCTGCCTCCCCCTCCCCTGTCTTCCCCTTAGTTGGTGTGAGTGAGGAAGTGTGTTTGTCCTTTAGAAACAGAGTAGTAGAGTAGCTTAGACTTCCCAGGAGGGAAAGAGGAGCTCTGTGCAGCCACAGGCGGGTGCCCAAAATGCACGGGTGGAGAAAGCCTCCGGCCTTGCCCCTGCTTTCTGAGGACGGCGCGAAGCCGCTCAGCGGCAGCGTGGGCAGCATGACCCGCCTGTAGCCAGGGCCAGGGCGTGCGCCTATGCTGCCGGTGGTGCTGGTGAGCTGCCAGCGTGCGGGCCCTGTACTCGGGGCCCGTGTCAGGACCTTGGCGGCACCCTTTGTCCCCAGGAGCAGCCCCACCCAGGTCCCTGTAAGCAGGGCTGGGGAGGCTCCTTTAGCCAGGCAACAGGAACGAGCGCTCCCGGGCCCTTGCCAGGGGGCGGCTTGCAGAAGTGCTGTGCCGCAGGGCACGCTCCCGCCTTTGGCCCTGCTTCGGGCTGGCGCCACATGGCTGGCGGCCTCGTACAGGAGGCTCCCGGGGCTCTGCAGGTGGCCGTGTTGCCGCGCTGCGCTGCGGCCGGGCTCCGGCCTGTCCCTAAGTGGGGCGCAGCCCGGAGCCTGTGCTCCGTATGCTTGTTGGGGGGTGCCGGGCAGCAGGGGGCGGCCCCGTAAGTGGGGTTCTGTGCGTCCCCTGGCCTCGGCGGGCGGTTGGAGGGACCCCCTGTAATCAGGCGGGTGTGCCTGGCCCCGGTCTTTCAGAGGCGTGGGGCCAGGAGTCACGGGGCCGGTCGTGTGCCCTCCCTGTCCTCGGGGCTGGGCTGGCGGCCCCTCGGCTTTAGGCCGTGAGCTGGACTGCCTGACTCTAAAGTCAGGTTCCTGTTGCCTTGGGGAAGGCCGAGCTCTGTGGCTCCCTGAGTGTGGACCGGCCTGTAAGCAGGCTGCGGGTCTGGGAGCCTTTGTGCTCCCTTCAGCTGGCAGCCTGTGTGGGGCGCCCGCCCCGTTAGTGGGGAGCGCCCCGCAACTGGAGAGAAGGAGCCTCCATAGGCCTTGGGACCAGAGCCGCCCTGTAAGTGGGGGCCAGTGCTCTGGAGCCCCGGGCACTTTTTAGTCCAGGCAGCGGCTTGAGCCCTCTGTAAGCAGGGGTGCAGCCTCTTGGCCGCTGCCTCGCGTGCCCAGCTTCATTTGCCCAGAGGGCCCGGCTCCCAGCACGGCGTGGGACTGCGCCGGACGTCGCGACGGTGAGTCCAGCTGAAGTTGGAGGCTTTTGGGCAGCTGGGGGGCTGCGTGGGTGGTGGCACGAGGATCTGGTTGTGGGGCTGTTGGGTTGCGGTTCCCTTGGGCAGCTGGAGCTCCTCAGGCCTGACTGTGTCCACATCGATGTTTGCAGAAGCCGTGGGACAGCGAGGCAAGAGCGAGCTGCAGGAGCGGCGTCTTCGTGCTCAAGAGTGGAACGGCGAGGCAAGAGCGACCTGCAGGAGCGGCGGCTTTGAGCCCAGGAGTGGAGCAGCAAGGTAAGAGCAGCATCTTGGAGCTGATGTGTGCGGGTTTTCGGCAGCCGAAAGGATCTGCGGGTGGCTGGTTGGGAATGTCCCTGTGGGGCTGTTGGGTGGCGGTTCCCTGCGGGCACAGGGCCTGGAGCTTCTCAGGCCTGAGTGTGTCGCCATGCATTGGCAGAAGCCGTGGGACGACGAGGCAAGAGCGGCAGCGTCTTCAAGAGTGGAACGGCGAGGCAAGAGCGAGCCACAGGAGCCGAAGAGGGACACGAGGGGCCCTCTGGGCAAAGGGCTTTTCCAGGCCAGGGCACTTTGAGGGTGCCGCGGCTGTATTTGCGCTGGGCGACCTCCCTGTGTGCAGGGCTGGTCTTTGCTGCGGTTGGGCCTTTTGCCCTTTGCTCCTTTGGCTGCCTGGAGAGAGGGGCAACCCTGTAAAGGAGGGTGAGAGCCCCTGTCTCCGCACCGCAGGAGGGAAACGGAGCTCTCCCTGCCCCCAGCCCAGCTCAGCTACCCTGTAAGCAGGGCAGGGCTTTTCCCCAGCCCCGGCAGCTTTCTGCCTGCTGCTGGCCCCTGGCCAGCGTGACCCCCTGTACTCGGGGCGTGTCACAGCCCGTGCCCCTGGTGCCAGTCCTGAAGCGCTTCAGCGCTCGTCGAGGCCCCTGTGGCCTCCTCTCAGTGCACGGGCAGGTCTGACGCTTTCCTCTCCCGCTCAGCAGTAGCAATGGCTCCCTAGATTAGGCTGGCTGCACAGAACTTGCTCCCTCTTCTGGGACTGTCTCCCCCTCCCCTGTCTCCCCCTCCCCTGTCTTCCCCTTAGTTGGTGTGAGTGAGGAAGTGTGTTTGTCCTTTAGAAACAGAGTAGTAGAGTAGCTTAGACTTCCCAGGAGGGAAAGAGGAGCTCTGTGCAGCCACAGGCGGGTGCCCAAAATGCACGGGTGGAGAAAGCCTCCGGCCTTGCCCCTGCTTTCTGAGGACGGCGCGAAGCCGCTCAGCGGCAGCGTGGGCAGCATGACCCGCCTGTAGCCAGGGCCAGGGCGTGCGCCTATGCTGCCGGTGGTGCTGGTGAGCTGCCAGCGTGCGGGCCCTGTACTCGGGGCCCGTGTCAGGACCTTGGCGGCACCCTTTGTCCCCAGGAGCAGCCCCACCCAGGTCCCTGTAAGCAGGGCTGGGGAGGCTCCTTTAGCCAGGCAACAGGAACGAGCGCTCCCGGGCCCTTGCCAGGGGGCGGCTTGCAGAAGTGCTGTGCCGCAGGGCACGCTCCCGCCTTTGGCCCTGCTTCGGGCTGGCGCCACATGGCTGGCGGCCTCGTACAGGAGGCTCCCGGGGCTCTGCAGGCGGCCGTGTTGCCGCGCTGCGCTGCGGCCGGGCTCCGGCCTGTCCCTAAGTGGGGCGCAGCCCGGAGCCTGTGCTCCGTATGCTTGTTGGGGGGTGCCGGGCAGCAGGGGGCGGCCCCGTAAGTGGGGTTCTGTGCGTCCCCTGGCCTCGGCGGGCGGTTGGAGGGACCCCCTGTAATCAGGCGGGTGTGCCTGGCCCCGGTCTTTCAGAGGCGTGGGGCCAGGAGTCACGGGGCCGGTCGTGTGCCCTCCCTGTCCTCGGGGCTGGGCTGGCGGCCCCTCGGCTTTAGGCCGTGAGCTGGACTGCCTGACTCTAAAGTCAGGTTCCTGTTGCCTTGGGGAAGGCCGAGCTCTGTGGCTCCCTGAGTGTGGACCGGCCTGTAAGCAGGCTGCGGGTCTGGGAGCCTTTGTGCTCCCTTCAGCTGGCAGCCTGTGTGGGGCGCCCGCCCCGTTAGTGGGGAGCGCCCCGCAACTGGAGAGAAGGAGCCTCCACAGGCCTTGGGACCAGAGCCGCCCTGTAAGTGGGGGCCAGTGCTCTGGAGCCCCGGGCACTTTTTAGTCCAGGCAGCGGCTTGAGCCCTCTGTAAGCAGGGGTGCAGCCTCTTGGCCGCTGCCTTGCGTGCCCAGCTTCATTTGCCCAGAGGGCCCGGCTCCCAGCACGGCATGGGACTGCGCCGGACGTCGCGACGGTGAGTCCAGCTGAAGTTGGAGGCTTTTGGGCAGCTGGGGGGCTGCGTGGGTGGTGGCACGAGGATCTGGCTGTGGGGCTGTTGGGTGGCGGTTCCCTTGGGCAGCTGGAGCGCCTCAGGCCTGACTGTGTCCACATCAATGTTTGCAGAAGCCGTGGGACAGCGAGGCAAGAGCGAGCTGCAGGAGCGGCGTCTTCGTGCTCAAGAGTGGAACGGCGAGGCAAGAGCGACCTGCAGGAGCGGCGGCTTTGAGCCCAGGAGTGGAGCAGCAAGGTAAGAGCAGCATCTTGGAGCTGATGTGTGCGGGTTTTCGGCAGCCGAAAGGATCTGCGGGTGGCTGGTTGGGAATGTCCCTGTGGGGCTGTTGGGTGGCGGTTCCCTGCGGGCACAGGGCCTGGAGCTTCTCAGGCCTGAGTGTGTCGCCATGCATTGGCAGAAGCCGTGGGACGACGAGGCAAGAGCGGCAGCGTCTTCAAGAGTGGAACGGCGAGGCAAGAGCGAGCCACAGGAGCCGAAGAGGGACACGAGGGGCCCTGTGGGCAAAGGGCTTTTCCAGGCCAGGGCACTTTGAGGGTGCCGCGGCTGTATTTGCGCTGGGCGACCTCCCTGTGTGCAGGGCTGGTCTTTGCTGCGGTTGGGCCTTTTGCCCTTGTGCTCCTTTGGCTGCCTGGAGAGAGGGGCAACCCTGTAAAGGAGGGTGAGAGCCCCTGTCTCCGCACCGCAGGAGGGAAACGGAGCTCTCCCTGCCCCCAGCTCAGCTACCCTGTAAGCAGGGCAGGGCTTTTCCCCAGCCCCGGCAGCTTTCTGCCTGCTGCTGGCCCCTGGCCAGCGTGACCCCCTGTACTCGGGGCGTGTCACAGCCCGTGCCCCTGGTGCCAGTCCTGAAGCGCTTCAGCGCTCGTCGAGGCCCATGTGGCCTCCTCTCAGTGCACGGGCAGGTCTGACGCTTTCCTCTCCCGCTCAGCAGTAGCAATGGCTCCCTAGATTAGGCTGGCTGCACAGAACTTGCTCCCTCTTCTGGGACTGTCTCCCCCTCCCCTGCCTCCCCCTCCCCTGTCTTCCCCTTAGTTGGTGTGAGTGAGGAAGTGTGTTTGTCCTTTAGAAACAGAGTAGTAGAGTAGCTTAGACTTCCCAGGAGGGAAAGAGGAGCTCTGTGCAGCCACAGGCGGGTGCCCAAAATGCACGGGTGGAGAAAGCCTCCGGCCTTGCCCCTGCTTTCTGAGGACGGCGCGAAGCCGCTCAGCGGCAGCGTGGGCAGCATGACCCGCCTGTAGCCAGGGCCAGGGCGTGCGCCTATGCTGCCGGTGGTGCTGGTGAGCTGCCAGCGTGCGGGCCCTGTACTCGGGGCCCGTGTCAGGACCTTGGCGGCACCCTTTGTCCCCAGGAGCAGCCCCACCCAGGTCCCTGTAAGCAGGGCTGGGGAGGCTCCTTTAGCCAGGCAACAGGAACGAGCGCTCCCGGGCCCTTGCCAGGGGGCGGCTTGCAGAAGTGCTGTGCCGCAGGGCACGCTCCCGCCTTTGGCCCTGCTTCGGGCTGGCGCCACGTGGCTGGCGGCCTCGTACAGGAGGCTCCCGGGGCTCTGCAGGCGGCCGTGTTGCCGCGCTGCGCTGCGGCCGGGCTCCGGCCTGTCCCTAAGTGGGGCGCAGCCCGGAGCCTGTGCTCCGTATGCTTGTTGGGGGGTGCCGGGCAGCAGGGGGCGGCCCCGTAAGTGGGGTTCTGTGCGTCCCCTGGCCTCGGCGGGCGGTTGGAGGGACCCCCTGTAATCAGGCGGGTGTGCCTGGCCCCGGTCTTTCAGAGGCGTGGGGCCAGGAGTCACGGGGCCGGTCGTGTGCCCTCCCTGTCCTCGGGGCTGGGCTGGCGGCCCCTCGGCTTTAGGCCGTGAGCTGGACTGCCTGACTCTAAAGTCAGGTTCCTGTTGCCTGGGGGAAGGCCGAGCTCTGTGGCTCCCTGAGTGTGGACCGGCCTGTAAGCAGGCTGCGGGTCTGGGAGCCTTTGTGCTCCCTTCAGCTGGCAGCCTGTGTGGGGCGCCCGCCCCGTTAGTGGGGAGCGCCCCGCAACTGGAGAGAAGGAGCCTCCATAGGCCTTGGGACCAGAGCCGCCCTGTAAGTGGGGGCCAGTGCTCTGGAGCCCCGGGCACTTTTTAGTCCAGGCAGCGGCTTGAGCCCTCTGTAAGCAGGGGTGCAGCCTCTTGGCCGCTGCCTCGCGTGCCCAGCTTCATTTGCCCAGAGGGCCCGGCTCCCAGCACGGCGTGGGACTGCGCCGGACGTCGCGACGGTGAGTCCAGCTGAAGTTGGAGGCTTTTGGGCAGCTGGGGGGCTGCGTGGGTGGTGGCACGAGGATCTGGCTGTGGGGCTGTTGGGTGGCGGTTCCCTTGGGCAGCTGGAGCTCCTCAGGCCTGACTGTGTCCACATCAATGTTTGCAGAAGCCGTGGGACAGCGAGGCAAGAGCGAGCTGCAGGAGCGGCGTCTTCGTGCTCAAGAGTGGAACGGCGAGGCAAGAGCGAGCCGCAGGAGCGGCGTCTTCGTGCTCAAGAGTGGAACGGCGAGGCAAGAGCGACCTGCAGGAGCGGCGGCTTTGAGCCCAGGAGTGGAGCAGCAAGGTAAGAGCAGCATCTTGGAGCTGATGTGTGCGGGTTTTGGGCGGCCGAAAGGATCTGCGGGTGGCTGGTTGGGAATGTCTCTGTGGGGCTGTTGGGTGGCGGTTCCCTGCGGGCACAGGGCCTGGAGCTTCTCAGGCCTGAGTGTGTCGCCCTGCATTGGCAGAAGCCGTGGGACGACGAGGCAAGAGCGGCAGCGTCTTCAAGAGTGGAACGGCGAGGCAAGAGCGAGCCACAGGAGCCGAAGAGGGACACGAGGGGCCCTCTGGGCAAAGGGCTTTTCCAGGCCAGGGCACTTTGAGGGTGCCGCGGCTGTATTTGCGCTGGGCGACCTCCCTGTGTGCAGGGCTGGTCTTTGCTGCGGTTGGGCCTTTTGCCCTTGTGCTCCTTTGGCTGCCTGGAGAGAGGGGCAACCCTGTAAAGGAGGGTGAGAGCCCCTGTCTCCGCACCGCAGGAGGGAAACGGAGCTCTCCCTGCCCCCAGCCCAGCTCAGCTACCCTGTAAGCAGGGCAGGGCTTTTCCCCAGCCCCGGCAGCTTTCTGCCTGCTGCTGGCCCCTGGCCAGCGTGACCCCCTATACTCGGGGCGTGTCACAGCCCGTGCCCCTGGTGCCAGTCCTGAAGCGCTTCAGCGCTCGTCGAGGCCCCTGTGGCCTCCTCTCAGTGCACGGGCAGGTCTGACGCTTTCCTCTCCCGCTCAGCAGTAGCAATGGCTCCCTAGATTAGGCTGGCTGCACAGAACTTGCTCCCTCTTCTGGGACTGTCTCCCCCTCCCCTGTCTCCCCCTCCCCTGTCTTCCCCTTAGCTGGTGTGAGTGAGGAAGTGTGTTTGTCCTTTAGAAACAGAGTAGTAGAGTAGCTTAGACTTCCCAGGAGGGAAAGAGGAGCTCTGTGCAGCCACAGGTGGGTGCCCAAAATGCACGGGTGGAGAAAGCCTCCGGCCTTGCCCCTGCTTTCTGAGGACGGCGCGAAGCCGCTCAGCGGCAGCGTGGGCAGCATGACCCGCCTGTAGCCAGGGCCAGGGCGTGCGCCTATGCTGCCGGTGGTGCTGGTGAGCTGCCAGCGTGCGGGCCCTGTACTCGGGGCCCGTGTCAGGACCTTGGCGGCACCCTTTGTCCCCAGGAGCAGCCCCACCCAGGTCCCTGTAAGCAGGGCTGGGGAGGCTCCTTTAGCCAGGCAACAGGAACGAGCGCTCCCGGGCCCTTGCCAGGGGGCGGCTTGCAGAAGTGCTGTGCCGCAGGGCACGCTCCCGCCTTTGGCCCTGCTTCGGGCTGGCGCCACGTGGCTGGCGGCCTCGTACAGGAGGCTCCCGGGGCTCTGCAGGCGGCCGTGTTGCCGCGCTGCGCTGCGGCCGGGCTCCGGCCTGTCCCTAAGTGGGGCGCAGCCCGGAGCCTGTGCTCCGTATGCTTGTTTGGGGGTGCCGGGCAGCAGGGGGCGGCCCCGTAAGTGGGGTTCTGTGCGTCCCCTGGCCTCGGCGGGCGGTTGGAGGGACCCCCTGTAATCAGGCGGGTGTGCCTGGCCCCGGTCTTTCAGAGGCGTGGGGCCAGGAGTCACGGGGCCGGGCGTGTGCCCTCCCTGTCCTCGGGGCTGGGCTGGCGGCCCCTCGGCTTTAGGCCGTGAGCTGGACTGCCTGACTCTAAAGTCAGGTTCCTGTTGCCTTGGGGAAGGCCGAGCTCTGTGGCTCCCTGAGTGTGGACCGGCCTGTAAGCAGGCTGCGGGTCTGGGAGCCTTTGTGCTCCCTTCAGCTGGCAGCCTGTGTGGGGCGCCCGCCCCGTTAGTGGGGAGCGCCCCGCAACTGGAGAGAAGGAGCCTCCACAGGCCTTGGGACCAGAGCCGCCCTGTAAGTGGGGGCCAGTGCTCTGGAGCCCCGGGCACTTTTTAGTCCAGGCAGCGGCTTGAGCCCTCTGTAAGCAGGGGTGCAGCCTCTTGGCCGCTGCCTCGCGTGCCCAGCTTCATTTGCCCAGAGGGCCCGGCTCCCAGCACGGCGTGGGACTGCGCCGGACGTCGCGACGGTGAGTCCAGCTGAAGTTGGAGGCTTTTGGGCAGCTGGGCGGCTGCGTGGGTGGTGGCACGAGGATCTGGCTGTGGGGCTGTTGGGTGGCGGTTCCCTTGGGCAGCTGGAGCTCCTCAGGCCTGACTGTGTCCACATCAATGTTTGCAGAAGCCGTGGGACAGCGAGGCAAGAGCGAGCTGCAGGAGCGGCGTCTTCGTGCTCAAGAGTGGAACGGCGAGGCAAGAGCGACCTGCAGGAGCGGCGGCTTTGAGCCCAGGAGTGGAGCAGCAAGGTAAGAGCAGCATCTTGGAGCTGATGTGTGCGGGTTTTGGGCGGCCGAAAGGATCTGCGGGTGGCTGGTTGGGAATGTCCCTGTGGGGCTGTTGGGTGGCGGTTCCCTGCGGGCACAGGGCCTGGAGCTTCTCAGGCCTGAGTGTGTCGCCCTGCATTGGCAGAAGCCGTGGGACGACGAGGCAAGAGCGGCAGCGTCTTCAAGAGTGGAACGGCGAGGCAAGAGCGAGCCACAGGAGCCGAAGAGGGACACGAGGGGCCCTCTGGGCAAAGGGCTTTTCCAGGCCAGGGCACTTTGAGGGTGCCGCGGCTGTATTTGCGCTGGGCGACCTCCCTGTGTGCAGGGCTGGTCTTTGCTGCGGTTGGGCCTTTTGCCCTTGTGCTCCTTTGGCTGCCTGGAGAGAGGGGCAACCCTGTAAAGGAGGGTGAGAGCCCCTGTCTCCGCACCGCAGGAGGGAAACGGAGCTCTCCCTGCCCCCAGCCCAGCTCAGCTACCCTGTAAGCAGGGCAGGGCTTTTCCCCAGCCCCGGCAGCTTTCTGCCTGCTGCTGGCCCCTGGCCAGCGTGACCCCCTGTACTCGGGGCGTGTCACAGCCCGTGCCCCTGGTGCCAGTCCTGAAGCGCTTCAGCGCTCGTCGAGGCCCCTGTGGCCTCCTCTCAGTGCACGGGCAGCTCTGACGCTTTCCTCTCCCGCTCAGCAGTAGCAATGGCTCCCTAGATTAGGCTGGCTGCACAGAACTTGCTCCCTCTTCTGGGACTGTCTCCCCCTCCCCTGTCTCCCCGTCCCCTGTCTTCCCCTTAGTTGGTGTGAGTGAGGAAGTGTGTTTGTCCTTTAGAAACAGAGTAGTAGAGTAGCTTAGACTTCCCAGGAGGGAAAGAGGAGCTCTGTGCAGCCACAGGCGGGTGCCCAAAATGCACGGGTGGAGAAAGCCTCCGGCCTTGCCCCTGCTTTCTGAGGACGGCGCGAAGCCGCTCAGCGGCAGCGTGGGCAGCATGACCCGCCTGTAGCCAGGGCCAGGGCGTGCGCCTATGCTGCCGGTGGTGCTGGTGAGCTGCCAGCGTGCGGGCCCTGTACTCGGGGCCCGTGTCAGGACCTTGGCGGCACCCTTTGTCCCCAGGAGCAGCCGCACCCAGGTCCCTGTAAGCAGGGCTGGGGAGGCTCCTTTAGCCAGGCAACAGGAACGAGCGCTCCCGGGCCCTTGCCAGGGGGCGGCTTGCAGAAGTGCTGTGCCGCAGGGCACGCTCCCGCCTTTGGCCCTGCTTCGGGCTGGCGCCACGTGGCTGGCGGCCTCGTACAGGAGGCTCCCGGGGCTCTGCAGGCGGCCGTGTTGCCGCGCTGCGCTGCGGCCGGGCTCCGGCCTGTCCCTAAGTGGGGCGCAGCCCGGAGCCTGTGCTCCGTATGCTTGTTGGGGGGTGCCGGGCAGCAGGGGGCGGCCCCGTAAGTGGGGTTCTGTGCGTCCCCTGGCCTCGGCGGGCGGTTGGAGGGACCCCCTGTAATCAGGCGGGTGTGCCTGGCCCCGGTCTTTCAGAGGCGTGGGGCCAGGAGTCACGGGGCCGGGCGTGTGCCCTCCCTGTCCTCGGGGCTGGGCTGGCGGCCCCTCGGCTTTAGGCCGTGAGCTGGACTGCCTGACTCTAAAGTCAGGTTCCTGTTGCCTTGGGGAAGGCCGAGCTCTGTGGCTCCCTGAGTGTGGACCGGCCTGTAAGCAGGCTGCGGGTCTGGGAGCCTTTGTGCTCCCTTCAGCTGGCAGCCTGTGTGGGGCGCCCGCCCCGTTAGTGGGGAGCGCCCCGCAACTGGAGAGAAGGAGCCTCCATAGGCCTTGGGACCAGAGCCGCCCTGTAAGTGGGGGCCAGTGCTCTGGAGCCCCGGGCACTTTTTAGTCCAGGCAGCGGCTTGAGCCCTCTGTAAGCAGGGGTGCAGCCTCTTGCCCGCTGCCTCGCGTGCCCAGCTTCATTTGCCCAGAGGGCCCGGCTCCCAGCACGGCGTGGGACTGCGCCGGACGTCACGACGGTGAGTCCAGCTGAAGTTGGAGGCTTTTGGGCAGCTGGGCGGCTGCGTGGGTGGTGGCACGAGGATCTGGCTGTGGGGCTGTTGGGTGGCGGTTCCCTTGGGCAGCTGGAGCTCCTCAGGCCTGACTGTGTCCACATCAATGTTTGCAGAAGCCGTGGGACAGCGAGGCAAGAGCGACCTGCAGGAGCGGCGGCTTTGAGCCCAGGAGTGGAGCAGCAAGGTAAGAGCAGCATCTTGGAGCTGATGTGTGCGGGTTTTGGGCGGCCGAAAGGATCTGCGGGTGGCTGGTTGGGAATGTCCCTGTGGGGCTGTTGGGTGGCGGTTCCCTGCGGGCACAGGGCCTGGAGCTTCTCAGGCCTGAGTGTGTCGCCATGCATTGGCAGAAGCCGTGGGACGACGAGGCAAGAGCGGCAGCATCTTCAAGAGTGGAACGGCGAGGCAAGAGCGAGCCACAGGAGCCGAAGAGGGACACGAGGGGCCCTCTGGGCAAAGGGCTTTTCCAGGCCAGGGCACTTTGAGGGTGCCGCGGCTGTATTTGCGCTGGGCGACCTCCCTGTGTGCAGGGCTGGTCTTTGCTGCGGTTGGGCCTTTTGCCCTTGTGCTCCTTTGGCTGCCTGGAGAGAGGGGCAACCCTGTAAAGGAGGGTGAGAGCCCCTGTCTCCGCACCGCAGGAGGGAAACGGAGCTCTCCCTGCCCCCAGCCCAGCTCAGCTACCCTGTAAGCAGGGCAGGGCTTTTCCCCAGCCCCGGCAGCTTTCTGCCTGCTGCTGGCCCCTGGCCAGCGTGACCCCCTGTACTCGGGGCGTGTCACAGCCCGTGCCCCTGGTGCCAGTCCTGAAGCGCTTCAGCGCTCGTCGAGGCCCCTGTGGCCTCCTCTCAGTGCACGGGCAGCTCTGACGCTTTCCTCTCCCGCTCAGCAGTAGCAATGGCTCCCTAGATTAGGCTGGCTGCACAGAACTTGCTCCCTCTTCTGGGACTGTCTCCCCCTCCCCTGTCTCCCCCTCCCCTGTCTTCCCCTTAGTTGGTGTGAGTGAGGAAGTGTGTTTGTCCTTTAGAAACAGAGTAGTAGAGTAGCTTAGACTTCCCAGGAGGGAAAGAGGAGCTCTGTGCAGCCACAGGCGGGTGCCCAAAATGCACGGGTGGAGAAAGCCTCCGGCCTTGCCCCTGCTTTCTGAGGACGGCGCGAAGCCGCTCAGCGGCAGCGTGGGCAGCATGACCCGCCTGTAGCCAGGGCCAGGGCGTGCGCCTATGCTGCCGGTGGTGCTGGTGAGCTGCCAGCGTGCGGGCCCTGTACTCGGGGCCCGTGTCAGGACCTTGGCGGCACCCTTTGTCCCCAGGAGCAGCCCCACCCAGGTCCCTGTAAGCAGGGCTGGGGAGGCTCCTTTAGCCAGGCAACAGGAACGAGCGCTCCCGGGCCCTTGCCAGGGGGCAGCTTGCAGAAGTGCTGTGCCGCAGGGCACGCTCCCGCCTTTGGCCCTGCTTCGGGCTGGCGCCACGTGGCTGGCGGCCTCGTACAGGAGGCTCCCGGGGCTCTGCAGGCGGCCGTGTTGCCGCGCTGCGCTGCGGCCGGGCTCCGGCCTGTCCCTAAGTGGGGCGCAGCCCGGAGCCTGTGCTCCGTATGCTTGTTGGGGGGTGCCGGGCAGCAGGGGGCGGCCCCGTAAGTGGGGTTCTGTGCGTCCCCTGGCCTCGGCGGGCGGTTGGAGGGACCCCCTGTAATCAGGCGGGTGTGCCTGGCCCCGGTCTTTCAGAGGCGTGGGGCCAGGAGTCACGGGGCCGGTCGTGTGCCCTCCCTGTCCTCGGGGCTGGGCTGGCGGCCCCTCGGCTTTAGGCCGTGAGCTGGACTGCCTGACTCTAAAGTCAGGTTCCTGTTGCCTTGGGGAAGGCCGAGCTCTGTGGCTCCCTGAGTGTGGACCGGCCTGTAAGCAGGCTGCGGGTCTGGGAGCCTTTGTGCTCCCTTCAGCTGGCAGCCTGTGTGGGGCGCCCGCCCCGTTAGTGGGGAGCGCCCCGCAACTGGAGAGAAGGAGCCTCCATAGGCCTGGGGACCAGAGCCGCCCTGTAAGTGGGGGCCAGTGCTCTGGAGCCCCGGGCACTTTTTAGTCCAGGCAGCGGCTTGAGCCCTCTGTAAGCAGGGGTGCAGCCTCTTGGCCGCTGCCTCGCGTGCCCAGCTTCATTTGCCCAGAGGGCCCGGCTCCCAGCACGGCGTGGGACTGCGCCGGACGTCGCGACGGTGAGTCCAGCTGAAGTTGGAGGCTTTTGGGCAGCTGGGGGGCTGCGTGGGTGGTGGCACGAGGATCTGGCTGTGGGGCTGTTGGGCGGTGGTTCCCTTTCGGCAGACGGTGTGGTCATTCTTCCATTGTGTAACCATGTTGTAGAAGTATTTGCGGGAGCCCAAGGTACGTGTTCCTGCATTACTTTTGGTTGATTTTTAGCTTTTTCGCTTTGTGTGTAATACTGACAATGTGTAGAGCCTTCGCTTAGACTTTTACACGAATTGCCGTTTTTGGCTTTAGATTTTGTGTTGGGTCAGCCTTGGATCTTGTCTACGAGTCCAAGACTCTAGGAAAAATAAACTGAATAAGTGTGCAAAATAGATGTCCTTTCTGCCATTAACATTCTGGGGTCGCAGTGAGCTTTCCGGTCACCATTTCTAGGTTTGAGGGAATATGTGAATGAACAAGAGAGAGGATGTAGCACTGGCGCCAGGACATGTACAGGATTTCCCAGCTTCTAAACTTATATTTGAAGCACCGAAGTCCAGTTTGGAAATGCATCGAGGAAGTTTCAGGAAAAAACTTGTTGCAAGCAGAAAATTTCTTATGTTTTATTTCTTTCAGTCTGCGTCTGTACAGCAGCTTGTTCTTTCACATGATTAAATCTGAGTAGTTTCAGTGTATATTGTTTTGTCTTGTTGATTTTTTTTATATTATGGGATCAAGTTCCTCTTTTATTTATACAAAAGACAATCCTTCTCCTGCTTGTGTGTTTGGTTTTGTCCTTACAAATGCTCTCGTCAAAATTTAGTAGGTTTTTTTCTGAGTGGTCAGAGTTTGAGAGGTGAAGGTCTTTTTTCATAGGGTTAAACAAATAGACTGTGCTGAGGTCTCCTCCTCTTGCTGGGAAGGTGCCGTGACTGTCCAATAGAGACATTAGAAAAGCAAATGCAGTGGTGTTTACAGCTGGGTCAAAGTTAAGGTCTTTAAAGGCAGGCACAAGGGCACTGTGCTCTAAACAAAAGAAGTTTTTCCTCTCTCTTTTGCTCTCTCCCTTTTCAGATAAATTTCTTTTTTTTTGGATGTCCTGTTTTAAGGGTAATGCACCGTGTGAAAGCTTTTTCATTTTTGACACACAAGTGCTCTGATAACTTTCCAAACCTGGATCATTTAAGTTACAGATAAGGTAAGCCTGGTTCCTTACAGCAATGCCTGTGGTTGTTCCTAAATTAAAAGTTCTAAATCTAAATACCTTTGTTTTTTGTCATCTTTGGCATGATATATTCAATTTTTTGCACATGGCATCAGTGCTGCATTATTTTTAAAAAGTAGTGTTGTTTTTCACATCTGTCAATGCATGGCAAGTTTTCCACTACATGCTCAGAGCAGAACACAGTGGAAAAGCAATATGGTTTTTAACGTTTGGTGTGCCCGGAAGATTTCACTTGGAGTAGGTTCAGGAGTTTTTCCCACTGAGCTTGGACCTAGAGTTGAATCCCCTGGCCGCCAACTTGTTTTGATTTACAGTTGTCTTGCAGGTCTGACTGGGCACATGACTTAGTAGAGAATGCTAGTCTGCTATTAGATCTCAATAGGATTTAGTAAGAACTGCCTAGTAAGTTTCTCAAGAATAAAGTTCTTTTTGGAAGTTCAAAACCTGGGAGATATTTTCTGCCATTGTGTGTGTAGTCTGAGACAGCAGAGCAGACATAAATGAAAGCCTCTTTGAACAGTGGACACAGAAGCATAATTCAAAAGTCGGACAGCACCAAAGACTGGCGTATGTTGAGTTTCAGGTTGAAACATGGAGTGTGTAGGGGAATGATTTGTGCATGCATCATTAAAACAATGATGTTATTTTTTCTGAAAATTGCATTGCCTTCAGAAATTCATTTTCCCAGGATTTCAGTGGTATAACACAAACAGCAAAAAGCATTATATATATACTGGCAGTATAGGATGAAAAATGTGTGTTCCCAAGTTTAAGTGCATTCCCTAACACACCCAGACTTTTCCTATTCAAAATACATCTTTATCCTAGAGGCCACTTTCAAGAGTGCATGACCCAAAAAAAAACCAAAAAGAAAACCACACACGTGTGACCTCTCTGTGCTGATGCTTAGGGTTTATAGTGTTAAGTTGTGTTCATGCCGTGTCACAAAACTAATGAGGAGTGCCAGTACTGTTATAAAAGCAAACATCTTTCAATATCACGTGGAGGTTTGTTGAAACTTGTCTGTGGAGCACTGGGCTGTAACCAGCTGATAAAACTGCGTCGATCCAGTTAAAATCAATGTGGTACAAAATGTGAAGTGGGAGGAGTAAAGCGAACACCACCTTCAGCCTCCTGGCTTCTCCTAGCCCTGGGTACTTAGGTGTAGGCTAAGGCCTGCCCAGTTTGCATTCAGCTGCCAGAGCCCTCCTTCAGACCATTTTTTTCATGTTAAAATCAGCTGGCAAACTGCAAACACTGTAATTGCCGGGGTGGAGCTGGAGAGATGCTCCTTAGCAGATCTCTAATAGCTAGACACTCTCTCAAAATGAGGGAAATTTCAGGCCCTACCAAAGCCATATTTGCTGGAGTGTCTTTGTGCTCCCAGCTTGGCACAGAGCAGCCTCCCTGAAGGATGCCAGGACTGGAGCCTTTCCCTGGCTTTTGTATACACTGCAAACAAGAGCACAGTGTTTACTTCGCTCTCTGCTGGTCCCTGCAGGGAGAGTTAAACACAAAAAGTGCCGAAGCTGCTGAGTTCCACATAAAACAGCAGGGAAAGGATGGGAGGCTGCAGGGGAAGCAGCAGTCGGAAGTGGGCAAAGCAGCCCAGATAAAGCTTCCTGAGGTGGAGTCACTCAGTGATACCCACGGGCAGGAGCACCCCACCTCTGATTTCCTCCACAAGAACACATTTTTTGCGCTCATGGACTGAGAAATCCCATTAACTCTTTCAGGCTGAGTAATTTTTCTTACTTTTAAGCCTTTGAAAATCTTTGACATGTTTCCACTCTTAAAAAGATTCAGCTATCTTAATTAATTAATCAGTTAGTCTTTATGAGCACTGTTGGAGGCTGACCTTACAGCACAGAAATCCAAGTAGGTTCTGGTTTGCATCTAGAAAATCTGCATGCTCTGGGCCTCTCTTCCCTTCTTTATAAATCTGGCGGAAAAGACCAGAAAAATCATGCTGAATTCCATGAGCCTTTTACAGTGGATTCTATTCTATTTCATGGAGGTTTTAATGTTCTTTTGGAAGTGAATTGGAGTTTGGGTGAAACCTTTGCCTTTGGGTCAAATTTTTGACGACGTAACTATTTCTAGTTGGCATCCATTAAAAATATTAGTTTTGAAATGCAAAGAGAAGCAGAGGGAGCAAAATGAATTAGTTTCATTTCAGACTCTTGCATTCCTGGCCTGATGTACAAGGTTTAGATACTGAATGGGTCTACCCACCCCAGTTCTTTCTCACTTCAGTGGCACCAAAACAAAAACTGTGGTTTGGGCAGGAAAAGAAGAAAATATCTTGGTGGCTGAATTCTCCAAGGGGGTGTTCAAAATTATTCAGAATTATTTCTCCTTGACCAAGCATAGTTACAGAATTATCTCCTATAAAGTTTTTTTAATTTTTATTTTTGTACGATTTTTTCAAGCTTTTCTCTTCCCCTCTCCCCAGTCTAACAAGGGTTTTGATCTTTCTAGCTGGAAACATGAGTTACAAATTTGATTTCTCAAACTGATGCTTTCCAAGGATGTGTGTCATCTCTCATATCCATTATTTCAGAGTAGTCTGCAGAGAATTCAATGAACAAAATAGCCATCATTATTTGAGCTTTTATCCTGGACATTTTCTGACCATGGGATAAGATGAGAATTTTTCCTTTTATCCCTTATGGACAAATTCCTGCAAAATAAATGCTCCTAAATCTGGGTAAGTTCTCAGGGCCATCACAGCAATACAAGGTGCCTCTAATTTTCCTTCTAAACAGATCAGATGTTCCAGCAGCTGTCCTGAAATGCCCTGACCATGGAGATAATAGTTTTATCAGAGGGAGGACATGGTTCCATCTGCTTCTCTCATGCTGATTTACAGAACTGGAAATGTTTCTGTGCTTCCATTTTTCCTCTCAGTGACAACCACACCTATTATTAGAATGTAGGTTTCTGGGCAATTTTCCCCCATTGTTCAAGGGCACTGAAACAGCAGGAAAGCAAAGTTACTCTGTTGTATGTCCTACTCCTTACCTGTCCAAAGAATTCTGATGGCAAAATACTGTTAAAAATTGTGCAACTGTAAAAATTGTGTAACACTGGACAATGAGAACTCAGAACATTGTGTTGAAAAAATAGGTTCGCCAAGCAAATCCACCTGTAAAACACTAGGTGAGTTACGTGTCAAATTTGGAATTCTGTCACGTGGTCTTCATGTTCTGCTGCATCTATTCAAAGTTTGTGATTGCAGTCTTTGACTACAAAGTACCCTTCAGCTGCACCAGGGGAAGTTCAGGTTTGGTAAGAGGGAGATTTTCTTCACTGAAAGTGTGGTCAGGCATCAGAAGGGGCTGCCCAGGGATGTGGTGGAGCCACTTCCCTGGAAGGTAAGAAACTTCTGGATGTAGCACTTGGTGCTCTGGTTTAGTTATGTGGTGCTGTCTGGTCAAAGGTTGGACACAATGATCTTGGAGGTCTTTTTCTACCCTAATGATTCTGTGGTAGGTGGTTCTCCTGCTCTCAGTGTTCATTACTGTTTATTAATGTCCCTTTTGAAATATTGTTGATTTTTGAAACCAAATGAAACCACTTATTCTCTTAAGGTACTAAAGTAGGCCTCACCCCTTGCTTGGAAAAAGTGTCTTGGGCTGTGGCTGATGTCATCAGCTCTCCCCAAATCACTGTCATTTCAGTGAAAATATAGCTCTCCAGATTCCTGTGAATTTTCTGTTCTACATACAGGTTATTATTTTCACCAGTTATTTGCCAACTCAATGGTCATGGTAAAATATTTACACATTTGTCATCACTCAAGTGTAAGAGTCCAACAACAATATATTTACTACTGGGTTTTACTACCAGAATTTTTTTGTGATGTAACATCTCATCACACCCTTATCACTGTCTGTCCCACTGTTATCCCACAGGGGTAACAGTGGGAGAAATTTAGGAGAATGGGCTCACAAACCCCTAATGAAGTCTATCTTTGTGGGCATTGATGGAATACACATTGATAAAAAAAAGAATAATATCCATGGAAACTTACTACAGCCATAATAAGGGGAAATAAACATATTTAACATTATTGTTTATCCTTTTCAATGTTGCTCTGAAGAGACTGTTTTCCAAGAAAGGAAAATATTACAGAGAGTGGATTTTGCTCTGAAAATTTGGGCACGTGCATCATGTATATTTATCTACCATTCACTCTTTCCTGAGCCATTTCTGTGATTGGTCAGTTTTTTCTCCCTTTTTGTGAAGCATCCAGAGAGTTCTGATTTTGGAAAAATAATTTGGATGTGATGGGTTACAATTACGGCCCATTATGGGCTGTGCTCCATAATCAAGATTAATCTACATTGGGAGGATGGCTGGTGAGAAATCATTAGATTCTCTCTTCTAGCTGGGAATGGAATTCAAATAACAATAACTCTCTTTTCCACCCTCCCTCAGTCCACTTCAGTGCTCATAGAGTTGCTCTCAAGGGATATCTGCATTCCCCTGGGTTACACTGTGTTAAAGAAGCATTCAATCAGGGTTTTTGATGGTTGCTTATGGAATAGGAGTGAAAGAATGGGTAGGTAAAACAGAAAAAAAGAAGAATTATGAATATGACAAGCAGCTCTTCCAGTTCTACGTTTGCTTTGCTTGTGCTTGCGTATTTGTTGTTTTGAAAAGTGGATTTTATGCAGAATGAAACCATGTAGAGGTGAATCCAAGTTTTCAATGTTGTGAAGAAAGGAAATCACATTTCCAGCATTAGCAATCAGAACTTGGTTACATGCTTTGTGCTGTACCCACTGAAATATGCTCTGCTTCAGTGCTTTTGAAAAATGTAGATAAACTACCCTTCAACACCCAGACATCCCAGTAAGTCTTTAGCTGATGTCATCCTTTTACAAACTAAGTAAGAAAATTTGAAAGTCCTGTATCAGCAGAATTATTTTTGATATTAAACTTTCAGCTGGGTACAGTCCACTTAACTGCCCTGAAATAATTCAGGCAGCTTCCAAACCTATTTATAAGGCAACTGTTTCAGTTATTAAGTGCAAAAGTTGTTCGTTGCTTATTTCATCTGGAATTATTGGGTTTTATGAAAAAGAAACCCTAAAAATCTACCAAGCCATCCCCTTAAAGCACAGCTCTTTTTCTTTCTTTGGTTTTATAAAAGATTGCTGTTGTAAGAGACACCAGGTTCAAAAAGGCAAAGAGATTGTTTTTCATCAGCATTGTGACAGTTGTTAGGAAAAAGAAAAAAGTCCAAAGGGGAGATTTATGGAAAAGAAGAAAAAGCCAATTTTATCAGTGAATTTTGTTTACAGGCTGATAAACAGAGCTGCTATCTGGCCACTGGAATCTCTGCCTGGGTTTGGTAAAGATCGAGCGCATTCCCAGTGCCTGCTGCAGATCCTGGAGGGCTGCACGTAAACGGGGTCACGTACACAGGGAACACTCCTGCCTTTCCCTCAGCCCTGGAGCCTGAGGCTGCCATGAGCTTTGACGTGAAAAGGCAAACTCCAAAGCTGCAAACTGCATCAGCCCTGGCTCTTTCAACACACCTCATCTGAAACTGTAACATAATTCCCCTTCCATTGTGGAGTACCACACAGCTTTTAAAAATATTAAGAAAATTATGGAAAAAAAACATTCCCTATGTGTAGCACTGAGCTCCTTTTTGACTTTGGTTCTCTGAGGGTTTTCATGCTTCCCAGCAATGGTCTCTTTTCCAGGTTCAATTTAAAGTTGCACTCAAGTGTGTATCGTAGCTGGTTCTCCCACTGTGGCTTTGTTATCTAAGTGCCCGGCACAGCAGCAGGAAAGGCAGCAGTGAGTGATATATTCCAGGGGTGCTCTCTGGATGAGAATAAATGTTCAGCAGGGAAGCTGCTCAGTATAGAGAAACGTTTGCCTTTCAGAGTCTTAATTGAAACATGTTAAATAAGCACAAAATTAACTGTGGATAAAAAGGGATTTGGCATACACTTTTTTAGGCACCTTAAGAGATTTTAATATAATGTAGCTCTATAACAAGTATTTTGAAGTGTTTTGCACTTGAAACACCTTTGCATCATCAGGCCTGGAAAGATAACCCAGCAGCAGCAGCCACTGATAACATTTTCACTCGCATTAGGACTGTACACTCAGCACATACTTGGTGTCACTGGTTAAAATCATCCTCTGCTTTATGGTATATGTTTTTTCTTTCTTTTTTATCTTGTGTTTTGCTGAGACCAATGAGAGCCACGTCTTTCCAGTTAGTGTGCAAGTAGTGTTTACAGCGGTGCAAGAAATCCTTAATCCTTATTTTATCCAAGTTCCTTTTTAACCCCGTTTACTGTCGCTGCGCCCCTCCAAGCGTCCACTTGGAGTCCCCTCAGCTCGCTCCGGCACACCGAGGGCAGGGGACTCTCCCCCGTTCCTCGGGAGGGCGCCTAAGTCTCTCGCCTTGCACGGGCGGGACACTGTGCCGCGAAGGGGAGAAAAAGGAGTAGACTCCGGCCGGGAATCAATCCAGGTTTATCGAGGGAAGGTAGCAGAGAAATGCCTGGGAGGGCTGGGAGGAAACAGGGGACGGGCTCGCCCCACCACCAATAGGGCTACAGGAGGGCGGGAGCAGCAGGGTACAGACATCCAGGGGAACCAATGAGGGTAATTCGGGGGAGGGGCCCCGGGGCCTGAACCTATCACTCGATGCCCCGGGTAGAAGTTTCTGGAGGGAGGGGATGGGTTGGCGAGTGACGGACAGGACACCGGGGAGGGAGCGAGGGAATGACACAGCACTTTGCACGGGATAAGGAGTGGAGGTGGTGGCAGTGCAAAGCCGGGAACTGTAACGGGAGCAGAACCGATATAACGGGGAAACTGGAACAAACCAAGGTTCAAGCCCTCACAACAGCAACATACAAAACGACAATACAACAGTTTACTAAGGTGCCTTCCTGATTCCTTCAGATAAAGCTTTTGCTCAGCCTTTTCTTTCCCTCCCGTGTAACAAGTCTTGCCAATACGTAAATACATACATACATGGATACAAAACTTCAGCAAAAGAAGCTGTAGCAGAGCCATGGCTGTGGTTGATTCATGCCCCAGACCTGAGGTCTTGGAACTGGTGCAGCTTTCTTTGCTGGATATAAAAAGAAGGATGCCCCAATACTTCTGTAATTCACTGTATTTTACAGAAGGTGAAGGCTGCTGTGGTTGGAGGGGCGTGGGAGTGAACCAGCACCTCGTGGTTTGGAGACTCTCTTAGTGGAGCACTAAACTGGGGAGTAATTAATGAATATATTTTAGATTTAACCACTTGTACTTTATGAAACACTCAGCACAATCCTATTATTTTCTCTTTTGTTACCTCAGAGAACTCAACTCAAGACACAATGAACTAAACTTCAATAGGCTTGGTAAATGTGTTCTCTTCAATGGAGTAATATCCTATCATCAATTACCACTTCCATGTTACTCGCTTTTAATCTTGCACCTGATCATGAAAGCATCACTGAAAAAGCAAGGGAATCAAGAGCTCTCACATTCATATATGCTTTGTATGAAATGTGTAAAAAAATAATAAAAAACTTTAAAATTCCTCTGATATTTTTTTTTCTCTTTCTGTGTTCCATTCCTTTTTTAATGGGGTTAACTCATAATGGTGCTTAGCTTGAGCTGAGATTTGAATTTCAGGGTATTCCCAAGTACTGAGAAAAGTCTGTATTTACTAAATTGAAGCTTGAATAAGAAGAATTTTATGATGTCATTATCCTGAAATCCATCAACAGCAACGTGCAGTGAGCATTAAAAATCTGCAGAGAATTAGGATGTGTGAACTTCTTATAAAATAGTTAAATCAACAACTAAATAATGCCTTTTGTTTGCTACATTTTTGGTTTTATCAATGTAAATATTACTTATTTTTTATCATTTAAGAGCATATGGTCAAATATTAGATATAATTTTTTCTTGGGTGTACACACACCTTGAGACTGTTCTTCTTCATTCTGCATATCTCCCCCTGGTTTTTTCCCCCTAAAATTTATTTTGCAGTGTGTGAGGAATAATAATCATTTCTGCTTGTATCTAGAACTGCAACTAAATGTAAAAGCTAGGTTTTAGTTGTTAGTCTTTCAGAAAGCAGGGGAGTGTGGTGATTAGGAAGTGATTTTTTTGGAACTTGAAACAAGAACCCTTTATCTAACAGACTAAGAAGTTCACCAATAGAAAGAATCCAAATCACAGCACTGTCCAGTAGAACAAGAAGAACCTTGCAGGTACAGGTGTTGAGTAGGAAGGGAATTTGCTGCAGGGATTAGGTGATTATATCTGTTAACTTGCTACAGCTGCAATCAGTAATTTGCAGAAACCACCAGTGATTACTTTTGTCCTCCTTTATTTTCATTTCTAGCAGGTGCCTTTTTCAGGTAATGGTGAGAGGCTCCTAAAGGACAGACTGAAAGAGTGAGGTTATAAAAGACACCCAGGTCTTTTAACATTAAACAGCTTTTCCTGAAGCTTAAAGTATCCTTGAAGTGTGCACGTACAATTTTATTTAAAAGTAGAGGTTTGTCGTCAGACGCTCCTTTGGTACAATTACATGGACAAGCTAATACTGCTAATTATTAATGGTTTTAGATCCGATCAAGAGATTGGTTTTGAGGTAATAAAACCAATAGAATTTTCATTAAATATCTGTTTGGTAGCCCACAGCATATGATGGGTGTGTATTTCTCCCACCTTAAGATATTCTACTTTCCCAAGGACAGCACAGAGGAAAAATATCAAATAAAATCACAAACTCACGTCATGCCCTCAAGAAACCCCTCAGCCATGAAAACTTGAAGCCTGCTCTGACAAATGCAAAGTCCATGGATATGGAAGAAAATCCGAAGATTTCAGGCCAGGTCATGGGAAATGTCGCCTGTCTTGACCTTGATTGTAATCATTAATTATTGTTACAAGGCTCACGTTGTTTTTAAGGAATGCAGTAATAAATTTTCAACTCCCTGGAACTGGAACCAAATATTGCATTTAATATGAGAAAGTTCTTTCCTTGGAGATTGTGCTGCTTGCGTAGTAAATAGGGCTTGTCATCTTTGGTTTCTGTTCTAAACATGACTGGAATGTTTAATGTTGTTACTAAATAGAACATAAAAGTAACTTTCTTCTTAGGAAACAAAAAAAGGAACTTTAGAGGATAGTTTTCCATTTTTTAAAGGAAGTAATTTTCTTTTATCTTGTTACTTTATGTGATCATTATTCTGAATATTGTCAATTTTTTTAAAAGTCCAAGCACCCAAAATGCATTTGAATGGTTGTATCTTTCAGCTGAGAGCAGCACTATGGTATGTGACAGCCAGCAGGAACTCTTCCAAACACACTGGCCTTGTTATACCAGGCTAAATCTCAACTCCAAAAAATTCTTTTGAGACCTTCAAAATGCCCATGAATGCTGTTTTGCTGACCTAGGGTTATATAATTTCTTCTCAAGGTCCACCTCTATTGGGTAGTTAGGGTGGTAGATAGGTCTGCAGAATTCTATATTATGAGGGCTCAAAAAATCTGTATATTCTTAAGGTCCTCCTAGAAATAAAAGGCTTTTACAGAATAATGCAAATAATGCATCTCTAATTTATAACTGGACTTGAAATACCCTAGAAGGGTGATCAATCTCTTACAGCTTCTACATATGCTTTCTTCCTTAGGAGGTAGAGATAGGACTAGTGTTCTGTAGGCAAAATGCACCTGTGAATTTTTCTGTTCAGCATCATCATGTAGCAGATCAGAAGTGATTTTCTGACTTTTGTAATTCTCCAGCTTTTAATCTGGGTCTTAACTTCCAGTCCCTGTTTGAATTCCAGTTTCGCATGCCATGTGCTCACATCCTCCTTCCCAGCAGAGTGGAAGAGTGGTGGTCAGAGGTCAAAATTCTCTTTGTAAGAAATCATGGGGTTGGATTGGGTTTTAGAGGCCTTTCCCAACCTTATTCTATGATTCTTGCAATCTGTTTCTCTGATTCTATAACTCATTCAAAAAATGGTTTATGAGGAACAATAAATAGCAAACTAGACTTCCCCAAGGCTGATCTCTCCTGGATCTACAGAAGCCTGTGGAGACAGCCCACACTTCTAAAATAAATGCATCTCTTACTGTCTTTGTCTCACACTTCATAATCTTCCTTAGACTGTTTCCGAAGGAGGATTCTCTTCTGCTTTTGAGAAATTTCTGACAGGTCATTTTTGATCACACTGCTTTCTTTGAAACTGGGATTCCTGCTTCCTAAAGCCCATGGATCTGTTCCATATTTCAAGAGCAATTTGCTATCCTGTCCCAGGGTCTTCTTTTTTTCCTGTCTGTATCATGGTTTTGTTTGATTGTTTGCTTTGGTTTGTGGCTTTTGCTTTGGTTTGTTTTTTCCATGCCATAGTAAGACAGCACTGTCATTTTTGTAACCTTTATAAATGTTTCCCTTTTATGAATGTTTCCATATATAAATACCATCTAAGTCACTGCGTGATCTCCAGACACATTAGAGATAAACACGAGGCCCTGAGAACTTCTGTTGCAGCTCCAAAGCAGCACAGCTGAGTATCCGCACGATCTGAGTGTTGACACAAGGGGTTTTTTCCTTTAAATGCTCTGGAATGCACTTATTGAGGGCTTCTGCAACTGAGTTACTTTAGAGCCTCCCACCTCCACTTTTACTCACTGATAAAAAATTGGCTGTTGAGCATTTCTGGGGGGAGATGAAATGGAAATGTTGTTATTGATTTATGTGTACTGTCTTCATTTACTTGGCTGTGTTAGATGGAAGAGTTGTTTATTGGTCCCTGGGTTCCATTAATCAGCATTCCTCCTTCTCACACCCGTGGAGGGCCCTGTGCCTACAAAGCCCTTGCTTTAAATTTGTGCAACTCAGGGGGCCTCAGGAGAATCATAAAACCATCCTGGTTTGTGATTCTCTCCAGAAGGAAGGCCAAAGTACAACTGTCATTTGTGTCTGGGCAATCACAAACCAAAAAGTGGCATTTTCTGTATTTTTATGGCAGTATCTATATTTGCTTTTCAGTACAGAACTTTCGGGGTGGTATTTGGAAATTCAAGGTTTCTCTAGGAAACAATACCACTGACAACATTTTACCTGTTTCAAATGTCCTGGAAGAGGGGAACCTTTTAAGGAAAAAACAGCCATCAGTTGCAAAGCAATGAGCTTTTGACATCAATTTTCAATTACCAATATACAGATTGGCATAAAAATCATGATTACAGTCAATTTTTTTCCCAGTTTTTCTGTTACCCTGGGTAAATTGCTTTTGCATTGTGTGGGGGCTCAAGATGCACCTGGCAGAGGAACCTCCTGAGCCTGGTTTGTTCCTGCTTTCAAGCAGCCTGGCAGTCAGGCTGAGAGACGCATTGCAGAGGAGTCATTGTTGTTTCCAAAATATTTTCAAGGAGTCAAGAAGAAAACTGAGTGGCAAAGGGCTCCTCAAGCTGGAGAAAGAGGATTTTAACCTCAGATATATTTGTCATGGCTCATAAAAGTGGGATCAGTGTCGAGAATCTGCTGCTGGCAAGGAGAAGACAAAGGGATGGGATTTTAATTACAAACATAGTTATTAATGCGTGTAGGGACATGATAGGGAGAAAAAGAATTTTCATTTCTGACACGTGCATTATTAATCATGAATGATCTCTAGGTTACAAATGGGAATCTGTCTGCAGGCAGAGGGCAAAAGAGATGATTTTTATTAAATATATTAGCCAATTTCTGTCCTCTGACATAAGCACAGAGAATCCCTGGAACTCCATGGGAGGCCTACACTTGCATTGCAAGGCAAAATTTTAATCCTTACTCATTAATCATAATTTTCAGTTCAAGGATGGGCTGAGGAACATGTGGCTAAAATGAGGTTAGGGCCAAGGTAATCAGCTTTTTAAACATGCAATTCTTAAGGTACCTCATAAGCTGCCCTCCTAATAAGAAATTAGAGTGTTCAATGTAGTTATTTTCAGTCCTGGAAGGGTAATACAAACAGGCTTAACCTAAATTCCAAAGTGCTCTACATCTGCAATTTAAATACACTTAGAAACCTTAAATATATTCTAGACATTTCATGCAGATAGAATTATTTCATCATTTCAAGTGAAAGCATTTTTGATTATAGGGATGCAACAAATCTAAGTCATCTATGAGATTTCAGACATAGTAGAAGCTTTTCATAAGCAAGTCTCAGGAGATGGTTGTACTAATGTATACATATATTTTGAGTATGGTACTATTTGTGCTCTTTAGTAGCTTCACAGACTAATAAATTTAAGACAGAAATACTTAGGATAATTTGTTCTGAAAACTGAAACCAGTTTGAAAGTTTGGACATCAGGAAGAATTTCTTTATTGCAAGAGGGGTTTAGGCATTTGTAGGGGCTGCCTGGGGAGGTTTGGAGTCCCCATCCCTGGAGGTGTCCAAGACAAGACTGGGTTTGGCATTTAGTGTGGGGATTGCTCTCAGGTTGGACTGGATGAACTTGGAGGGCTTTCCCTGGATGATTCTTTGAAGACCTGGAAAAGAATTCTTAAGCATTTAAAAAAGATGAATTCATGGCTCACCACATAGAAATGAGACTGGAATTATTTGATCTAAATTTTAAGGCAAAGGTCTTTAAGGCAAAGCTTTAGATGAGACTGAAATAAACAGTTTTAAAATTGTGGGAGTTTCATTTAATAAACAATATTTTTATTTTAATTTATCATTGCAGAATATTGCACATTCCCAGTGAGCCACACATCTCCAACCCACCCTGACACAAATCTGATTGTGTGTCTGATACATTATTAACACCTAAAGAATTACTCCAGAAAGTTTTCCTTTGGAAGCAGAAGAATATACAGGGACACTTCTTGATGCATTTGAATATCAGAAAAGGTGGGTTCTGATCCTGTGAATCTTTGTTTTTTAACTTCATTGGTGTTATGCTCAGCAAACCAGGGTGTTTAAAGCTGGACAAACTCCTGCCTGTGTGGTGAGCAGGGTCCAAGCAATGCAAAGGCAGAAGCAGAAATGTATAAACTTGAAAATGGAAATAAAATGGAAAATGTTCTTTGGGAACTACTAATGGCTAAATGAAGTAAGAGAAGACTTTATAAAGAAGGAGATTATAAAAAAGAAGGGGATGGAGAAAAGAGGCATTTACTGGGTAAGCACAGAGAGGTCCCTGACCATAACAACATTCAAAATCACAAAACTCATCCTTATGTCCTGCAGGAAGGTAAAACAAAATCACATAAATTTTTTAATCTTGCCCCTTCTTCAAGTTTTCATGCTCATACCTTTACCATTCTGTCTAAAAATCATGGTCATACCCTTTCCATCCCAGTAATAAATAATTACAATTAAATCAAGGGAGTGGATATAACCAGGAAAAAAAGTGACTGGGCCAGTTTATTTTTCAAGTAGTTCAGTGCAAAGTGAGTGTGGCTGTGGCAGAGAGAAGCAGGAAAGTTTCTCAGCTGAAGTCTTCTAAAGAATCCATCCCCATCAGTGCTTCTATTAAAAATTGGTAAACAGATTGTAAAAAATAAATAGGGATGATAGGTAATTGTGCATAAGCCTCACAGCTGGTATAACAGGGCAGAGTCATTTTTCCATGCTGTCCCAGACAATTATGGGATCCAGGCTGAAATCCTGGCTCCTGTAAGATCAGTTCCAAAGCTCCAAGTGTTCTTGTGTTGTGGAGAGTTATATGAGATCCAGAATTTCCTCAGTGAGCAAAAGCCTTAATTTGGACTATTTTGTAAGAATATGAAGCAGCACAAGAGAAATCGGTGCCATTCTTGCTACTCATCCAACCTAAGGTGGCAGCTTCTATTTTTGAGTTATTTATGCCTGCATTTTTTAATTCTGCATTTGGAGATGCAATCTTTAATCTATTTGAAATTTTATTTTCATCAAAAAAAAAAAACCCTGATATTTTTGCAAGGTTTTCTTTTAAGCCTCTGACTTGTGTTTTCACTTTCTTTTTGAATTTTTACTTCACCCTTCTGAGCAGGATAAATGGTCACCCAGAAAATCCTGATTGTATGAAACTGTTCCCTCATGCAGATTGGAAGCAGACATCCATCCCTTCAGATTTCAAATACAAGCTAGAAATAAATAAACCTATGATTAAGTGGAATTGTTTCAAGCTATTTCTACTAAAAGAAGAAAAGCCCTGAAATTAATGAGTCCAAACTCCTATAGGGCATTTTCTGTGTCTTACATGACTTACTTTTAAAACCACAAATCTTTAAAATGCCAAAATCAGTGACTTTATCTAAATACTTTATAATGAGGCAATGCAAAAGATTAAAAGCTCCTCTATTTGCAATAACTTATCCCAATATACTGAATAGACAGAGCATGTAAAAGTATAATTTCTAAAAGCTGTTATTCCTAATCCTTATATGTGGGATGCTGGAAAAGAATTCTGCAAAGCAATTGCAATTAATTTTCTGTCATCCTATATGAATACAGCTTTTGGACTCATTATTACAGAATAATCTGATATTTAGAAAAGAAATTATAATAGCATCACATGCATAGCAACATCTGTTTTCAGAGCCAGTCTAAGTGAAGTTTTCTCTTCTTCCACCTCTCTGTATAAAGATAAAATATATCTTCAATTTTGTGGTTAGGGGCTGTGAATAAGAATGTGACTGTTGGTCTGTTTAAAAAAAAAATCATATTTTCTGTCAAAAATGAGGATACTTAGGAAATATATTTTTTTTTCTGAGCTCTCTATTTAGCTTTCAGCTGTCCTATAACTACTACTCTCAGAGTATTTCTGTATTCAGAATAAACATGAAAGGCAGAATATGGATAGTAGTTATAAATTTTAACACATTTTTCTAATTTTTTTATTTACTGCATTGATCTGCATAACAGTATTTGGACTATATTCCACTGGAAATGGAATGAAAACATTTTGGTTAAAATTAGGTTATTTTTATTTACTGGTATTGTTATGATAAATAAACCAGGCAAAATTGCAATAAAATGTTTATTTTTTGCTCAGAGAGCAATGTGCAGACAAGGTAAAATCAGTGGCCACAATAAACATCTTCAATTGTAGATAATCTGTAAGGTCAATATAAAATACTGGAACTGAAAGGACTTACCACATGAAACATAAAGGGTAAATATCCACAGTTACAATAAAAATATCCAAGGAATTATTTTTAATGTATTGGTACTTCCTACAGCTTCTTCAAATTACACATTACTGACTTGTAGTTCAAAAGTGAAAGGAGTTTTGTTTACTTTTTAAGCTGCTAATTGATTAGATATCCTTCTATTTCCAAGCTAATTCGGGCAAAACAAAAAAAAGGAGAGAAAAAGCTGCTTTCTGTGGGAACTGAGAATATTAAATTCCAGAGGAAGAAAGGTGAAAGATTAAGAAAGCCAGAACGGAGGGCAGTGATTTGCCATGCTTTACTGGTGCCTGGGAAACCTGATTTTTGCCCTCCAAGCATCTTGAAAGCAGGTGCTGACTCACCACCCTGATATTTGTTAATCACAGCATCCATCACCAAATATTAGGGACCTTATTACAGGCTGACACTGGGAGACAATGTTTGCTTTGTAAACTTTGGGGTTTGAAACTTGGCTTTGTATGCATCTAAAAAAAAATCCAAACCAACAACTGGGGGTTTGTTAACTTTTTTTTCATGTCCTTGTCTGCCTTAACTGCAGTTTCAGCCACAAATTTTGCATGTCCAAAGTAGCTTTCATGCTTCCAGTGCAGAGAAATTCACCCTCCAGAGATGCCAATAATGGGGTTTTCCTCTCGTAATGATAATTAAATTTTAATGGAGTAGGAGCAGACAATTTGCACAAAGTGAAATGCATTCATTTTAGCATTCTTACAACTTTTGCTCTGCTTATCTGGAGAAATTTTTTTTAAAATCTATGAATATATTTTCATATATATCTTGTTTTTTGTGGAGGACTGAGGTTGTTAGGCCACTCCTAAAAATTACATCAAAGTAACCAGAGCTATAAAATACAACCTTAAAAAAATAGCTCTTCATACCAGAAATTTTTAATTTATACATACTTTATCTTTATATACAGTAAGTTTTATTATATATACAACCCCCATCAGAGTGGTTTTTTTTGGCATATGCATACATATATATATATATATATATATACACATATATATATACATATATATATATACATATATATATACATATATATATACATATATATACATACATATATATATATATATATATATATATATATATATATATATATATATATGTGTATGTAAAGATGGCAAAAATCCAAGGAGCAAGACATTTTCCTTCTCCAGTGACGTTGCACTTCATTGCTTCTGTGAGGTTGTAACACTCCTAAACTACTCATCAACTTGTAAAACAAAGAGTCAGATATAGGACTTGTGCCAAACTCCTCTAAATTTATTAGTTTGCTTTTTTCCCAGTATATTTACCATTTTTTGGTGAAAAACAGATTTGTGGGTGTGAGAATATGTGCAACATTGTGCATTATAAAAAATCAACTTTTTGACAAAATCAGGGTAATTTTAAAATTATTTTTTAGAATAAAGTAGATTTCACACTAAGAAGATTCAATAAATTGTAGGTTTTGATTTTTTTTTTCCTGGCCTGGTTTCAATAGGTAAAGGGTGTGGTGCTCTCACTTGAACTTTCCATTGAGTGTGTCCAGTTCTCTCTGGGATCATAAACTGCAAGTTAAAACTGAATTTATTTATACTTAGGGATATAAATTTTGTATCTAAGCTGTCTGTGTTTGCTGGGTTTTTTGGGTTTTTTTCCTAAATCTTTACCTAAACCCTTTAAAAAGTCCAGTTTATCCAGCACTTCAAATCTGTTGGTTTTGAATTCCTTTATTTTCAGTAATGAACCCCTTACTCAATAATTCTTCTTCTCTATCCTTTACTTATAATAATTTTAGGGGGTTTTCTAAATCATAATAAAAATTTCATAAAGAAGCAACAAAAGTGATCTCTGTGGGATCTTGAAAGATTTTTTTTGGTACAGTAAAAATTATTTATTTACAATTTCAATTTTGAAAGCTATAATACATAAACAGTGGTAATTCTCTTTGAAATTTGTACTTGAGTTGCCTTGCTTTTAAACAGATATATTTTTTCTTGTAGTTACAGAATGCTTGAATTCCAAATTTTGTCTAAATAGAACTTCATATTCAGCCCTCTCTGTGCAAACCCAAATTCTACATGTTTATTAAGCAAAGTAAATATCATGTAACCAGCTCATAAATTAAACTCACCTACAACCACAAAAACCAACCTCAAACCCCAATCTTTTTGGCCTTATTAACAACACAGGATTTTTAATGCAGAGACACCGGGAGAGGCAGCAGGAATTTCTAAAAGCCATTTTGAAATCAATGAGAAGTGGTAAAAATCAGTGAAGAGCAGAAAGCTGACATTGATAATTCATTGATAATTAATTGATAGAAAACCTCATCTACATGAGAGAATCAGGAAGCAGCACAGTCACAGAAGAAGGACATGATAAAGTGTTGATATGAATGCAATATAATGTTCATTATTTGTTTTGGGAACAAAGCAGTGCTGGGAGATTCTACAAGCACCATTGGATTTGTTAAAAAAAATTACAGTTTTGAGTATTATTTAGTCTTCCTACTCTTCAGTCATCACAGTCAGCCTGTCATTGTCACAGAGAGAAATTTCGGATGGCTTCTCTCTACAGAAAAACTCCTCTGCACAGAACCACAGTTCTCATTCCCACTTAACATCCAGTCAAAATGCATCTTTTGCTGTGGTTTTATCCGCTTTTCTACAGGTAGCAAATGGCAGCTGCCTTGCTCTGAATTTTGTGTTTTCTAGCAATTAATTAGAGAAAATAATTAATAAAAACTTCCTTAAATAGTCAAAGTTTAAAAGGTGGCTTAGAATGGTTTCTGAGCTGTATTTTGGAAGCACAGGACCTCTCTCCCTGACCATGCTCTCTAAGAACTCTCTGTTCCAGGTCAAACGGAGCTTTTTTCCATTCCTTCAGCATCAATTCCTCCACAAGAACAGCAGTTCCTGAGCCTGCCTTCTCTTTTTAAAGAGAAGCAGCTCCAACTGAATTTTGTCCTGAACCCTGATGGCCTGACCTAGACACATTCTAGGAACAGCTAGGAGAGTGAAGCCTTTAGAGGAGAAATCCCTGGGCTCTGTAGTTCATCTTTAGACACAATGGGTTGTGCAGAAGAAGTTTTCCAGCAATTGAACATAAAAGAAATTCTTCTCCCTGTCATACCAAAGTAGTTTTGACCCTGGAAACTTTGAGTTAAACTCTGACTGGCTCCAGGTACCATCGCAATAAAGTCCGTTTGTAAAGGGCATTTTTAGGAGCTTTCTTTATTTACAATTTGAATTTTGAAGGCTAATACATTAACAGTGGTAGTGCTCTTTGAAATTTGCACTTGGGTTCCCTTGCTTTTAAACAGATACATTTTTTTCTTATAGATACAGAATGCTTGAATTCCAAATTTTGTCTAAATGGAACTTCATATTCAGCTCTCTCTGTGCAAATCCAAATTCTACATGTTTATTAATTTCAAAAGAACAATTAAGGTGTTCATAATTTTAAATAAAATATACATCCAACTCCCTGTTCTCTTGAGATGGGGATAAAACAATCAACTTTTTCATACAGATAATAGATATATATATATTGAAGTTTTCTAAAAGCCTACTAGTAGTTCATCACAAAATCATGGAGAAATTAAGCAAAATGAAAACCTTAAGTTCTTCTTTCTTTCCCTGTTGTGGCAAGATATAAAGTGTCATTCCATTACATACAGATTTTTTTCCTGCAAGGGGGAAAAAAAGACTTTCTCTTACTACTGCTGATGGAATTTACTCATTTATGGTTGCAGGAAGCCTCTGAAATATTGTGGTGACCTGAACATGAACAGTCAGTCTCTCTGCTTTTAATATTTATATTTTTCTTACTATTCTATTTTTCATAGGTGGAAATCACCTATGAAAAATAAACACCACCACCTTTCATAGGTGGTGAATGGCAAATCACAAATTTCCTTCATACAACAAGAAGCAAGGAAAAAGAAATCCATGAGACAGTACCAAAGAGAGCTCTAAGCAACTTGTGAGGACCTCTGATTTTTGTTGGTTTTCATAACCCAATTTGGTTGTAAAAATCTTTTTTTAAATAATGCAAAGATAAAATTTTTAATGGGCAAAATATGCTGAATAGGGAGCAAAGCAGCACTGCTTGGTTTCCTGTTGTGCAGTTACTTCCATCCATCAGAACTGAGTCTAGACAAAACTCCATTTAATTTTAGAGTATTTCTGATTTTCTGCTTGGGCCAGAGTATTCAGACTCAATTTTGGGACACACTTGTCACATTTGAAGAGAACCTGGCCAATCCATTGTTTTAGGTGGTGATAGCAGGAATCCTGAGTGGTCTTGATTTACAGCTGCATGAAATTTTGGCCGTCTTAGCTATGCTTCACTGCAAGTCATGGGATTTATTCAAGCCAGAACTCAAATTCAAATGCAGAACTTATGAATTTTTATGAAAACAAATTGAGAAAACACCAGAGAAGATCCCAGTGTGTTGGGATGGCACGTCAGACACACAGAGTCTCATTATTCATTTCCTCTTTTCTCCCTTCCACACTCAGTACAAACACATCAGGAGACAGCTGCAGTAAATCTTCTCAAGTTTTGCCTAATGAAGAGAGTTGATTTAAACTTTTATGTTGGTTTAGATAGCCATGAAGCTGATTAAAAACCCAACTAATTTACTAAAGAAATTATTATTTCCAGGTCCTAGATATTTCTCCTTTGCCATCTCATTTTTCTTTTTTATCCCTTCTTCCCTTTTCTTTGTCACTATGAAGTAACAGAAGGAAAATGGACAAGATGAAGATATTCCAATCTAGTTATAAAATATTTTTTCAACTGTTTCATTCAGCTTGAATTGTCAAATCTCTTGAAGGGTGGCAAATATAAGGGAATAGAACTTCAGAATAAGGATATTTTGAAATGAACAACGAGAATTTATACTGAGCCTACAGCAGGATGGAGGCATGGGAACAGAAATTTTGAGCTAAATAAAAGAGAATGAAATATGGGTTTCCAAGTCATAATGGAACTGTTCCCCTGTTTCACAAAGTTTGTGAATAGATGGCCATAAAGAATAGAGCAACCTGAAATACAGGAGTTGAAAATATGAACGGTTTTCAGTGTTTTTCTTGGTGGCAGTTAAAAAAGGTGTTAAATTTACTGACATTGAGTAGATTTCTCTTCTCAACAGCCTTCTTTGGTTTCTGGATGTTGAATTAAAATGGCATGAAGGTAAGATTAGGCTAGGTCTGAGAACTTTGTTTTGTTTTTGCAGGCTTTCAGCCAGGGAATTTTGTGAGTCTCAGCTTCCTTGGAGAGGTTATGGATGGCCCACACTGTGACACTGTGGGAACCAGCCCTGGGTGTAAGGCCAATCTCAGCTAGGAGGGGAATTTCCATGAGATAGAATGATTCATTGAGGCTGATACCCCTCTGATATCACAGCCCAGGCCTGATGGCCTCAGTTTTCCAGCAGTTCCAGCTGAAATCCTGCCCTGCAAAGCCCGCTGGGGCCTCCTGGTCTGAACTCCGTTTTCAGAGCACATCTTGCAGCCAGCAGGTCTGTCCCAGGGAGAACTGCCAGTCCAAACACTCCCACACCTTTGCTCTCCAGGGAGGAGGCCTGAAAAGGAGTTATTATGGAGAGGGAGCACTCTGGGCAGTTTTACAGGGCTGTGCTGGGAATCCCTGCTCAATACCTGGCTGGGAGCTGACACCTGAACTGGGCAGACTGCACACAAATCACTTTGCTGGTGAACTGGGAGCCTGAACTAATAAAATAAAACAGTCCAGAAGTGAAGAGCTGAACTATCTGAGGAATGACACAACCCTTGTGCTTCCCAGCATGCACTGTAAAGAACATTCTCACCTCTCTCTCTGTGAGTGGCCTTTTCAGACCTCAGCAGGCCAAGGTGTGCAGCAGATGCACATCAAAGCATCAGTGGAATGCTGTAAGGAGCTGGTTGCTTTTTGGGTGGTATTATACATGTGGAAAACTCACATGGCCACAGGTTTGTCAGGAGAAGCAGCAGCTGGTTAAGGTTGAAAAAGATCCTTTCCCACAGTCTTACAAGTGAAGTTAATCACTCGACTTTCACTGATTTCCTCATCTCTATGACAGCTGTGTGTAGTTAGAGAGTAATTATAACAAAAGATGTTGCAGTGTTCTTAATATTACAACAGAAAAGATGATAAAAATCTGATCTGAACTGAAAAAAAAATGAACATACCTCCTTAATAACAGGAAATAAATCCTAGATCTTCCATTTTTACCCAGTTACTTATACAATCAGTATCTATAGTGGTCATATCCTTGGTACTTGGATGTTATTATGACAGATTTATCAGCATAGGATGAGATTGTAGAAGGAAATCAGAATCAAGGCTCTAATATCTTTACTATTCAGCTATTTGATCAGTGCAGGCAAATAGAAATTACATTCCCTTGGTCTGAACCCAAAACTGGGAAAATTGATCAGGTACATCATTGGCACTTTATAACTTGAACCTTCACAAGGGCTCCTTTCATTATTGTTTTCTTCCATTCATTTTGTTTCATCCCTTCCCAGGTGAATGGTCTACGCACATAAGGTGCAATAAGTATGATGACACTAAAAGTTAATTGGTAAAATTGATGAAAATAGAAATTTTTTGCTAACTTTTCCAGCATGTATTCTAACCATGGATGAGAAGGCTTAATAAAATGTTGACAGAGATCTACCTGTTCTAGGACTCACAGCAAGGTTTTTATTTAACCTTGCTTTAATTTATGGGAAAGGGTTTGAGAGCAGGGAAAGGAAGAAAGCAGATTTGACACCTTGGGTCAATTTTGGTTTCTTCAGGGCTGGCCCAACAAAGCAATAAATATTGACATTTTCAGTGGGGAAAAAATAGTCTTCTGTGTAAGTGGAAGACAAGTGGGAGGAAATGAAAGCTTTAAAAAAAAAAGTACTTGGAATACTCTCATGGGACTGAAGGCATTGAATGAAGCCATTCAGGTTGCTAAAGATGTGGACTTAGAGGAGCTCCCTTCTGTTTGTGAACTCTTACCTGCTAAAGAAAACAAAATAAAAATTAATATTTACCAAAAATTTGGGTTGCCACATAATAGGCACATCCACAAACAATGTCAGCTTTTACAGACCAAAAAGAGTAATGAAGTATAAGGAAGCTACAAATCTGTAGCTACAACACATCATCTGAGAGGGATGAGCCTGCTCAACCCTGAAACAGAAAAACACTTATTTAATTTTCAGAAAAAAATTATTAAAAATGGGTTTATAAAATTGCATTAATCACCTGTTCATCCCTAGATTTCCAGTCTCATCCTTTTTATCGAATATTCAATTTCAAAACACATCGGTAGCAAATAGGACACAGCCATTTGTGTCTGTAGGAGTGTCTCCCAGCAGCAGCCTCAGTTAGGGCTCCTCACACCTGCTGTGTCACCCTCTCCTCACACCACTGAAATGACACTGCTGCTTCCATGTCACCACTCAGCTGAAATCTTTGCTCAGGAAGCTCTTGCAGCAAACAGAGGTTCAAGCAGGTGCTTGCATCTCTTATTTACTGGTTAATTAAATGTGAGATGACAGCAATAACTTTACAGAAGGCATGGCATGAAGCACTCTCCCCCCTCCTGAGAAGAATGACAGGGCTGATGTTATGTGAGAAATATCAGGCTCCAGAGACCACTTTTAAGATCTATTCCTACAGAACGTTGATTTCCATTAAGATTTTTTAAAAATACATTTACTGTAGTGCTGGAATGCACAAGATCAGATGAGGTCTGCTGTCTAGAGATGAGAGGTTTGAAGCTTAATCTGACTTTTGGAACTGGAGGTTGTTAATGTCAGGAGAGGCCTCCTTGTGCTGTGCTGCATTTCATGACTCAGCCATCATTTGTAATTTCAATATTTAGCTATTTATGTCCATCCAGCCTTCCTGCTGAACTCCATTCTGGAATTGCCCTGTTCTGTAGGGAAAGGAACTGAGGAGTTACCAGGCATCCCAGTCACTGCTTCTCCAAAGCACAGGAGTTAAATTCCATCACCTGAGATTGGATGGCTTGAGTCAACCTTGTCTTCAGTCAGCAGAAGAACGTCACTGATTTTAATATTCACTGGAGCTGTTCCTTCTCCCACAGTTTGGGCTTTGAAACAAATAAACGCAGTTGGAGCACTGGATTTACTTGAAGCTGTAAAATTGGCGTTAAATACATTTGGGGTTAACCATCTGTTAATGACATTAAATGAAAGATTGAGCAAGTCAAATAAATGTAAGTGATAGCTCTTGGAAGCCTTTCACCTGCCGGTAATCATGACAAGAAAGTGAAAATTCTCAAGACCATTTTTGGTTTCTGCATATGAATTAGTTGGCTTTAACTGAAATGCTTCACAACTTGATTTTTTCATAGCTCCCTGCTTTTACCTTGAGTTTATTAAATTTTTATGTCTCCCATATTCTATGCATTTAGTTTTCCAGTAAATGGCCACAGTGCAGTGGTTTCCCAGCAGTGAGGTAATACTACAGAAATAGTCCAGGCCGACTGTGCTTCGAAGTGTTACATTTTTGCCTTTGTTTCTTGCTTTTTTTTTTCTTATTCCTGCAGAAAATGTTTCCAGACTGTTTAAAGATTTTATAACAGGAAATGTATACGGAGATTTGCTGTTTATAAACAGCACTAACTGTGCCACTGATCCAGTGCCTTACTCACTGGGTGCAAAACCACCCTGCAGATTTTTAATGCAATCAGCCTGTTTGAATAAGATTTTTTTCTTCTGGTCTTCATTTTAAGTGAAGGCCTAGGTAAAAGCTAATTGTTTGTAACTCCTTTATTAGAAAAAAGCCAGTGTACTGGCTTTATGAACAAAAAATGAATCCATTGAGGAGGCTCAAGGCTTTCTGTTTTATTTACAAAGTGGCAGGAAAACACTTGTGGTGATGCTTAGTGCAGGACTCTGTGGATAAGTTAAGCTGGAGGAATAACACATCTTTAACTTGTTTTTGTTCACTTTATGTTGGACTCTGACTACAGGCCAGCAGTTATCAGCTCTATGTATCAATCCAATAGAATTATCTCAGTATTTTAAGGAGAAATGAGATTCGATGCCTGTGTTCATCCATGACCCCTCTTTCTCTAAGAGCCACCTGGCTTCTCTACCTCTTCTATGAGACCCCCTTTTCCCTTAGAAAGGGATTCAGTAAATAGTTTATTTATTTCTGGTATAAAACTGTAAACTGAGTGCTGTTTATTGTCCTGTTCTCTGGGATGGGCAGGGACAGTCCCACCTAATGCCAAGAAAATGCCTTCTTTGGCTCCAGCCTTTATTGGGAGCCATTCTGGAGCCAAGGACATTTTGAGGCCTAGATCCAAGTCTGTATGGAGATGGCAGTGCATAATATTTTGTGAAAGATGGAAACTTTACAGTTGAATTCATTTAATAATTATTTAGTGCATACACCTTGTCAATGTATTAGGCCTCATTTTCATTTTAAAATTACCCCAACAGAAGACAGAGGCAAGCATTGGAAAAATTGCAACTGACCCTAAATTCAATTCCTGAAAAAAAATATTTGTGATGCCAGTTACCAGCTTGTGCCCTTTTAATTGTAATTCTGCTTTGCCCAGCCCTTCTCTCATGTTCCAAATGTGTTTGAATCCAAAAAAAATGCCAGAATTCACCAAAATAAAAGAAGTAAAGGATCTCTTTGCTGACTCTGCTGGTAGTGATACATCATGCTGTAAAACAGCTTTCCTGTAGTTTTGTTTTTTTAATTTTGTCTTGAAATTTCGAATAGAAGTGGACTTGTTTAGTTTATATATATATATATATATATATATATTTATTTTTTTAATGGGGAAACCAAATATATATAATAAGAAAAGAGCTGACATACAAATCTCAGTATTAGGTGAGTCTCTTTGTGATAAGTGAAAAGATTTTAATAATTGCTTTTCTCCAGTGCTGTGTTTTCTGTGTTAAATTGTGAGTTTAAATTTAGGGTATATTTTGAGTATTGTACCATGAAATGGGATGAAGATCTGTGTTTCTCCCTAGGAATCAAACAGCCTTGGTTTTGGTGTGCCTAATCCAAAGCAGAAGTAACAAAGAGGACTTCTGGATTGAGATTATTTGCTAAACTTCCTTATTTGTGACTGACAATAATTCAGATCTGGAAATCTGATCCTGACTCAGCCATCTGGCTTTTTATTTTAGAAATATAGGTCAGTACAGTTCTTACACAGTGAATCAGGCAAGTATATTTATCTGCAAGAATAAACCGTATATACATTACATTTTATTCCCAGTGCTCCTTTCCTGCCTTCTGGGGTTTTTGGAGGGGAATGTTGTGGTTTTGCATGCCTGTGTTTGAATCTTGTAATCTCCCAACCTGGACTTTTCTGCAAGTATTCCTGTAGGTTTTGTATTCCTGTTGATCAGGTGCACATGGAAGTGCACCCACTCACCATGTAGGAGTGACCCTGAAGGAGGGAAAACATCCATTACAAAAAAACAACCATTACAAAATCTTAAAATATTTCCTGCCTGTCTTTGAGATAAACACCACACATATTTCAAAAATCTGTTGCTGGAATGAAAGTAATGCCACCTCATGCTGAACCCTACTCTCTTTTTCATTGTATATTTAATTTCTCTTAGGGAATTTCTTACCATTTCAGCAACATTATGTCCCTTTCTGAGGTATCCTGACATCTGCCCTAAAGGCTGGTTGAAAACCTCATTGTAGAAGGGGCACCACTGGTGTGAAGCCAATGTTACCCCAGCAGAACAAGTTGTGGTTTTAATCTTCTGTTTGCATTTCCTTTCCCTCCTCTTTCTGGCTGGAAAGAAAATTAATACAGTAGGTCATGCTCAGTCTGCCTTATTTCCTTTTGTGCCCAATGAGGTTGGAATAGTGCTTTTTACTATCCAGATCAATATATTCCAAAATAACCTTTTTTTAATTTGGATTTTCCTATTATGTACATGGTATATAGTGGGTCATAGGAAATGGTGCATTTTTTCTTATATATTAAGATGAAAAATGGTAAAAATATTCTAAGAGGATTTTTAGTTCAGTTCCCTTCATTTTAAATTGGTTTGCACAATTTTTTTTTTCAGTTGAAAGCAAAATTTTAAGAAAAATATAAGTTTTGGAATGCAAGAACTCACAAACAATTTAACTTGTAATTTGGTTCTTTTCTGCAGAATATATGAGTTATTTGCTTCATTAGTAGAGAGACAGTATTTGTGTTTCATGACATTTAGAGGGCACATCTAGAAGTTCATTTTAACCATGTTACTGTTTGTAGTTTACATGGGAAAGCATAGTCTTTGTTCTCAGAACCAGCAATTCAGCTCTACCTTTAGGACACAATAAAAATATCTTTATCCTCAGCTCCAAAAGTTACCTCCCTGTGACTGGGAGCATTTCTTACTGCAGTGTTGGTGATGAGCAGGAACCACAAAAGGAAGAGACAAATCTCCAGCAAATCCACAGACAGCCTCTCATGCAAACAGCAGCAACCACAATTAGAAGGGTAAATAACACATATTAGAGAGTGCCCAGTGGTGTGATTTCAACACCCATCTCTGTGTTTAATGTGTTGCTGTGACACGTGTTCCAATTTCTAAACAACAAGAACACATTCTAGTGCCATACAGAAAAAAGGCAGGGTGGGTTCTCCACTACTAAGCTGGCAGATACAAGCAATTATGATAAATCACCTGAGAAAAAAAATCCTGGAGTGAACTCCTGGCCCTGGCCTCAGCCAGTGGCAGGACTCCCATTGACGTCAGCAGAGATATTTTACCTCTGGTTTTGGCCTGCCTGATGGGAGGAGCATCCCCAGATGCAAGTCTCATTTGTCATATCAGATGTCCCTTACAAGCTCTGCAGTGAGTGCTGGCTTCTGTGTGACTCCTTCCACAGAAGATCCCATGTGGATATGGAGCACTCCGAGTTCTCCTCCTGCCCAGCAAGGGTTTCCCTTGGGTGAGAGATTTCTTTGCTCCACGTTTTCTAGAAGAAATACCTGCCTCCAAATTCTTTTGTTCACATTCCAGCCCTTTTGCCAAACTCCTGGTTTGTTTGGGATTTGTGGGAGTAGAGTCCTGAAGGATCTGGGAGCTGCTGCCTCCCACTCCAAGCTCACCTGGCTGAGCTCAGGCTCCCATTGCCTGTTCAGGCACACAGTGCTCCTCTCTTCCCAGATTGCTGCAAGCACGGGGAGCCAGAGAAAGCAGGGAGCTGCCAGCCTCAAAAGCAGGTTGTTAAAGGAGTTTTCAAGGCAGTTTATGTAAAAGATTTTGGGAAGATCTTTTGCATGTTTCCTCTTGACTAATCCCTCCTTTTTTACCCTTTTGATTCTCAAACTTTTCATTTATAGAACTTATTTTATGAGCTCCATTTTTCTTGCTACTTATGGCATAGTTTTGTATTAATCTTTATGTCTTAATGTAGATATTTAATTTTTCTTTTTTTTTTTGGTTTCTGGTTCACCCCTCTCAGCTCAGTGACATATTCAAAGCCCAGGAAGGCTTCAAATGAGGAAACTTACTGGAATAAGTCAGAAATAAAACATTTCTATTTTCTTTTGATGTCCAGCTTCTTTAACCTGTCAACTTTAAGAAGAATATTTTTTTTTTCTAAAAAGCAGAAATAATTCTTTTTATGGCTACAAGCAAAAATAAAATATTTCCTTACGGAAGTAGGATTATGCACATTGGGACAATGCCTGATTTTAATAAGGACTTCAAAAGGCAATGTGATTATTTTAAATTATGATTTATGCCTTTGATGTCAAAATGAAAGACAATTACATTTTATTTGGCAAAAGCAAACTTTGCAAAGATTTATTTTTACTTTCATTTTATGCCTGTGATAATGCTGTCTTTCTTCACTGAACTGTTTTGGCATGTGGAGGATTTATTCAAACTCTGAGTTGATCTGTTTGGTTCTCATCAATTTAATCATTACATATTACAAGTTGTTATATCCTGGTGTCTTTTACAGAAAACAGTGAAGCCCCACAGAATTATTTTGTTAGTCCAGTGAGCTCACTTAGCTTTCTTCTCCTTGATCACTAATTCCTGTTAGTTTTGACAATGTTAATGCACTGATTTTTAAATTAAAGTGTTGAAAGATGAAACCCCTGGACCAACATGCTACTAAGAACACCAGTTATTTGGAAAAAGGGAGGACACATTTTGTATTTCCCAGCTCTTTAACCAGGGCCTCCATTATGTATGCAAATCTCCCACACAAGCAATGAATGACCCAGAAGAATGAGGTCAAAACACAGCACTGCTTTAATCAAAAATGTTTTCTAAATAAGGATCAAAACATACCAAAAATACTTTCTATTTTAAGGGGAAAAAAGCACCAACAAGCAAACAACAAGCAAACCACTGGAAGTTTTGTAACAGAAAAAAAAATCTTTTCCTACTTTCCTTCTAGTTTATTTTCAAGTGATAGCTTCATCTTCAGCACTTTGATGTTTTGGCAGCTACAGCTCAAAGGGAATCTCCTTCCAAAGCATTCCCATTTCAGGACTGAACATAAAACAGGGATTTTTAGGAGGAAGACAATGGTGACCTAGTTAATGTAGATCCCTTGAAACAGATTAAACAACCCTGAATGGTTGGTTTTCATATCTATCTATCTATCTATCTATCTATCTATCTATCTATCTATCTATCTATCTATCTATCTATCTATCTATCTATCTATCTTTATATCTATCTTTATATCTATCTCAATATTTCAGTCTCTGACAACTTCACCTCTCTCCTTTTTGGAGTCTCACAATATGTAGAGAATTTGAAACTAATTTTATTTTATTAGGGAATTGGATTTTTTTGTTGTTGTTTGTTCCTTGTTTGTTTGTTTTTTTCAGAATATAATTCAAATCAGTAAAGGTGCTTCTATTCGTTTGTATCCAGGTTATCTAAGCTTCAGATCATGTTCATGAGTATAAAACATAGGCATAGTGTTATTGTTTACATTGTGTTATTTTATTCAGTTAAAAAAATACTTCTAGGAAAAACTTAACATAAAAAGAACTGTTTTCCTGTACACCAGGAGAATAACTGGCAAGGAGAAAATTATTGCAGGCTGACATTTCAAGAATTTGTGTGAGTTCATTAAAAAAAAAAAAAACAAAACTGATTTTTATGAAGATGCCAAATTGTCAAAAAAAGAAGTAGTTACACTCAACTACTGTTATGTCAGCATTTCCATTTTGTCTTTCTGGGTTTTGTAGGTCATATATAAAGGCTCACTCACCACTAAACTGAGTTTAGGCTCTTTATCACACATAATGAAAAGGAAGTGTCTTTGCTTCAGACAGTTTTAAGGCATCCTACCCTAAATATCACTTCAAGTTCAAATGAATCCCAAGGGAAATCTGTTATGTGGATTTGCAAAACAAGAGTTTACTGATATTTAATGTTTCAGGAGAGATTAATCTCTTATACTGTCAGTCCAGACCCAAATACATCCAGGACTGAACAGTTTCATTCACAGGCTTTTCCAAAGCATTCGACAGATTGAGTTTTGAATCTGCTTCTTCCCTTGGAATTAATTTTCTGATGTAGATTCTGAGGAGTTTTCCCTTGACCAGCGTTCCAACTGATTACTGGCAGCTAAGGGACTGACAGAGATGGGTCTTTTCTTTTGGACTTGTGAGCATTTCTGTTTTGAAAATCTGGCATGCTGCCAGAATGGATTTTACTCTCCCTTAGAACATTTGTTGAGTATTATCTGTCAAACAGGTAAATCTGGAAAATTCAAATCTTCCAGGAATGGAAACTTTTTTTTTTGGTATGACACAAACCTAGAAGTTTGAACTTGGTGGCTTCCAGCTCTTCACCAGACTGTGACATAAACATGAGAACCTAGAACTTCCAAAATTCCAGTAAAGGCAGGAGCCTTGCAGCTCCAGACTGGGAGGCCCATCACCTGCAAACTTGGGAATGTTGGGCAATTACCAACCTCTGAGTAGGTTCCTCAGTGTTGGTCTCCAAACAACAAAGTCTTTTGAGCTCACAGGGAAATTCTCATCCTCCTCCCTGGGTGACTCAAATCCAAACTCTAGAGAAAGTGTGTTGTTCTTCTTTATTCTAAAAGTTCCCAAAATGTTTTCCAAGACTATCTCTCCTTTCTACAAAACAAGAGGAAAATTACCTATATTCAGTAGTACTGGATAAGGCTGCAAAAAATGGAATTGAAGCTGATGGAAATATCTGTGTTGGCAATTCCAGTAAGTCTGAGCAGTATTATTTGGATAGTGGTATTACTTAATTTTTGGAAAAAGATAATTTTTAAAAGAAATACTTATGTTAAACAGTTTTTCCACCTTCAGCAAGGTTTAATATCCTAAGATAATGAAAGTTCATTTAAAATAATCTCTAAAGCAGATTGGTCACCTTATATATTAACCACATCATACAGCTCCTCTGACAGTGACACAGTAGCTTCAGTTTTGCACTCACGTAAACTGAAATCTGGATTAATATTATTATTATTACTATTATTAATTTTTTTTATATGCATTGAAAAAGTCTCTGATGGACAGCATTAGAGAAAAAGCACAAGGACTGAGCATTTTTGCTACTATACTTTTGGTATCTTTTGCAAGTTAAACAGGCACTTTTTCACATTATATTTAGATATCACCTTTATCTCTAGTGTCTAAATTTTTATGGCCAGTAGATCTCAAATGTAAAAAAAAAAAAATACTCTTTCCTTGTCTGTCAGGAAGACAGAAACCCCAGAAAAATAGCACATTCTTAGAATCACAGTTTTTGTCCCAAAGGCAGTAAATGCCTGCGACACCTCCTTCCAGTCCAGCTGCCAGCTGGGCCCTGGAGAGGCAGGGAAGATGGGATTGACAGAGCCCCAGCTATTTTCTGCACACAGCAGTTTGGTCCTTTAGAACTTGAGTTATGGACAGCAGTTCTTTCTCCTGGAAAATCTCTCAGGGAAAGGGAATGTGTTCCAAGAGCAACAGGGGTGTGAATTTATGTGGAGGATAACAGGACTGAGAAGGATTCCTTTAGGTTTTATTATCAGAAGTGTCCATGGAGAGGGAACCACCTCATCAGAATGCTCCTGAATCTTGGCATGGGAGTGAGGAAGTTCCATTCTTTACCCTCTTCTGGATGCCACGTTTCTGATGTGTCTCCCCTCTCCTGTCACTGCTCAGTTCACATTTAGCTCCTCCCAAACAGATCCAAAGCAGTGGCTTAGTGTGAGTAATACCTTACTCTGTAGTAGTATCCTACTAAAATACTCCAGCTAGGGAGGAAAAAATACGTAGGGAGATTAATGCCAAGGTTTGTCCAAGAAAATGTCTAAACCACAGAGGAAGAATTAATGCAGCAGTATTTCCATTAATATGGAGGCCAGTGTGTCAATTCCACTGTCTACTCAGCATTTGCTCTCATTCTCTCCTAGACTTTACTTGCCTCAACAAACTCTCCAAGAGTGCCAAACCAAGGAGGGTTGCTGGTAATTTTCTCATCTGCTCCTGTTCAGAGGCTGGAGGCCTTTCTGTGGAATTACCCCCTCATTTTTTCTTCTTCCAGAGGTAGCTGAGTGTGATTTGCCTATGCAAATCTGAGATAAAGCCTGGGAGAGAAAAGCACAGTGCTCCAAATCCTGGTAGGAGACATAAGGGAAAATTGGTTAAAAAGCAATTTGCTAGCTTCAGAATCATCAAAGAATTCTGATTGCAGTGGTGAGGAGAGCAACCAAGTCCATCTGGCTTTCAGAAGAGTGGAAAGTGTCCTTTCATGCCAAAGCTAGTCCATAAATGTCTGGCTCAGATCCCAACTTTGTTGGCTCATTATAAGCACTTTTATTTGACCTTTTTATTAATGTCAGTGTTGTTCCAAGCACACACATGTCTTAGATTCTTAAACAGCAAGAAAATTAAGAGAGATGGTTCCATAAAAATTAAATATACAGCAGGTATCACTGTCCTAAATTCCTTGTCAGAAACCAGTGAGAAGAGAGGTCACTTTGTCATCTGTGGACTTTTTGTACTTGGGTGCCAAACTGAAAATGAACAGATTAAAAAAGGGTTGTAGTCTGTTGAAAGTATTATAAGAAATCCCACCATATGATGTAAATATAAATTTGTACTTTGGCATTATTTATGCTTGTATAATAGCTTGTTTAAACAGGAAGTTTTGTTGTTTCTGGTAGTGCTATATCTGTCTTATGGTCTGTTACTTGACACCAACAAACTTATTGTGTTTCTTGGAAATTATTGTACGTAAGGTTCTATGTCATAAAAATAGGAAAAAAAATTAGTTTTAAAAATGGGACCTTTTAGGAAGTTTTTTATGTTCATGAAGAGAAATTGAGCTATAAGTGTGAGTTTAGATGTATTTAGATGAGCAGATAAATTCAGTCTGAAATTTCTTGATAGCTGTAGGAGCCAAAATGAAATCCATTATGTTGTCATGGCTTAATCCCAGCCAGCAGCCCAGCCCCACACAGCCTGTCATTCATTCCCCCATCAGCAGGATCAAGGAGGGAATGGGAAGAATAAAAGCTGAAAACTCATGGGTCACTTCAATGGGGAAAGCAAAGGCTGCACACAAGCAGAGCAAAACAAGGAATTAATTCCCTTTTTCCCATGGGCAGGTGCTCAGCATCCCCAGGAGAGCAGGGGTCCCCGTCACACCTAACAGTGATTTGAGAACACAAACCCCATCACTCCAAATGTCCCCTCTTCCTCCTTCTTCCCTACCCTTTATATCCTGAGCAGGATGTCACTGGGATGTCTCTTTGGTCAGCTGGGGTCACCTGTCCTGGCTGTGTCCCCTGCACCCCCAACCTCCTCCCAGGAGCATGAAAAGCAGGAAAGGCCTTGGCTCTGTGTGAGCCCTGCTCAGCAATAACAAATCCATTTCTGTATGATCGGACCCAAAACACAGCCCGACTTCAGCCACTGGGGAAAAAATTACCTCTACCCCAGCTGAAACCAGCACAAGTGTGCATGGCTTAAAAGAACATTGTGACACATAAAACATTCTATTTGTTTAATTTTTCATCTATATGTCCAAGTCTAAAATACATGGGTAAGCAAGAACTGGACCTCTGGCTTGGAAATTTTTTTTATTGCAGAACAGGGTGACTCAGGAATTTGGAGTGGATGGAGTTCAAGCCATGTATCCAAATCTGGATCAAGCTGGTCATGATTGCAGGGCAGTGGTGGCTGCTGTGGGTGTTTGAGGGGCTGGGGGGCACACAGGCCTATGTGACAGGCCTGGGCAGGGAGATGGGAACACCAAACCACATACACTTAATGTAAAGTAACCTCACACAACCCGCTCCTGGCAACCTCAGGCCAAAGGCCAAACATAGAATGGGCACTGAGACAGAGCTAAACTTTCCAGCCTGAGTAGTAGTGGCTTCAAACACTTTTCAGCAGGGCGGGTAGTGAGAACGCGCCTTTATTGCCGCCCGCCCTGCTGTACCGAGCCTGTGGAAAAACTGAAGAGTGGAGCTTCCAGCAGCGCCAGCCTGGTACTCCTTAGAAACCCTTTCCCATTCCACCATTGTGCTTGGCTTCTGCTGGAAAATGTGAGTCAGCCCTTTGGGCTTGCACCTCCACCATGGCTGACAGGGGTTCTCAGCTGAGCACAGCTTTGCAATCCGTTTCCCAGAGTTAGAGCTAAATGCTGCTCAGGATGAGGTGGCACTGTTCAGAGGAGGGATTAAATCAACACTGTTTTATTCAGTGTCTTTTAAATTATCTGCTCAATGCCCAGATAAAGGGGGTTGTCATCGACTGAGGGCCGGAGAGAGGCCAGGCTGGAACAGGCCCAGGACAGCAACAAGAGCCGGTCACAGACCCCAGGTCTGGCCAGGAGCAAGGACAGGGTCAGGTACAGAGACACTGCTGCATTAAGAGTACAGAAATTTGGCAGAAATAAGCCCCCTTGCTTTCCACCTCAGATATCAAAGGGCTGCGTGCATCTGGGCTGAATTTCTGATAATAACTCACTTGGTTATGGGTCACATGCAGTAAGGTCCCAGAAGCACCAACAGTGTGGGTTACACCCTAATTTAGTTCTCATCTCCGATCACAGTGTCACCTACACTGTGTTTTACCACCCCAACCCTGTAAATCTGGTTTAATTCAGTAATTTTACCAGCAGATACACCAAGAGTGCAACAGGTTTCTATTTTTTTAGATTTATTTTACATTTCTTGAAGTTAAACTTTCCAATTAAACTTTTCCATTTCTTGAATCTAAACTTTGGGTTTAGATTCTGTCAGATTTCCACTGATAACTGGACTAGCTCTACAAAATCCTTGTGTAGCGCTGTGTACAAGTGTTCCTGGGTACTCCAGCAGGGTTGGAGGCACAAATCCTCACAAAGAGTTGTTCTGATTTGTGGATGAGAGAGGACCAAGCTTGTCAAGTTGTCTGCAAGATGGTCAGATTATCATTCTCTAACACTGAGCATTTCAAATGCCCGTTTGTGCTTTGGAGGGAAGTAGAAGAGAGACTGGAGTCAAATACTCTGCTGTTGATGTCATGGTGGTGGCAGCCATTTTATATATAGTGAGGGATGTCAGAGGTACAAAGCGAGAGTTTGCAGAGCATGCAGTGATGTAACAGAAACATGAGGCTTTAAAATGTCTCCCACTTCTACCTGGCTGAGGCAGGAATTAGAGTCATCCAGCTTCCCCTTGCTGACCTCTCACACTCAGATGTCACCATGCACGTGCATGTCATGGCACATCCCACAGAAATCCCTTTACCACATCCCACATTGTATCTCATGGCTTTAGGTCTCATTCCTACAGATGGTCACCAACATCACCCAGACTCACAGGGAAAGGCTGCTTCCAAAGTGATTCTCAGCTCAGGAAACCAAAACCTGGAGGCAGTCAGGGTCCTGTCAGAGCTGTAAGACTCTTGGTGAAACAAACAACTTGGAGCACTCAAACAAGTTTTCTTCTGGCCTTTTGTGTTTCGTGGATGCAAATTGTTGCAGGCAGTGAGATCATCTTAAAAGGACTTTAACTTTTTCAGATGTTCCCAGAAGGGACCTCTGGTCCACAAACAACACTGCTATACATTTCAGTTGAGGATGCAGAATGCACAAAAGCAGTTGTAATTCCTCATTTTGGTTTGGTCCTGGCCAGCATAACCCATAGCATTTTGTGGTAAACAGCAACCTATGATTTACACCTTCGGTAACACAATTCTTGGGACATTTTAATGACGCAAATTCCCTTGGCCCAGAAGTACTGGGATATAGAATGATCTGGTCAAAATCAGGATCCAAATGGGAAGAGCTTTGTTATGTAGTTCAGAACTCAGTGATCCAGATGGAGATAGTTAGGAAACAGCATTACTGGGAGTTTGGTCTGCATAATATATGCAGCTCAATGGCAACTTTTCAGGCAGATTGGCATAGATTTCCTTTTTTTTTTTTTCCCTGTAATTTTAAGGGTCTCTGGCCCAACACAGAGGACACAGATTGGTCAATTATGCCTCCAGCAAAATTTCTGGTTTTCTATTGACCATGACTTGTAAATTCAAAATGCAGGGGTTTTTTTTCTTTTTAACAGAAGTGTCTCCAAGGATGCCAAAGACCACTCCAAATTAAGGCTGAAGGCCAGCTGACCTTATCTTCAGACACCAGCACCATGCTCTTTCTTCTTGGCCCCCTTGAGCTCCCCATCTGAAGATTTCCTTTCCTTCCATAGATGTCAGACAGAAGACTCTCATTTCCTGAACAAACCCTATGAGAATAAGAAACTATTTCATTTAAAAGTGTTACTGTGTTAGTTATGTCTAACATACAGAGCTGCTTATTTGTTCTATCATTTTGCATTGGTTTTCATTAAAAAAATATGAAGGAGACATTACACGACAAACAAGAAGTAATGAAAGAGTTACACAATATGGTAATGATAGTTAAGCCTCAAAGTACACAAAGTTTAATTTGGCTTGGATTAGCACCCCAAAGCTCTGGTCCCTATTAAAATCTGCATTTTAGACAAGAAATTGGACCATGTATCTTTCAATAACAGAGTGTCTGGTTAGAATTACAGCCTGTCCTGGTTCTTGTCACACTGAAAATGTCACAGGATTAGTTTTCCACATGTTTCCACATGGAGAATTCCTCCTTCCAGCCCCCGTGTGATCTGTGTAGGGTAATAGGATGCTGACTGAGGTTACATAGCAGTGGCTGTGTGTGTACGAGTCAGGCAAGTGTACAGCCCGTGAGTAAATGGGTATGGACAACTGAAAAGTAAATAAAATGCCATAAATTTGTATCATTGCACACACTGAGACCAGAGTTCATCTCATCATTTCAGGGCAAAGGTGAAGCAGTTGTCCAAGAGAAGGAAAACTGATGAAATCTCAAGTTTAGGGTTCCATAAAAATGTCTTGAGAGACAGTGTAAGATTTAAATGTCATATGTGTCACACACATCACCCTGTAATCAGAACAGCTTTTTGAGACCTAATGTAGCAAGTTTGAAACCTACTCCCCATGAGGCACCACAGAGAACACCAAGCTGCTCAGATTTAGAGTCACAGAATATCTGAAGTGGAAGGAATCCATAAGGAGTCCAGTTCCTGCCTCTGCACAGGACAGCACCAAAAGTACATTCTCTTTGCCCTCTGATGAAAATACCTGTCTCTGAGCACCCCAGACCTCATGGCCATGCCATCTCATGCCTCTTTCCACATTTTCCTATTTTCCTGTCCTGTCTGGGATAAACATTGGAAAGAAAGGTATCATCTCCTTTCACTCAGGATTCATAGGGAAGATGTGGTGTTGGTAATGAAGACTGACAGATTTATGACTTGGCTGAACAAATTTTAGGGGTTAGAAAAGGACTTCCCTCCTTCTCCTGCACCATTGTCCTGCCCATTCCCTACTGCCTCAGTGGCTACTGGAGAGGAAAAGAGGCAGGTGATTCCTGCCAAAAACTCCCAATGTCTCTCCCTTGCCACTGTCCTGGCTGCTGAAACAGGAAATGCCAAACTAATCTCCAGGTCTGAGGCTGGAAGAGGAAAAGTGGTTCTTATCAGTTGCCTAGGGCAGTAGGCCATGCCCCTCCCTGAGCCGTAACCCCACTTCAGCGCAGCAAATATCCTCCTCACCATCAGGGAAAATATGGGAAAGAGCCCCTCTGCATTGCCAGACAGCTGCATCACCTGGGACAGCTCACCCCTATTTCAAGTGAGACCAATAATCCTGAGTTTCATGTCTTTTTGGGCCACAGCCACCTACTTCAACAGCTGGAGCTGGAATTTCCCTGGCAGGATAAACTCAAGTGCCAGAAGTCCCTGGCAGGACACTGAGAGGATGAGCCAAGGCAAGTGGAAGCACGGCTGAGCCATCCAAAAAGCTGGCATGAGCCTGTTGTGGTGGTGGTGCATGAGGGATTAAGATGAACCTCACTCCTGCCAGGGAAGGATCCTTGACATAACCAGTGACCCTCTTTGACTTCTTTTCCAATTAAAGGTTTCCTTCATGTGCCTGAGTGCAATTTACAATCTCAAATCGTATTTTTAACACAACAGAATTTATGCTGCAGCAGACATGAGTTGATCTTAACCATAATCCACTACTTCAATTAAAACTCTAAAATTATTGTGAGGCTTCTAGACTTTTCAATACTTTTTAGTGGTTTTTTTCCTCACACATATAGGTTTGCCCAAGATTTGATCCCTGAGGATCTTTGCTCATCTCAGGTATCACAGTGATAGTTACAAAGAGCTGTCAAACATTTCCTGGTTTTGTTGCAATAATTTAGACTCAAACCCTACATAATTTTCTAGAATGTCTGGAAACCTGCAAGCATAACAGGACTCTCAAATTACATGAGACTCTTATGGAGTTTCCATTTTATTTCTAATAATTGCATCATGTTAATTTGTGTTGCTAAGTGAATTCTTTAACAGGGTAAATTTTTCTACTCTCAGCTCATGGAAATGGCATGAGATTTTAACACAGGACTCTCCAAATCTAAACAAGGTTATAGTTTATGTTATTTGTGTGTTAATTTAGACCAGCAGGTATCAAGCTGTACAGACTATTGGTGCACAAAAACTGAAATTTTCTTCAATTACTTGTTGCATGCAAAGGCTTTGAAAAGAGGCCAAATTTTTCATTCTTTAATAAACAGTGAGAAATGGAAGATTCTCATGTATTAAAGGAGGAAAAAAATGTGACACATATATGTAAAATTTAAGAGAAGGAAAAGGAGTAGGCAAAACTCAGATGAAACTCTTGTGGGGCTTTTTTTTCTTGGTTTGGAGTTTTTTCTTTATATTAATTTTTTTCTTGGTTTGGAGTTTTTTTAAAATTAATTGTATGTCATATTATCAAGGTTATCCCTGAAAAGTGAGTCATGCAATAACATCTGATTTGTCTTGGGAAGGTGCGGCCTTCCTGTTGGAGCTGTGAACTTCCCATTGCTCAAACAAAAGGGAGTGGAGCATCCTGAGCCAAAAAAGTGAGACAGGAAGGGTCTGCTGAGATAGGATGAAACCTTAAATGGAAGATAACCTAGACCCTGAAAGAAGAGGGGACATTATTATGCAGGCTTTTACAAAGAAATTAGTGAAGATTTTAGTAAACTTTAGATCTGTTAAAATGATTTCTCTATAAACATGCACTCTTAAAATGTTTGATGTACTTTATTGTAGTTGTAAATGATAACCAGTGCCATATTTCTTTTTCTTAAATATACATCAGACCAAAATATATCTCCCACAGTTGAAATTCAGCTGTGAATTTCTCCAAGGAGATATAAATCCATTAGTTCACTCATTTAATGAGTACTTCATGCATGATTTAAGGGTTGGGTGAAGTAACCAAAACTAATTTGTTTTACACAAAGTCAACAGTCCTTTTTTTAAAGTCTGCCATTGTTTCTAGAGCTCTTCATAACCTGTTTTTCAAGCCTTTCTATTTTATAGCAGAAAAAGGAAACTATTCTACACTCTTTTGTTGAAGAAGGTTTCACTGCTGTAAAGCAAACAAAAAGTAACTCCAAACCATGACATAATTTTTTGTTGTATCTAAGAGTAATCAGTAAATAGTGTTCAGCCAATATTTGAAATAACACAGTCTGGCTGTCCTGTAGTAAAAATTGCAAATTTCGTAACACATGAAAGTGCTCCTTTCCCACCTTATCTGTGGACACACATTTCAGTCCAAGAGCTCCTTCCTTGCCAGGTAAACTTCAAACATGTCATTGCTTAGGGCCCTTTCTCCTTCCAGAAGAATGTGGATTGGGAAATGCTGAGAGAGAAAGATTAGTCAAGCAGAAAGTTCTGGGTTGATTAAATGAATCCTCTTTCCCAGAACAAATTAAGAATATGGAATAGATAAGTCTCCCTTTCCATATTTTCAGTGATAACAGACGTGTTCTTACATAACCTTGGAACCACGTGCACTGATCCATGCCCTTACACATTTACAGAGGAGCAACTTAGGAAGGTGTATCCTGAACCATAACAAAAAGAGAAGTGAAGTGTTTAAGAATGAATTTGTCCTTTTTGACAGTAAAATCCAGGGCTGTCCAGCTTGTAGTCCATAAGCTGGACCTAACCACTGATATCCAGTGAATCACAAGCCCCTGTGGCTTCAGGACTGGGGAAGATGGAGCCCTGGGGCTGTGTGTAGACCTGAACTGGAGAGGTGAATTTGGCAGTGCCCAGAGCAAACACTGCTGCTGGGTAAAAGCTGGACAGTAAAAAGATTGTCTCCCAGCAGGACACAAATGTGTGCTTTGGGTTTGAGTGCCCCTCAGAGCTGGCTGGAGGCTGCTGAGGTAAGGGTAAGGTCAGGAAGGGAGGATAACTCTTGGTAAACCTGGGAGGAAGGATAAAACAGTGCTGTGGAAAGGAAAGTGCTTCAAGATAGGTGGGTTTTGCCCCTAACTCCTTTTCCTTGCTAATTACTGCCACAGGACTTTCCTGCTAATTTCCTTTTACCTCATCTGTGGGTAATGAAGCTGTCTGGCCAACACATCTTTGGGAGAGAAGGAAACAAGAAATTATGATGTTATCTTTATGGGCTGGTTGGATCCCAAAAGATCTCTTTTTCTGTCCCCTGCTTCCTTTATTTTCACAATGGGCTTTGTGAGTAAAAAGCAGGAGCCTTTGGTGGCCCTAACTCCTCTCCCCTGGCCACAGGGGCTGTGCCAGTCAGGGAAGGGAATCCATTAAACTACACTAAGTGTCCCAAGTCCTATTTCTGATCTGTTATGAAATATTTAACTGTTAAACCCTAAATAATTGTGTTATTACCTGTTTGTCCAGCACAGGTTGTGTTTGTTATATTGTGGAGTGAGAGGTGTATTGTATCATAGGGGCAATTAGAAATCCAGCTCTCCAACTCAACAGGAGTTGAGTTTGCCTAATTGTGCTTCAGGCCACTGAACAAATCCCTCTAAATATTTGTTAATTACTAAATTGTTCTGCTCTTTGAGACAGTAGAACCAGGGACACAACAAAAGCTCTTTTGTTGCTGTACAGAAACTTTCTATGGTTCCTACAGCACCTCCCTTCAAACTGATGGGGAAGGAAGGAAAATGTTTACTAAGAAGTTGTACAATCCATTCTGTGCAAATCCTTCTGAAGTGTCAGATATGCTAGCACAGAAATAACATTTTTATTCTAAAGAATGGAGGTCTGCAGGTGAGGAAGTTATTTTGGAAGATATAGATGAACATTTTGATTGTTTTTCCTTGGTTGTTGCAATGCTCAGCCTGGCACAGGAACTTGTACAGACAGTTGGAAGCTGTTCCTGTTATTATCCTGAGCTGTGAAGTGAGAGATGGCTGAAGAGCAAGTTTATATCTCCCTTTGCTCCAGGATGACAGTGACCTCTGGTAGAAATGTTACAGAGACGCATTAATCACTTAATCAAGAAGTGCCAAAGTTCATTTGCTTGTGCCTGAGGGCCCATCTTCAGTTTGGGTATCATCTGTCACATAATTTACAAACACAGAAAACCAGACAGCCTCTGTCTTGAATAGATTATAAATAGATGAGACAAAAAGCAAGGAGAAGAAATATTACATGTGGGCACAACAATAGCAATTTTATTTTGGTCTTTCCTGGGGTGAGGAGGAATGAATAAATTGAGGGATGTGTGGGAGGGGTTAGAGCAAGTAATCAACCAGCATGAGGGAGATAACATCTAACAAAACCTGTACAAAATGCTGATGAAAACATTCTCCACATGTCTCTGCTTTGGCTGCTCCAACTTGAAAACCTGTCTGGCTCCACTACAAAATTACTGAACCCGGTTCTTTGAAGAGTATGAAGGAAAATCTGAATTTCAAAATAAGATAAGTCTTCTGCAAACTCTGTTTCAAAACTTGGAGGGCAGCCAGGGCCCAACAAATCTCAGCAGTTCCTGATGTAAAGGCCCTAAAAATGGTGATCACAGCTGACTTCTCTGACATCAGCTCTGTTACATCTCAGGAGGGGGAAACACAACATGTAGAGGCACTTCTCAAACTGGTCTTTTGTGTTCACTTGGCTTTTTGAGGTGCAAATCTTTTCCTTAAGGTATTGAGCTAAACCTTTACTGCAAGCAGTGCAGCTCTCAGACTGCATATTTAAAGCTGATTAAGTCAGCTTGTGAGCATATAGATAGGAAAAAAGTAGTTTTATGAAGTCAGTGAAAAAATAATAATGATTTCACATGCAGAGTTTGCAAGACTGGAGTGTGAGGAGGCAGAAATCATTGGCAGACAATGATCAGGTGGTTTGCTGCTACAATATCATCATATTTCCAGTTATGTCAGCAAATCCTGAGGGAGAATCACTGCAACACTACAACACTTTTGCTAGAATCAGTGCCTATTAGGAGTGTGAAAATAGAGACAAAGAATTCTGAAATGCCTAGCTCTCAATAAACACAGCTCCTGTGTCATTTTTTAGTTAAAAACCTACCAGTTAAACTGGAATTTTCTTTATAAAAACGTTGAGCTGCTACATTACTTGTGACTCCAGTTGTGAACTTGGTTGTCACAAAAATCCAACTTGTGTAAATAAAGGTTGTAATTTTTCTATAGTGGCAGTACCTAATAACAGTCATTCTGTTTAGACATCTTGCTGTATCTGCATGTCTTCAGTAAGTTCATTTCTCTGGATTGACTACCCCAGCTTTTCCTGCTGCCTTTCCTGTAGGTAAAGCACAGATGGTGTTTATCATTAGCAGATTGTTAATGAAGGATGGCCCGGAGGCCATGGTGAAGGATGGTGTTACCTGGGTGTTACAGGTGGACACCAGAGCCCACTCACCCTTGAGAGTACCTGTACTAAATCCCTGAAGCCCTGGAGATGGAAATGTAGGATTGTAATGCTGTGGAGTCCTTTCAAAGGTTTGGTGCTAAAAAAGCTGTGGCAAAGAATTTCGAAAAGCAGCTAAATAGCAGCTCCAAGAATCTGATGTGCTTGCATTGCCTGTGTTTTCTACCCTACAAATAAGAGGGCTGTAGAGGAGCACTGGAAATGAGCAGGTTTCCTTTCTTCTCCCCCTGCTTCTGAGCTGCAGCATCAGGCTTTCCCTCCCCACAAAAGCACCATGTGGTAAAGAGCTTGTGGAGAGACACTGCCCTTTTCTTCTTGTGGAAAAAAGGAGCTCCTGTTTTATGGTGGCCTGGAGGCTGCAGAGCTGCTTGCTGCCAGGGCTGCTCCTCCAATGTTTTCAGCAATCAGCCTGGCTCCAGGGAGAAGCTAAGCCCTGCTTCCCCTCTGTTTAACTCTGCAGCTCCTCTCCCCCTCTCCTCACAAACCTGAGCACAGCACCGGCACAAAAATCTCTGGAAAGAACCACCTGCCTGGGCACAGCTTCTGTCTTTAAGAATGGGACTTTGCTTCACTTTTCATCTCAGCTCTGGGAAAATGTCAAGAGTGGATGAGTCACATGGCCGATCAGATCTGAGTAAGAGCTTTTTTCACTTGGTGTATGAACAAGTTTAGTGCTAACCCCAGTGCCTAATCAAAAAGAGTTTTAATAATTCCACAGATTTTAGAGCATTGTCAACAGTTGCTGACATAAAAATTATCATCACAGAATATCACAGAAAATGTTAGTAAAACCCTTTATAAAAAATTTATTTTCCACCAATACCAAACAAAATTAAAACTGCCACAGGAAAGACTGGTATTCCTGGCTATTTCAGTTCTTAGTTTAGTTCTTTTACCCTTTTTTTTTTGTGCAATCAGGCACTAATGTACTTAAAAAGATATTTGACAAGCTGAGACTTGCAGGCCATTTCAGGAAGTTTCAGGTAGGCCTTGAGGAGTTGCTGATTAGCTTTTATCAGCAACTGTTACTCATGCCTCAGCCACATCTCCTTGCACCAAGCTGCTGCTCAGTCTGTCACGTTCACTTTTATACCACATCCTGCTGAAAGATGATTCCATGTGAGGGCCAAATGTTCAAACACAAGGGATCAACACTGATGCCCTGACTGGTTTGCTCCTCTCTAATCAGCAACTGATACTTGCCTCACATCAGAAATTTCTGGTTTAGATATTTATATTTTATCCCTTTGCAAGCCAGGTAAAATTGTGCAAAGTCCTGGTTGATGCATTAAAGGATCGTAGCCTCTGCACCTGAAATGAGAATTTAACAGTAATAATGGGATATTAATATGTAATAAACATAAAGGTGGCATTTGCAAAAAGATTGTAAAACTCTCTTTCCATTTCTATCCAAAAATTCCTGCTTAATAGTGACATGAACAGATCTTGAAATCTTCTCTAGCTATCCAAACCCAAAAATCAAACCAGGCAGCTGTTTCTGAAATGTATAGAACATTATGTCTTGACAGTTTTCTGTGAGTGGACTGAGAGCTCTTCTGTGTCTGTCACTTATTGAGCTGGGAAGTGCCATGCTGGCAGACCTGAACTGCTCCACTGTGAGGAGTGAGAAAGGCTTGAAAGTAGCTGCATGTGTTATTTTTCATATACACTGAAGGCCTTTTCATTTTCCAGGCCTCCCCAGAATTAAATCCCATTCAATTCTCTATTCAAGCTTCCATGCAGTACTTGAAGACTGATTATTCAGCAGGCTCCATTTATTCAGGTTGGGTTTTTAGCACAATATTTTGGCTAGTTACAAAAATGTAATAATTCTTCTCCATCCCTCCATCCTTTTTTATCTTCTTGTTCTAATGCAGAACACCAGTGCAGCCTAAATCCCCAAGGACAGAGTCAGTTCTGCAAGTTATTACTTGGGTGTACTAAATTCTGATGGCCATACAAACATGTCCCTGATTCACTGATAGAGCTGTGATCAAAAACTCAATCTCTCATTTTTACTTCCCATAGTATCATTTTTATCGTCATCTCTTCCTCTCTCCTTAATGCCAATATGAAAAAAGGTGAGGCAAACATCAGACTTCATACAGAGCAAGTGCCTTTCAAAAGCTGTAAACCTGGAGATGCTTTTCTCATGAATATTAAGAAGTTAAAGGGTTCATATTTTGAACTGAACTTTCTTCCTGAAAATGTCCTAAAATAAATTAGCTTGTTTTCAACTATTATGTTTTTGGTTTATTCAATAAAGACAGACAGCAGAAATAATTTTTATTCTCCTCTTCTCCCCTCTAAAAGGGAGGGTTAATTTATCAGGTTTCTTTACAAATAAGAGTACTTTTCTTCTCCAGTGTTTCTCACTTGAGCACTTATAATTCAGATATGATTGTGTTTATTTCCCTGCTTTCTTCTTTACCAGATTCTGACACCTGTCCTGAGTTTCTGTCCTGATACCTCTGTACATTCATGCCTGTGCCTCTGTTATGTCATGGAGTCTGGACACTGACTTGCGTAACACCATGTCAACCTGGAGTAACTGACTGGAATTTATGGCCTTGGGTTAATCCCGCTTCTTTTCACCTTCCTTTTGGATAACATTCATTGCATCGTGTTGAATACATGCCTGATCCCTTGGTGGTTAGGTTAACAACGGTGGGATCCTGCTTGGAGACAGGGCTGGGGCTGTAATGTCCTTGCAGCCTCAGCTGTTTTGCTCTGGTAATTGTGCATACACTTTCTGCCTGCTGTTTTGATCCTGCTGTTGCTATTGTTTGTTGGAGACCCACGCTGCCTCTGTGCCCAGCCTAAATTCCATTGTACCCACCCCACGGGCCTTTTGTGCAATGCCAAGCCAGCAAAAATCCTGGCATGCAGCTCCTTTGTTGCCCGAGGGAGGTATGTGGGAAAGGCAGCTCAGCACTCACTGGGGACAGGGACTTGGCACACGCTGCCCAGCAGTTTCCACTACACGTCCCTTGGGCTGACACAGTTTTGCTTCAGGTGCTCCTACATTCATTTTCTGTGTTTGCCATCGAGTTCTGTTGGCCAGAACAGCAGAGGAATGCAGCTGCTGGGATTTTATACCCTGGTTTTCACACTTCCAGCAGCATGTCCTACTAATGTGTTATTTGTATTACAGGAGTCCCCACGGGCCTTGCTCCACATCTGAATCCCATTGTTCTGGCGGTGTAAAAACAGAGGCAGAAACAGTCCCCAGCACAGAAAAACTTACAGAATTTTACTGTGACTAAAGGAGAATTTAGGACTAAAGGAGGATTTAGGAGGACCTCAGCATCCAAGTCTCTGAGAATTTCTAAGACCTTTCAATTTTGAAGCAGCACTATAGTCCTGAAAAAGGACAGGCACCAGGCAGAGGTCATAAAGTGTTATCTAAAATAAACAGAAACCACCCTGTGCTGAACCTCGTGCTCCTCCACAGGCACAGAAATACCCTGAATGAACGAGCAGGAGAAAGCCAGACTAGTCCCGTAGGATGAGAGGAGAGGCAGGGTCTTTTTTTGCTGGAACAAGTTGGGGGAAGCCCCCAAAAGAAGCAGAGATGGCCGATCAAAAGGGGCGGCAGCTCCTGGCACACACAGGGACAGTCAATTTCAGATGTCTGCACTGGGAATGTTTTGTGTTACTCTGCTGTTGACTATTAATATCAATGACATTTTTTTGTGTGATGGTTTTTCTTCGTGACTCACACAAAAGAAGACAGGCCACAGACGATGTCTTCAGTTGGGGACTTGGCTGTTTGTAGCTTTCTTTCCCTTTCTTCTGTTTTCTCTCCCAGGTTTTATCATTGACTTTAGCAGGCCATTAAAGGCTGATGATTTTTTCCTAGAGAACAGGTATTAAATAACCAAAGGCTTCCTAAGTGCAGGCCCTTTGGATGATAGCTGCTGTTGTTGGTAGTCTTGGTCCCTGCTTTTCCTGACCCATGCCTCTTTTAGCAAATCTCTGTGGGGCTCCAGGACTTTCCATTTCACACTTAGAATTTTGTCATGGTGTTGTCAAACAGAGAAAGAAAACCTCCACTTTGATTTAGGGAGATTAATAATGGGGCACAGCCCTATTCAGAGTTCATTTTCTTTCCTATCCGTGGATTTTAAGAGCCTTGCTCTGGACAGTGTGAAGCCAAGCTTGTCACATAGCTGGAAGGCAAAGATGTGCTCCCTCGACTTCGAAAAAATACTCTTGTTTTGCTTTTCTGTAATGTTATTTTTTGTATAAGTCTCTCTCCAGTCAATATTTACTGCTGGGCTATGTTGTCCATTAAATCCTGATGGGGGGAGGGCTGGAGCCTGGAGCCTGCTGACAACATCCTCATCTCAGGAACATTTTGCTGGCACCGGGGACGCTCCAGCGCTGCCAGAACGAAACGCAAGGCGACTCTATCGCAGATAGGTCACACAGTGTGTTTTGGACTCCATTCCCTCCATCTGTTTGCCATAACTATCCCCTTCTGCTCCAGGAAAAAGCTTTTTCTGGAGCGTGTCATGCTGCTGTACTCTCGCAGCCGAGCCCTTGGATCGGCCCGGCCGCTCCTCGGCGGCAGCAGCGGTTGCTAGGGCTCAGTGATGAGCTCACCGCTGCGGGAAGGGGAGGGACAGCTTCCAAAACAAAGCACGGCCCTGGAGACGTGTAAAATGGTCACATGCAGCTTGAGGCTGGTGCATGGGGAGCTTGGAGGTGCTCTTTTTTCTTCTTTTTGTTTTTACAGTGTTCTGGAGCTGAAAGGTCTTAATGTTAGGAAAAGCAATAGTGCAGAATATCTTAATCCTTTGGTTTCAGGGGCCTATTTGAGCCCCATTCGGTTGGATATTTTGTTTGTTTCTTTTTCTCTGCCCAAGCAAGAGGCATTATTTAACCTTTTGGCCTTCCATGTGAAATTACTGATATAACCAGGTTTTTTCAGGTACCCTCATGTACTGCAAGACCAGCAAGACCAGCAAAAAGATAAAATTACTGATAGTGCAGAGACCGATGTCTCTGTCAAACTTACACACCACAATAAAGATGTGGCTGGAGTAGAAGCAAAGGCATTTGGTTAAACAAAGTATTTAAGAGAAGTTTGCAATTAGAGCCTTGTCTGCAATGAAGGCTCAGCTAGAGAAAAGGTGAGTTTGTTTACTAGGGTTTTTTTATCCATTTCACTATGATTCACCTCAATAAAAATCAAACCGTTCAGTACAATCCATCATGAAAAATTCTATGGAAGCTTGGTTTTTTGCTACAAGATGCACTTGAGGACAGATGACACTGGAATGATAGTAGTGAGGAAGAAGTCCAGAAAAAATATTAGAAATTACATGGGTTGATCCTGATCTCCTCTGTAGAATTTTATCCTGATATCAGATGTGAGTCCCCTCTGAGAAGTTAAAGACTGATTGTGATCTAGGTCCCATATCCTACCTGAAGATTTAAAATGCTCTGCAGGGCACTGACTGCTCCTTAAACTTTATAGAAACCTGCTCCCTGGCAGAATCCAGGGCAACAGTCAAAAGGACTGTTTATTTTTGTTTTATTCTAAGGCATAGTAATTGTTTGGCTTCCTGTTGCAAGACACCTGCATACATTGTGCTGCCCTACTGATCCAAGGCTGGGCTCTAAAGAGGCTGTTCCTGCCTGCCTATGTTTCCAGTTCCGTGGGCATGTGTCTATGTTATTATATCTTTCTCCATATTGATTGTTTTTCCACTAATTTCTCTGCTTTTGTTTTTCCAGAGCTGAATCACCAAAGTGTACATAGTCTAGAAAAATAGATTTCTAAGTCTGACCTTCCTTCCTAATACTTTGCTGTCTTGTGTTTCTTTTTTCTTTTTTCTTCTCTCCCCACATTTGGCAATGCCTCAAAGTCCATGTGCCAAGCATTGTATAAATAGGAGTAGTCATGGTGGTGCCCTGAGTAACTCACAGCTTAATTAAAGACAGGAAAACAAGAACTAAATGTAAAACAATAGGAAAAAGACTGAGGGCAACAGTAAATATGTCACGGATTTAAAATAGGCTCGATGTGCACAGTTGGTGCAGAGCTCCAAATCAGAAACCCAATGGCTTTGGCACCAGCTTCCCATGGAACCAAGTGACCCCTCAGCATTTCCTCTGCCTTCCCTTCTTCCCTTGGTCACTCATGGAGAAGCTGCTGTGCTGTTGGCCTTAATGGTGCTCTGCAGGTTGGAGGACATAAATGAATTAGAGCAGCTGCAGTCAGGAGGGCATTCCCTGAGCTATTGGCTCTGCTTTAAGCTTGATTTATTTTTGTTTCAGGAAAGAGTATTTTCAGCTCTTGTATCCTCTGTTATGCAGCTCAAGCTCACCTACTGTGAGTGCTTGGTGTGCAACAATCATAACCAAAATCTGCTGGGTTCCTTTTTTTTTTTTTTGCAGATGAGTGGGCAGAAGCTGGAGATGTCCTGGCAAGGCCTCTCTCCTCCTCTCACAGCCCCACTGCAATGGCTCAGCAGTCTTCTGACAAGGGTAAAGCTGCTGTCCTTGCAGGGGCTACAGAGAGACAGCAGCATTTCCCAGCACAGCTCATCTGCTGATGTCCTATTACCCGTCCTATTGCAGGCAGACCAAGGCACAAACACCAGGGTTCACTGTTTCACCAAGGGATCAGTGTCTGCCTGGGGAGTACAGGGGCTTGGAGGGAGAAAAGAAAGGAAGGCAACACAGAGGAAATACTGGTGCCCCAGAGCCTCCTTTTCTCCAGGCTGAGACACCCCCAGCTCCCTCAGCCTCTCCTGGTTCTCCAGCCCTTCCCCAACTCTGTTCCCTTCCCTGAACACACTCCAATTTCCTTCTCGTCATGAGGAAGCAGAAACTGACCCCAGGATTAAAGGTGTGGCCTCACCAGTGCCCAGCAAGGGACAATCACAGCCCTGGTCCTGCTGCCACACCATTGCTGCCACAGCCCAGGTGCCCTTGGCTTGCTTGCCCACCTGGACACACCTGGACTCATGTTCAGACACTATTGCCAATATTGGAGAAAATAAACTTTAAAAAATCACTTATTCTAGTCTCTTCTGAATGGATTTTTCAAGCCTCAGTCTTATTTTTGACATCTGACAGATCTGCTGCTTCAACATCAGTATCCTAAAGAAAGCAAAGGTAAAAATCTTCTACTCAAAATTACAAAATATTGCATGATCTCCTTTTTCACATAAATGAAAATGCACATCACTTAGACACATTAAAAGTTTCCATGTTAAAAAGATGACATTAATTACTGCAGTGCCTTCTCAGATCCTGAGTCCTAGGTTCAGCTGAATATGAGTTCATTTTCTTCTTGATAGCTGACACAGTGCTGTGTTTTGGACTTGATATGAGAATAATGCTGATAACACACTGTTGGTTTTAGTTATTGCTAAATAGTTCTCACCCTAAACACCAAAGTCACTGATTCAGATAGAAATTCTACTGTGCTTATCTGGGACATGGAGAACAAATGATGACATAATCTAAAACACACAAGAAACTTGCAGTAAAATAAGTCCAAAGCCAGCTAAAGTCTGTTCTCTGTGAAGCAGCTGCTCTGCTGTGGGCAGTTGATTTTCCATTAGAGTACATTTGGGATATCTGCAAAATTATAGCTAGAATTAGAATTAATTAGAATTCTGCTTTGCATTGGATACTATCACAGAATAATAAATGCTTTGAGTTGGAAGGGAGATTTTATAGCACTGTTCCCCAGGTGTTAAACTACTGGAAAATGGAACCATTTAAAAATTTGAAGTGAAGCTAAAAAAGAAAATAACCTATTGCCCCTGAGACATTTCTGCACATTATTACACTTGAGGGTTTTTACTGTAGTTATCTTAGCCAAAGATCTGATTTGTTTTTGAAAGCTATACTGAACTTGCTATTTATGTTTGCATTCATAAATCCATTTCCTTGAAGTAGTAATGCATGGTATTTGATGATGTTTTGAGCGCTGAAGAGCTAAATTATTCTGTTTTTTTTATCAGGGAGGACAAAAAAGCACCATCTCTGTATGACAAATGAACTGCAAAATCTGTGCTTGTCTCAACTAGATTTTAGGCTATTTATATTTTATTCCATCCTTTTTTTTTTTTTAAATTCTTTTCTTTCCATCTGCAGAAACACTGGTGTACATAGCTGACATCTGGATTTTAAACAAAAGCTTTGAAGGCCAACATATTGACTCTTAAGTCTTTGCTTCCACTCTTAATAAGAATGATATTTTCATTTTGTAAAGCTAAAGAAATGAGGCTCACTCACAGAACAGGTTACATTTCCTGAAAGGATGTAGAGATATCAAAAAGTGGAAAAATAAAAATAATGGGTGTATACTGAGAGGATTTTAAAGAATATATATCAATGAAATGTTTACTTTGAATAAACTACAATCTGGGTCAATAATTACTTAAATTTTTTTGGTGATGAAAAGATGGATGAAGAGAGAGGACAGTCCAAGTGACAAAATTCATTAAAAGAAGTCAAGATGTAAATCAGTTTTTCAGTGTTGTAAACAAACTGAGCTGTGCTCATCCTTTCTGTTTGATTTAGATTTTTCTGGCTGGAGATTGGAAAAAAACCAAATTTCTGGATTAGGACAGGAGTTTTCTTATAGTATTATTTCACAGCTTTTTCAGAAGTAAAAAAAGACAATACAATAAATCATTTCTTTTCATGTCTGAAAGGTTTTGAAATAGGAACCAGTTCACTTCATAATACACTTGTTCAATTCAGAGCAAATGGTAATTATATAGATATGGAAATCAAAATTGAGAATTAGAATTCTAAATTCACAAATGCTTGTCTCAGATTTCACTAATTGTTTAGAATGAATAGATTACATTTGAAATGATAAAATTAGTAACAACCTTGATAAAATGTCAGGATTTAATGAAATCTGTTACATCAAAATTAAAGTGTTTGTTGTTGTTATGATTTTTTTTAATAATAATGCCTACTTATACAAGTATATGTAATATATAGAACCACTTGAATAGAATTTTTTTTCTACTATCTAGAAATAAAAGATTTGATGTCTGATATATACTACCCTAAAACCAAGCAAGTCTTTCTGATTAACACCTGATTAGCTTTTGGATTGAAATCTCAGAAATCTAGGGGAGAAAACAAAGCATTAAAATAAATTACAGAATCCTAGAAGGTTGGAAGGGATCTCAAGGATCATCTGGTCCAGCCTTTCCTGACAACAGCCCAGCATCCTGTCCGGCTGAATCTTAAATTTCCCAGTGGTGCAGAATGCAGTATTTCCCTGGGGAGATTACTCCAGGGGCTGATTGTTGCTGTGCAGAATTATCCCCTGGTGACCAACTGGAACTTGCCAGCAGTAGCTGGTGCACATGATCCCCCATCTTTTGCAAGTGACTCCCTGTCAAAAGGAAGCTCCACCCTCTTTGCAGCCCCCCTTTAAGTACTGGAATGGGAGGATACGGCTCTTCCAGCTTAGCCAGGTCTCCCTGCAGTTTGGTTTTTCCCTCTGGAGTATGCCCTTCCCCACTCACTTTGGTAATTTCACTGCAGAAAAAACAAACAACTGTGAGGAAAAATCTCTTCATCAAGGTACAGAATGGGCTGACCATGTTTATAAAGATAAATAATAAAATTTAAAACTGCTTATAATCTTGTTTATTTGTTTTCCAGAGCAGAGAACAGTTGGAACTCAATAAAACACACTCCAACAGGCCTTAAAAACATCTCAGTTGGAGAAATTACTTTCTCTGTTCTCTCAGCTTTCTCCCTCTGAATGTAACCACCTGGCCTCTAAACAGCTTTTTCCTTGTCTGCTCTTACTACTAAGGTTTATTACAGAGATAAAGCAGAAGTCCAGACACAAAAATCTGACTTTTGTTCCCAGATCAACCACAGCCTTTCATGTGACCTTGGACCACTCAATTATCTCAACTTCAAAGGCAAGAGGGAGGATAAAATTAATCACTGTGGTGCCCTCAGATGCTGTAATGGAAGGGTCACTCTCTGCTACCAACTAAATTTTTTAAGGGAAAAATCAGACTAGGAGTATGCTGACATAAATTAAAAATTTAGTATCTTCTCCTTTGTCCTGCCCCTGCCATCTGTAGGGTAGCCACCCAAAACACAGGAAAAAAAAAATTATATATCCTTTTCCACTGAAGATGTTACTAGTTTTTAGTGACCTAGAAGGATGACCTCTTCCTGGAAATCCTAATGGCAGAGGCTCTTAGATATTGTAGAAAACTAAAATTTTCCATAAAACTGTGCCTGTGTTCCATCTGTTTGTTCTGTGTTTGTTTTCACCTGGCTGTGTCCCTGTGCAAGCTGCAGCTCACAGGATGGGAAAGGAGTCTCAGAATCTCACCTCGATTTTTCACTGGCAGCTTTTCCTCAAACACAAAAAAAGTGTCCTTTCATTTCAACCGTTTTTACAAAAGCAAGACATTCTTATGCAAGGCTTTTGTGTAGCTCCTTCTCTGTAACAGAGCTTTTGAGTTGAAAAATAATGACATAGAGGTGTTTTCAATGTGAAGACAATCTTGAATTAAACCCAGATCTGTTCCAAAAAGAGTAAATTCCACGGTGATTTTTGCCTATGCTGCATAATGATGATAACAGAATTTCTTTCAAGCAACTTTTTTAGCTGAGAAGAAAATGAGTACTTTTCTTTTTTTCTTATTGTGTACCATCTTGACTTACCTAAATACCTCTTAAGGGAGACAGAGTTCAATGCTCTCAGCATTAAAAACTGCTGAGTTTCTGTGGTCTGCATTTTGCAAGAAGGTCTTGCTAAATCAAGGACCCCATGACCTCAAAATCACTGAAGCTGTGTTGCAGCCTTATGAAATCTGAAGCCTTTTATGGTTTATTTTGAACAGAATGGGAGGCAGAAATGTGTTTTGTGGTGTGCCACAAGTGAAGTGTCATGGAGAGAGAGAAGAGCAAAACTGAGCCTGTAATTACTGATCTCTGGGATTTGTGAGATATATGAAAGGAGCCCTTTGAGGGCTCTTAACTGAATTCATATAATCATCACCACAGAATCATCACAGAATGGTTTCAGTTGGAAGGGACAATAAAGATTAGGTGGTTCCAACCCCCTGCCACGGGCAGGGACACCTTCCCCTATCCCAGGGTGCTCCAAGCCCCATCCAACCTGGCCTTGGGCACTGCCAGGGATCTGGGGCAGCCACAGCTGCTCTGGGAACCTGTGCCAGGGCCTGCCCACCCTCACAGGGAACAATTCCTTCCCAATATCCAAACCTCCTGTCTGTCAGTCTGAAGCCCTTTCCCCTTGTCCTGCCACTCCATGCTCCTGTAAATTGTCTCTCTCCATTTTTCCTGTAGGCTCCTCATTCTTTATTAAAAGTCCTTTTGTCCATTAGCACATTAGGGATGTTTGTCCACTGACTTTGATTATTAAGATGGCTTTTGTGAGTGTGCAAACCAACCACCCATCTCTGTGCTGTACCCAACTGAGAACTGTCCCTTCACAGAGGCGACACCCAGTTTTCCTGTCCTTTCCTGAATCCCTGGAATGAAAGGAAGCAGTAAGGAGGGAGCTGTCACTGAGTACAAGTGCAAGTGTGACTACATTGTGACTACACTGTCCATTGGCACAGGAGAAGTTACTTGCAGACAGAAAATGACACTTTGCTGCTCAGTGTGAGAGGAGTTTTGAAGCTCAGAGATCAGAAGTCTCTGTGCCAGGGCTAACCAGGGCTATTTCATGCTCCCTTGCCTCTACACTGATTTTGCTGACTCAAAAACTGCTGAAATTTTACATTGAAAAGGGATGACTGATTTTTTAATACTCTGATGAAATTATGTGAAAGTACACCGAGGCTGCTTGATTGATTAGATGGCTTTGTTCCTAAAACTTTATGCTTAGGTGGAGATCTCAGTCCATGTCCAAAGAGAGATCAGTTGTTGCCTGACCCTTACTGCTCATTTCTTTCACCTGTCATTGTTGCTGCCAGCACAAAACCTTTTGCTTTTACCTTATTGCGATTTTTTTCTCCCCATCAGATATTTCATGCATTTTCTGTGATCATAATTACAGTGCTCTTTGGTGTACAACAATGGCACTAGCAAGCTCATAAAATTCAGATATTATGGCAGGATTCACAATGCCACCTCTTGCTGGTAATTTTGTTGGTCATTCCTAGACTTTTGATGCACAAAAAGACTTGCTGTGAACATTTTTTCTTAGATTCAAGGGTGTAAAATGTTTTTGATAAATAATGATTGGACTTGTATCTGCACTGGTCAGAGGTGTAAAATGCTGCCCTAATTGTTGTTGGATCTTCTGCACACTAAATATGAGGGGGGGCAAAGCTGTTAAACACCATATTTAAATGTGTAAACAAAGTTATAAATATTCAGCAGAGTTCCATCATGCCAATGTTAAGTACTTTGTAACATCTGATAATTACGTATAAAAGAATTAAGAATCTTAATTAAGGAGTGAGAGACACTCATAGGAAGTGCACTAATGAAAGTGCCTATGAAAGCCCCTTTTCACTTGAGAGACGACCTTCAAGGGAGCTGATATAGTGTTTGGTTAGGTTTAGCTCCTAGAATTTAAAATAAAAAGAAATTACAGAAGTTGGTTGTCTGAAGAGATGTCAGCATTATCCAGACACCAATGTGACACCATCTTGATTAAATTGCAGCTACACAGCTCTTTGATTCACTGTTTTCTCTAAACTTTTTTTCCACATTACTTAAAACTCCTGTCTCTGATATATATGCATCTAATGCTTGCACGCATGAAGAGTCTGAAATATTTATTTTAATCCCTTACAGGACACCACATTTCTAAGTCGTTTTATGCAGCTCCTTCAATACTCTGTGGGGCCATCACCCTGACTTTTCAAGCCATGAAAATGCTCCAAAATAAGATTTAAAGCAATGCAGTTGTTTTTTAATAGCCTAACAGGAATGTGTTAAGTCCAGACTGTGCAGCAGACCCAGCAACCCCATGCTCTGTGTGTTTATAGGCATCAGCTTTAATGGCCCGTTGTGATAGATGAGAGATATTAAAATCTTACAGTCACTGCCCGGTCATTTACAGTCAACAGAGGGCTACAAGTGAAAGGTCAGGCCTAGGAGAGTTGGAAAATCTGCTAAGCAAACTCTGGAGCAGGGAATGGGCTGCTCCAGGGGCTGGAGGCCACAGCTGATTTTTCTGCTCTCGCTGTTGTTCCTGGCCCAGGGTAAGTTTATGCACAGCCCAAAGCATTTAGGATGAAATATTCCCCTTAATGTCAAAATAAATGTGCACATGATCCACTAGAGGGTTTCTTTAGTTGAATACATTTACCTGATATGTTTACTAGAGAAAGAGACTTGTTTTGTTTGATCAGCCCTTTCCAGGCAGGCTGTTCAGTGTGAGAGAATGATTTCCAAACTGGTTACTTCCCAATGGTCTGAAGGTCCTGTCACTCCAAAAGACATTTTAGCCTCTGGGTCCTGCCACTGCCAAGCATTTGTTGCTGCCCTGGGGATCAGCTCAGGTGCTGGCTCTGGAAACTGGAGCATATCAAAAGCAAGGATCCAAAAAGAGCACAGTCAGCAGGGCCAGCAGCAGAGTCACTGATGAGCAAATATTTATGCTGCACAGAAGTGTCCATTTTATTATTCAGTTCCCTGAATAAGGCCGTGTCTCTAAACCCAATCTGTTTATTTAATCAGTGAGAGTCCAGGAGCAGCCTGAAGCATGAAGACGACCCCAGCTCCCCTTTCCCAGCACCCTGATGTAAAGATTAAAATGATGGAGGCAAACTCAGGTTGCTTCAAGCCACTTTTCCCTGCTTTGTCCTGGGATCTGGCTCGGTGTCAACCAACTCCCAGTGTGTCACATAACTGATGCTTTCTGTATCTCTCTGCCTGTCATTCTCACTGGACTTTGGTGGCTGAAAATGTGGGAACAGCATAGCATACTCTGGTTCCACAGCTGATAGTGATTCCTGTGAGAGCTGGGGAGCACTGCTGAGACATCCCTTTCCATGAGTTATATCTCTTGCAGAGAGGCCAGGGAGCTGATTACACCCTTTTAAGGTCTCTTTGCTCTGGTGGGATGGCACGTAGAAACCCTGGAATAACTGGGAATAGAGCAGGATGCCACAGGAATAACTACAGACAACTTTTTGTTGTGCCTTCAAAAATATTGTTTTAGTCTATCCTTTGTGTCTGAGGGAAAGAAATGTTCTTTAATTGAATTGGAATATTTAGATTAGTGCACAGCTGTGGTGCTGGGGATATGTGTGCCCTTCTACATTCATGCACAGGCTGGCTCCTGCTTTTTTTGTGGAGCAGAAAAGCATTTTTTGTGCTGGGCTTTGTGTTGGTGTTGAAAGTCGAAGTGCAGCGGCCCCAGCCACTGCCTTACATAAACCCTGTGCCTGTGCAGTGGACTGCTGCCACTGTCCTGTTTGGAGCAACAAGATTTCCTTTCTGACCTACTTTTCTGGTCACTGCTTTGAGCCAGGCCATCAGGAGCATTATTAGAACATTTTATATCCTTCCCGTGCCACAAAGCTGCCCTGGCACCACCCTGAGCAGCCAAGCAATGATCCCATCAGCCCAGAGGGATCCACAAGCAACTAAACAACTCCTTTGTCTTCTTTTCCTGCTGCAGCCAGCCCAGCAGATGGATTTAGTGTGCCATAGGAGCAGGCAGGAACTTCTCAGGTGCTCAGGAAGGACCTGGAATGGTGCTCAAGGATTTGCTGGAGCATATCCTGCCTGTAATTGCCTGGGATAAATGGATATCAACGGGAGTGATACCAGTGGAGCCAGCTTGGGCAGACAGGGTTTTGAATTGTTTAGGTTGGAAAAGACCTTCAAGATCACTGAATCCAATCTGTGAGTGATCCCCTCCTTGTCACCAGCCCGGAGCATTGAGTGCCACGTCCAGACCTTTCCAGGCCACCTTCAGGAATAGGGACTCCAAACCTCCCTGGGCAGCCCCTATCATCCTGTCCCTCTTCACCTGGGAGCAGAGGCCACCCCACCTTGCTTTAGCCTCTTTTCATGAAGAAATTGAAGGAATATTGAAGGAGTAACCTGGAGATAATGAAACAAAATAGAATTTCTTCAACCTTCCAGTAATGGTAGAATATGAAACATGCAGCCTTTGATTACACAAAACTTTCTATAAAGAGCTGGATAGAGTGCTGTTATAAACAAATAAAATATTTTCATGGAGTAAAAACAGTAAGGATAGGAAAGGCCCTGTTGTATGTCTGTATCTCAATTTAGGTAGGTATTGAGGATGGCAAAAGGCTGAGACCAATCCTTCCCCCTCTGAGAGCTGTGAAGTCAGTGCCTGTTTCTGTCTCCCTCTCAGAGCTGTTCCAGAGAGGACAGGTACCCAAATCTGAGTCATTCTAATGCTATTTAATAGAAAACATCAATTGCCTACCCATAGCTTGTACTCTAGAATATTATTTTTTTACAGCCATCTGGTTAAATTACCCTCATATTTACTGGAGACTGAATTTCATGCTCCGTTCTGCTCAATTCCTTGCACTATGGCTGACACTGGGAGGGAAAAGCAGTTTCAGCAGGCTCCTCTGCACAGGAGGAGGGAGCAGAGGATGGGAACTCTCCCAACAGAGAATCACAGGGACATGGTTTCCTTGCTCAGGGAGTCCTGTTAGGCTGAGAGGAAGAAAACAACAGCAGGGGAGAGGCTCTCAGCCAAAGGCAGACTTGAGGGCAGCTGATCTTGAGCACATCCTGCAGTGACGAAAGAAGCGTGGCAAGGAAAGCGTGCAGGTGATCCATCATGTTTTGCCTACAGCTCCTTCACGAGTTCTATTCAGCTCAAAGAGTGCCTGGGTTAAGAAAACCTCCTGTAACACTCACCATATGTGCTTATGCATGTCCTGAGCTGCTGAGGATTGTCCAAAAAGCCGGAATTTGGCAAAAAGAGGCAGTCTCCTCGGGTGGCTGAGCAGGGTTTCATGGCCCACAGTGATCTGTTATCCCTTTCCTGACAAATGCCCTCAAGAGTCCGTGCCTCAGGGATCAAAGAATAGACAGTTTTGCAATACAAGTTTTAAGGGGTCACAGCCCCACTGTGGTATGAGCTAAACCTGAGGCCCCACCGCTCGCCAGGCTGTTACCCTGGCCATGGAAGCAACATGGCCTGCCTGTTTTTATCCTGGGACATCTGTGCGAGTTTAAATCTGATTAAGGTGTTATGATCAGACAGACTTAATGAAGAAATAAAAGTTAAGGAGTTAAAATCAGACATGCAAGGCTCTGGTGAAAAAAGTTAACAAGTTTCATGCACTTGGAAGCTTGAAAACTTTGGTATTTCTGACAAAATATTGTCTTTCTTTCCGGGACTTTGTAGCTGCTCAGAACTCCAAGGGACATTTTATTTTGCCTGTGTAACATATTTGAATGGTCTATATCTCAGAACATCACAACTTCCTCATACAAGGCTGCTGTCATAATTCCTGTTCATTATTTTGACATTGCTAATTTTAAAAGCCAGATAGATTCTGCTGTTGTCATCTTAAGTGTCCAAAATATTTCTGTAACAGCTTCCTGTGCCTTACTTAGCGCCCTGTTGAAGGTAATCCCAAAGATTACCCAAATCCCTGGGCCCATAAGCAGGTGCATGGCACTCCTAGAAATGTTCCTATATCCTGGAAAAAACAAAAAAGGAATGTGATTTCCTAGCTGCCTGGTTGCTTGTCATCCTGCAGCACAGTTTACCACCCACACATTTCTTTGTGAGGGTGCAGCACAAACAAATTCAGTGGAATAATCAGCACTGGAAAAAAGAAAGCACTCACTCCCTGTTTTCCAATTATTTTTTATTCTGAACTAGGTGTGTGTGCATGTGTGGGCTTTTTCCTTCCCCTCAGAGTTGGATTATTTCATCAATCTGGGTTACAGGATGAGTTGGGATGTTAGGAGGGGCTGTTAAAGTTCGGGAGGGCAGGAATGAGCAGATGTTGGAGGGAAGGGGATAGGAAATATCACAAACTGCTTTTGTCATGAGAGTAACTAATGTGACAGCTTTTCCATGATTTCTCTGAAATGCCTGCTCACAGAGGGTGCCTTGTTCAGGAGGCAGAAGACAACCATGACTGCTGATGACCATCAGCTTCTAAACATTGAAATATCTTTTCCCTCCAGCATCTGGTTGTGCCTCTGGTACTTGACGGTGCCAGAAATCAACCTCACCTTGTGCTGTTAGTCAGGGAAGCTGCTGCCACTGTTCAAAGCAGCACAGGAGGGCATTGTGAGGGAGGACAAGCTCTGTGTCCCTGCCTGGGGCTGGGTGATCATTACACTGATGCTTAATTGCCTCAACACAAAGGGCTTTGAGAACTACTATTCAAGGGCAGCAAGTACTCTCTGTTTCCTAATCCCTTCTGAGCTGTCAACACTGCCCATCCACTTCTAACCTGGAAGTTTGCTCAGTCTCTAACTGTATTCACAGGAAAGGGAGTAAAGTTGATAGGATATGTCCCTAAATACTGGTGGTTTTGGCAGCTGAATGGAGTTCACATGGCTGGTTGTGTTGCCAAAGAATGTGTATGAACTTGAATCTTGGAGATTGAATGCAAAGTGATATTTTTATATAAAACTATCTTCAGTCACTGTTACCTATTTAGACATATGGTGCCAGTCTAGTACCAAGTGTAAGGGAGACAGCTTAAATATTGCCTAGGAGAAGACTAAATAATCTGAAAAAAGTTTGATAATTCTTCATCTTTCTCCTCTTATCCCAAGGTAAACCCTCTGGTTATTTCCTACACCATTTCACTTATTTCCCTGTCACTCTGATTGGGAGCTGCTGTGGTCTGTCACTGACCTAGTGCCAGGCACCCGGAGAGTCACTCGCTCACCCTGCCCTGCTACAGCTGAGGAGAGAAACAAAAAAATCAACATTTGTTTCTTTCTTCAAAAATCAACATTTGCTTCACCATGGTGTTCAGCAGGGCCTGCAGAGGAACCTCTGCTCCAGCACCTTGAGCACCTCCCCCCCCCCCTCCTCCAGGGACCTGGTGTTTCCATGTTTTCCCTTAGGTGTTCTCCCCTCTTCCTCTTATCTGATTAGAGACAAAACTGTGTGACTTTGGGTTTTTAGTCTTTACTATGTCATCATAGAGGTGTTGCCAGGCTCTCTCATTGGCCCAGTTTTGGTAGCAGCATGTGGCCACCAGCCAGTGGCTCTGCTGGGCAGGGAGGAATCTTCCAGCAGCTTTGCACAGGTGACATCTTCATGGCCCCCCTGCTGCCAAAAACCAAGCCCTGCAAAACCCAGATCCCGTCCTGTCGAGATTTCATGAGCTCGTGGAACACTTCAGAAGGACCAGGATCAATGAATCAAGGCAGGGGGTGAGCCCAGGGATTGCTTAGATTGCTTCCTAATCACTCTTTATAGTGACAGATCAGGAGCGGCACTCACGTGGCCATGGGGAAGAGCTTTCCACTAACGAAGAAGTTTTCTTCTTTCTCTGTGTCTTACTTCTAAGCTTATTTATTCATCTGTTCCTGGGAAAACTGCAGTGTAAGTAAAAGTGGTGGGAACTCCCCAGTTCAGTTTGCAAAGCAGTGGCATTGTACTCTATTAATTAATTGTGAGAAAGAACTGCCCACCTTGAAAATTTTAAAAGGTTTATTAAACCTTAACAAGAATACAACAAAAGGACTAAATGAGGAACTGCCCACATGGCTGGTTCGTTTTCAAGATGGATGCTGAATCTTTTACAGCCCTGGGGTTGCATCAGCCAGCCCTGGCCCCTCCTAAAGTCTGTCAGTCAGCTCTTTGTCATTTATCAGTGGAGACTGCTTTCATGTCACTGGATGGCGGGTCAGGGGTTGTCATGCTGCACCCTCTAAGCACCAAGCTTTTCCATTCCCAGCTGCCCCATGCAAGGGGCACATGTGCAGCCTTCTTTTTATCTGTGCTAGACAACCCCAGCTGTCTGATGGACACAATACAGGGGGGAAGGGAACTCTAGGGAGAACATAGTCATAGAGGACATCTAAAGTACAATAACATAACTATACATTACAAAAGCTTCTCTTAATATTCACACAATATTCATCCCTTAACTGTGAGACCAATTAATCTCATTACCCATCTATAACATCAATGTACAATTTTTCACCTGCTTGGAGTTTTGCAAGATCACCCCCAACATCCCTTGCTGCTAAATTGGACAGATGTGGGTTTGATGGGTGGAGTGTGACATGGATAAGGAATTGTCTGGATGAATGATTTCAACAGTCAGCAGCTCAACATCCAAGTGGAAACCAGTAATAAGTTATGCCCCCCTTTGGGTTCATACTGGGATCAGCATTTGTAGGGGGACACAGTATGGGTAAATGAAGGTGGTGTAGAATGTAATCTTACCCCCTAAAGAGTTGCAGCTGAACCAATTACTAAAGATTAGGAGCAGGCCTGATGTTACACAGGCCACACCTGTAGCCAATAAGAAGAGTGTTATAAAAGAGTGGATTGGGGGGTACTGGAGTCATTTGGCTGCTGCAAGGAGGAGGATGAGTCGGTGCCTGGAGGAGTTGCCTGCCAGAAACATCAAGGAGGTAGGAAACTCTAGCAATATGGAACCATTGCAATGTAATGATAGTAGAACTGTTGTAATATCTATGATGATAAGCATTATTTAATAACTCCAGCAATTTTTTTGTATACAGAAAGAGAGACATTTTTTACTAGAGCCTGGAACGACTGAACAAGAGATGACTTGTTTTTACCAAAAAAGGACAAGTTTAATTTGTTTTTTAGTAGTAAGGCAACTGAGAAACAAATCCTGAGTTAGCCCTTTTTGCACATCTGCTTCTTTTGGAAACTTAAGAACAAAAAGTTATGCTCTAATTCAAGTTTCTAAGTACTTTTGTCATTCACCAGATAAGCAAAGATAAATAATAGAAGAGCAACAACTTCTTCAAAAATAGAATTGTGGAGGGATAGAATGTAAGAGAATAGTGCAGAAGGTAATCTCACACCTGAGGAGTTGCAGCTCTACTAATCACTAAAGATTAGAAACAGGCCTGTTCTTAATAGGCCACAGCTGTGTCCAATAAGAAGATGAGTGCTACAAAAGAGTGGATTAGCTGGGTGTGAGGAGAGTTGGAGTTTGTTGGTTGTGTTGTGAAGTGAGTTGGGGTTGTTGTTTGTACTGAGAAGAAGGAGTCAATGCTGTGAGGAGTTGCCCATGAGAAATCACGAAGAAGGTATGGAAGCCTTTGAAATAAGATGACAACATAGAATGATGAGAAAAATATTTCAATTAATCAGACAGTGATCATATTTCTATCAGTATATAATATTTTGAGCTTGATGTTTAGCTGAGAAGCATTTATTTCTCTCAAAATTGCTACCTCTTTCAGATTCAAAAAGGAATACAAAATGATGTAATTTTTGGTCAAAACTTTTTTAAAAATTATTTTAAATTTTTTGTCCTTTAAGCAGAACGAAGTGATACTTTCACCACACAAATTAGCACTTCAGGGCAGTGGTTTTAAAATGGGGAATGTCTATAATGAGAGCTACTATCCCATGCCCTTGGCTAGGATGAAAAGTCTGTAGAAATATAACTTCTTTTTAATCTGGATAAAAAGTTGCTGAAATTGGGTGAAACTCTAATGGCGCCTTATAAAAAAAAAACCCAGATAAGATAAATAAATTTCTGGCTGCACTACTATGGAAAAATAAAAAGGAGCAAACAGAAGCAGGGATTTTGGCGCTTCAGAGCTCTTCACCTTTGCTTGTTGAGTTGCTTTTTAGTATTTTGGAGAGGTTTTTTGAGCGTTGCATCTGAGCCTCTGTGAAATAATTACACTGATGGTTTTGGTTTCTAATGTAGAGCACAGAAATCTGCAAAAGCCATTGGGCAAATTTTGCTGAGTCTTTCACCTCAGATCAGCAGCTCTCAGGTCATTAATCATGCTTTATAAGCTTTAATAGACTAAGTGTTTTAAAGACATCTGCTGAGTCTCAAAGAATAGAGTGCAGACTTTGCTTTTCTGAGATTTCTGTATTAAAACAGCAATATTGTTAGGAGAGAAAAAAATGACCCAACATAAAAAAGCTTGGCCTCTCCCTTTGGTTCCTGCCATGCTGCCGGAGAGGATGATCATACAAGTCATTTATAACTGGAGACTGAGGACATTAAGCTCAGCAGGCATTAAATATTTCCTTAGATAAAAGCATTGTCACCACCATCACTTGCTCAGGCAGTGAGCATGTAAAGAAAGAATATAAACAAAGAAGTGCTTTGCATTAATTGATATGGGAATAAAACACAGTTTTGTCCTGCACAACACTTCGTGCATGCCTGAAAATCACTGCAGGTGACTGGCCTTTTCCTTGTTTACTCTTTATTTTTTTCTGATTCAGCCTCTCAAACACATCGTTTGGTGAAGGCTGCTTGAGCAAAAAGACATGAATTTAGTTTGTTTCATCTCACATTTTAAGTGATGCTATGCCAGGCTTGGAAGCTAAGTCTAAGTTTGGTTAGTGAGTTAGAAATATCCTTCTGTAAATACACCATTGCACTTGTTACCTTTTTATTTGTAGGGGTTTTTTCCCATGTTTTTTTACTGTGGAGAGTAGCAGCTTCTCTGTACCACAAAAGACTTCCACAATGGAAAGGAAGGACAGAGGTGGAAGAGAGCAAGCTCTTGGTTATGGGTGCAAGTTTGTTCCCAAACAAACAATGGGACAGGCAACAGTCTGGCATGGTTTTGAGCATATTTGTGTTGGTTGTCCCCTTTCATTCAGTGTTGTGTTATTTTGATTTTTGTGAAGGGAATTTTTGTTTTGGTTCAGGTTGGTTGGTTGGTTTTGTAAGTGAAGGTTGTGTGCCGAATTTGGATTTTAATGATAATTCTGAAATGAAGCATCAGTGCTTGAGCTAAATGCTTGTTCTGTACTCCCATGTTTAGTCTCCAGCACTGAAGGTGCACTCAGGAAATTCAGTACCTGCTGTTTGCAAGTGCTTTACCTCAAATGTGTGAAATGAGAGATCATTTGTCCTTCTCCCACGCTTTCCTGGGAAGCAACCCCATTCCCAGGCTGACTGCAATCAGAGCTGTCTTTCCATTTTCCAACCCCAGCAAAGCAGAGCCTGAAAGAGAGATGTTCTCACCATGAAGTTGAGGAACCACTTTCCTTCAGTCCAATTGATATTTAAGGTCATCAAACCCCCTTCCAGGCTGTGTTAATGGGGCAAAATGGCCAACTTTGAGGTGACACACCCAGTGTTAACTTTGGTCCTTCTGTGGGAGAATTCTGCTCCGTGGGTGTGGAAGAAAACATCAGCTGCAGGGCTTGCTCCTCATTTCCAATGTTTTTCTTATGGTACTTGAAGAAAGTGTCTTATGCTGAGTCAGATTTTTTTGTCTGAGATGATTTTTCTTACTGGCTTTTTCTACTGGTTAGGGAAAAAAATAAATAATATGAGAAATTTGCACATAATCCAAAGTAATTTCCCCTTTCTTCTCTTCCTCGTGTTTCTCAGTTTGGTACTGTAGACACTGATTTCTCTTCCAGCCCTTTGAGGCCCAGAATAAAGCCAAGAAACTGAATGAGAAGGTAAACAGAGGCAAAGAAAAATAGATATACGATCAGAGACACAAAGCAGGTTCCTGGCAGAATGTGGAACTGAGCCCTTTTGCTTTCTGCAGAATCCAAGCTTCCCTTAAAAGGATAACTGAAGGAAATAGGTCAACTCAAATAACATTAAATCATGCTGGTTGAAAATGTATCCCACTCCTCTTGGAGCTGCAGGATGACACAGAGCGTTAAAACTCCATTTGCTGATGAGCATCTGGGGAGTACAAGGGAACTCTCTAGGATCTGAGCAGTGTCCCCTGCTTTGTGTGACAGGTTTCCTAACAACTTTCTCACTCTATCTGCTCTCAGCTGTTCTGTTTCTTTTCTTTTTTTAAAGGAAACTTGAGTCATTGCCACTTTTAATCCTCTCCTTGCTGCCTTAATGGGATCTTCCTTTGGTTCCTGCTTTTTTTTTCTCTTTCCATATTCTGAGAATTTTATTCTTCTCTTCATATAATTTCAACACTTTTCACTTTTTCTCTCGCTGTAAAAAAATGAAAGCCTTATGCTATAGCATTTTGAAATAAAACTCCAGCATAGCACTTCTGTTTCAGCTGCTCCTGGAGAAAGAGGGAGGCAGCTTCATTTCATTTAATTTTTTTCATAAGTTTTTTATGGTCCCGCTCTTGAGTTCAGAGTTTGACATCATGCAGGGTAGTCTCCAAAAATATTGGTTTCAAATTCATTGCTGAATGTTTAATAAATTGTGGAAACATTTCCTAATGGACTTTGTGCAGTAACATCTTCTACAGGACGAGTCCATGGAAAGGTGGCAGAGCTGAGGATGAATGACAGAAAGGAGAGAGGGAATATTTGTCTTTAGAAAAATTGTCCAGAAAGGGAGCTGGAAAATGGAATTGAATGCTGCCTATTTGCTTCTTGAAACTAGTCTGCAGATAGATATGTGATAGCCTTCCAAAAAACCTGATTTTCAGGGCAGACAGATGAAAAGTCTATTTTTAAAGTTTCTTTTGGCTACTTTGTACATTTATTAATGTGATACGTCCACATTAATGAGCTGAATTGGGTCAGAGAGTATTATTAACAGTGGAATAGAAAACAGCCCTGAATATTCCTAGAAATCAGAAATTGAAAATGCCTGTTTAAAGCTAATTCTTAGGCCTACTGTAGTGTGATACTGCTTGTTGCTAATTATCTTCCTGTTTATCTCCCAGCATTGGCTTAATTTGCATTTACTATTTAAGCCACACCTGCTGAAGGTAAACAACCTTGCTCTAAAAATTTCCAGAGCTGATAAATCCCAGCCTTATTTGACCTTCCTCAAAAGCCAGGATCTGAGCAGGTGCTTGAACAGAATATGAATTTTAATTTCTCCAAGGTTTAGCACAAGGGATTGAGTCCATATTCCCTGTCCGTTGTGTTTCCTGGAAGCAGATTGTGGCTTTTATTATTTCTTGCATGTTCCCAGAGTGCTCAGATTCCTTAGCCTTCATCTCCCACTCCTTCTGCCTGGGATGAGCATCCCAGAGAGACAGTGCCCTCAGAGGGTGGACAGGGACACTGACAGTGCCAGTGGCCAAAACCATAACCCTGTGTTAGATCCATCAGTCCAACTTTGATGTGGCCCTGTAAATCTGATAATAATCTAAGCCAGGCAGTGAACAGAAGTAGTAGCAGTATTAATGGGGTTTTTTTCTGCCTGTGAAAAATATTGTCACAGATTGTGGAGCTTTTTCCAGGTAAACTTAGAGATAATATGGTTTGGATATCAGGAGTGAGGAGCCCTGCAGTTCTTTCAGGCTTGTTTGAGTTTTATTGTCTTATTCTGAGAGCACTTTTGTGTTTTCGTGCTGAGCCTCTCCTTGCATGAGGAGCTGTTTGACGTCTGTGCTATAAAAGCTGCAGTTCAGGTTGTGATTCTGTGTCAGCAGTGAGGTAGAGTGGCCTGGGGCTAAAGATTCCTCAAATTGGAAGCATATTGATCCTTTTTCTTGTAAGATGGGAATTCTGAATAAATTTTATCCCCTGGCATTGATTTGCAGAGAACTTTGCAGTGAATATTCTGTGTGGTTGCATTTATTCAAAATAAATTCAAGTTCTGTAACGTGCTCAGGGAGGGCGCTGGAATGAAAGGATCCAGGGCTGGAGATGGGCAGCAGGTGGCACCCACACACCGTGGAAATTCCTGCCTTGCTGCATCCAGCCAGGTGAGAAGGGCTTTTAAAACTTGCTGGGACCCAGTTTAACACACGTTTACCTTTCCTGGGTTACACATTTGGTGTTTGAAACAAAACAAGTGGGGTTTGTTCTGTCTAGCAGCGGTTGCAATGTAAAATATGCCCACAAAACTTGTCTGTTGCCTTAATATTTGTATTAAACACTTTGTTCTTAGGTATGGTGCACAGATTAACAAGTCAAACAATAGAATGGAAAAACAGTTATAGGAGAAGTGTGTTTCACAGTTCTCCAGCTTGCCCAACCTGCCCCTTATCCTTGGAAAAAAACCTTGCTCCTAACTCCCAAGCTGAGGAGGAATGCTATAACTCTGGCTGATTTTAAGAAATATATAAATATGTTCTGGAAATGAGAAGTTAAGAGGGACAGCTTTTCCCCCAACTGCAACATAAGCCTTTATCATTCACAGTCTTAATCCAGCTCACATCACCTCCTCACCTTGTTTGTTTATTGTTTGTGTTGTTTGGTTGTGGGTTTGCTTTTATCCTGCACTGGAAATAAATTGGTTTTTACACACAGATAATTTTATGTTCTGTTTTGGTGATGTTTGTAAAGATTTTAAAAGGTTAGTCCCCAGTGGATGTTCTGCTATTTTAGAATTTTCTAAGCTTTCTCGCAGTGTGTTGGCGGCCTAAAAAATGTCTTTATAAATAAATAGAATTCAGTGTACACCAGTGTGTACTTTTAAATCTGTAAAAAGGAACATTATCAACGATTTGTGCAAATATGCTCAATGACTGGTTTATAGTAGCTTATATTTTCAGATTATTTCACTGTAACAGGGCCATTCTTAATACAAATTCATAACTTGAATTATGGAATGGTTTGGGTTGGAAAGAATCCTAAATAATATCTGATTCCAATCCCCTGCCATGCACCTTTCACCAGACCAAGGTGCTCCACCAACCTGGCCTTAAGCACTCACAGAGTTGGGGTAACCACAGCTTCTCTCAGGTAATTTTCCCTCTTTCTCTTCATTTTGCCTTCTTTCTTAAAGGTTTTGAGAGGGCAGCATAAAAATATCACTTGGGTCTTCATCTTGACTCTTGAATTCTTTCTCACAACATATTTGCATTCTTGGCCCATGCTCCTGATGTCAAACCTGAGCAGTCATAAAGATCTCATTCAACAGGTGTGGTGTGAACTGGAGATATTCTTTATTAATTTATTCATTCTGTGCCATGGAAAATGTTACATGCAGTGATTTCTTGGTGTTGTTGCAATAGTTAATAGAAGGAAGAGGTTTTATTCCTGGATATTTCATAACATGATTTGCATAAGGGATGACGTTTTTTCATCATGGCATTAGATCTCCAGACTGCTAATTTACGTCTGACAGCTGTTGGGATTAATATGGGAACTACTTGCTTCTATTCTCCAAGGCTAGATTATCTTTTGGGACTTCTGTTTTCAAACAAATTTGTTGTGTTTTGTTGAGTTTACATGAAGTAATGGTAATTAAACATTTGTGTGTCTGGCAAAGCAGTTTGTTGCTGGCAAACACCTAATGTAATGGCAGGAAGGATACAGAGATTTATCTGGTTTCATGGTTGAATTATTATAATCTCTGAATGCATCTGAGGATGTGAATCTTAAATTTGGACCAGGGATTGAAACACCCTAAGTTTCATCATGTTTTTAGGAATAGAACATCCTCTAGCATTACATCCTGGCATGGTGGTGGGAGGATGTGGATTCCTCTGACTAATTTTGGGAAATAATGGAATTTCATTTTCAGGAAAACTGGAAAGAGGGTATTCTGCTTGTATAACCCAAATGTTTTCCCAGCAGAATACTTCTGAATCAGGACATGGTTTGTCAAACACAGACAGCATCATGAATGGTGTAACATAAAACCTAGGATTTTCTCTGTTAATGTCTTCACAACAGTTCAATTTAGGATGGCAAAATGTTTAGCAAGGGGGACTGTGAGGCTTCCCCAGTGTTGTGGAAACACTGCTGGAGTGGGAGGCTCACTCTGCCTCCATCCAGTGGGTGCTGATGCGCCTCAAGCTGAAAACATTTGGCATCATCCACACGTTTACATCTGTGTGGGCTGGAGGTGCCTTTGGAGGGAGAGATCTTTTCAGGCTACAGCTGACATCATGGGTTAGGTGTCATGCCACCCAGGAGCAGACATTCTAAAGAACTGGTTTCCTACTATTTGTTCAAAATTTAGAAAATCAGAAATGAAAAACAGAAAAAATCCTGTTCATTGTAAAAATGTAAACATGGGCCTTCAAATGTTCATTATAAAATTGTGCCTGAGTAATTTTCTCCTCTCAACATATCAAACTAACCCAAACTCCATTTCTTCATGCCTTTTTTCCTCTCTTTGCTTCATCCCCTCACTCCTTTCCCTAATCATGCCTTTGAATTGCTCCTTCTAACTGAGCCACCATCATTCCTATTTATGATTTCTCATGTTTTTTATTCCTTTTACTTTCCTGTGCTCCAATTCCAGTCCTCCTTGCTTTTGTTCCTGCTTTCCTTTTGCCAACCTTGCTTGCATTCAAGGCTTGCTGAGAAATTGTGAATTTTCTGTCTTGAGTGTGCCTTTCTTTTTTGTTCATTGAGCTCTGGATTAATGGTTTCTATTGATTATTAATATCTGTGCAAAGTAAGTATTAACCAAGAGCATGGAGCAGGAAAAAAAGTGGGGGTGGTGAGCCCTGGCACAGGCTGCCTAGAGGAGCTGTGGCTGCCCCGGGATCCCTGGAAGTGTTCCAGGAGAACAAAACTCAGGATGTTCTATGATTCTACAACTCAGCAAAACTTGCTTTAAGCTAATTATTTGTGGCAGTGTCAGGGATAAAAAGTTCAATCAAGATGCCAAGCAATTAATTTTAATTTAGATATTATTATAGAACAAGGGGAGACCATGAGGCTTCCAAATGTAACAGGGCCAAGGATTGAAAAATATATGCCTTGACACATTTTTGGGGTGTCAGGAAAAGAAGCTGCTTTTCTTTTTACTTACATTGGGATACAACTCTACAGAGATAATTCAGGGTTGTTTTTTTTTTAAAGGGACCTACCATATGGAGCTTTAATTACAATTGGCTTTAGGGAAGTCAATCTTTTGTAAATAAAGCTGGAGGAAATGCTGCTTGCTTCTGAAATGGTTCTAGATGCTTTCCTTCTGCAAAGATGACAAATAGGAATGTTGTTTGTGGAAACACTCAGCTGTTTCCAGGAGTGTTACCCATGTGCAGGAACAAAAAAGGGCTTGCTAGAATTCTTTGGACTATGCACAGGACCTTTTTTAGGCAAATTCTGGCTAGCCAATCATGCCTTGAGTGTGGAATGTATGAGCAAAAGTGTGCATCCCTTACCTGATGTAAGGAAAAAGTCAGACAGGATTTATTCAGTTCCACCTTCTCCCTTCAATCAGTCCATAACTATATTTTTCCACGGTGAGATATGCATATCTTTTCAATGACTCACTAGAGGATTCACCTTTTTGAAAGAAAGTGTAGCTGTACATAAGCTTAAAGGCTTTTATTGGAGTTTCAGACTTAATTTCAAAACTATTTAAGGCAGTACCAGATGTGTAGTAACAAGTTTGATTTTTCATAGAGGTACACAAACCAATGCCATTATGGTCACTATAATCATCAGGGAATCAGCATATATTTAGAATTTATCTGTTCTACTGGCCTTCTAGGTTCTAATTAGAATAAGTGTGCTACAGGGTACGACTGAGCCATGGTCAATGTGTTAAAAAAACCCAACACAAAGAATGATGAGATATGGCAACGTTTTAAGGCTTTGAACATTCCCTCTTTCAGATGGAATATTCATACTGCTGTGTTTAAATTAAGGAAGCAAAAGATTTTACAGGGCAGATTGATGGCAGCCTAGTATGACTTGGCACTGGTCACAGGTAGTCATCTGCTCTTTGAAGGCAGGCAGGTTTCTGTGTCCCCCTCAGGCTGACAACAATCTGGTTGGTGATAAAGTTTTTGCATGAGCATAAAGAGTTGATTCATGAAGCCAATGAAAACTCTGATTTAAGTGTTGATGAGTCTCTGACACAGCCCCTACAAAAGCTTAATCTGAAAGTGGAGGAAAAAGTCATTTTGGAAAAGCTGAAGTGTTTGTTCTTGAGGCAGCAGGATCATCCCTTCCATCTTGCCAAGTCCTTGTCCCTGTTCCTGGATCTGCAACCTTTGGGTAACGAATCCCAGTGAACAGCTCTGTCAAGTGATATCAGAGGGTTCAAACGTGAAGATTTGATGGATTAAAACTGGTCAAACACATCAATTAAAAGTTCAGGTTCCAATTAATCTTATTTACTTATATTCTGGAACAGATTTAGCAAAAAATGCCCCAAACATGCAAGCTTGAAATACCATTTTGATAGCAGCTTTTTTGTTGCAGGAAAGCAAGAAAGTAAACTTTGAAATTCACTTTCCTTCTAGAAATATTTAACTGAAGTAGTTCTTTCTGTAAGAACAGGAGTCAGTCTTTCTGTAGGTTTATTGCCCAATCTGATAATCATAAGGAGCAGGTGTTTCTTTTATTTCTCCTTTCCCACTCATGCTCTGATAGACAAGGAATATTGCAATTTATGTGAAAATTCTAAATTTTTGTTTCAAAGCAGCTTTATGTTCTTTTAACAATGGAGGACCATTTTTTCTTCCATTGCTGACAAAATTTTCTTAGAATTAACCAGGATGTGAATTGGGATCCAGAAACTTGTGGTTTTGGCAAAAAACAATTTCTATGCCAGGGGATCTGCAGATAAACCCAGGTACCATTTCTGTGTGTCTATATACTTATAGATCCACTAATTGGTGCCCTATATCAGGATATTAATGATAATGAATGAAAATATCAGGGAATTAATGGGTTCTGTTTTACTTTTTCTATTTAAAAAACAAAAGAGACTCAGAGAGGTTTTAATAACCAGAGTTGATAGTATAAATTATTAATTCCCATTTGTAGGGAACTACCAACTGCAACTACCAAAACCCCCAAAATGTCCATTTTCATCCTCCATAAAACCTAAATGGGAATTCCCAACCAGTTCCTTAAGAGAAAGCCAATCCCTTCCTGAATGGGGTCGCCCGAGAGTTTCTTGAGGCAAATTGTTTTCAGATTTGTTCTCTCCCAGGGAGTGAAATTGGTTTCAACACTGGAAAGACTCCTTGGAAGTTTCCAAGTCTCTCCCAGCACCATGAGTCAGATATCTCCAGGTTGTGTTGTGCCAGATTTGACGTCAAATGATAATCCAGTGGGGTTTTCCACTAGACTTCCTAATGGAGATTCAATGAGATTTTACTGCGTAAAATAACGGGATTTTGTCTGAATCACCCAAGCCAATATAAAAAAATCTGGTCCTGTTAACAGGCTTGTTGAAACACATTTTTAAAGACTTAAAATGTTTAGGAAAAAAAGTAAAATTTTAATTTCTATACAGTGATAAAAAATTTGAATATTAATTAATTAGCATACTAATGCAGCACTAAGTCCCTGCTCTGGGTAGTCTTGGTGGCAACAGCAAGCTCTGATTACTCCTCATTTTCAAATTATCTCTGCTCTCCAAGACCAGGGCGTGCTTTCACAAGAACAGTTGTTGCTGCTCACTGGAAATTTTCTGAGGAAGAAAGGAAGTGTTGCCTCATGGCTGGGTTTGGCAGGTCCTCCCTGAAATTCGGGAGCTGTTGGTCATGGGTGGCCTGGTGACATGGGACCTCTGTGGCTTAATGGAACTTATCTTTTTTTAATTTTACTGGATTGGTAATAGATCCAATGAGTTTCCAGCATTTGAGGATTTGGGGGTTTGTTGTGTTTATTTTTTTTTATGTTTTTTCTTCTGTTTGGGCTGAAACCAATTCCAAGAAGTCTTTATTTTCCCACAGACGGGGAATCCAGCTTCTTTGGCGAGCTGCAGTTGTTCTGTAGCTCCCACACTGCTGAGCATTCTTGAGCAGAGCTGTTGTCTTCATCTGAAAGTGAAAAAATTAAAGTGTAGATTTGTGAATTTGGCTTTGGCACATTTTGCCCTTTCTTAAGTAAATGATAATTTCAAACACATGGAACTCAGTTTAGGAAGAATACATTAAGTCCATGTTTAAATGGAAGCCCTGCACCTGTTTTCTAAAGATCTTTTAAGAGTAGGCTCAGAAAATTGTCCAGAGAAGAATAAACATGAGAACCCCAAATGGCAGCTTAATAGATGACAAGTGCTACTTCTATGCCAGTCCTGTGGAAAACAGCCAAGTAAGGGGAATATGGATTTTTTGAAGCCATGGTTAATAGAATGTCACCTGTACAACATGGAGCTTGATTTTACATGAGGGGAGTAGATTGCTTCTCAGCTGGGAGCCACAGAAAATTCCTAGGTACTGTCTTTGTCATAGTTTTTAAAAATTATCTCAGTCTCTATTAAATGCTGCTGTGTATTTTGCAAGTATAAATCTGCAGTAGATGTCAGTGACTTCTGCCCATCTCTGGCACCCTCAATGCCCAGACAGGAAAAGGAGTATTGCTTATTTTGCTGTCAGCTTATTTTTCCAGATAAGGAGATCACCCGATAGTTTCCCACATTCTTGGGAGAGGGTAGACAATTGTTCATAAAAGAAAGTTAAAATGGTCCAGGGGATTACTGGGTGGAGAAATTTCCAATGTCTGCCTCTGCCTTAGCAACTCATAAGTCTGCCTCCTTTTTATTTATTTAGTTTTTTTAAATAAGCACCTTAATTATAACCAATATAAATAGATCTATTGTCTCGTAGCACCCATAGTTGCAAGACAAACACAGAGGAGTTTGTCCTCACCAGCAATGAGGTGAAGTCAGTGAGATTGTTGATGGCATGAACCTTGTTGGGTTTGGCTGGCTCCCAAATGCACGTATTAGCAGAGAATCTTTCACCTGATGAGGATTAATGGTGCTGGAATGTGTGGCAGCAGGAGGAGATGTATAGGAGCAGCTTGCTGTAAACAAAGTTTATTTTTGTGTGGTTATGGTTTTTGTGCGAGTCAGAGAGTCAGTGATCTGGTGAGGTAATCTGCTGGGGAATGGGATGTGGCATTCCTCTCTCCCTCTGTGCCCCCCTGAGCAATGACTGGATTAAAGATGGGCACAGTGTGAATTGATGGGGCTGCCTGTGGAGTTGTGTTCTTAGAAAGGAGCAGCATGGGTACAGACCCAGCTTATCAACTGGCCCACAGCAATATTAGATGCAGACATTGATAAGAGCTATATTTAGGAAAATGAGGACAGCTGCACTCATGCAGGTGCTCACCAAGCTGCTGTGTTTAGTCTGTGCCTGTGTGTCTGCCTCTCCTTGTCCCACTGTTGGAGTGTGGATAGACAGCAGCTTTCACATGGCTGAGGGGACCAAGACATCTTAAATCACCCAGAACAGGAGCCGTGTCTGTTGCAGCTTCCCAGGGTCACTGGACAAGGGAAAATGGCTCCAAACTGGGAGAAAAAAATGGGTTTAGATGAGATATCAGAAAGAAATTCTTCACAGTGAGCTTGATGAGACACTGGTTTGGAGAGCCATAGAGAAGCTGTGGCTGTCCCATCCCTGGAAGTGTCCAAGGCCAGGCTGGGTGGGACTATGAGCAGCCAGGGACAGTGGGAAGTGTCCCTGCCCATGGCAGGGAGTGGAGCTGGATGATCTTTATGACCCCCTCCAACCCAAACCATCCTGTGATTCCTTGATAATACCTAAGCTAAAAGGTAGTGACCACAGAAACATCTATGATTACTGACTCTTCTGCCATGTTTTTGCCCGTATTTTAATTACGTACTATTGTGCCCCTCTAGCAGGCACAAAAGAAGCTTTAGGAAATAGAAAACCTATGCATTGCCATTCTTTTATCTTATTTTCACAAGTTCAGTGCTGTTCTTGTAGAGAAATGAAAGTTCTAACCAGATTGTTGGGATTCTATAAATGGTTTGTATGGACTTAGCTTTACTTTTTTATGGAATGAGAGGGGAAATGGGCACACAGTGTGGCCACATGAGTCACAAACATCTGTCTTTGTGGGTGTCCAATTTGATTAATTAAAGTTTACAACCCTTTCAGCTTTCTTCACACCAGGCCCCCAAACTGCATGTGAGTAATTTTGTACTGTAGGGATTGCCTGGAGGTGACAAATTTTCCCAACTTTTTCTGTGTTCACATTGTGGGGGTTTTCTTTTTGGCTTAGAGATGTCATTAATGTCTGCCCCTTGCTGATGGTAAATAGGATCTTAAACTGAGGATGAAAGAAATGGGAGCTAGGGGGGGCAGCTCTCTCTTGAGCTTGACACATTTTCCACATGGTTTAGTTGTAAATTCTGAAAACAAATTGCAGCTTTTTTCTGTTGGGATGACTGAAAATCAGTAGCAGACGCCTTTAATTCTCCCACATTCCAGGTAATAGCACTTTTCCAGGAATGGCTTCGCTTGGTTCAGAGACTGTTCCTGATGTGCCAGACTGTAAATGTCAGGCTTGGGCAGGGTGGTGATTGCTCTGCTGTGTCCTCCTGAGCTGTCATCAGTGTGAAATGTCTAAGGCTGTTTTGGCTCTTGCTGTAGTTCTGATTAGCTGAGCAGTTTTATGGGCTTATTTTGCATTTTTAAACCATTTCCATCCAGCATAGTACAGACAGGTTCAGTTTTCCTGCTGAAATCTCCTCCAGCTTTTTATTCCCTGAATGTGCCTCTCTTTTTCCCCAGTGCTCTGTGGCCAGCTGTCTTGATTTGGGAATGGTGCTCCTCATTTTAGGGCTGCTACAGAGATGCTCCAAACCTTAATGATTTCTCTGGATGTCTGAAAATCTGTCTGGTCTTGCAGTCTTGTACCTTGTGAATTGTTTTCCCTGTTTTAATATGGGGAAAAAACCAACCTTACAGCCTATCCACAAATCAGAGTTGAGAGTTTTTACATCAGTAATATATATTAAATATCAAAAAGCTTGCTTTGCTGAATGTTTCCAGAATGGATAACTTAACACCACCAGATACTTGTGTTCTTCTTCACTTGGAAGAAGGGCAACTGAAATACAAAGTCAAGTTGATTTGCACAGAGAAACCTGTTAATGACTGTCACCATTAGTCACCACTTGATGTAGAGGGAGTTGGTGTGGAAAGAGAAAGCAAATACAATGGGGAATGAGATATTTCCAGTCATTTACACAGGTGGCCTAAGCCTTGAATACTTCTAAGTGCCTGTTTCACTGCACTTTGTTTGAACTTTGGCTCATATTTTGCTTTTTGTTTCCCACACGTTATTACAACATTGCCAAGGAAACATTTGCTATAATGCACCTCTGTATAATTCTCTAGATCCTGACTAGAGGTAATTATGCAATCTGCTTTTGTACCCAGCTCTAATGATTGGTGCCATGTACAGCCTTGTCTACCTGATTTCTGCTCAGGTACCCAGATATCCTCTCCTTATCCCCCCTCAAATAAACAATAAATCAGAAATCAGAGCAGCAATCATTTCCAGTTGTGCTCTCAGGAAAAGAACTGAAAACAATTTTGTTAACAGGCTTCTGAAAAAATGTTGGGAAGCATCATTTCATTTTCCAAAGTGTAAACTGCTTTTCCAGCAGTGCTCTGTCAATTAACTGGCAGAGGCCTCATCCATCAAATATCCTCAGTGACCAGCTGGAATTTGCTGAAAAATAAACATTTTGACTCTTATGTAGGAGTAAAGGTTTGGCCACTGGTCCAACATGTGATTAGGGTTATAACCAAACACATGCTCCCAGCAAAAACTGATTTTTTTAGGGAACACAACCCAATGTTTGCTTGAGTGGGAGCCTCTAATTTTTCCAGGCATCAAAATAAGGGCTGTTACTTTGGACCAACTTTCCTTGGTTTTGCTCCAGATTTTAAGAGGAATTCACTGAGCTCCTGCAGACCCATGGTAGACATGCAGTCTGTTACCAGTGCTGATATCCCAAAGGGGAATTGAGCCAAAATGGCTTGCCAGAAAATAGTTTCTGTAAATCTCTTAAAGATGAAGGCAATTTCACCCTCTGCCCTCATGAAATACCAGTTTTTTTTTAATAACTTTTCATTTCTTTCAATTTCTCCTGATTTCTTTGATTTACTACAAAACCTACCCAAACATGGTCCTAAAACAACTGAGTTTTCACAGTGAAAAAAAAATAAAGTAGAAAAAGGATTGAAAATAATACTTATGTTCTTTAATATTTTAACAATAATGGCAGCTGTGTCAAAACTATTTAATAATTGGTGTGCATTTATGAAAGAGTGTATTTTTGGCGGTGTGAGACATAAGATGTGTTTTTATGCTACTTTTCTCCCCAAATTTGAATTTGATAATCTTGCATCAAGTGCATGTATGGTCTTCATTGTATACATGTTGTCTTCTATTTAGAGAGGCTGCTAAAGATCAGATGTTTTGACTCTGCTGGCTATCCTTCTGAAGGTGTTGTAGGTCAGTGGGTTTAGAGCAAGATTGTTTAAAGCATAAAAACTGCAAAGCCTGAAAATGGTGTGTTGCAGCTTTTTCCTTCTGTTTTTCCTTCTTTTTTCCCCCCCCTCTTCCTTTTTCCTCTTCCTTTTCTTCCCTGCCTTGTCTAATCCAGCACAGGCTTTGAGAGACAGCTCTGCAGGCTGGACACATGTCCAGGATCTTTGGCAGCTCATGGGCTTGGCTTGGTGTGTGCAGAGCTTTGTTGTTCCTCACTCTGCTGCCAGGACACACACAGGAACTCGTGTGTTCTCTGCCTGGCTACCCCTTGCTCACCTTCCTTTCTCCCAGTCAGCCCCTCCTCAGCATTCCTGCCTCAAACCTGCTCCTCTCTTTCCCTTTTTGCTGGCCAGATGTGCCTGTGACAGGCAGGTGCTCGCCCTTTTCCCTGAGAAGAGCTTTAGATCCTTGCTGAGCCCCTTCCTCACCTCTTTGGCACCCCAAACATCCTCTGAGAGATTTTCATGTTGATTTATTGCCATGGGCAGGCCAGGCTGCAGGTGATCTTTGCATTGAGAGCATGTTTATTGTGGGCCCACATTAATATGTTCTGCAGCTAAAAATTGTTGCAGCCATACAGATCTCTTGAGGGATGATGTCTTGGCTGCAGGATCGGTGAGGGCACCACTTGCATAAACACTTCCTCAAGTCTACATGTCCTCTGTTATTTCCCTGATGCATAAAACACAAGGATGTTGAAGGGAATGCAGGGTTTTTAGAGAGTTCCTGGATGTTATTGCCTGAATTCTGATTCTTTGGGTGTATTTTGCTGCTTTAGGCATCAGCTGCACTGCTGGGGACAAGAGGTTTTCCTCATGACCTTGCACTACAAATGGAGAAAACAAAATGAGTCCTTAAATTTAAGATTTTAATCACATTTCTGACATCTCCCAGGCCAAGATGCAGTGGATCTGGATCCATGCTTGCTTGTTAAAATCATGCTGAGACAACAGAAAAATCATAAAAAGTTATTTGAAGTTTTATACAAACGTTAAGTCTGTAAGTTTGTAGCTTTGTTGTGGGTTGTTAAGATTCAAATTGGATCATTTATTTTCTGTTCTGTGTTGCTTTCTTATAATTTGGTCATCAAATGACATGAAAAATCTGCATTTTTCCAGGGTGTTAGAGGAAAGCAGATGGTACCTGATTTTTATGTTCTGTGAAAAGCTGACATATCCAATAGACTGCAAACTCACCATTTTTAAGGTTTCCAATGGTCTGGCTGGAAGAGTAGGTGGGTAAAAAAATAGGACAGTGTAAAGGAATCTAATTTTTCCCTTGTCTGGCCAATATTCCTGCAGCAGTTCTCGTTTCAGAGATGCAATCTCACATGTACAACTTTCACTTTAGAGGTGCATTATTTGATGGTCTAGACAGACTATATCCTGTGTCTGTAAGTAGAATCAAAGCCACATTTTTTGCTGTTGTATATTTGGCCACCTCAGGCATGCAGGTTAATGACACCGAGTGCACAATTTATTTAAAATATTGCATTAATTTCTTTTGTGAATGCATTGGCTTATCTATGATCGTGGAAATGAAGAGGAGAAAAAATCTTTAGGAACATTACCTTTTGTGTGGTAACAGAAACATAACTCTCATTTGGTGAACCATTAGATTACCAGTTTCTCAATTCTTTTTCAGTGGAAATATTGGCTCTGACATTTGGTACACTTTTATATGTGCATTATTCCTTATCCTCTTTATATGTCCAGGCAGGCTGTCAGAGAGAGATCTTAATCTCTGGCAGATAAAACCAGATAAAACCACCCTCAAGTGTTTTAGATCATGTGGGCTACTTGTACCAACCAACATCTGCTTGCCTGGGGTTTTAAAAATATCCCTGGAGAAGAAACTCTCCAGTCTGCCACAATTTCATGTGACAAAGAAATAATAAGATAATCTGGAAGTGATGGCAAGAAAGGGTCATTCTTTAGGTGAGCAGTGGGGAACAATTTTGGCAGTTCTGAATTGAAGTATTTCTATCTGAATCAAAAGTATGCCCAGTTTTTAATTGCTTGGGCTTAGGTTTTCAAGTGGTATATAACCAATTATTTTTCAGAAAATCACTTCCCAGTTGAAAAATACTGATATTTCGAGAAATGGATGGCACAAATGATTGGTTTGGGGATCTGTGCAGAAGCAGCCAAATGAAATTAAATCCCCTTTCTGCTTCCATGGCTGAGGTTTTACAAACAGCTCTGAGCCTCTGTATGTGCTAAAAGCCCTTTCCACCTTGTTCTGGATAAAGCTATTGTACCTTTCTCTCTGGAAGCATTAATAACTCCTTGAGAAATAATGATCTTTGCCTTAATGAAACATGACCAAGGTTAATGATCAAAGAGCCAAAACTCTGGTTGTTTGCCTCTTTGAAATACTGACAATTCTATTACTTGGGATGAGTTTTGTGAAATACTCCTTTTACTTCTTTATATAATCTATTTGAAAAAAATAGTCCCTGTTTTCGTTTCTATTCTCTTATTTTTGCTATGTCTTTTTTCTGACTGCAACCACGCATTAGAGCTTTGGAAAAACCCCTATGCATGGCTTTCCTTCTGGCTGGAATTTTAGGAAGCTTCCAAGAAGAAGCCTGGTAGCTGGAAGATGACACTTGTGTCAGGTTTAAAGTAGCCTTAGAACTGAAATTCTGTAAGACTGAAGTCTTATCTTATCTTTATCTTATCTAAGGCGAGCATTTATAGTTTTTGCATAATTCCTGGGAGAATTAAATGTCATCACTGAACTCCAGGGAACAGCTGGGGCTGAAAGCACTCCTGTCTCCCAGCAAAAAGGTGAGGAGAATCAGGCAGCAACAGGAACAAGGCAGAGCTTCAGTGGGTTGTTTTCCAGCTGTTTCCTGCAACATTTAACCAGCATAAACCAGTTGTGTTTTGAGACTGCTGTAATTTGCCCTTGACAGGAGGGTGGCTGCTGGCTGGGACGCCTCACGCCATGGGCACGGCAGAGCTGAGGCGCAGATCTCTCCTCCCTGCAGGGTTTCGGAGCCGCAGCTCTGAGCGTTTCCTCGGAAGGGTCGGTCCAAAGCCGCAGATGGGAGCAGGGAGGAGCTCCCCTCCCTCTGGAGAAGGACTTGACAAGGAAAGCCAGGCCAAAGCAGACACGGATGTTTCCAGAGAGCTGTAACCTCACGGTGGCTTCACCGCTTCCGCATTTTCACTTTCTTCCAAGATATCACTGACAGAATTCCCTGTTCTCACTGGTGTAATTTTTTTTTCCTCTTTTTCTGACGTTTGTTTTCCTTAGGCTTTTCCCAGAATACAGCTGTTGGTTTCTCTTTTACCACTGTATTTTCTATTATCTCTTGATCCAGTCCAAGGCTGACTACTGGCAGTATGAATAACCTTTTCCCTTAACTCCTTTCCATTATTCTCTGTCCACACCCCACAGGTGGTAGTTAAGAATCAGGTCTGGGGCCTTCAGGTGCTTTTTATATCACAAACCATGAGTGAAATTCCATAAAAATTGTGCTGACTAAAATTTTTCCATCACAAATATCCTCAAGTGTTTTACGTCTTCTGAGTAAGTTAATTTTCTTTCCCGTTTAGTTTTTTTGGGTTTTGGTGCATTAAAAACTCTGTTGCTAATGGCAGTAGTTATTTTCCCGAACTGTTCTTTAAAAAGAGAGAGGAGTTAGGCAGAGTTTTCTTACTCTGAAAGGGAGAGCTCCCACAGCTTTTGGAAGTTAAATCAGTGATCACCTTTCCCCAGAACTTGCCACTCCTTTTTCTCTCAGGTCCTTTTGGTCTTCTTGGGAATGGTAGTCCAAGCAAAGCACAATTTTTCTGCTACCTGGCCCTTACCCAAGCCCTAAAAGGAAATAAAGTGGAATTAGAAATGCCGGTGGTACTTTCTTTTTTACAATTGTCTTTGAAATGTTGCAGAATTTGCAATCAAGTGAAGAGTACTAAGTCACTTCATGAAGCAGAATTAATATTTTCTTCCAGTTTCTACAAATTAGGACAGAATGTAGCTGCCCTAGAATTGAGCAGTTTTCAGTTAAACAGGGTTCAGGGGGTTTTTGGACTTCTTGTTGTGAAAATAATTTCTTTTTAAGGGTAACTGTAGTTCTTATGATGCTTCTAAATGCTTACGGTGCTTTATATATTTAATAGTTTAGATTTTATTGTGCCTTGATTAGAATAACTTGCTCTTGGGCATTGCCTGCCACTTTCCCACCTCATGCAGTTCGCCACTAGAAGCTATAAAATGAAAGGGGGAGCCTTAAGTTATCCATGAGTTTTGAAATTAATCATGGATAACTTAAGGCTCTTCCTGAGATCTCAGAAAATTAAAAATCAGAGCAGTTTGCTGTGGGTATTTGCAGGTGGCTGACTGGCTCTCTCTGAATTTTTCAAGCTTGGATGTGAATCCAAGCGCTGTGGATGCAAATTTATTTCATTTCAGGATAAAAACATACAACCTTTTGTCTTTTCCTTTTCTCAATTGTTGTATTTTAAAAAGATTCTAAACCAAGTTGAGGGGTGGATCACATGGGAATCCAAATAATGAAGACCTGTGTTTTCCATGGAGACTTTCATGTGTAGAACAGCCACGGGGTGTTATTGAAGCAGGAGAGAGTTTGGAGCATTTATGAACTGTAATGGCCTTGTGAGAGAAATTTAAACCTATTTTATAAATTATGAATACAGTTCCTTTCTCTTTATGTCAAACAAATAAAGCGATTTGGACTGTATCTGCTTTTTTTTTATTATCTTGAATCAAGTAATTCAAGACTTCTTTGCAACATCCAGTGAATGTAAATTCCCACCAACAATGTGGCTTAGCTCAGTGGAAGGTGACTGAGAAAAAAGATGGAAAACTCAAGCAAAATCTCGTTTTATCTTGGATTACTTTTTCTTCTAAGACGTTGAAATTGTGTTTTAGAAAATACTTGGGAAGATGTTACAAATAATCCTTGGGTTTTATAAGCTTTTCTTTGTCAGTGGCAATTAAAGGACACCATTGACTATGTGTTCCTAAAAGCAATTCTTTTCATCTTTAAAAAACTATTAAAATGTAGTAAAATAAATTACCTATATTTGGAATTAAAACTATCTCAAGAGAAATACTAGGGTTAATGTTCATGAAAGAATTAGTGAAAAATTAAGGCTTAATTTCACTGTTATGATTTTTTCCCTTTTTTTTTTTTTACATCTTGTCTCAATTTTTATTTCTTTAAGGTTGATGTGCTTTATAGATATTAAAATATTTCTGGGCTGCAGTGAGTCGAGACTAGGAAAGGTAGATCTGAAAGCATTTTACTGACATGATTTATGATTTTTAAAAAAATCCCAAACAAAACATTGTATTCACAGCAGCCACTAGAACTGAAATTTCCACCTGCAAAGATAGAGGTAAGGGATATATGGAGATTGAAACGTTTGTCCTGTTCCGTTCCTGCTCTGAAATCTTTTAGATTTAAATAGCAAGAAGTGTAGGTAGCAAGGAATTGCAGGATCTCCAGTGTCAGCCTGAGTGTCTAATCAGCCCTGCCAGACGTAGTGCTCCCTGGTGGAATCTGGAAAAACCAGCCCAGGAAGGCTGAAAATAACAAATAGCTTTCCCTTTCATCAGAACCTGGCTCTTTGATCATCCTCTCCTCACTTCAAACCCACAGTTTTGGGTTTGCAGCCAAAGCCAGGCCTAACAAGGCCTTTGCTCCGCAGTGGAAGGAAAAAATCCATGTTTGGGGCAAAAGGATTCCATCCCTCCATAGGAAGTTTAGGCTGTAGCTGCTCTGGGGTAAAAAACTGGGAGATGAGGAGTGTCCAGAAAAATCCTTTGGGTAAATTGATGGGAAAAGTAAAGCAGCTCTAGCCTCAGGTGTTGGGCAGTTGGACTTGAGTGGAGCCAAAAAAGGAGAAGCATTTTCTTCATTCCATGCGTTGTGCTGAAAAGCTAAACCAAATACATGATTCCAGCTTACACATTTCTGAGTTTATTTTGGCATGTGCCTAATCATTTAGGACCTAGTCTTATTTGAGAAAGCCTCTAAGTACCCACTTAAAACAAAGCAGATATTTAAGGGCCTCATTGAATAAGTGTTTAGAATTAGGAGGTGCACATCTTCGTGGTGTAAGAAAAATCCAACAAAAGGACCCAAACCAAACCTTAATTAAAATTGAAACAAGCCTTTCTTCGTTAGTACTAAGTGATAATAAGTTCTCCAGCCCAAGAGCTGTTCAGAACTTTTAAAATATTTAATTAAAAAAAAGATATTGAGCCAGTATCTGTGTAATCCTGTTTGCAGTGGGTATGAGAGCATGCAAGACCTACCTGAATGCTGCTGTTGCTCTTTTTTTTTTTTCCTCTTTGGAAACCTTTCAAAAAGTTTCCAAAGTTTTTGACTCATCTTGTGGAGTTCTCCTCCTAGAGAGGCTAAGATATTGAAACATACCCTTACATAATGTCCTTTATTTGGCAGAAAATAAAAGCAGAAAGTTGTGGAGATTATCTGATGGCCAGAGATTTTTCTTGTTTTGCTCCTGCATTAATATTTTGGAGAGATATTTATGTCTCCTGAACTTGTTACTGAGAGGGAAAAGAAACAGGTATCAGGTGAGATAGGAAACAGCAGTTTTAATTCTGCTTTTAGAATACAGATTCTGTGAAGGAGCTGTGTCTAGGTGAGGATTTTAAAAGGGCACTGTCAAAACCAGCCCTACCCTTCTGCAGAGTTCTTAGTGGACAACTCTCTTTTTCTAAACACGATGGAAATATGGAAGTGTTTTCTCTGTGGAAAACAAATTAATTTAACAAGTATATATTAAGAAACACAAGCACCTAAGGGAGCAGTGAATTCTGGAAAGGCAGGACTTAAACTTCATAATTAAAATGCTTTCTGTACAGACTGAGTATATCAAAAACTGTGCAGACAGAGGAGAGGAGCTCTGATTCACCAGTATTTTATTTTAGTCATGTGAAAACTCCTAATGAGAAAGGGGGAATTTTTGGAGGTGTATGAACAGGGTGCCCATAATCTCAGAACTGAGTAAAGCAGTAGAATAATTTTTGAAACAACTGTTGTCCATCATTAATAAGTGAAGTGAAAGCAGTTGAGTTCTTTTTAGATCTAAATCATCAAAAGCAAGGACATTATTTAAAAACAGTTATTAAGGGAAAACAATAAATATTCATCACTGTAGCCAAGACTGATCATCAGTGAATTACTCAGCTTCTCCAGACTACACCCTATTTTTCTATAGATAAAAGCATATTTTGCCTGCACTTGCAAGTTGGGAGTTGAACATTGGGATCTTGATGCAGAATAAGAATGTCAAGCTACTAAATTAAGATTCTTCAGGTTTTTTCCCTTTGAGCAACAGTGATCCAGTCAGGACTGTTGGTTGCACTGGAATACGAAGAATTAAAATAACCTTATCAGGACCAGGAGCTGCTGCCAACAGAATTATTGTTCCAGGGAAAAGAGTTACCTGGAGTCAAGTGTTCACTTCTGGTCCTCCCAGTACGTGTTGGCTTAGAGGAATGAACCTAGGAAAGAGCACAAAAATTATATTCTGTATGGGGGTTAATGTGGGAATGAGACCTCAGCCCTGCCTGAGACAGGGATAAACGAGGCAATGGATGCAAATGAAAGCCCAGAAATTCCCTCTGAACACAGCCAAGCACCATTTTACTGTAAGAGCGGACAAACAGTCCAAGAGGTTCCCCAGAGAGCTACTGGAGTTTGCATTTTGTGGAGGTATTAAAAGGCAAATGGGGAACAGGCCTTTTCTGCTGGGAGTAAATCTCCAGAGGTTCCTTTCAGCCTTCTCCAGTCTGAGATGCTGTGAAGGGAAGGAGGAAAATCTGAAAAGCCTTCGAAAGAGTCCAATATGTTTACTAATACCAGTTCAAAAGGCAAAGAATCAGAGGCATAAACAAAAGCTGAATTCTCCAAGGGAAATCCAGGTCAAGTTGTTTTTTATAACATGTTCCTGGATTAGTGCTCTGAGGTTTCAGAAAGGCTGTGCTGTTTGGATTTCTGTAAGAGTTATGTACATATAATGTGAATATCTATAAATATGAATACCTCTTAATATGAATCCAAAGCTCTGAGTGAAACCATAAGGTTCTGATTTGATGATCTGCCCATTTGAAGACACCATGAATCACTTCAAAAATTCTGTTGGTGTCCAAATGTCCAATTCAATTGCTCTTCAATCTTCAAATTCTGTCTTTTGGGGTTTATGGTTTTTTGGTTTGTCCATTGAGGGGGATCAATTGGGAAATCAGTTTATCCATCAAAATAACAGACTGGAAATAATAACAAGTATCTGTAGGGGTGACTTTGACCTGTGTGGAAGTTTGAAAGAATAGGGAATAATATAGAATTAATATTTAGTGTAATTTCTGTGTATTAAAGGTACCAAGTGACAGGTGTATTATATCCGTATAGATATTAAAAGATCAAAATTTGTGTGGATTATAAGAGAGAATCTTTAAGAGAATAATATTAACCCAGCATTTTCTTTAAAAACCCAGTCAGCTCCTAGGTCTTTGCCTGGCCCTCAGGAAGTCTGTTCAGCCATATCAGCAATATCAAAAAGTGCCACCTCTCCATCTTCCATCCCTTCCTGGCATGCAGCCAGGAGTAAGAAGTCACAGCTACAGCAAAAAACCAACATAATAGTCAAAGAAACGCTGAATATAACAGGAGTGATTGAACCATGAGAGCATCTAAAATCAAAAAGTGGGAGAGGACCAAAATAGAGCAGTGCAACTCTGGAGCTCTTGACTGTAAACTGGGGAGACACAATTCTTAACTATGGCAATAAAAAGATTATTGGCTTATGAATGAGGTTCCTTCATCCATCTGGTTTGAGATAGAATTTTTGGCTGTAAGAGGTGCATTGTGCTCTCCAGTTTTCACCTTATAAATCTGTTTGTCCATAGAGTACTTGGAAGATGTTCCTGGATTCATCTAATATTGTTTAAATAGCCATTTAATATAAATCCTTATTTTTAAATTCATGTGAGATGAATAACAAGTGTTCTGTCCATGTTTACAAGATAGCTAATGGCAAGAGTTTAAGTAAATATTGGTTAGAATAAATAATACTATATGAGAAAGACACTGGGAGTAATGAAACATGCAATTTTAAAAGAGCCATTAAAATTAACTAGTTCAATGCTGCAGAATTTGTTAATGGATCATAAAAATGACCAATGATTTTTTAAATATTAAGTTAGAGGAATCTCTCTGCCCAGCAAAACTCTGCCCAGAAACAGCAAAATCAATAATCCACCAGGAGGCACACAGGCTGTTGAGAATTGTGAAATGAGGCAGCAGAGCGCCAGAAGTGTAGGGGGAATTCAGCTTTGAATGAGTAAAATTCCATAAATATCTTGTAGTGATATGACTACATTTTGAGCAGTGCAGAAACTTGGATAACAAAGGCTTGGACACTGGACTACAATGTACTCTGATAGAAAATAAGATAAATTGAGAAGTTTAGATGGTTAATCAAGTAATAAACTATAAAATCTAGCTGTATTTGTGGGACTCACGTAGTAAAAAATAAGTTAGCATGATCAAGATGTGCTAGCCATGCTGCTGCTTACCAGCTGTTAACTTAAATAGAAACAACCCTCTTGATTTCAGAGAGATTTCATTCTCAGTTTAATTTTAGTTTTGCCTTGAGGGGGCACAGAGGGACTTTCAGAGCACATACCTGCCAAGATTGCAAAGGGTGGCACTGGTAAAAATCAGGGTGCAGAAAGCAAGAGGGGAAATTCAGCAAACTGTCCCCCTTCTCCATCATCCCTCTTTCTAGAATCCACTTTGCCTTGTTATGAAGGCTGAGGTTTGCATGTTATCTGTGAGTGTTGAACTTTCTGGTACCAATTCCTTTTGATCAAACAATGTTGGTACTTCACTTCTTCATGGATTTGCATTTTTCAGCCCTTCAGAAAGGCTTTAAAATTCTTGAAGCTGTCTTTGCTGTTCAGGAATAAACCCCACATGCCTGGTAATTTTGGCAGGTCTCTCTATTATTTTATTAAAGCCCAAAACGTCTGCTGTATATCTGTTCTTCTGGACAATTTTCAAGTGTATCTCTCCCCTCTGTTGTACTGAATTACAAATTGGAATTATTAAAATTCAAAAGTAAATGTGTAGGAAATACAGATGAAATACAGGATTAAAGCATTTCATTGGGATAGTCCTATCATTGCTCCTCAGCACTTTCAATAGCAATTTGCCAGGAAATTTTAGTACATACTGGAAATTTTCTAGACTTTTTTTCTTGATATATGTGAAATTAGGATTGCAAACACTGGATCCTGATGTGTACATGTTCTAAACATTCTTGTTCAAAGGATATCTTTTCCTAACATCCCTGAATTGCCAAAGAAACTGGCAAACTTCAAATATTGTGTTGATCCAAAGCTGAGTGAGGCTTAGTTTGCTGTTCTGGCAGTCCCCTCCTCATAGGTGCTGCATGGTAATGTGATTTTGTGCAGCTCCCTGGATAACTGCACTTGATAGCAAATTCACATTTTCCCTATTGTTCCTTCGAATATTCCCTGTGGAGAGATATCCAGATCCTCCAAGTCAGCAGATTGGTGTTTCATTAAGAATAAAACATAATGTGCTCTCTAGTTCTTTCTCACTATAAATTGTCATTATCTGAAATTTTGGGAATGCAGAATAGTCTGATGCTGGTCTTTACCTATCATTAATCTTTGTATTTTGTAGACTTGAGATTATCTGAGAAATATGACAGTATGTTAAACCTGCATTTTTATTTTCTGTTATATGAAAGGCAGGACATCTGGTATGTGAGATCAGCAGGTGCACAAGGTATTTCTTCAATTATTATTATTGTTTGCCTTAGCTGCACTAACCAAATATCTTTGCTGTCACTCCTGTGAAGGGTTTAAATAACCTACATTCTGATTCCCATTATAATTAGCGTAATCAAGCAGAAGAGCATGTGTTTTTCAGAAGCATACATCTTGATTTTCAATTCTTACTAGATTTGTCTCTTTTCATTTGTTTGCGTAGTCTTTGCATAGTTTAAACTTTTTGCATAGCATCAATGCAGTGGCACTGAAGGGAAGGGAGGACAGTCCATTGATCATAGTGACAATCAGGCACTCAGGACATCTTTGTCCACTAACCTGCTTCATCACTTTCCTTCCTGTTCAGCCTTGGCCAGCCTGTTAGATTTACAGGGCTATTTCAGGGTGACATGTTCCCTGATAATCTTTTTAGATTATCAATTTCCCACCTGTCATGTAAAGATAATAACACAGGATTTACAACTGTGGGCATATTTGACCTACACATGAAATTGCACACGGCAATGAAGTTCTAAGGTGGCTGTTCAGACCTCAGCTTCATACAGTTTTTCCACCATGACTTTTCTGAAATGGAAAAAGCTGATTTCATTGAGCTTTTGAGCTTTTCAATGTGCCCTGCTTAAACCAGGAGTCCTTTGGGAGAGTGAAGGCCAAAAAGTCACTGACTGGTCCTGCAGTTTAATTCCATGAACACATCACCAGTGCCCAGGAATAGGCCTGGGCATGATTTAATTTCCTACTCTAGGTGTAGTCTTTCCCCACTCTGGGCTTTTTTATGAGGGCAGGATGTCGGATGTAGGTACAGCACATGGAGGGTGGAAAGGATATTCCCTTTCCTGAGACAGAACAAAAGATCCCTGGGAAAATCTGCATGACTTTCACCAGTTTTTAGAGGCTCAGATTTCATAAGGATGTGTTGTGAATTCTGCATGTTCCAATGAAGTGTATTTGAGCACACCCCAAATACAAATCCACAGTTCAAAGGCTGCTCAACCATTTTTTGAGGAGCTGAACAAAAATCTTTGGTGTTTCCCCCAGTTTTCTCTTCCCTAGATGGTTTGAACTCCACTTCTCCCTCTTTTCCTGGCAGAATCATGCATGAAGGATGTCATAGCACTTCTCAGGACGAGGTGACCCTTCACCAAGGGGTCCCTCTTTACTCACTTTTGTCTTGAGGAGTGTGAATGAGGCTCATCCCCCAGAAAGGCAGCAGATTTCCGTGTGAATGGGATTGGGAAGCACTCACACAGCTGTAACCACTATTGTGGCTATTTCCATTCTTAGCTCCATGGTGTCACTGCCTGCAAAACCTTGTAGGAAAAAGATGCTCAGTCAAGGGCTTTCAAAAAGGGACAGTCCTATTTTTGAAATTTGTGTCACCATCCTGTGTTTGAAAGTCATTATCCTGTTTCTGAAAACCACTTTTTTTATTACTTTATGGGGCTTGCAACACAGCCAGGTGGTGAGTACAGTGTGAGGTGCAATGTTTCAACAAGGAGTACAAACACAACAGCGACAGGTGGTGAAGGAAGGTAGAGTGTCTTCTTTCCTTGTTTGTGAGTTTACCCTCCATAAAATCCAGTCTGTGCCAGACCAGGGGATAATCTGCTTCCTTTTCTGCAGGAAGCTGCAGAGGTAGCTGGTTGGGATCCTAAATGACTGCACAAACCGTGCAGGAATGGGTTGCCTTATTTTCCCAGCTAAGCTCTGACTCTTGTATAAGTCACCGGCAGATGCAGCACAGTTGTTTCCTTCTCTCTCACAGGTACAGGAATCGCTGGAGGCAGGGCAGTAAAAGAATCACAAAGCTGGCAACCTTTTAGAAACGTCTGGGTAGGGGAATTATTCAACAGCAGTGATTCATGCTCCCCAGTTCTGCAGAGGAGATGGTCACAGAGCTTTTTTCCACTGGGAGGAGGGAGACAAGGGGCAGACAGGCTTGGCTCCACACTCAAGAGAAATGACTGAATTTTCTCATCTTTCCCTCAATATTTTCTCAGCTCCTGGATGTGTGGGAGGAAAAGGAAGTTATTCAGGATCTATTATGACTTTCCACTACGTTGCTGCACTTTGGATTAGTGTTTGTCTTACGTCTGCAGCCCATTGTCTCTTGAATGAGCTGATTCCTACCTCCCCATTCTGTTATCTCTCCATCGAGGCAGCTGAAATTGCCTGTGAAGAGACTACTTGGATTTGCTTATCAGACCTGGGTGAATGTACATTTAAATTCCTTTTAAATGTACAGAAAGATTTCAGTGATTAAAGCATGCCTATGCTATGGGCCTATGCTATCAAAACCGTATTAGGGGAATTTCTGGGTTTTAAGCTCTGATATCAATTCAGGAGCCTTGAGATAGGAAGATTTAGAGCCAGCCTTCTTCAGAACATTTAGGAAAAAGCAAATGAGAGCTGAGACCTTACTTGGGAAGAGGAAGAATACCCACAGAATTTTTAAAGCCCCAGTCTGAATTTAGTGTAGCTTCTCAGGGAACCTCTAGAAACAATGTCTTGATGGTTCCTCATATTTTAAAATCTTTTTAGCCTCCTAACATTATTTATACAGAGGGAAATCCCATCCCCTTAAACTCTGTGCATAACTATAGAGGTGTGTCTTGTTCATGAAGTGGTATTGTTAAAAGTAGTTCCTCTTCTACATAATTGGATATAAAGTCTTTACTTGAAGTAGGAGGATCTTTTTTTCCACAAAATGGAAACTAAATGCTTATTAATCTTTTCCAGGTGTGTAAAAGCAAATAAAAAGGCCAAACTCTAATCTATATTCAACATTTCAAACAGAATCTTATTGCACATAAATGTATGCTGTGATGCTGACCATTCATTTACCCATTTTCAAGGTGTGTGGCCCTATTAAGTTGGGAAATTCATCTGCAGCTCACACATACATGCCTCTGTTTCTGGTAGCAGGGGTATTTTGATATGTACCAAACACCAAAGCCTGACATCATTTTTTGGCAGGCATGTGGATATTTTGGGTTGTAATTGCTGGCTTACATGTCAGTGCACTCCTGCTGTCTGTTAACCAGAACCATCTCCTTGTGCTTCTGGGGTTTTTTGCCAATCCTTTCTCTGAGCTCCGCAAATTAATAATTTTTCACCAGCTAAAAGGGTTTAATTTCTGTGTACAGTTTGCTTTTGTGCAATGCAGAGATGCCCAACTCTGTGTGCTTCAGCTGGAAAATCATGTCCTAAAGTTCTGTGAGGATTCCCTTGAACCCTTTATTTTTACTTCCTCGTTTAAGTGCTTGCAGTGAACATTCCCAGTGCAGTGTTTTCCAGTTTAGGGTCTTCTGGGGGTCATAAACAGGGCCCCAAATACCCCCTACAGCCTCTGTAGCTAAACTGGAAGGGGTGGTGGTGGTGGTGGGGAAGTATTTTGCTGTAAATTAAGGCCATAAACATGGGAAAATGTTGACAGTCATTAACACAAAATGGGTAAAAATTTGGTGGGCAAAATTTTTGGCAGCAGTATGAAACCATTTTGATTTCAATATTTAGAAAACAGTCAGATGAAGTGAAGATTTATTCTTGCTCATGAACAGAAATCTCATCCTTATCCTAGAGTTTCCTTTTTGATAGAAGGAACTGCTAAAGTACTCTGTAAAGATGGTGAGAAATGTTTGTGTTTTACACATTAGTGAGATAGATAAATATATGGCTTAGAGGCAGCCTAACTGGAAAAAGCTAAATCTATTCAGTGATCAGAACCAAACTAATTTACTGAAGAGAAAAACTTCTTCAAATCACTCTGATTTCTTCAGCTTTGATGTAGACATGCAAATCACTATGTGAAAATATCAGTGATGGATACTTTAGTTGTTGTCTAGAATTCCCTCAAACCAGCATGTAAGTTGATATTAGTATTTCTTCTCTGATTTATATGTCAGCACTGAAGAGTTTACTGGAACTTGCCCAGTTGTGCAAACCAAAATAAAAATAATAAGGAATATCACATAGAAAAAATGGTATTATAATATCACATACAAAAAATTGGTATTTCTGGACATACAGTGGTTTTAGGAAATACTTTCCACATTCTCAAAAAGGAGTAGTTTGATATTCAGTCCAAAATAAAGTACTAAACATCTTTGAGGATTTGACGTATTTGAAATCTTCAGCAAAAGTGGAATGAGGTGGTTTATAAAGTTAATATCACTGGTACAGAGAAAGGTTTAGTTATCAAAGAGGGAAGGACCAGGGTGGATAACACAGATCTGCTCAATTGAGTTTGACTGAGCCTTATACTCTTCCTTTTAGAAATTGCAGGCACATCTCCAATCCTATTTTTGTGGAGAATAGTGAAGGTATTTAAAAAGAGAAAGGAGTCCAGCAGCTGGTGGGCGATGTTCCTCATAAAAGTGCAAACACACTGGGTGCCATAAAGAGCTCAAAATGCCACTTTAAAATGCAGGCAATGTCCTGGAGACGAAAATCTAATTTTTAATTAGAACTTAACACTGCATTCATGCAGAGAAAGGAATAATCAAGTGTTTCCTCAGAAAGATTCTGGAAACTGTAGAAAATCTTTAGGATGTGATGTTGTTACAGAGATGTGGACACCAAGAGGTTTGTGTGGGATCCAATACAGGAGAGTCCTGAAGGATGGGACACAAAAACCATTCCTTTGCACTGAGGCAGCTTTATCCAGGCAATTCCTGGCACAGCTGGAAGTCTTTAAATTCAGGTGAAACAAATTAAAGTTGCTCCAAAACTGCTGCCCCAGGTAATTTAAATCTTGTGCCTTGTTTTTTCTAGTCTCTGCCTCTTTAGAAAATATAGGCCCATTTCTACCCTTGGACCCCTGAAGGGCAGATTCTGTCGCTCTGACACTGGCACAGTACCCCCAAACCAATCTGTGCTTTCCAACCTGAACATTTCAGGGCTAAGCAGAGGGAAATCCTGGGGAGGGACCTGAGCACTTCTAATTCTGGGCTGAAATCTGAGGGAAAAGGAGTAAGGAGCTCTTAGTTTTGGGAAAAGACCTGTAAAATTCCATATAATATGATAAAAGTAACTTCAAAATGCTGAAAGTGCTGATTTTTTTTTTTTGCTTCCCCAAACCATTGATTCTTTCTCAATGTAGGTCGTAGGGGCAGAGTCCCGTATTTCTTACAAGAATGACTTCCCACATCCATTACTTTTGTTTTGTTTTCTTCAAAGTTCACTTAAAACACAGGCTGGAAAAAATTCCCCAGCTGTTGTCTAGAGGGAGCTCTTGCCTTTGATTGGAAACTAGTTCATCATAAAAAGTGCATGAATGTGTTTGAAAACTGCATTATTCCTGGGTTTAGATGTTTAAATGGACTTGTCATTTAGAGGAAGACTATAAATTATTAGGTGTAATCAGATCTGATGTTTCATGCGTATATATGGATTTACATGTATCCATAATATCTATCTATATATATATATGAAACAGCTGAAGTTATATTGGAGTGTTTAAGGATTCTACATGTCTTGCAGTGAGATCTGTTTTATGAAATCATAAAATTCTTCCCTAAAGCAACTTCTGAGACATTGTATCTAGCTTATCCTGAGTTGAAATCAGTATTATACATAAATAAATGTTCTCCATTTTTGAAGGAAGTAGATGAACTGACAGATTTTTTTGTTATAGTTTAGCTAGAGATGTTCTCGACTACCAAATTGAAATCTGCTCATCAGGCTGGTATGAATAACAATATGTTCTTCAGAGTCTAACAATGGCAGTTATCACAATGGCAATTACCAATTATTGTTTGAAAACGTTCAGCTTAGAGGTGGATTTGAAGGGACACTTTGTTTTTTTGGCAAGGGGAGATCCTCTGCTGCCTCTTCAGCCCTAAATTTTCAAATTAATGAGAATTTGCTATTTAATTTTCATTATTTTTCCATCTTTTGTTCACTTGTGTAGACCAGACAAGTTCATCTTATCAACATGAATTTAAGGAGGGGTTTCTTTAGTTTTCTTTCTTTCCAAAAAATGAAAAGCACTTAGAGCTACAATGTCATCCTTATTGCAGTCTCAGCCGTACCATTTTCACCCTCGTGTTGCAGAAATCAGGGTTTTTCCCCATTCCAGTAAAAACTTAGTAACATTAAAGAAGAGCACAGCTCAGGCTGTACTGACAGCTGCTTGTGATGGATGTGAAAGTGTGGGGTAACGTGATGCTTGGCTTATAAACCAAAGCTATCTTAGAGCACCCGAGAATTTGGGGCTGCTTTGATAGGAAATATTTATGGTATTTTAGAGAAGCACACCATGAAGGACAACAGCTTCTGGTTTTGTGTGGGGATTAACTACTGGGAGTTGTGATGAAGTGGAGAAAATCAGAATATAGGAGATGCAGGCTCAGAGAGGAAACGTGTGATAACTGGGAGACCTTTCCCTCCAGAGCTCTGGATCGGATCAGGGTGTACAGGCCCAGGTGGAATTGGGAGGGAAGAACCTGGCCAGACATTTCTTTACTGCTTTAATTTACTACTTTCAACACAGCAGGCCTGGGCTGTGGAAGTCCCTGGAGAAGAATGGGATCCTGTCCATTCCCTAAATTCACTTTATGATGGTCACTGTGAAGCTGATGCTCATTTGTGAGGATGTTTTTCCTCAGCTTGGTCAGCTCAAATGAGATCCTCTCCCTCTCTTTGCTTGCTGTAGAATCATAGAATCACCCTAGGGATCATCAATGGCTCTAAAAAAATACATCCATGGAAAAGCAGCTGGAAAAAGAAAGAACTGGTCTCCAGCAGTGCAATTCTGTACAACACAAGCCCACAACTCTGGGCATACAGTGAGATTGTGAAGCCCGACAAAGAACTGTTACTGTCTCAACTCTTCTTTCCTCATTCATGGATGTGATATTCAATGTTCTGTAAAAAAGATTAGTGCAGGATGCGCTGGTAAGAAAGTGTATGGGTCCAGTTTGTATTTTCTGCTCTGTGTGTGATTGATTCCCTAAATACTTCTGTCATTCTCACTCTGTGTTACATCCTGTGGCTTAATATTAATAATAATTTCTGACAGGTTGGCTTCTAAGTTGCACCCTCAAACACTGATCATAGCAACAAAGTTTTGCAGATAGTTGAATCCAGATATCAAAGTCTAGATCTGTTTTGGTGACTAAATCCTGAATTTTCATTTCTTTCCCAAGTAAAACACGTTTATTTGAGGAATGTGTCATAAGATTCAGTTCCATAGAGGAGAGAAAATGTGGTAACAGTCATAAAACCTTGTTAAGTGCATAGCACTGACAGGCTTTTCCTAACTACACTTTTCCAGATCCCTACTCCTGCTATTTTTTTTTCAAGATAGAGCAAACATGTGCCAAGTTTATTAGACTCATATCTCCCAGATGCATTCATTAGCCAAGATCCTTCCTGTCTGGAAGGGTGTTCCCAGCAAGTGTAGTTTGGCTTGCAGTTGCTGTGACCTGATTCAGAACAGGAAACTTCCAGACATTATTCCCTTCTCTGACAGCAGTTGAACTGTTGTGGAACAGAGATGGCCATGAAGAAATCATTAATGACCTTTCATTCTTTGCTTGTATGTTTTAGGGTGGTTTTTTGTTACTGTGGTTTCTGAGTCCAATTTTTATTAAGAATTTGAATAATTGTTGCAAGAGTCCATATGAGCTTCTTATATTAAATGCTGAAAGAAAACATTTTTAGCTGTGAGTTAATGGTAATAGACATCCCTCACATGATTCATAACATCAATACATGGGGCAAGGATGAGACCAACTTTCAATCACCACACTTTTATTTAGCAGCCAGAAATATGTCTCTTAAACATAACAAGTTAAAACTTCAAAACTGCTAGAAAATACTGCACAGAAAGAATTCAGAAAAGGAACCTCTAAGAGCAAACTTGCAAATCTGACTGTGATCAGTTGCAGGAGAGAAATAAAATCTTGTGATTATTAACTCTGATAACATCAGTGGCTCAGGACTAGGGCCTGTCATTCCAGCTGCACAAGTGGGCAGAACCAACCTCCAGATTGCCAAACTTGCAGCACACACTGGAATACAACACGAGTTGTTTTGTAACACCATATGAAGAAATTTAGAATCTGAAAATAAACCAAACCAAAACAAAACAAAAAAAAACAACAGAAAATGGAACAAAAACCAAACAAAAAAAACTTGGAAACCAGAAGTAGGCCAAATGAAGTTCTCTTCATGGTCTTTAGTCTTGCTGATAGATCCTGCAGTGCACAGGAAAATAGCGCCTGACTGACAGCTCTCACAGAACAGCCCCAAAACTCCACATCTTCCTTGTGAGAGGAAGAGGAGGGGCAGGCACTGAACTCTGCTCAGTGGGACAGGGACAGCACCCAGGGAACAGCTGGAGCTGTGCCAGGGCAGGGTCGGGTTGGATTTAGGGCAAGGTTCTACCCCCAGAGGTGCTGGCACTGCCCAGGGAATGGGCACAGAGCTCAGGAGCTCCCAGGGATGCCCAGGGTGGGATTATTGGGGTGTCTCTGCAGGGACAGGGGTTGGATTGAATCTGTGAGCCCCTTCCAGCCCAGGATATTCTGTGTTTTTGTGATCCCACTCGTCCTAGAAACCTGGATGGTTTTACTGCAGGGAGCAGGGACCAGTTGTCACCTGAGCTCTGTGTTAGCTGCTGATCTCATCTCAGCACCAGCTGTGAGGAGTTTTACATTCTTGTGAAGGTTATTAAAGCCCATTTGTCAAGTGAGCAGAGTTCTGCACATGGCCATGCAGCAGTGCTGCTCATAATGCTGGGCCGTTTTGGTGGTAATGTGTCCAAAGAAGAGTAATTCATCTTGATAAGTTTTCAACATCACTTACCAAAACATTGCAGCAGCATGACACAACCCAAAGGCCTCAGTGTGCTCAAATGGACACAGGTGCTAAAACTGGAATAACCCAGGCAGCAATTCAGACCCTGCAAATCCTGAAAAATGTTCCAAGGTCAGGGATTTTCAATTAAAATTAAAGATTTTAAGTAGATCATTAAGATTGGTTTCCAGGCCAGCACAGGATCTGAACTATTATGGGCCATGTATCAAAAATAAAAACAACTAATTCACTCTTTTAAGGGCTAATTGAAAAGTCAACATTGCAGCAAGATATGTTAGAGCTCAGTCAACAGATATGTTTTATTTTGGGTTTTTTTGCTATGCAGGAATATTTAGAGGTAATTAACACCATGTTTGTTTTGCTGATTGCCCTGAAGGAAAATAAATACATCCCATTTCCTACTATAACTCACTTAATTTGCTGCTTTCCTCATCTACAAGAAACGAAAATATAATAAACCTAGCAACAGGAGTCCCTCTCTAGTTGTGGAGGCTGTGATGGGACATCCCAAGTGGGTTTACAGAGCTGACCTCAGAGGAGCAGTTCTGTGAACAGAAAAAGCTCATCTTGACGAGCAGAAGAGCTGTGAGATGGATTCCCAGCACCTTGATCATGTTTGTAGTAGAGGAAAGACAGGATTAAAGTTTGGTCTTTAGCTCTGCTCTTATATCTAATCATCTTCTATGATGTTAAAACATATATAAAAATACAAACCTTCACTGGATTTTACAGTCTCATATGCAACAAATTTATTCATTATATATGCTTGTATGCAGAGTAATCAATACAGAATTTAAAGACACAAAACACTTAATTTCATTCTGCGTTGGCCATGTGTCCTTGTGTTTATTCTTTTGTTGCCTGGTGATGGCTGAGGCTGAGCTAAATCTCCTTCCTCTCCCTCCAGTGCTCACTTGAGGAGGTGGCCAGCAGGAATACTGATTTTGCTATTTATGTCTACAACTCAGAAGTTGTCCCAGTAAAAATAAAGTTTCTTGGCATGGGACAAGAAAACACTGCACTCACAGAACTGGACAGTGCCACCCCTTTCCTCATTCCCACCAGGGGTCAATGAAATTCAAATAAATATTGTGACTCACTCCTTGCTGTGAGCTCCTTCATTCAGTAAATCATGGGTTGATTTAGTGAGTGGTGTGGCAGACAGTGAAATGCATGTGCAGGTGCACAATGGGGCTGAGTTGACCCAAAGCTGATTTACTAACATCTTACCACTTAATGGCTTCACATTTTTTCCCCAAAAGTGTGTGTTCTTATGTAAGCACACGTTTTTGACACTCGAAGGACTGTAGCCACTAAATTTTTATACATCCTCTGTGTATCCTTTTAACTTTAAAATTAGGATTTATGAGCTGAAAATAAATTGCATACTTGATCTGCACCATGCTTTTTATTTTAATTCATTCCCTACAACACCATTGCAAGGTCCTTTGCTTCATCTGGGTTTCTTGAGCTTCATTTTCATCAAATAGGAGTAGAAGGAAGCTGTGTTTTGTGTTTCCATGAGTGTATTTCATTTCACTGGATGAGGAGAGTTGAAAAGATGAATGGTACATACACTTCCATGCAGGAAACCCAGCATCCTGACAGGGCACAGCTCTGCAGGTTTCTCTGCTTTGTCTTCAGGCCCCTGCTCTGCTGATCCACTCTGAACTGAGCAGAATACAACCTCAGAAATATGCATGTCCTTTGACAAAATGCAGCTAAAACAAACACATTCCAAAACAAAGCTAATGTAGCAGAAAATGTTGGTTCTCCGGGGCTTCTGAAGATTTAGGGTTCAGGTCTATGAAAATCTGAGTACAGGACTCTTCCCTTAACACATGTGACTCTGGTAGCCAGGGAACATTTCCTTAATGGATGTCTCAGTGTTGATCTTTTTCACCTTGCTGAGAAGTGGATTTAAGGATTGGGATGAGGACAGGATGATTGCTTTTTGGTTTATAACCATGTTATAAACTTCAATGACAATGAACAAGCAGTCAACCCACATTTGGGCTGGAAAGGCTGAAAAACCCCAAAGACAGAACAACCAAAGACTAACTCAGGTGAAACCCTCTGTGAGCACTACCTGATGTTCTTCTCAAAGGAAATTTTGCTGGTTTTCCCCATATTCTGCCCCTCTCCCACTGGAGTGCTGAGTTACCTGCTGGGTTAAACCACAGTATCACATCCTTGAGCCATTGAAAACCAAACTCTGTGTATCACCCTGGAGTTCTGAGGTGTGGGATGAAATGTGCACTGGCAAAACAGCAGGCAGCTTTTAATTGAACAAGTTAATCCCTCATGGGAAGGGACAGGGATGTTTGGAGAACCATCCTATTTCCTCATGCCCTATTTCTTAATGAAGAGCGAGGTCCTGGCCTAGGCTGCACCTCTGAACTGCTGCAGTTGGGTGAGCACCAGCTGTTCAAACACAGCAGGAATGATGTCAGCTCTGGCACACAGCACAAAACACAGGAAAGAATTCTGGGTATGTAGGTACACTCCGAGGCCTGACATTTTTATAAGGAAAGCCAGTGCATGCGACATCCTAAAACCCTTCCTATTAAAAGGATTTTGGTAAGAAGTGAAGCACAGTGATAGAAATGTTTTACTGTGCTTTAAAATGAGGCTACCATAACACTTGATTAATGCTGCTTGCGTCATACTGCTATTACAGTGCATATACAAACTGTTTTTAGATTTATTGTGCAGTAAAAAAGTCTCATTAGAGAGATGTGTGGATATTCAGTGCCATGTAAGTCTCCTTTTAGCTCCAGGCCAGCTCTAAAATCCTGATGTGTACTTTTTTTGGAAAGTTTCAAATCCAAACACTTGCATCTGACAGGATTTAAGATAATTAGACATTAATAGTCAATTTAATATACTTTGGGGTTTTTTTTTGATTGAGGAAATAGCATTATAATCCTTTTAAAATTGGGAAAAGGAAAAGAAAAAGGCTTTTACATTCCTGATTTTTATACCCATTCCTTTTCAAGTATGTTGTTTGGGAAGTAGGGGTTTTTTGGTGTTCTTTTGTGAAACATTTTAATATATTTCAGTGCAAATTTGGTATCAGAATTTTTTTTTTTTTTTGTTGGAAGGATGATCGGATACGTTTTCCTTCATCTTTCTTGGGAATAAAGATGATGTTCTGTGTCAATAGAGACTCAGGTTTGAATGTTTTACTCCAAAATTTGCTACAGGTCTGAGGCCAAACACAGGTCACGTGCTAAACAAATTAATTGGAAATGACTGCTTGTTGTTAAACTGGTTTCTCCATGACTTGTCTTTTATAGAGGTGTGCAGGTTTCTACATCTTTTGAAGCAGAATTTGGTGGCAATTTATAGATTTTATACATTATGGGAGAGGCCAGGCCATGTTTTTATTCCCACAGGATCTCTGCCATCGTCTCCAGTGTCAGCTCAATCCTCATCCTCATGAAATTCATGTGAGCTACAACCCCCATGGTCCCATTTGTACCAGAGACCTGTGATCACCATTTCCTATAAAGTTCTGAAGTCCCCTAATAACTCTTGAAATAGTTTTCTATCGAGGAAAAATAAATAAAGTATTGTAAAAACAAAAAGTGCCTCCAATGACAGTAAGATGTCTCTGCTGGGCTCATCTGTTGCCAGGAGCACTTTCCACATGGTTTATGTTTTCCCTCTGGTTTGGTCTGTGGGGTTGATACGCATGAAATATTTCCTGGGGAAAAAAACCAACAAACCAAACCATTTAAAATCTTTTGTAGTAATATTATTTATATTTCTTTTTTATTTTCTTTTTTTCCTCAGCAATAGATTTACAGGCTATTCTGCTTTGAAATACTAAATAAAACACTTTTGTATAAATGATATGTACTAAACCTTTAAGGTCATTTCTTTTCAAAGCAAAAAGTAAAACTGAATAAGAAGCAAATTTACTTTAGAGGAAAAAAAATATATCTTCCTCTTGTGCATCTTTCTTTCTGCCACACACGTCACATTCCCCTCATTTACTACAAAATCTTCTCTTTTGCCGTCTGTATTGATTATATTTCATTTTTTTCTGCAATATCTGCATTAGAGTTATATGAGAAAACATATACATACTAATGGCAAGGTAGAAACCCCCAGTGTTCTGTTAGGTTAATTTTATCACAGCAGCACTCTAGAACAAATAATCCATAAAATTTGTTTGTATAGAAAATGTGTTCTCTTACATGGCTGCACCCTTCAACTCTGTATTAAAATTTTCTCTAATATAAATTTCCAAAAGTAGCTGATTTCTAGAAAACATAAAATTTATGGGATACTTTGTTGAATACTTCCAATAACATTAAATCCTGAATAAATTAAATGTCTTTAAGATGTTAGGTCTTTTGCCTTAACCACTGTAGCACGTTTTAAAAGTAGAGTAAAAAGTGGGCAACACAACTGTGATTTTCTTTTTGATAGAAGAAATTATGGCTACTTTAATGGGAATCTGAAAGTGAAAACTTTACTTATTTAATGGTTTTGAAAAGTAAATTATTCAGGAGTTCTAGAGGGCTGGTACAGATATTTAAATCTGTTGTTCAGTCTATAAAAACAGGATTGCACACTATACAGCACTGTTCTACATGGGGGTTTTCATCTTTAGGAAAGGAGATTTCTATTTCAGTATTGAAATATTTCTATGGTTGAATTTCTTAATAAGACTATTTAAGGGCTTCTTTAAAAAGGAAGAGAAAATAGTAATGTAGAATCGGTAGTTTAAACCAAAAATGATCCGTGAATTCCTGGCTGAGGTTTGTGAATTTTAGTGAACTTCCTGCCTATGGTGAAGGCTCTAAATGATGTTTCTTTCTCTCCCAGTTTTGTGGGAAGAATTGTGGAAATTCTTGGCCAGGTGAAGTGATTGAAAATTCCTGGGTATCCCACAGATTTTGTGAAAGGTATCAGGTGTCACTTGCCATTCCTAAGTCCTTTAATGCCAAAACCAAAAAAAAGGCACCAAGCATTTCTGATGCTGACAGACCCCTTGCTGTCAAATCTCAGGAATGAGCTGCAGTGGCCCTTGCAATAAATCTGGGAATTTTTTCTCTCCATTCTGGCCCTCAGTGGCCCTGCCTTGGAATGGCCAGTGTAGGGTTTAATAGGAGCCTCATGTGGTAGCATTTTCCAAGGAATTTCCCAGCCTGCCCTTTCCCGTCCTGCCATGGAGCGGGGCACGGAGCAAAGAGCACTCTACAATTTCCTCTCAGCACATTTACAGCTGTTTTTTTCAAGCTCAGCATGTGTGTTTTAGAGGCAGGAGAAGGCCAGGGCACTCCAGGATTGTTGTCTTAAATGAAATTCCAATCAGTCCGAGGGCTGGCTCTCCAGGCAGCAGTTAACTTGCAGGTGTGCTGGACTGAAATGTGCAGCGTGGTTACACAAATGGAGGTGCCTCTGCAGCTATGAACTGCTGCTTAATGTGAGGAGAGAGGAGAAAGATAGCCATGCACACCTATTTGTGTGTACACACATAAAATTAGAAGAGAAATTATGAGGGTTTTGGCCAGTTTCAAACCTACTGTGCTTAAATGATGGTGTATCAGGACACCTTTCTAGGCAGCAGAATCTGACACTCATGGGAGTTTTAAAATCCTATAAAATTCATGCAAAGTACCACGGTGTTTTCCCTACCCATTCATAACATTCACTGGAGGGCATTAATTTAGACCTGATTCATCTCCTGACTGCTTGTTTGCTATCCCTGGAATTTAATTTCTGTGAAATTAGGTTTGTATCTGAGAGCACAGTGAGAGCTCTTCAGTCTGCTTTGTGCAGCACATGAAGTGGGCCTGAGTGGCTGACAATGCCTACAAACCATCAGCTTCCAAAAGAGTGAAGAGATCTGTGAAGAGCACAGAAGCTTTCATTTATTAGGAGTGTATTTCCCATCCCAGGCCAACATCAATAATCCCAGAGCTGGAGCTCAGCCCTGAGATCTCCTGCAGTTATATGCAACACAGCTGGCTCTGTGCTGAAGATAAGGGTGGTTTTGCTGTAATACTCATTACAGGATGTCTTTCTCCTGTTTTTCTTTGCCATCTGGTTACAAATGGGTCTCTTTCCTCAGTGCAGGGTTATTTCAGATATTTGCCAGAAGAACTCTGATTCTTTAGCTTATTGCCACATGTTGTTGCTGCCTGCTGTCTGATTAAAAGCTATAAAACACACAGTTTGCTTCAGTTTCCATAAAAGACGGGATGTCCATAATCAGCACAAGACTTGCAGGAATTTGAGAACAATTCCTTAAAAACTGAACATAAACATTGCTGATAGTAAGCACATTCCACATGGTGATGAGACCTGGGATACTGCTTTTCATCCAGATGTCTGTGATACCTTCAGCTATAAGTGAAGCTGTCCTGACAAAGTCACCATAAAATTAAAACTATTCCCATTTTTCAGTTCAAGGAATTGAGATAAATTCTGGGACCTGTGCAGCTCCAAGCAAGAGCCAAAATCTGATCCAGAAATTGAGTTTCAGTCAAGGGCCTTAGTCACAAGCACACCCATAATCAGAACAGGCTGTTTTAAAGACTATTTGTGTTTGTTTCTCTCCTTCCCATCAGTCTGCTTGTCATCAGAAATGAACCAAAGGAGGAACTGAATGAAAAAAGGAAATATTGAGGTGGATTTCTTACAGTAAATTCAGATGTCTTTAGTCTGTAATAGATAAAATATAAGTAATTTAGCTTATTAGAGGAATTAAATTGTTACATCAAAATGAACTGGGGTTTTTTTGTATGCTCTTGCCATTTTTCACATATTTTGGAAATGAGGTCCATACAAGGTGTTCTTCATTTTGGTTTTTAGTACCCACTAGTCTTTTCCAAACATAAGGAAAAACTTTACTTTCCCATCAGACTTTTAAGTTAGCATACACGAGATCCATATTTACTTTACCAGCTACTATGGAATAAAGGAAAATTCTCAGTCTATGTGATAACTGACAGCAAAAGCTTTTGTGATGCTCTCTTTATGTTTCCTACCCACAAACTTCTGGGATAACATATTTATCCTCATTATATTTTTCAAAACCAGCACAAAAGTCAAGATTAATGATTACCAATTAGCTGCTGAACATATAATTTTAAAGTAGGATGTTTATAATCCCTTGATAATATTTTATTTTTTCCTTTGGTTCAAACACTGAACCAGTGAAACACTTTTATGGAACAACACCTGTAAGTAAGAGAGTTTCTGCCCATTCCTTTAGATTTGAGTCATTTAGACCCTTTCTCTGTGGCTTCAGACCATTCAAGGAGTCCCTCATGGCAAAACTCTGCAATGCCAGCTCCTGGGGGTGAGGTCCTGAGTCCTTTTTCCCCCTTTACCACTGGCAGCTGTGTCGTGCAGATGTGCAGCCTCCTTCCTGCCCCACCACATCCTCAGCCTGGGGAATGGTGACCCAGCTCTAAACCTGCCTCTTGCTGTTCCTGCCTTTCTGACCTTGGCAAAGTGCTTCCCTTCTGCTCAAACTTTCCTTTTCCTCATGGAGTGATTGTGTTTTCAGCTTTTGGTGTGAGATTTATGACTTAAATACTAGGTCTGGATTTCTGCTGATTTATTTATGTTTTAACAGGAAATAGCAGCCATCAGTATTAGGATTCCCCTTGTACAGATCACTTGGCAAAATCCCAGAGTTTATATTTACTTATCAAAAGCATACCAGAGGTTGCCTGATGAGGCAGAAACTTAATAAAGATCCCCCTGACCCAGCCTCATTCCTGAGAGGAAATATTTGAAAAAGAAATATTGCTGGGTTTTGTTTCTTAGCTCTTCATCTTCTCTCCTCTGACTTCTGCTGCTCCTTTCTACCTGGTTGTATCTCAACAATCACTGTGAGTAAATAGGCACAAGTTCAAGTCTACTAGACAAAAGAAGTAGGTCAAAAGTTTCACATTTTTTACACAGTGACAACAAGGGAGGGAAAATAAAGAGACCAGGGAAGAAAAAGAGAAGGTAACCTTCCAAAATCAGGATCCAGAATTCTGATGCAGAAGCAATGATTTAGGAAGTAGGCTATTGAAATTTTTTTCTGGTGTTTGACATCTTGTGCACCTGGAGCTGTCAATATGAGATATTTTCCCACTGTGTTTTCCTTCTAGAACTACATGGCTCAGCTGGTAACAAACATTTCTCACTGTGCTGAAGGTAATTTATAATGAAGAACTTCCTGTTAGTCAGAGCAATTTTGGTTTCTGAATATGTTTCTAGAAAATGCTGGTCAGCTGTTTTGACAACTGTAGTTTGCTGGGTTACTGATCCTCACATGTAGGGGTTTTTTTCGAGAAACAGTAGAAAATATGTTTGTGCTTTTTATTTTCCCACAGTAAAACAAGTAATTTTAGAATTGGCAGATCCCATGGCTCTCTGCTCATCGAGCATGTAGTTTGATCCGTATTTTTGCATTCAAGTCTTCTGAGTCATTCAGATAATGACAGAATTATCACAGAATGACTTTGTTTGAGAGGGACCTTGAAGCTCATCCAGTGCCACCCCTGCCATAGACAGGGACACCTTCCACTAGCCCAGGTTGCTCCAAACCCCATCCCTGCTGTCTTTGAACACTTCCAGGGATCCAGGGCCAGCCACAGCTGCTCTGGGTGACCAATGTAAGCTTGACCTCAGCTCCTTCCAAACTGCCTTGCAAAATAATGCTGGAAATTGGGAACAGGGATAAAGGATGCTGCATGTTTGTCCTCTGCAATTCTGCACCATTTGCTTGTTCTAATCTTCTACCTGGTGGTGATCTCTAGTGTGAGCTCATGGAATTTCAATGATCCACATAGAAGGGTTGGAATGATTCAATCCTGCAAAGTGTGCACCTTGTTTTGCCAGGGGTTTTCTTCTGACATTTTTGGAGTTGCTAAAGAAATGCTCTGAATCACCTAGAATGGATAAAAAGAGGTGTTTAGAGCTTTTTTCTGGGGTACATCAGCTCAGGCTGCTGAAGGTAGGTCTCTAAACTGGAAAGCTCAGGAAATTGATAAGAGCTAAGAAGCTTTGGTGCAGATGATGCTTTGGTGCAGAGCCTGCCAAAGACTGTAGACTTTTACTTAATATATTTGGTTTGAATTATTACATCTGAATACACAGAATTGCAGAACATCCTGAGTTGGAAGGGACCCACAAGGATCATCCAGCTCCTGGCCCTGCACAGGACATCTCAATAATCCCACCCTGTGCCTGAGGGTGCTGTCCAAACAATAATATGTTTCGTGATTCAGAAATTCACTAAAATTGTGGGAAATTGTGGGTTGAGAGTCTTGCCTTTGTTGCTTCTTGGAGAATTGTGATATTACAAGTTTTGGGTCACTGAGGGATGCAGATTTTTTACCCTTTACTGTTCTTACCTTTCTGTTACATTTCACTTCCAAGGGATCTTTTTTTTTTTTTGAACATGATGCAAATGGTGAGAGGAGAAACAGTGTCATCTCCAATGTTTCCATGCAGTGGGAAAATAATTTCCCTATTTATATCCAGGCATAATGTGGATTTCTCACAGATGCCTTCATTGCATGCACTAAGACAGCAAACCAGCAGTGAAGGTGGTGTTTATCTTATTTCCTCTACCTGTGCTGAACAGCACTAAACAAACCAGGAAGAAGATTGCTGGGAAAGTGGTGTAATCTTATGTACACATCATTATGGGGTGAGTTAAGATACTGGACTTCAAATCACTTTACAGCCTCGGGGAAAAATAAACTCTCTCTTCTGGGCTAGCAATTGCATGAAGTGCAGCCTTTTCCCGCAGGGTTTTGCCCCTAGAAGATTTATTCTCTGTTTCCTTTTCATAAATCCCAGACGAACTTTCAAATCCAGGATAGTTCGAAGCCACTGAACTTTCATAAGCCTTGCTCTAGCAGCTGATTTGCATGGAACACAGAAGTCTGAGGCAAGAATGACTGCAGACTAGAATGTACCATAGATCTATGCCAGAAGCTTTGAACTCAGGTACAAGTGAATCATTTCCAAGTGCTCTGGCCCACACAATGGAATATTTCCTGTCTGGATGAATTACACACTGCCTGGGTGGGCTTGTGAATGGTGAGAAAAAAAAAACCTCAAAGATTAAAAAGTCCCTGCTGCACTTAAGTGAGGGAAGCAACCCAAAGAAACCCTGAAATGCCAGGGCTGCTGCAAATGCTTTGGGTTTGTCCTGCCACGAGTGTGGCAGGAATGTAAGTGGAAGGCTGCAGCGTGGTTTGCTGTACAAAATACCCTCATTATCTCCTCTTCTGCAACAAATATATAAAACCAGTCATTTAAAATTATCCTCACAGTGTCTAGATTGAAAAAAAGACTAAAAAGAATGCAACTTTTCAGTTTTTATTATTGAAGCACGTCATTTGAACATCTGCTATCCTTAGGTGGAGGCTGAGGAGGGGAACCAAAAAATTATGTCAGCTTCAAATCTTCCCATTTGTGAACAGAGGGGGATTTCCACCTGGGGAGAGTTAGCAAGAAGTTTCCCTGGACTGGGTTCTCTGGGTTCCAGCCCCTGTTTGGTTTGAGATTTTGGACTTCAAGTAGCCAGTGTTGATCAGGGCTTTTGAGCATCTTCAAGTTGTTTTGTCGTACAAAACAGCCTGGGGAGAACCATCTAAGAACTGATTGATCCCACTGGGTGGATTTCTGGGAGTGTGGCTGCAGCAGGAAAAGCTTTGTTTTCTATAAAGTGCAATGTGTCTTCCTCAGAGCTAAAAGTGAATTATTTCTCATGGCCTACTTTCAAAGTGTTTACTGTGGTGAAAAGATGAACTTTCTCATCTGCTGCCATCAGAGCAAAGGTTTGTTTCCATTGAACACTGTGCAAGCAGCTGATGGGCACCCAGCATAGCCCAGAGCACTCAGAAATCTTCATGTCCTGTTCCACCACTTCCTGCTATAACTGTGCTGCCTTCCCAAACAAACCAGTTTGTTTTGGATCAGCTCCCCACAGTGGGGACCAGTCCCCCCAGTTGTTCATCCCTGAGAAAACAGGAACAAACAGAGGAGAGTCCCACTGCAGCCCCATTTCCAAGGGAGGAGGTGGAAGTCAATTTGTTGAGTATCTCTGAACCAGCCTTGGAGATGAGCTCATGGTGTCTGTGAGGAATGAGGCCTGTGGGTCCCAAGGCCTCATGTTATCCTTCTCAGTTTATTATTTTTTAAGCTAAAATTTAATGTAACTGAACAGTTTGATCCAAGATTAACAAAAATCAATCCCTCATGTAACTCCATTAAACACATTGGAGTTGCACCAAGCATGACTTTGGCCCATTCAGTGTTTTCTCTGAAGATGTGAATCATCTTTAACACAACCTCACTGATTTAACATTTTGGGCAACAGACTGATACCAGCAATTCTAAAAAACCTCAGAAATTTCCATGATCCCATTTTCTATTAAAACCACGTGAAAAGTCTTGTAATTGTGCTGAATGAAACATCAGCACTTGTATAGAAAACTCATAACTATCTCATTTTAAGGCATTTCTTAGCACTGAAGTTTCTTGCAGTATTTTTCCTCTGAAATAAGGGGGCTGTTGTTCCTAAATCTTACTATTGTGATTTTGAATGTGATCTGTCAGGCCCTCTGTCTAAATCATTCTCTTTCTGTACAGTTTGGTGCTGAATGTGATCTACCCTATGAATAGGATGGTCTAGTCTGATTTCCCAGAAGAAAAATTATGTCGACATGTAAATTCTAATTTTTCTTGGTAAAAATTTGCAGCATTTTTTGTTGAAACACCTCAGCCAGGTTTTTGGAGTGTAAGCAGATTTCCATTTTTGTTCTTATAGCTCTAGCAAAATGGTTTAATTCAGCTTTCATTCAACATGGCCTCAGGATCAAGGTTTTTTTCTGATTTATTCTGCAATTTATCCCTTTACCTGGCCAAGAGGGCGAATTTCAGTAATTTTCAGTGTAGAATTAACATTTCTAAATTCATATAGCAGTATATTTATAAAATCATAGCTTACCAAAAGGCATTAATTAAAACTTGAACTCTTCAACAAATATGTTAAAGATCTTCAGACTGAGTTCACTAATGCTGGGTGTCTTTAGCAGAAAGGAATCTTGTATCTTGGGTATGGCAGCGAAGAGTGAATGCAGTAAAAGAATGTAAAAAATGAAACATTTTTGTTTCTTTTAGGATTTAATAGAAGCACTGAGAATTTTGGAAACAAATGTTTTAAACCAAAGAAATCTCCATAGCAAAAATATTTAAAGAGATGCATAATTTATTTGGAACAGCACCAGAAAAATTGGAAGTTTTTTTAGAGGAAGGAGAACAATTTATCCATGGAGCTTGTGAAAAATTCACTGTCCGTGGTGCCTGAAAATGTGAGTCCTTTCTTCTCACACAGCAGTGAAAATCATGGCAAAGAGCTGGACAAAGTGTATTTTGTCATTATGAAGGGAAATTCATTAAGTCAGAGTTAATTTAAGGACCATTTCCTCCTCTAAGAATAGGCCGTGATCTAGAAGCAGCCTGACTCAATGTATGTCCCAAAATCTTCTTGCTAAAGGGGAAATCTTTTTTTCCTAATAATGGAAGTACTCTTGTGTACTTTATTCCTGTAATGAAAGAGGAATTCATTCAGCACTTCTTACTCAAGCTTTCAGTGTCTCATGTGAGTCACAGTTAAAAATATTAAAGAGGATATTTAGGGAGAAAGGGGGGTATTGGGAGTATTTGAGATATTCACCCTGAATTTAGGATGAATTACAATAAAGAAAGTGTATATTGGATCCCATTGACTTGCTGGAGGAATTCCATTTAAAGAAAGATGAGTGATTATGAGTGCTGATGTGTTTCAGCAAAAAAGAGGGAAGAAAAGCAATACCTTTATCTCACAGAGTTAAAAAGTCAGGTGAAATTTGCCCTTTGTACTGAAAGTATTTTTAATTTAATTATACAAAATAATTTGCATGACATATTGTATAAGCTCATCACAATATAATCACCATCATACTCTTTAAACCTTCTTTTTTTTCTGATTTGCACCAAAAATCTCACAAAAGTGAAAGCAGTAACACTAATCTGAGCCTATTCTGATCAGTATCCTATGTTTAGTTTGTGTAATAGTATACTCTTTTTAAAAAGCCCATAACTAAACTGGACCTTTCCCTATGGTTTTTTTAACATCCATTATGTGATTACATACATTAGGTTTGCCAAGTCCAAGACTCAGAATTCATTAATCACTAAAACCACAATTAATTGCCCAAGCATGTTTCATGTTTCCTTCCTTTTTCTTTTTGAACTTCCAGTCTTGTTTCCCTTTTCTCAGAACCCTCCTTCCAGCAAAATGAATGCAGGTTATCCATTTTAATAAATGCTGGGCTCCTCTGCTTTCTCCTCCTTGTTTTCTAAGCTGGCTACAAAGAAAGAAGAAAACTCTTGGAGCTGAGGACATTCCTGTTTATGCCCTGAGTTTTTTTATATCTGGTACTGCAGTGTCTCACACAGCTGGGGGAGAAATCCAAGATATTCAGCAAAGGAACACTTAGATTAAAAACTAAGCAAAAATTTTGGTTTTACGTACCTTAAAAGAAATGTTTAAAATGTCCTAACACCTGGGACATGTGAAAACAGGAGAATATGTGGGGGTGTCATGACCATTGCCAAGAGCTTCTTCTAAATAGTGGAACAAGTGGAGCTTTTGCACAATGTAAAAACTGGAGATGGTCAAAAGACTGTTATGGTATGAAGTGAAGGACCATTTCTTATGAAACAATAATCTCTAAAGTAATTTCCATGTCTATTCAATTAGGGTCCTTTTTTTCTAAAACTACAGTCAAGAAATCTCCTCAGTTTTAGCTGAAGGATAATGAGAATGATTTAAATATTTGCCATAAGGCAAATTAGCTGAAAACTTGAGGGTTTCATTGAGGTTTATTAGCCACAACTTCTTAATTTTTTGTATGACTTTCCCACTATTCCACCATAAGCCCACATCCACCCTTTTCTCTAAATATTTGAGACATTGCAGTTTCTACAGTGTAATATCTTGAATTATAGATTCTATTCAGGTATTCTATTAAATATCTTGAATTTCAGGTTCTATTTATTCAGCAAATAGAACAGAACTTCTGCCCCACTTTTTCCTGTTTTGCTGGAAGAATATGACATGGATCTCCTTATAATAGGATTACAGGCACAGCTTTTGCTTCTGACAGTTTGCAGAAGTCTGGACCCAGACTGTCTGGGATGGAAATGTGATGGGAATTTTTGAACTCCAGTAATGCCTCAAACCCGTCAAGATAGGTGGTAATGTACAACTGGGCTCCACTGAGAAATATCTCACAGCTTTCACTTGATTAATTCAAAACAACTGCCTTGAGGGGCTCATTATGACGAAATCCATCAGATGTTAAAGAGTTTAGATCAGAAGGGGAGAGGGTGGTGGCTCCAGCCCTCAGTGTGTCCCCAGTCCAACTGGTTTCATAACAGCTGCAAGTTAAACGCTATTCACACCGCTCAGGCCTTGAAGCACTGCTCAGATATGTCATCTTTTCCAGCCCTTAAAAACCTCTTCTTCTGCCATTTGGTTCCTGATTTACACGGGAGACCATTTGACTCATCACTAAATTATCCTCAGACTGTAATACTGAGGGGATTACAAATAACTCCCTTTATAACTATTAATCCTATTGCATATTGTGTTTCTCATTCTCAAGCATATATATTTTATTGTTAAAAACACACAGACCAGTAGGAGAATGTACATAGATGTCAAACCAGATGTATTCTGTTCCTGTGGACAATCCATGGATCTTGTAAGTCACCATAAGTGTAATTAAATTATCTGAATTAGAGCTCATCCTTGTTTTACCAGGTTTGGATCTGGCAGATCCATCTGGAATAATCTTAAATTCCAGTGGCACTGGAATTTTTAACCATTTAATTATAATACAATACCCAGGAGTTTTTTCATCTTCATGGTGCTTCTGCTTCCTTCTCACAGTTCTGCAACTGTGCTGAAGTTTGATAATTTGTGTTCAGTAAACCATATTGCTGAAGGAAACATGGTCTGGCCCCTCTGTATCATGTGCTTTGATCATGTGCTGTCATTGGTTTTGCCACTGGATTTTGTGTTGTTCTGATACAAATGATGTAAAGAGGTAATTTGATTAATTTATTTGAATCAGAACTGTTCATCACTGGGGATGTTTCACTGAAACCAACCCATTCTATTTTTAATAAAGAAAAACAGATCAGGATAATTGGATACAAAAAGTTCATGACCCCTCTACCTATTTTTCTGTCTAATTTCAGAAGCTGAGTTCTGTCATTTTAAATCCCTCCATGCAACCAGCATTGTGCTCGAAGCACAAACCAGCCCCTATTTTCTATTTGCTTCTCTGATAAGAGTCTGATTCAGCAAGCCTGGCTCTAATTCTGTCTGCTTTAGACACTGATGAAGTGTCCACCAGCACTCTGTGCTTAGTTTCATTCCCCAAACATGGGCACTTCATGCCCTTCTGACTCTTCGCTGCTGCTCCACAGGGCAGGGATTTGCTGCCCTTGGAGCACATCTTCTGTGAGGAAAAGGTGAGAGAATTGGAATTGTTCAGCCTGGAGAAGAGAAGCTTGAGAGTGACCTGATGGTGGCCTTCCAGGACCTGAAGGGAACTGCAAGAAAGATGGAGAGAGACATTTTACAAGTGTCTGGAGTGGGATGGCTTCCTACTGACAGAGGATTGGGTTAGATTTTATATTAGGAAGAAATTCTTCCCTGTGAGGGTGGGCAGGCCCTGGCACAGGGTGCCCAGAGAAGCTGTGGCTGCCCCTGGATCCCTGCAAATGTCCAAGGCCAGGCTGGATGGGGCTTGGAGCAGCCTGGGACAGTGGGAGGTGTCCCTCCCCATGGCAGTGAGTAGAATAAAAAGGGGTTTAAGGTCCCTTCCAGCCTTAACCGTTCTGTCTATGAATCTGTGATCTGGCAGCCCCAGTTTGTCTCAGGCAGAGAGAGAATCCCAGAATCTTAGAATGGGTCAGTTGGGAAGAGCCCTCAGTGGTTCACTCAATCCAAGCACCCTGTTCGAGCAGGGTCATCCCACAGCACAGGGCAAAGAGCACAGGATTGTGTCCAGAGTGTTCTGGAATATCTCCAGGGAGGGAGACTCCATAAGTTGATCCATTTTCTTTGGAAGTTATCTTTTTAGTCTTTAAAAGTATAAATTTTATAGACTTCAGCTTTGCAATCTGAAATGTTACAAATGACAGCTTTGTCCTCAGATTTTGTCTCGGTGTAAATTCAGAATATTTGAAAACTTTTGAGTGTGCACATTTTGAAACGGCCAAAATTATTCCCTCCTCCCTTCATCACATGAAAAATTTGTCTTAATACAGAAGATAAAGTTGGCGATGAAGCAATCCTTCAACTATTGCACACTGTGAGATAGGTTTGGGGTTTTTGGGTACTTCATGGTGCTGGGCTGTAAATCAGAGGAACAATGAGCAGCACAAGTAACGTTGCCCTTTAATTGGGGGGTAAGTCATTCCAGTGATTCAATGTGAATCAGGCACTGGATGAATGACATTATTATCCACTGCTCCCAGGGAGCAACTTCCAACGTGGAGACTGCACAGAGCTTTGGGAGGGCTGCTTGGGCTACAGCAAGATTCAGTGAGACAAAGCACACACTGTTGGGTCCAGCTGACATAATCTGTTCTCTCCAACAATCATGGAATGTTCACCTCTTTGACTGGAGAAAAGAGCAATTTGTGATTATTAAGTGAGACATTCTGGAAGTGCTCTGCTCCAAAAGACCAACAATAACTCTTGGATTTATAAGAGCTACAGAATGTCCGTAGATGAGGTTGATTACCAAACAATAGATTAAATCATGCCTGTCACAAAGCTCAATGTTGCCACATTGGTGCATTGATTAATGGCATTTGGCATCTCTCCGAGTGGCCATTTGCCATTCATTCATGGTTGCCCTCTGGAGTACAATATGAGAGTGACCTGTTGGGAAAAGGAATTTTTTTTTTGTCATCTGTTCATTGTTTCTACTGTGGTAACAGAGAAAAACTGGGGGTGGGTGAAGCCAAGACCTTCAGTTAGCTGAGTCTTAGTGGGTACAAATTGAGAAACTGAGGGAAAATCAGTTGCAATCGAGACAATAAAATTTAAGTCATAGATGACCCAATTGTTTCTTCCACAGCACTTCAAAATACCATGTGATTAAAAGTAATTTGGGCATTGATAATTTCTTTTGCTACAGATATGTAAATTTATGATGGAAACTTTGTCACAACATTTTGCTGGTGTATTTCAGGTTTTAATTTCAGTCTTTCATTCAGACCCCCAGACATTCTCTGCAAGTTCATGAAGTGGGAAAGACTCATGCTGGAGAAGTTAATGGAGGCCTCATGGTTTCTCTTCCTGCAGAAAATCTCACCTGTCACATAGGTGTGCTTCCAGAGTTATGCTCCCCAGAATTTAATCCATAAAATGTTGGGCATGAAATTAAAAAAAAAAAAAAAAAAGGAAGGAAAGATAGAAAGACAGAAATCCCCCAGCTTCACAAATGACTTGCTCACAGCTGGCATTTCACTTGTTAATAATTTGCTGACAGGTCTGTGTGATTGATAGGAGATGTAAAGATATCCAGAATATCACTAACAGTTATATCTTACAGATTTTCAAAGCAGTCTTCACTGCCTTATTCTGAGAAATGGGCCAAGCTTTTCTGATTCCTCTGGGATATGACTGCCCACTGCTCTGAATTGTTTTACAAGATGTGGACACGGAAATTATGGCAGCAATGAAAATCTGAAATACCTTTTGAGCCAATTAAGTTAAGAAATATGCAGCTGAAATGAACATATCCCCCATTTTGTTAGTGTAAGAGTGTAACTTGTATCCCCCCAAAGGGATGTAGGAATTTTTCAGCCACAGAATGTCTGAGGGAAATTGTGGCATTTAGGATGAAAGGGCTACCTGGACCAAAAGTGTCTTCTAACAATGGAACCACATTAATGAGAAGGAACAATTTGAAGCCACCCTCTGATTTATCAGCACAACTTGAAAAATCAAGTATTGTTCAAAAATTTAAATACAAATTAAAAAAAGAATAGAAAGCATTTTCTTCCAAGTAGCAAGACTGTGCATGTTATCATAGGTTGCATTATCAAATAAATATAGGTATTAAGAACATAGCAGTTTGGATGACTGAATCACATTTTCAAATTTGAAAAGCATGAAAAATGGAAAAGAATGTTGCTTGGTGTGAAGTACACACCATCATGTATAAAGAAAATGTTTTGGACTTTTCAGGAAACACGTTCCTGAAAAAAGACACATTGCTGAAAAATCCTGTTTCTCCAGGTTTTCAGAGCAATAGTCCTCTGGGCTATTTTTAATTTGTAAAATTCCTCTGAAGTTGGCTGTGTTTCCTCTACAACCTGTTCTTAAGACTCTGCAGGGATTTTTTGGCTTCTATTGTTTGGAAATTTCTTTGTAATGTGCAATCTGTAGACACTCCTGAAGTCAGGAGACATATCCTGAATTACTGACTTTGTTCTGGGTGTTGTTTAGGCAATCCTCTGGAATTTTATCCAGTACCCTCTGCAGTCAATTCACAAACGAAACAAGGATGAAGATAAACTCCTTTTCCTCACTGTCTGTGTGTGCAGCCTGCAAACCATGAGGCCAGAATTCTCATTTATGCTCTCAATACACAGAGTATGTTGTAGTGGGACACTGTTTGTGGCTGCAGACTGTAGGAGATGCATTAATATGGAAAATTTTATCTCATTAAAATCAGATGCTTTTAGGATCCTTCTGCATCTATGGGAGCATGCAGAAGTATGACATGAATTCTGCAAAATCCAGCTGTTTTTATGGGATTTGGACGCAGAAAAGAATTCCATCTTATTAAAAGATAACTTCATTGAAGCATTTAAGATGTGCACCTCTCTGCTGAGTAGAGTTTTGTTTTACATTTTCCAGGCCTGGCTGTATCCCAGTTCATTTATTTCCAACTGGGTTCAATTTCCAGGGGGAGGCAACTTCCTATGATACTTTTTGTCCAATAAAGGTGAAAATAATGTTCTCCAACCAGCACTGTTTAAACTGGCATGCACATGTGGCTAAACAGTTTATTTCAAGCAAAAATGCACACTGGCTGGAAATAGTATGAAAACTGATATTCCAAATGGGACAAAATGCTAAGTGTTCAGTGAAATGTAGCTTTTACATTGTCTTTATTATCAAGAATCTTTTCCAGCTCAAATTTTTTTGCCTAAGGGGCAAAATTCAAGCATGAATTAAGAACAGAAATATGAATTCTGAAGGAAGTGAAGGGGAATTTAAATCCATGCTTAAGGACTCAAGCAGGTTCCCTCCTCAGAGCAGGCCCTCACTTGAAATTAAAAACTCAACCTTCCTATCATCATGAACCTTATAAAACCACATTTTTTTTTAATTTGAGAACAAATCATATGCACCAGAACAGAGAATCTCATTATTCTTTCTCTTATCCTGATTTAAATAATTTAATTCTGGTATACTCTGGAAGTTTACTTTTCTTACATAGTAGTAGGCAAGAGAAAGGAATAAAAGCCTTTTTAGTATTGATTATGGTGGCTTAAACATAAAATAGTTTTCAATTTTTTCCCTTGTTCTAGGGTCAGTGAGGGCTGTTAGGCACAGCTGTGAGTAGATGGGTTGCACCTGTGGCCAATCACTGAAAATTTGTTCCTGGTGTGGAGTCTTTAAAAAGCACCTGAAGCCTCTCTGGGCAGTTACAGGCTGTCTCTGGTTTGGTCTTCTGGAGGCTTCTGCTTTCAGGTAGGAGAATTTCACTTCAGTGACATAAAATTGTTTAAAATGTTGTGTAATCTTGCTTTTCTGTGTCAATGGTGGTTCTGGATTGCCTTTATACTGAATAATTGTGTGGAATTTGGTCATTTTGTGGGATTACAAGGTCTGAGGACCAGCACCCCTCAATATTCAGTGTTTGTGGCTTCAGATCCTGCAGGATCTCTGCCCAAATGGATCCCCATGGCTTTTTCTGAATGGTGTGTGAAAAGACAGGGAATGTTCTTTCACTTAATCCTAATGTTTTTAAAGTATCGTTTAAATTAAAAATAACATTTGAGCATTGAAATTTCCCCTGTGTGGTAACAAATCTGTGTTTTGTTCAAGCTGAGGTATGTGATTTATCCTCCTTTTTAAAACAGGGAAGAGTCTAGAGACTTTGATATTCCTCGTTGTTCCTCTCTGTATTTTGATTCGTTATCTAGCAGAGTCCACAGTTTCTACATCTCAGCAATTGCATTAAAATACAGCAATGTCAAGTTTGGCTGCAAAAAGGAAAAAAAAAACAAAAACTGGTTTAATTGTAGTGAAATCTTGACCAGCTCTTTCCTTGTGCTTGCAATCAGTTAATGTTGCATAGATCTTCAAGACACTGATCCTTTTGGCCTTTCTCCTTCTGAAGCAGAAAATATTTAGGTCTTCCTTGCATTTCCTGGTCACATAATAGCTATTTTATTTAACTGTATTATTTTGTTAGACTACACTACTCTGCACGTTTGTATATTTAGTGTGGCGTCCCTGAATCATCCATGACCAAGAAGTGTGAGGTCACTTGTAAAAATATTTGACTTGAACTGGGCTGGCAGCCACATGAATGTTTGCCTGTGTTTTATTTACTCTTAAAGTAGTTTCTGTTTATTTCCTGTGCTTAATGGATACTGTACTTGGTCTCCTTTTGATAACAAGAAGCAGCAGCTCTCTTTGCAATGATATAATTTTCATTCAACCATAGATTTAAATGGTTCTTTTTATGCAAAACCAGTGTTCTTAAGGTCATATTGTGCAGAGGTTTTCAAAATTCTGCTCTAAAGGCTCTTTTTGTGTTAGTAAGAAACTACTTGTGAAGTGTGGAACAATGTTAGAATCTCCTACCTCATATATGTTCCTATAAAAATTCATATTTACTGACTGAGGGTACTGTACATGCAGAACATTCAAAGAATTTTTCCTGTAAAAGCAAAAACTGACATTATTCATTTAAGAGAAAAAGAAGAGCAGCTTTGCACAGGTTTTGTTTTCACTAGTTTTGATATGAGAAGTAACCCAGCATACAGAAGTGGCAAGATGTATTTGTTAATCTTTTTAGCAAACTCTGGTATTTGGTGATTGAATTGAATCTGCCTAATTTTCACTGATAGAGCCAGGACAGATGTAACATTGCAGTTTAAGCTTTAGGTGTTTCCAAACATGTTCAGAGAGCTTGGGGTAGAAATAACTTCGTATTTCACAGAAAAGGCAAAAAATGGTAGCAAGGAAATCAATAAAAACAATCCTGTAAGCTTCTCTGGGGACAGCATTTCAAACAGAGAAACTGTCTACAGCTACTTGTCCTTCTAGCCACTGACTGTATTTAGAGTTCCTGTCAATTTTGTTTCAAAAATAACTCGCAGAATCAATCCAGATACGAAAAATTTATGAGTTCATACATTACATTGTTACTGCCCCTTGTGCTGTGGGCTGAAAAACAGCACTGTAGAAATTACAGTTCCATTGAACACTGTCAGCCTAGAAATATCAGAAAATACCCCCTGTAAGAGTCCTGGAGTTGTGGCAGGGCATGTCACCAGCCTCTGGGTACTGCTCCAGCTGTCCCTGAGAGGAATTTCTTTGAGAACTGTACAGAAATTGATATTTTCTGCTGTGGGCTTAGGAATGGGTGAGAAATGCAAGCACAGAATGAGGAACTTTGGCCCTCCTGTCTGTATTTCCACTGGATGAAGATTAGAAACTGGTTGTTGAAGAGAGAATACAGGACACCATTTCTGTGGGCGACATTAGAGCTGTTCCATCTAGAAAGTTGTTTAACCTGGAACCATTTATTCAGCTTAAAACCAAGCAAAAGGTCTCAGAGTTGAGCAAGATTTTTGCTCCTTTTGTTCTGTCAGTGACATACAAAATGCTCTGTAAGGCTGATGTAATTCTTATGTAACTCACATGTGCAGCAGCATCTCCCACCCATTTTTAAATGAGCATCCTGTTGGTGTGAAATGCTCTCACACAGCATAAGGAGCTGTCATTAGAGCGTATTTTCACACTTGATGCGCAGAAACCCCTTCAGCAGAGAATCTGTGCTGCTCTAAATGTTATCTTGCAAACAAAATCCAATCAAGGATAGATTGAGAAATCACGTCAAGAAACGTTGGAGTCTCTCGCCCAGTCCTTGGCAGCTTGCAAATTAGGATGTTGTTAAAAACTGCAGAATATTGTGTATAAATCTGCTGGTTGAGAACCATGCCAGCTCCTCCAAAGTTAAGAATCACTGAAGAAAAATGTTCAGCATCCTTTACTGGCGTGTGTGTATTTGTCTCTCATCACCTCCTCAGATATCTGAATTGTGAAAGTTCTGGTTTCCAAGCCCTGTTTAGGAACCAGTTTTCTGCAACTCTGGCAGAGAATTTTGTAGCTAAACTGAGATCACTAGCAAAGTAGAAAAGAACAAATCATTAAAAATGCTTGGCCTCTACCTTTAACTAAACACAGCCTCATACATGTGTGATTGGGTGTTCCTCTGGTAGGACATAGAGGGGCTTTTTTAATATATCCTCCTGCAAGCTATTTCTATATAACTGCAGATCCTTTCCTGTGGAGGCTGTAGCATCAGTTGTTCTATCAGAAGCTTCTTGTGGCAGCTGCAACAAAATATGGAAAGTCTTGCAAGAACATCTGCTGCTTTTGTCTCTTTTTTTTTTTTTTCTGAGATGAATGTATACTTCAGCAAAATATAAGTATAGCATGCAGGAACTGGAATGGGATCCAGGGAAATATTTAAGAATGTTCATATCTGGTGTTCTGTTTCAGCACAAATTTTCTTTTAAAATGTTTATGAGATTGCTGTTGGTATCAGATGACCTGGTAAATATAACCTGTAGTCTTAAAATAATATTTAGGAAGGCACTGAAAGAAATAATTAAAGGAAACAGGACTGTAAATATGTCAGCCCAAAACTGAAAGACTTTCCAGTCTCACCCACAACAAGATGAATTGATGCTAAATCTCAAAATTACATTGTTCTCTGTTATGTGGCAAAAAAGTACAGCATGTAAAATGTTCAAAGCATCCTGGAAATGTTGTGTGCTGTAAGAATTGTAATACATGCTTAAAGACAACCAGCTGGTGGCAGATTGCCTAATTCATACTGAAGCCATCATTAGTTTTAGAACACATTGGCCAATTACTGGTGTTCTGTGACAAGCAATGCTTCTAGTATCATTTTTGTAATAGTTTAAAGAGAGAGTCTCAAGAGGAGCTGGGGATCCAGAATGGTTGGAGGGTGGAGTAAAACTTATGCTGAGTTAAAGTTTTTGGGGTAGCACTAACAGGAGAACTTTAAAATATGGATTTATTTTTTTCCCCTATTTATTCATTGACTAGCACAGTGAAAATATCATGAATAAAATGAGTGTGTAATATTGGTACTCAGGAGCATGGTCCAAGCCTTTCTGAGCAGTTGTTGAAGGAGAAGAGATGGCACAAATGGCTAGGTTTGAAAACAATTATCCATTTTAATAATTTTCCCAAGGAGACAAGCGCTGTCTCGAGTGTAGTAGGAATGCACTGTGCCTATGCTCTCACTCAGATTCAGCAGTTAAGTTGTTGTGGGCTTCCTTTTCCCTAAACAGACCTGAAGGAAAGTGTAGGGAATGCTGAGAAAAATAGTTATGGGCAGGATAATTGCTTAGACAGTCCTGTAGGCTTTGTTCCACCTCCAGCCCTTGTGATGAACTTGTTGAGGGGTTCAGTGAAATTTAGGCTCTGAGCCACAGCATGGGACCATGTAAACAGACATCCCAGAACTGATGGGTAGCACAGGAATTTCTGGTTTCTTCCCATTTTTTCCTACTTTTTTGTGGGTAGCAAGAAGCTCATGTACACTCTGATGTACTCCAGGAATGTTCCTGTGTCACAGGCTACATTTATTTTTTCATTCTTTACTTAACATCTTTGTTCAAATGGAAATAAATCCAGCATGTGCTAGTATGTGAGCAGAATTTTTCTTTTATATAAAAGTATTTGGAACAGTTTGTAGGCACTCATTGTGGACCCTGTGAGCTGATCCATTTGTACACAATTCCTCTGTATTTAGCTTGGACCCAGCATGGGTGTGAAGCATCCTGCAGGGTGCACACAGCCATGACATCACCCAGTATTTCATTTTGGGGCAGATGCAGCATTGCTGGGGCCCCTCTGGAGCCAGGGCAGGTTGATTGTAGTTCATTGTAGGGCTGGACTTTATTTAGGCTCATCCCAGGGCAGCACTAGCGAGGATCTGAATGTTCCATCCCCTTCCCTGACCTGGCAGGAGCAGCTCTGCAGCCCTTATCTGATCCAAGCCATGACATGTGCTTTGCTAGGCAATAGTGAATCCCTCTTTCATTTCTGCATCGTTGTCTGCGCAGAGGATCTGAAATGTGAAAGAATCACTTCTGGTACCAGCTGTGAAAATATGTCAGGGCTAAAACTAAAGGAGCAGATTTTATAGACCTGTGACTTAGTCTGTGTGAGGTATTGCTGTGGCACTCAACCTTCATGTTGAGTGGATTTTTTTTAAAGTATATGAACAAAATGTGCAATGACCAGTAAAATTCAGAGTGACTCTCAGCATGGGACCAAGTGGAAAGATATCCTAGAACTGATGGGTAGCACTGTAATTTCTGTTTTACCTAATGTAACTTGTAAGGACTCTAAAAGCTGCATAGAACTTTCCTGGACAAGTTGTATCAATACTCTTTTATACTCTCATTCTTGTCCTGAACACCTTCACCCCTTTCCTTTGGTGATATCCTGCACAGAGGCTCTGAGTTTGCCGGTGTGGGAAGGTAAAAGATGGGTTGGTTTGGTTTAAATGCCTAAGGGCAGAATAATTGATATAAAAATCTCTGAGAAGATGCTTCAGAAGCCTACTGACATATCACATATCTACTGACATATCACAACTGATGGAGGAAGCACTTAAGAGAACATGCAGCTCTGAGAAGATAAAAAAAAATCAGAGTTGGGTGTGAAATACATTTCTAATTAGCCAGCTAAAACAGCAAGAAAGAAATTAGTTGAGTAGTTCTGATTGTATTGATCTTTTTAACAAACCAAACAAATCCTGAAAAAGTGAGATTTAATTCTGTGTATATAAGTAAGTTAGCAATCAGTGATGATTCATTTGCTGCATGTGAGGAATATTTCCTCTGAAAGATATTTCTTTGGAAAAATAGCATTAATGTGCTGGTAAGGAGCTGTGGGATGGAATAAACTTGACTCCATCTGTATCATTACATGTTGAGGAGAGTATTCCAACGCCACAGTGTTAAACAGCATCATTCTCAGGCATTCATTAACAGCATAAGAACATCTGTGGCTGAAGTTGCTATCAAAGCCAAAGTAAATTAATTATGTGTGGCTCTAAATGATGTGCTTAAGATGTTAGACAAGTTTTGCTCTAATTGTTGGTGATGAGTTTCACCATACTCTTGGGTCAGTAACTGCACATGACATTTTTAGCATATTCCTCTGCATCCACCTTGCTTTGCTTAATCTGGAAAAAGATTTGTTTTAAAAAGGGTTAAAAGGGTATTCACAACCCGTGATCTGCATGAGAGCCTTCTGAGGATGTGATGATGCAAAGAAGGCCTGGCATAAAGCTTGGCCAAAGGCTTTTTCACAATGTTCTAACACAACAGCAAAAAAAGGAGGAAAATAAACAAATCATTGCTTCAGCTTAGATTAAAAAAAAAAAAAGAAAAGAAAACCAAACCCTGTTTGGTCACATCTGCATCTCGTGGTTTGGATCCAGAGTGAAAGCAAAAGTGTTGAAATGTCGTTTGAGTGGTTGTCAGTCTGGAGGAGGGTTTGTTTCCAGTACATCTGAGTCCTTGAGCCAAACTCAGGACATTTTGTTCCTCTCTCTGTGCTCTGGCTCAGGGTGTCCCACCTGCCACCCCTGCTGCCACCACAGTCAGCAATGTTTGGAGAAATTCAGATTTCAAATTCAAAGTGACATCAGTAGGGAAATCAACCTCTGGGCTCCAGCCAATTCCATCCTAATGTCATTTATTACATTCTGCTGTGGCAGGCAAACAGCAAAAAGTTGGTTTGGGTTATTTTTAGTGAAAGGATAGGTGTGACAAAAGGCAGCACACTCTTCAGTATGGGGGTGGGCATGCACTGAATTTCCTCCTCCATCTGCAGCTCAGCAGACCTGGCAGGTGCTGCTCTGGCCAGGTTTGGGATGCAGTGGTTGAGCCTGGCCCTCACAATATGAACAACACATAGAAATCAAGCAGTTTGAGCCGATCTAAATGTTCAGGTATAAACCTGAGCTAGTCTGAAGCAGTAAAATTATCATTTCCAGCTCAGCCTCTGACCTTCATGACGCAGCTGGCAGCCCTAAGTGAACTGGCAGTGTGCACTACTGCTGCAGATTTTAATGTGGAGTGTCCACATTTCTTCCTCCTTGGTCTATTTTAGATCCTAAATGCAACAGAGGAATTGTGAAATCGAGTTAAAGGAAGCAGGTCCTGCAGTAGACAGAAAAAATCAAATTCAGAAAAGGAATTATCCTATGTTCGAAATATGGAAACCTTTTTCAAGTTTTCTATAGCCAAATGCGCACTGCCATCAATATGGTGAAATCTAGGAAAAGGAATTCCATGACTGCCAAGTCCTGTCTTGTGATCAGGTTTCTCAGTCTGAGGGAACAGCAACGAAAATCCAGACTATTTGCATTATTCTCTACTTCCATGTTGTACACTTCTCATCATAGTGTTTCTTTTTCATTGTAGTATTTCTTCTTCTTTTGCCTCAGATTTGAGTTTTCAGTCTCTTACTGGTTTAGTTCCTAATTCTCAAAGGATATATATATATATATATATATATAAAAAATTTAAAACAACTGTTTTCTTTAAATGCTTGCAATGCAGAGTTCTTATTTTTTAAAATATATATGGAGATACCTGAATTCAAGTTGACCAAAGGATTCTGTTTCCCAGAAAAATCCCAAACATTTTGTTAATATCAGCACATTGATTAAAAAAAATAAAAATTAAACAACAACAAAACCCCAAACCAAATCACTTCCTTTACTTGGACTAGTGAGGGTGGTCATGAATTAAAAACACACTTCCTTTACAGCAGCTGAGGGGAGTTCACTTGGAAAAGTTTCTAAGCTTTGCTGAGTTCTGAGGTAACATTTTCAATTCATAATATAATTATGTTTTGTCATTTATGAGAAATACTGCCAGCATTAATTACTGGACAGTGTCTTTCAGCAAGGAAACTTTAGAAACTCTGAAATTTCCCAGTACTTTATTGAAATATTACATAATATTTTCTTTGTTTTGTTTCTTATTCTTCTAAAAAGATGAAAGTCATGTTGAGTTTAGGATTCAAATATAACAAATCTACTCAGAGAGCAGAAAACAAAATACAGCTATTACATCTAGGAAGTTAGAAATTTTCCCCATCAGGGTTTGTATTTTCAATTATTTGTGTATTAATTTGCTTTCAGTGATGAACAGTTCACATTATGATTTATTGACCACATAGGTTTTCTGTAGATTTAAACTTCACTATTTTGGAGTTGGTTTTTTAGCCTCAGTAAGATCCTTGTGCCAGTCAAGTTTCTTGTGTAATACACTTCAGAATTCCAGGGTTTGTGTGTCCATGTGGGTGGTGCAAGTAGAAGAACATTTGTGGTTTCAGTTGGGTGATTGATGTGAACATCTTTATCATGCAGTTCATCAGTATTTATCAATTCTGATGTGTGTTTCTTATTAAATTTTAACCAAGTTAAACTTTACTGATCCCACAGAATCTCAGAACTGTTGGGGTTGGAAGGGGCCTTTGGAGATCATCTGAGCCAACCTCCCTGTTTAGGCAGGATTCCTAATAATAAAAAATTCTCATCATTTTTAATCTCATAAGAACCTTAGATTAAAATGGTGGCCCAACTGAATTGAGTAGTAAAACTGTGAGTGAAACCAGGAGTTGAAAGAGTAAAAAAAAAAAAAAAAAAAAAAAAAAACACAAAGCTGGAAACATTTAAAATTTGGTTCCAGCTCCAGGAAAATCCCACAGTGCTGCCTGTGGTGTCTCGTGCTTAACCAAATGTCTGGAAATGCTGGGACCATCAGCCTCCTTGCCAAGAGCTGTGTCAGAGCTCCGTGGCAGGGCCAGCTGGCACTGCCAGGGCTTTGTGGGGCTGGGGATGGGCACCCTGGAGCCACTGTGGCTTTGGAAACCCAGGGAATGGCTGCAGGACTGGGAATCCCACAAGCGCTGGGAGAGAAAACCCCAGCAGCTTTCCCCAGATGGGTAGAAACTTAGATCTTATCCATTAAAAACAAAATGGACACGCTCCCCAAATGTTTGAACTTCAAAAGGGAAGTCAGGATTATTTGTTGTATTCCTGTTTTGCTCAGTAAAAGGTTTCATGTTCAGGGTGGGCATTAGAAGAAATTTCTTCATAGGGAAGGTTGTTTGCCATGGGAATGGGCTGTCCAGGGAGGTGGTGGAGTCCCCACTCCAGAAATTGCTGGGTGTGGCACTCAGTGCTTGGTGGGCATTGCTCAGGGGTTGGACTCTGTGCTTTTGGAGGGCTTTTCAAGCCTAAATGATCCTGAGGAAAGGCAACAAAAATCTCAAGCAGAAGCCCCTGATGCTCTTACAATGGTTAAAGCAGAGCATATTAAACACCAGTATCTTCCACAGGCTAAAGAAAGGGCAGCTCTGATATGTTCATCCTCTAGATTTAGAAATATTTCCTAGTTTTTTCTACTTTGAGACAATTGGGTTTTGAGGATCCAATGATTGGAGTTCGGATACTGGAGTCCAGATTTGAGGAGGGATATGGAGTTTTAGTTTGGACAGTCATTGAGAAGGCAAAAAATCTGCTGTTTAGTGTAGGTGGATTGCTCTCACAACTTTGTCACATATTTTAAGCCCAGGAAACTGCTTGAAAACTGGTCAGAGAAAGTATTTTTTATTTTCTTGTGTATAGGACCATGGCTCTTGGGTGATGATTCCCTTTGCTTCTAAGAAATTATGAGCATATGTCACAAAGGCAGAGAGACATAAACTAGAAAAGAAATGTGATTCATTTAACAATGGAAATGTTCATGGTGCTCAGGATAATTCTAAAAGTTTGTAAATGGTTACAATATTTACTGAAGCCACTGGCTAGTTTGAAATTTAGAATCATTGAACATTGTGAGCTGGGAGGGACCCAAAAGGATCATTAGGTTTGAAATGCTATTTTTGTTTTCTAATGTGTATTATATAATTGATTCTCAAGCTTCCCTCGAGTTTATAATTTCAGTTACTATTTTCTGAAGTAAGAAATTCCTGAGCCTTAATAAAAAGCTTCCTATAAAGAGCCTTATGTGGAGAAAAAAGAGAGATCTTAAATCCCAATGAAGACAGAAAACAAGGCAACAGTTGGGAATACAATTAAAACTTGGAACAATTTAAGTCTTTTTGGAAGTTGGTAAATTGTAGACAAACTGTCCTCATCTGAGTTCTTGAATGTGCTTTACTCCCCTTTGACCTGGAGAAATGCATCTGGCTGCTTGTGACTCGATTATTTATAGAACTTTGTTTTCTGGGCAGGCTGGAAGTTGGACCAGAAGTGTCCTTAAGATTGTGACTCATCAGGGCTTTGTGAGTCACAGGTAACAAACAGGATGCTGCGAGAATTGGACAATATTTAACCTCAAAGTGCTTATGTTTGGGTGTTTGTTTTCTTAGAGCCACAATTTTCTTCTTTTATTTCTTTCAAAGAAGAGAGATTGACATGTTAAAAAAGGAGGTAATGATTCCCATAGAATCAGGAGATTTTCCTTCTGTGCTGAGAGTGACTTCAAAAACTCCATGTCTTTAAACTGAGTGAAAATCAGGCAGCTTTGGGCGACAGGGCCACTGATCTAAACCATCAGTATCATTGCTACCTAACAGTTCTATGAGATCTTGAGATTCTTTTGGAATTCTTTATTTCACTGGCAACAAAAATACTCACTCCCCCAGTTGTTCAGATCCATTCCATTAAGAAGGCTTCACCTGGCATTGGTAATAAACAGAGGGATTGGAGCTCTTTGACCTGGAAGTAAAAGCTGGCAGAGTTGACAAATCAGGTGTTAACATTTAGAAATGTGTATGAAACTCAAAAATTACAACTTCATACCTCCAGAAAAAAATAATTTTTGTAGGTAGAACGAATTCTGAGTGTATTAAAACCAAGGGGGAAAGTTTTTTTTCCTCCCATGGCAGAACAATTAAACCCCAGATATTAAAATCCTTTTGTCTGCTCTGTAGGTGCTGCGATGACAGTATTTTATTCCTCCACAATGCCTGTGCCAAGATTATTAAATTTTGAGATATACAGTAGTGGTTTGATGCCTATTTTAAAAACTTGGTGCGCTGAATGTCTTTCTTTTACCTTCTGGGAGTTTTCTTTAAGAAGCAGACAATGAGAAATACTTTTTTTTTTTTTCCAGAGGCGTTGTTTCAAGATTTACTTAAAATTTTAAAATAAAGCAAGTGCCATGATAAATTTTAATGTAGTTTGAACCATAAAATCCTGCCTTTCCCAGACTTTGTACCTCAAACTGATTGATGATTGTTAGTGTTGCATGTTTGTGAATATTTTACAGGTAAGGGGAGGAGTTGTGTTTAGAAGCCTTTGAAGTGTGTGCTAAGACACTTCCTCCCTCTCAGATGATGAACTGGATATTGCACAACACCTTTTTTTGTTTATTTTCCTTAGAGAAAATCAAGCCTATGATGAAATAAACACAGAGAGGCAATTAGGACTACACTCTTGGAAAGAGCTGGTGTTCAGAGTTTATTTTTGATGAGCTTGGTTTAGAGACAAAATATTCCACAAAGAAATTGACAGTAAGAAAAAATTTGTAGCCGTACAGGGGACATCTCAACTTTACATTCAGGATCAAAGAAAGGCTGTACCTAAAGCAGCTGAGCTTATATGCTGTTTTGCATAGAACTGAAAAACTTTAAATTTGTGATTTTTCTGTTTCTGAGGCTTCCGGTGGTAACAATATCATTTAACATTTTGTGTTCTTTTGAACCAAAAGTAAACTTGTCAAGTTTATTTATTCAGCTTTGGATCACTATACCTGAGAAAGGAAAGAGTGTTAAAATCTGTTGGGGCTTTTTAGTATTAATAACACTGTATCGAATTTGGTAACTATTTTGACAATAGAAAATGTCTGTCAATATAAAAATGTTTTTCCTTGGAACTAAGCTCTTATATGTTTGGAAAGCTAAACACTGTTCCTTACCTATTCTATAGCAATTCTAATTCTAGTAGAAACTGGTATTTTGAGATGACCTGACTAGATGTAAACTATCAAGACTATATTTCTATTGTCTTCACAGTTCTTTGATTTTCCTTGCACTAGGGAGCATCCAAAGCTTATTAAACATACTCAAAATATGTAATTTTTTTAATGTAGGCCAACTCTAGTAGAAAATGAATGACTACTCATAAAGTAATATTTTCATCAGTATTTGACAACACAGACAAAACTTCATGAACCTTTCCAATTGTTTACTCAGCTGACAATGATGGCATGTGCACCATTGTCCAGCTTCTCCACAGATAAATTCTGCTCAGGCTGCATATAAATTTTCTCCCAAATTCCTTTGGGATTTTGGCGAAACTAGTTCTTGCATTCAGCACATTTTCTCTGAAACTCACCTCTTGAGTTTCACTGCTTTGAAATCCTTAGTGGCATCTCTTTTAACCGCAATAGAAGCAGGGAAGTTGACTCTCTTAAAGGTTATATTTTGTATTTGTAGATGGGGAAGGAAGAAATATCTCAAATGTTCCCAAACTACACTTGAAATAACAAGCAGTAGTATTCTGCAGTGTGGAAATTATTATTTACTTTTTGGTTCTATACAACCTTTTCTCTTCCAGTAGTTCAGGGTAGGTGCAGCATCAATTCAGAAATCCAGTGTAAAACCTTGCTGAATCCCAGAGCCTCTCTCCCACCTCAGAAGGAGGAATAGCAAAGAACTTGGTATTTAGCAAAGAGTTAAAACAGTGTTGTGATCACACTTGGGGTAGTGCACACTCTAACAGGGCTGGCCTCAAAAATCTTGTCCAGAATATCCTCAGGGTGATTGTTTTGAACTCATGAACAAGCCAGGAGTACACAGCACATCTCCTCACAGTGGTTTCTGTAAACGCAAATAACTGCTTCTCTTAATATTTTATAAAATTACATCGGTCTCCAGTCTGATTTCACTTCCACAAGCATAACTTGATTCTGGAAATAGATCAGGTTCTGACCCAAAATCCAATAGATTGCCATCATTCTCTCAGTTACAGCTGACAGCCCAAACCTCTAAGCACATAAATGCAGATCGCAGCTGCCTTTGGGATGCTCCTATTTGTATGGATGTTTCAGCCTTTGACAGAAAGGGAAGCAAATAATTTATCTGGACTTTGGGGTCACATGTAGGACACAATTTCCTTCTGCTGGAGTGGATCAGTGTACAAATCAGAAAAATGTGGGCAGAGTAGGGGGAGAAGATTCTGTGCTGTTTCTGCACTGGGGCGTGTGAGTGCACCACTGTTAAACCTCAGGAAATTGTGTCGGGTGAGGAGGAGGAGGGAGCAAGAGTGGCTTCATCTGGTTTTCAGTGGTAAACTGCAGAAATGCTTTCCAGAGGTCAAGGACTGAAAACAACTTTTGCTCACAGACTAATGCTTAAAACCAGTGAAAGGATTTACGAAGGGCAGAAACTGTGTATTTTAGCTTAAATTTTAAATGGTAATATGACAACAAACGTATCCAACATTCATAGATGCCTTAAATCACAACCTTTTAGAATGGAATGTAGTCTTTAAATCGTTTTGTAACCTGAAGTTACTAAGATTTGGGGTTGTTAGGCATTGCCAAACGTTTATCTTGAAATAGGACAACCTGTTAAATATTTCAGTATGGCCTGGTGTGAGGTTTTGCTTGTAGCAGTAAATGTGCATGAGTTGGCTACAAAATTTACAGCTTAACCTTGGATCCTAAAACCTACACCTTGCCTAAAAATAATTGGCCTTGAATTCTTTCTTTCATTTCTTTTTTAGTTCTTATTCCTACATAAATATATATGTTTTTGGAATGGTGATTGAGAAGTGTTTAAACTTAATCCAGTGACATGCCAAAAAGCTTAAAGGACAGTGGTGTTAACAAGTATTCCCATATAGAAACAATTTGCTTATGTGGGTGCAGTTTTCATTGGTTTTTTTTACATTTTTATCTTCAACTTATTCACTTTGCATATTCCAAGATCCACCCGATGCTTACTTATAATTTGTGACAGAAATTTGCTTCTGAATTGAGAATAAATATGTGGAGATGCATGTCCATGTATGTCAAAGTCTAGGATTTGGGTCGTCATTCAGTCTGAGGGGAAATTGATTGGCAACAGCCACTGGGAGATGTTTAATTGGTGAAAAATTAAAGTGGGACATGAGGCTATGTGAAAAGGATGGGGTTTTTTTTTCCATTTTTAAAATGGAAAGTATCCGCAGTTGTTCTGAAAATCATTAAATTGCAACACAAGAAGGGATGTCAAGGTGTCTTCTGGACATCTCCCACAGCCTTGAGCACAGGTAGGGTTAGGATGTATTTAGGTTTTATTTTAATGTATTCTTTTAAAAAACCAAACTTTACACCCTGTCCAGAGAATCTGTTCAATTACTTCATAATAATCACTGTGAAAATGGTGGCATTTTACATTTTCTTCCCTTGGGTCTATATTGAATATCTCTTGCTACAATTTATCTTTGTCACCCTAAATCCTAATTCTTTTAGGCATGGAGGGTACCTTATTCTTTCTACTTACAATGTCACTCTACATATTTGAAAATCAGTTGTTTGAACCCTTTTCATCACTGTAGTCTTTTCTCACATCCCCTGTTGTTGCTCTTTTCATGCCAATGTATTTTTTTGTTCTGTGCTTGGTTATGCACAGATATATGCAGACTTTTCCATCACTAATGATGAGAAACAGAATTTATATTCCATTTCTTCTTGTAACTTCTTTACAGGCCACTCTGTACATTGTTTTTGGGTTTTTTTATGTTTAGTAGCCAGGAAAGCAGTAAAACAGCAATGTCCCCAATGCTCCCCCTGTTTCCTGGGATAGTAGTTCTCTTCAGGTTTAGTTGCAAATATGTGTTTAGCAGAGTGGTCTGCTCTTTTAGAACATGAAGAACAAGGTGTTCACACCATTTTGGAAGCAAACCCCGGGAAAGGCTGTGTTGGGTCAGCTCCATCTGTGATCCAAAGGCCGGATAGGGAGGGCCACGGGTGGGTTGGGAAAGTGCACAGGAACTCCAGTGTGCTCATTCATTGAGAAGTGTGAGTTCCCAAACCTCCATCCCGTTTCCAGAGACAGAGCCAGAACTCTTAAAATGCAGGAACAAAGCTGTGTGAAAACACTGTGTACACAGACAGGTCTTTCCTCCTACTCATTTTTCCTCCCTATGGCAAAGCCACTCCTGATGTGGCCTGGCCTCTGCCACACTTTCTCCCACTTTGGTTTTTCCAGCACTTCTTTAGACTTGGGTCGGTCCTTTTACTTCCACATGTGTTTTATACAGTCCCAACCACCTTCCTGCCCTCTCTGTAGGTTTTTTTTTTCTACTTAATTGTGCTCTAAAACAACTTTTCTTGGTTTACTATCAGTCCAAAGTGTAACCAAACCCAAGAGGGCCACCTACGTAGTTTATAGGATATGTATATATGTGTGTAGGGAGTACAGAATTTAACTTCTGGCACTGGATTGTGTGGATTTCATCTGAAGTGGGATTCACTTCAGGGAAATCAGGGGAAACAGGAAGCTGGGAGAGCTGTGGTTTTTATTGACTCACTGCAGCACAGTGACACAGATTTTGTCACCTATTTCCTGCAATGAAGAAGTTTTCTTGATAAAAAACCTCCCAGTTCTAGGGTAGAGGAGGATGTGATGTGTTCATCACCTCTAGACCTTGCCTCAGAACTTGCACATGGGGCAGATGAAGAATTTAACTAGCACTGAGCCTGTTGTGGTTATACACAAACATTTTCTGTGTCACCTGAGGTTTGTGTTGTGTTCTTTGAATGCTGAGTTTTCCTGACTTCAGGCTCTTCTGCACAATAACAAAACTGCAGATGAGCTTCTACCAACCATGTGTCTGTGCCCAGTGGTCACAGAAAGATGTCTGGAGCTCCTTTCTTTTCCCTCTCCAGAAATCTCCACACAGCTCCCTTTATGAACCCTCTGCTGCACAGGATTTGAGCATGAGCGCCACATTTGCTCCACTTTTGGATCCTTTCACGTGCAGTTAACACTTGGGAAACTCCCATCAGACAATTGGCATTTAATTTTCTCATCAATCATAGGCTCTATAATCTTAGATGCACTTTACTACTTTATGGAAGGTCAAGTGAAGTGTGCTCTTCTTTCTTTTTTTCCCAGCGTTGAGGGAAATGTTTACTAGATAACAGTGCCACAAAAGCTTCTTTCTGTGATATTTTGATTCATTTTGGCCTCTAATGTGCCCATCCAGAAACTATGAAGGTGCAGCACAACATTTTATGCTCTGTGGATATCTTAAGTCCAACATTTCTATCTTTGCAGAATGTTTTCCTCCCTTCCAACCTACTCCCCTCAAAACCCATTAATGGGCTGGCCCATAATTAAATGTGCTTCCTTTTCCAGTAAAGAGGAAGGAAGTCTCCAAATCAGATGGACGTCACTTGGGCTGCAGCTTCTGCAGAATAAATGTGTATTTAGAACAGGAAAATGTCTCCTCTTGCCAAAACATGGGTAGGAACTCATCTTCCTCTCTTTAATGAGCAATCTAAAGGTCAAGAGTCTGAATGGAGACAAATGGTGACTTTATGCCTGATGATTGCTTTGTTGATTTGAAATGTAATCCAGGAAGTCACTGAAAGCTGCCTGCAAGCTGATTATTGCCATTTCATTGCCCCCTGCTCAACAAAAAACAATGACATGCAGATATATTCACCTGGAAAATGATAGTTGTAGTGGAAAAGTTCTCAAAAATAATTTTTCTACTCCATTCAGCAGTTAAAATATTTTCCTTTCCATACAGCATTTTATATATGTGTGTGTATACATGTATATAAAGGTTTACAGTGGATGTTAATTTTTTTTTAAAGCCATTGTATTGGGGTAATGCTCATGCAAATCTGAGAGATACAGTAGATAAAGTGATTACATTGGTTAGAATATTTTTTAAAAATTAATATTCTAAAGTATTTTTAGACAAATATAATTGTAAAAGATTTTTTTTAGTATTTAAATAGTTTTATTTTAATATAAAGAACAAAGATAATTTGATATCAAGCTCTTTCCAGACTTCATCTCTCTTTATTCAGTCTCTAGGCCATATTAAGTTTCTGTGGGAGTTGGACCCATCATTTCATTGCTGCTGTACAGAGCAGCACTACAGAAATTCTTTTAAACTTTTTCCTTCTGCATTTTTCACATCGGCACCACTTCTGTGCCCACTTGCCCCTGGCTGGCACTGGGTTTTGAAAATGAGCACTAAAATTCCAACAGTAAATTTTCCTCCAGGTGGATATGCCATGGTTTAGTTGAGATATTAGGGCATGGATTGGACTTGACCTTGAAGGTCTCTTCCGACCTGGTGATTCTGTGATTTGTGCTTGGGATGATGACAGGGCACATGAACAAGATGTGTATGGAACTCAGCTGCATCCCTGGACTTTCTATAGCAATTAAAAGCCAGGTGTTGAGTTATTTTGTAATTGATGTGATAATTCCACAATATCACTTTTTTTGCATGGCCAGCCTGGGAAAACTCTTGAGTGCACAGCACTGCTCATTGTCCCTCCCCCTCCCCAAATTAGCTCTGTATTTCAAGCTCCTATTCAGCACAGTTGAGTTTTTATGGTTAAAATACAAACTCCACTGTTAGCAGAAAAGCTAAGAAACTTCACCATTTTGCATCTGTTGGATTTTCTCATCATAGATTTTATTAGTTTTCAGATGTGTGGGTTAGGTGTGTTTTTAAAGTCCTCAGTTTTTGAGGTGATTTAAAAAAATGAGGTCATGCAGATTTGAGACCTCCCACCTTCACTTTGAGATTACAGAGTTCTTCAGGTAAATCTGATATTGAGCCTAAGTGATAAACAATGTGATAAACAAGTGATAAAGCTTGGCTCAGTGGGATGTGCTATACTCCTAGAAGCAGAATTTCTTTCTGCAGGGAAGAGAGCAGAAGAGATAAAGTTCTGTAGCTGTGAACTCAAGGTAGCTATGTCCTTTCTGCACTTGGTTCCAATTCTGCTGCTGCATGATTTTATGGGCAATAGGAATTTGGAACATGGAATAAAGTCCTGAACAATATCCTTCTCCATAGAAGCTCAGGAGGATGGATTGCTGTAAGCTCTTGCTCTCTGTAGAACAAATGCCAGCATGCTCCAAGTTCCCTGTTAGAGGAGCTCTCAGGGTTCATATTGTGGCTGATCATGAAAGGGCAGCAGTTCTCAGCGAGAACAGTGAGTTAATAAATCCACAGCCCACGTTTATCTTCCTGAGCATTTCACAGCCTCTCTGATTGCTGCTCTCCCTCCCTGCATGGCTGAAACACTGGGAACCAGCGCGGGCCCGAGGGCTGGGGCTGGCACGGTGCCCTGGTGTGCTCTGAAAGGCAGCTCTGTCTGAGGGCAGAGGGCAATGCAGCACCGCCAGAGGAGTGCTTTTAACAACTGGGCGATGTTTTCCTGTCTTTCTGCAGCCAGCACTCCCCATCTGGGGGGGTGTGTGAAACACACATTGCAGTTATAGCTGGATGCTGTTTCCCACGACTTGGGGCTGCAGGAGCATCCACATTGTGCATGCTTGTTTGGCACTGATGAGCTGGTAATTAAAGGTGAGCTTTTAGTGCTGCTGCTTTCAGGCAGTCCTGACATGTGGAACACGTGCTGGTGCTTTAGCACCTGTGCACTCACGATAAGGCCAGAGCCTGCTGCTGTCCACACAGGGAGATTTATGGGGTGGGTACAGCATTCTCAGGCCTTCCTGGGCCTCTGGCTGGTGGCCACATGAGCTCAGGGCACTGGGACCTTGTCTGCACTTGGACACTGCAGCTGGGGGTCCCAAAGTGACTTTTTTCCTCTCTTTGCCATCCCTCTGGTGCTGTGGAGTATCCCGGTTTTTATATATTTTATTGTGTTGCCAAAAACTTTGCCTTGTGTCTAGAATTAGCATATCCTTTGGGATTTTGTTTATTAATTAAGAATTGGATTTAGTTGGCATTAACACTCATTTAGTGATAGTAAGAACTGGTATCTCTTCTAATTTCAACATCTATCAATTATTAATAACTTGCTTTTGTGGCTATAATTTCTTAGGAATTATAAGATTGTGCTTTGTTATACAAATGGCTATTAATCCTACTTATTCCTGCAAAGTGTTTTTAGAGTTTATATTTCATGTATTATTTCACTGGAATCTGCCACTAAGGAGACAATGCTTGAGAAGGTTGAATAAGTAATTGCATTGTACAACTACAGACTCCTCAGAACAGCTGTGAGAGAAATCCACCTGCTGCTGGGGTTTTCTTGAGGATTTTTGTTTTCTTTGCTTTTCCTGTGAAGCCTGTGTGACTCACTCCTTCTAAGCAAGTAACCTGATTCAGAATCAGAAACCCACTCTGTCTCTTCCTAGCAAAATTACAAAACCCAGAAGAGGAAACCGAGTCAAGGTTTGTAAGACTCTAAATAAATGTTCAATTAAATGTCACTGGAGACACTTGGACTGGGACTCAGCTAACACAATTCAGACATCCCAAGTGAGCTGAAATTGCTCTCTGAAGAAATTGTTTTTAGTTACTCTGCAGCTTCCCAGCTGAGATAAACTGATTTGTTTTACAGCCCAACATTAATATTTCAGAGTATTTTCACCCAAGGGCTGCCGGGTTAGGGAAACAGGGAATTGTCAATCACATCAGTCTGGGCCTAAGTGGGGAATTGGTTGTGGGAGAGGACTGCCAGGAGCTGTTGGGACCCTGCCTCTGGGTAAATCCTGTCCCTAGGAAGCACTGCCTGCCTTTCCTCCTCAGTCTGGACAGAGATCCTGCCCCTGGGGACAGGGTTTTTCAGGATTCCCTGCTGCACAAACAGCAGAGCAGGTTTAAAGGTACCACTCAAATGCTGAGGCAAAAAGCAAGAACAGCTCAACTTCAATGAATGCAACCCAAGTTTTCCCCAAAGAAGTGTTCTTATCTAAAGAAAAGGAATGGTCCATCCTGTGGTTCTTGTCACCTTCTAAATATCCAGCCCTGCTCCAGTTCCCAGGCAGGTCACAGACACTCCCAAAGTTGCTGGACATTGTGAGTGATGGGAAGGGAACATGAATCTGTGAGATTTAGGAATGTAGGACTGCTTTAGGATGTTAGTGCAAACAGAAAAATCCCATTTTTAAATTTCACTGTAGTCTTGTGAGTATTTATACAGTGGAAAACCATCCAGAAAGGCTTCCTGGATAGTTTTTTTTCTGACTCTGTCAGAGAACACTTTCTGTCCATGGGACAGCTGTCGGCTGTGGGGAGCAGCAAGGCCAGACCTGGAGAAATCTCTTCCCCAACTTGAATAAACTTGAAGGGAAACAGATCAGCTTCTTTCCTGAGATAAAAAGTTCGCAGTGCCAGAATTTTTTGTAGTGAAGATATTTGAAACCTCTGCATGCCAGTGCTTCCATTCTGAAAATCATTAGCTGAGAAAACCCAGTCCTGAATCTTCTACCTTCAGACTTTTTTCCTTTAGTCTTTTGGGGGTTTTAGGCTACAAATACAAGACGTATATTTTATATCTAGATGTAATATTATATTTCTAAAGCATATCTAGAAATTATGTTTAAGTTCAAGGAATATTTCAATGATCTTCTCCAGTGATGTGATTTAGTTTGGGGCAGTTTTAGAGGAGCAGGGAATTGGACTCAGTGATCATTATTGGTGCTTTCCAACTTGAGACATTGTGTAATTCCAACTGATTAACATCAGTCCCCTTCTCCCAGTATATTAAAATACTGTGAATGTGGTCTAAATATGAGAGGACTAAATAAAATACAATTAATAGATAATATGATTAAGTGTCTGCTGAATTGTTTTTGACCCTCAAAATCCCCTTCTTGATTAGGAATTCTCTTCTTTACTAATAGGAAAGATTTTCATCACATTGGGGATGGGAGAGAGAATAACTGCCCTAATTCCCAGTATTCCAGAATTCTGTTTTCATTATTGCTGATTTTTTTAATAATTTATAATTGATAGGCTTTTTTTCAATTAAAGGCCCTGCAAAAGAGTTTTCAGTCCTGTGGGGAGCTGATAGAGCAGCTCAGCTGCTGTCATTGGGTGAGGAAACAGTGCCCAGGTGCTGGGAGTGGTTTTCAGCTGCCAGTCTGGGAGCAAACACAGCCACTCCCAAGAGGAATGAAGACCATTTCGTGTTGTTTCGTTTGGTTGGTTTCTTGGGGGTTTTTGTTTCTTTGGGTTTGTTTTTTGTAATTCTTATTTCTCTTGCTTTCAGCAGTGATGGTCCGGAAAAGGCTGCCCATAAAGAGAATTTTATTGAGGGATTTTAGTTTTTGTCACATTTTCCCTCTGTGTTTTAGAGCACTTGCTGGCTTCCTTAAGCACCTCTTAAATATTGAAAAAATGAAGGCAGGGGGCAACTCTGAGATAAAGTGTGACTGGTACTTAATTACATTTCCTCGAAATGAAATCACTACAATTAAAGAAAACATCAGCCCAGCCAACATTAACATCCTGAATAAGCTCGGCTCATGTGGGTTTCTGACTTAACATAAACCCCAAACTCCCTCAGATTTGGGAAGAAGCTTTATCTCCTTCACTATTCCTCTTATCTCTCCAGTTCCAGGACAGAGGCACTAATATTTCAGCATCTCAGAAGTCAATCAATAATCTCACTTTCAATTTCAGATCCCAGATGAAATCTTATCACTGGTTAATTATTTCCATGTTTCTTTCACCTTGGAAAGCAGGAGATTGAAGCCAAGATTTTGTGTGGCTATTTATTTTTTTCCATTAGTCATTGTGCAGAAATTTCATCATTTCTCTTTTGATCCTCTGTGGATAATTTTTCTCTTCCCCATGTAAAATAGTGCAGAATAAAATCACTTTGAATTAATTATTTAAGCATACCTGGAGAGCTGCTGAAATCACTAAGTGCTCAGATAAATACAGGCAAACACTTTCAGATTTTAAATGAAGTTTTTGGGGCATTTTGGAGGTTGTACTGAAGTTATCAAGAGAATGCCTAGAGTGGGGAAAAGGTGAAAGAGGGCCTCGGGTTATGAGGAGAAAGGAATGGAATTGGAGTCAGAATTTTCAGCCATAAAAATAAATAAAGGAAATTCTAGAGTGAGGCTTCTCTTGTAGAAGTTACAGATTAATTAAATACCAGTTTAAAAAATAGCATCTTCCTGTTCTACATACTAGTTTCTTCTGGTTTTGTTGGTGGTGTTTTGTTTGGTTTATTTTTTGATATTTCAATCCTTTAGAGGTGTCAGTAAAAAATTAGTTTACTCTTACATTAAAGTATATTTTTATAACTTAATATCTTTTTCAGCCTTAGCATAATTTAATGGATGAGACAAGAATTAAACTGGTCCAAACAGGCTCTACCATATTTGCATGACCTTTATCTGTGAAATAAACATTCTTTCTTCCTTGGCTTTTTTACTTGTGGAATAACTATTACTTCTTCATTTCTGCACAGAGTAGATTGTAGTAAGAAGTATCTTTTCTGTATTATTGAGGAAGGGCTGTAGCTGCTAGTAACTACCCCTACACCTAAAGGAGATGTTCAGTTAGGTTTTAGAAAATGAGTTTTTTACTGTGTTCTCTAGTAGCTTTCTGCCCTGGGTAAAAGCAGGATTTTGCAATTGAGAGAAACAGCTTTTCAACTCTTGAGTTGAAAAATGTTTCCTGCTGTGACTCCAAACTATTCCAGGTAATTTCTGAGTTTGAAAAAGCTTTTTTAGGGCTTTAAAACCACCACAATATACAGGACATAGGTATGTCTTTGAATATTAAAATACCTTCTGTTACTCTTCATTTTCATAAATACCCATCTAAACCTACACATTAAACAGGCACAGCTTGATAAGAAGATCTCTCATTTTGCACAGTAATATTTACATGTTTGTACCTTTCCTCTTTAAACAAGAGAGATTTCTTGGCATTTCCACAGCACCATCTTCCTTCTTGTCATGGCAAAGTGTGGAAATGCACCCAACTGAAACATTAAATGTCTCCTAGTGCAACTTGTGTCTTGCTAAATTAAATTAAGGCTAAACAAACAAAAAAAAAATCTCTTAGGAAAACAGTTTTCATGTTTTAAGTTTATAGATGGCAGTATTAGATATTTTCTCCCCATACATTTCCAAATTCAAATGCTTGGTTGTTCAGACTTGCCCAGTGGAGAGAGCTCAGCATCATTTGTGTTCTGTAGAGTTGTGGAAGGAATTATTGGTGTGGTGTTCTTGAATTCATTTCTGATTCCCATCATAAGGTTCTGAATTAATCCAGTGCTTTGGGGGGAGAATAAGGTGAATAAGGAGAATAAGAAAACAAGGACTGTGAGACAAGAAGCCCAGAACAATCTGAGGGGTATTAGAATTTAATCCCATACACATGAATGTGACAGATTTCTGTGTAGAGGAGGCTTTACTCGAGAGATAAAATCTTCTGGCTGTTTGTCAGTGCATCCTTCCCTCTCTCTGTGCTGGAGGGGGATCTGCTCTCATGGGCCTTGGAAGGTGAACAGGAAGGAAAACTGTTGTGTATCCCATATTAACAAAGCATTTTATTTAAGATCAACTTGAAATATTTGGCTATCTGTGAGTCATTACCGAAGCAAGAGAAGGTTAATCATAACCAAGTTTTTATAGTGGTAAATCAGAAATTAAGTGTGGGAGCCTGCTTTGGAAATAACCAGAAGTAAAACTGAATTTGCAACACTGGGTGGAGATGTTAGGGGCATAACATATCTCACTGATGTTCAAACAAAACAACATCTGTTTAGCAGAAATGTCTAAGTGCTTTTTGACTGATTAATTTTGGAATAATAAAACCTGTTAACAAATACAAGAGATGCCAAAAGGACAAGTAGGGCAATTTTTATGGTAAGGCAAGCTGGTGTATTTAATTTTCACAGTGCTTTAAAGGAATGCATTTCTATTTTTCTCTTTCTCTCTTCTTGCTTGCTGCCACCTGGTCTTTTTTTTTTTCCCAGAAGCAGTTATTTGTAAACTGCTGAAAAATGGAGGGTGAATATTTTGATAATATTGAAACAACTTAATGTTCCAACCAGATCCTATGTATAGAAATACCTTTGCAGAGTAATTAGAAGAAAAGTCTTGATATCTCTTATATGAAGTCGAAAATTGCATTGGAAGATTTTAAAAGTGGGGGGAAAGCTTATTTTCCCCTGTTAGATGATGGAATACAGTAGAACAAACCTTAGAATCAGGCTGAAAATTGAAATTATTGCCATTAAGTTATTTGTCTCTATACAGACTATTTACTTAGAGAGGGTAGATAGGAAGATAAACATTGATGGTGCAGAAAAGTCACTTGGGATTATCACAACTCACATTCCCAAATCAAAGCTGCAGTGCTTCAGTCTGAAAGAGAAGAAACAGGCTTGGAATCCTGTGTGCCAAAGTAATCTTGTTACTTCCTCTTTGAACTTCCAGCCTCGTTTTTATATAGGAAAAAAACTGCAATTCCCTGGCCAAAAACTGACAGCCTCATTTCCAGCACCTATCCAAATCTTAACCAAGTTTTTGTTGGGTTTGAGACTCCAAAGAATCCTTCGCTCTGAACTCAAAAGACCTTGAGGGGGTGAGATACCAAGAGATATCTCTCTATCTGTCTAAAGCTGCTGATGGCAGATATGATAGAAATTGTATTCTGCATGCTTTTTATGTGATTGAGCGCAGTAATGAAATGAAATTAAACTAGTGCCAAGTCTTTAAGCACTCACTCTGGCAGAATTTTATCTCCTGTTGCAGTTTGCATGATGCTTTGCAGTGATGCAAGGATTCATTGGCAGCACAACGCTGTCCAGCTTTTTTATTTACATTATCTTGCTGTGTCACATGTACCTTTATTGGATGTAATTGATCAGTGGCTGTTCTTTTGCCTTCATTGGATTTGTACACTAATTAAATTGCTCAGCCTGAAAAAGAGAAGCTCCAGGGTTACCTAATTGAGGCCTTCCTGCACTTGAAGAATTGTATGATGCTGTTTTACCAGCAGATTTGCTCTTAGAGAGTGGCAAAATTTGTTTTTTTTTAAAACACTTCTCAATCCAGACAAAACCAAAATCCTTCCCATTTCATCAAAAGTCAGTGGAATTTTAACGAAATTTTACTTGCAGAAAAGCTTAAAGCACATAATTCCTAATATTAAAATTAACTTGGATTCTTTCATAATTAGTAATGCACAAAAACTGCTGGCCATACATGCACCTCCTTTTCCATCTAAACTAAAGGTAGCATCATGTTACAGGATAAGCCCTGGGGCTTCTCAGGTGTTGAATGAGTAAATTTCACATTGGTAATATCTAATTTTACCTCCCATCACCTCACCCACAAAGAGAAAAGAAATCAAACAAAATGCAGCATGGAAAAAATCCAGTGAAAGTTAAAAATCCATAGATTGCAGAGCAGGAAGAAATCATGTCAGTATAACAATTCTGTAATCCTTCCTCTAAAACAACAAAATGAATGCTAGATGTAAGAAAGTTTATTCTTTAAGATGGGGATTTTGGGGTTTGTGTGTGCACGCACACACTTCCCCAGACATTGTGTAGAAGAGTGGCAGGGATTTGCCCAGGTGGAAAAAAATGATGTTTGTGATGATAAAGTCAGGAGCAGAGTCATTCACTTTGGGATCAGGGTGTTGTTCTGTCAGCAGCCCCCAGCTACAAATCCTGGGATTTATTAATAAAACTGTTGGGAAAATGCTGAGTCAAAATCATCCAAACGCTATGGGAAAAAAAAGTTGTTTTTTTCTCAGCTCCTCCTGGCAGAACTAGGCAGGTTTCCATGGGAACTTGCCTACCTCACCCAATTTCCCTGTGTGAAACCAGAATTCCAGCCATGGGATGAGCACAAACTGCTTGGCAGCTGTGGCTGTGAGGGTTCAGGAGCTGCTGGAACAGCATCTCGAGGTTATTTTGAAAAGCTGAGCAAAAATATTGCATCACTTGCTGTAAACAACTTTTGGGGATTCTTGTCCTCAGAAATCTTGGAGTCTTTACCCAGCAGGCCGCAGGTTTTCACTCAGAAAAGGAAGGGGTTTTTTGCCCTGACTGGTTGATTAAAAAGCTGCCATGACTCATAGTTCAGCTCTGGACCTACAAAACATTCCCACTGCTTTTATAAAAAAGCCCCAAGCTGGCAGAAGCAGGCCCTGATCCTTGTCTGAGATGAACTTTAACTCATTGGTGTGGAATGGTTTCAAAGGTGTCAATGAGGAGAAGCTCTGGCTTGTGGTAAAAAAGGTGTGAGGGTAGTTGTTGCTTAATAAACCTTGTTGTTTTTTGAGGTTTTTTTTTTTTTAAGTGCAGGTATTTGTGTGCTGTGAAAGAAAAATTAGTAACTGGCTCTTAAAATCTGTATTAATACTATTGTTTCTGAAAACTTGAAGTTTTCAAGTTTTTTCAAGAAATAAAGTGATCTTTGATTTTGTTCTAAGTTAGGATTTATTAAAACATTAAAAAATAAATTTAAATTCTGTTTTCTAAACAGAGAAGATACTCAGCTAACAATCAACGTGCTAAGAAATGTTGACAAAATCACTTTAACTCCTCCTTGAAATTAAAGCACTGAAATAAAAAAGACAATCACACTTGATAGCTAAAATCTCTCATCCTGGCTGAGCTAAACTTTATGGGTTTTGAGTGTGAGGAATGTTTTCATCCTGTCCTTCCAGAGGCAGACTTTGCTGTGCTTCTCATTGCTGAGGGCTGTTGTCACCATTTTAGTCATGGTCCTGTTTTGTAAGCTGGGTGTTTACAGTGTGGTGAGAAGATTCAAACCTTCGCCTGGGAGGCAGAAGGCAAATGGAAAAAATCATCCTTGCAGCTGTGGAGGAAGCAAAATTAGGTCTGAACTTACATATTTTCAACCCTGAGTAACAGCCAAGTGTTGCACATCCTTGTGATGTGCTCGGCATCATCTGGGAGAGGCAACGATTGTGCAGGAGCTGAGGAGGTGCTGAGCAGCCAAACAAGGACAACTCATGTTCATTTTTTCAGCACACAAACACACATGAGTGTGCCCCACATATGATCTGTCACGTCCTGTGGGCTCATGTAAAGCTCTAAGTCACTGCTGTGACAAATTACTTCCACATAAATTCACTTGACAAAGAGTGATCCTTATTTTATTGCTTCCAGGCTTGCCTTTCCTCCCTTTTCTGAGTTTCAACAGGGACATCCTAGCACTGGAAAATCAGGATTTCTGAACTTTCTGAGTACCTTTCCTAGCAGGTCTTATCCAGGACTGCCATGTCAATATCCCACCCCAATATTTACCTTTACAACCAAAACTAAACCAGCATTGGATGACTATTTCTGTTGAGGGTGCTGAAGTTCTAAGGATTGTCAACTTTGTGTTCAGACTGTGGCTATTGCTATTTCTCCCCTGTTTAGCTGTAATATTTTCCTTATTTTTATTCTTAACTGCATCATGTGATCACACTCCTTTTTTTCTACTCTCATCATATGATTTCTTTCAGAGTCCCAACCTTTCCATGTAATTAAACAGAACTTTGTCATTACCTCATGTTCCTTCTGGCATTTTACCTGAAGGAGTTCTCAGCTTTCTGGTCGCTCTCCTGAAGATCTCACTGTTTGCTTTCTTATTATTTATTTTATTATTTATTTCTTTTTACATTTGTTTTTGAGGAGAAACTGTGCAATAGCTTTCACTTCACTATCATCACTTATTTTTAACAAGAAAGAGATATCCTTTTATTAGGTGGCAACCTGTGTCATATCTCCTTCACATTTTCACATTTATGCATCCTTACTGTCATAAACCCTCCCCTATTCTGTCTCATCTCTTTATTCGGTGCTGAATAAATGAGAGTGAATTTCTCAGGGCCAGTTATTTTTTTTTCTGTTTGTTTAACCATATCTAACTTAAAATAAATCTTTTCCCAAACCTTTTAACATCTAATATGATCTGGCACATGATTAAGAGTCCAAAGTCTTGCGTGGTACCTCAGCTTTTCATTTGTTCCTTTGGGAGAGCCTACCTGCATTGAAAGATAAAATAGGAAGACTCTTCTTTTCTAGGATTTATGTATGGAAAGGTTGGACATGCAAAATCCCGGTTATAAGTTGGGACTGCTTTTGACAAATGAAGTGCCAATGCCCTCAGGGAAACACAATCTGGGATAATGTGTCAGATATTAGCTGGCAGAAATCTCAGGTTCATTTATATGCCCTCTGTTATTTACCTGTGTGTGTGAAGTGGCCCAGATATTTTCATGTTCTTGCCTGTTTGAAAGCCTCTGGGGCGGTATCAGGAGCCAGATCTCTCCAGCAGATTATTCTCTGGATACCTGACATGCTCACACACTCTGCTTTAGCCTGGGTTGGTAAAAATTGGGGTGATTTTCTACCTGTGTGAACCCCTTACCTGCAGCTGGCTGCTCCTTTTCTGGTAGTTACTGCCAGGGACAGGTCAGAAATGTTCAGGCTCCTTCCTCCACACTGTTGGCAGCTCTTTGGTGATAAACTTTTCTCTTTGAGTGATCTCCTGCTGATTCCTGCCCATTGCACTGAGGTACAGGGGCTTTGCTGGTAGTTTTTATCAACTTGTCTACTTTTATCAACTTATTGCAAAAAGCAAATAAGGACAGGCAGTGAATGAGCTGCTGCCAGAATATTAGATGCTGAATGGATTGAGAATATCTGCAGCAGAGAGAAAATAATTCTTCCATGAAAACGTGTCAAAAATTACATCACAGCATTCACAGTAATGCAACTTCCAGCAATTAAAAATCAAACTGTGATACCAATTCTCCTTTTTCTCCTGGTAGCCTTTGTTGCTCTGACCTTAAATGAAATCATTCAGTCTAAAGACTGCTATCACATCTCTTGTTTTGATTTAGAAGAAGAAAACTGATATTTTTATCAGCATTTGACAGACAGTTTGTCAGAGCTGCAGTTTTAGCTGTGCTCCCTCTGCCTGGAATAGCATCAGGGATGAATAACTTTTCTTATGTAAAGTTTATTTTTTGAGACTCACTTCTCACCTCAGAAAAAGAGAACACCCCTTCCCTCTTCTCCCTGAGCTGAAAGCAGAACTTTCCACGTCCGGCTTTGTCCTGGCACATCCTCTGGAATAATAAGAGGAAGTGCCAGGTCTGGAGCCCTGCTTTGGTCACAGCAGAAAGGGCTCTGGAAGGCTGGGAAAATAAAAGTGAGCAATAGCAGCATGTGCTAAAGGTCAATGGGTGGGTTTCACTTAGGTTGTGTGTGCTTGCTCTCCAGAATGCTGTAGGTTTATCAAACCAGTTGAGTGAGTGATCAAAGCATTCATCCTGCACAGCTTCAGTGGATATTTGGGATGGAGAAATGGGGAAAATGTGAACAGAATGGAAAGAGGCAGATAACTTGTAATTTTTTAATGGAGACTTGAGGGGATGGTAAACTCCTGTGCGGGACAGCTTAGTATAACACAACTAAAAACCATATTTCCAAATATTAGAATTTGCCCAGTATATCAGTAGCTTTTTTTCCTAAACAATGACTGTGGTATACAACAGCAGCAAAACTGCCATGCTTGAATAAGATCACACTTGGTTTGTATTTATTTTGGGGCCTCTGCAAATATTTCTTGTCTCATTATCATTTTCCCCTTTGCTTATTGGATTCTATTCTATCACAGTCTGTATATAACAGCATTTGTGGTAGCTATGTATCCAAAATAATCCCAATGAAGGTAGGAGAGGTAAGAAGGAAATCTTGCAGGCTTGGTGTCAATTCTCAGTCATTCACGTTGAGGGAAGGGAGTGGTGGGGATCAGACACAGATTGGACTTGATCTCACAGGTCTCTTCCATCCTCTGTGGTTCTGTAGTTCTGTGCTTTAATGTGTATTTAGGATGCTAATCCTCATCCCAGTGTTCACTGCTTTTTGCTCAGTTTCTGATAACAACTTGCCATCAGTTCTCTAAAGCCTTATTGCACTTTCAACTTTTAAATCCAAGTTCTTTCATGCAACAAAGCATTTACTCCTGCGTTTTCATTATAATAGTTGGGAGTGGGTGAATTCATGTTTAAAAAACTACATGTATTTAATTTCTCATAGAAGATTTCTCTGTCAAGATTCAAGTGTATTTTGCAGGAAAACATTAGTGAGCTGTACAGACTAAAGGCTAAGATATAAGGAACTTAATGCGAACTACAAAATGCCTGTCTAGAATTTACATAAATTTCTAGCAGTATAATATTCAGGATTTTGAAAATGTGGAATCTGCTTTATTTTCAATTTATAAATTCTGGGTTTGGGTAATATTCTTTTTCTCATTACAACTGTGCTATAGCCCAGATATTGTAGAAAGGTATTTGCCCTAAAATTGAGGACAAATATTTACCTACTTAAAAAAAGGTTTCTAAGAAACTCTTCAAGGGTTGTTTTTTTTGCATTCTCAGGGGTAAAATTCAGAGAAAATGTATTCACATGATTGTTTCCATTCCTGAACAGGTATGAAGTGGTTTCTTAGAAAGAAATTGAGGAAAAACCCCCTTTTTAAGTGGTTTGCATTCCCTCCCTACCCTGCAGGTATTACAGCAATAGAGAGAGGAAAGAGAAAGGGGAATGATTTCATCAATATTGTTTTCTTTCCTCTCTGTACACCCTACACCATGTGTTAAAACTATTGCAGGTAGAGGAAATAATTTTTAGAAGGAAAATCCTGTTCAAATGCAGGAAGGGCTGGGGCTTGCTTCCTAAAAATGGGAAGACTACGATATGAAACTTGCCCAGAGCACGTGTCTACTGTACAGCTCAAATCACCACTGCTTTCACTCTCAGAACTGGATTTTAGTATTGTAAAAATATTAGCTTTACGCAGGTGAATAGTGCATTGGCCTTCCCCCCCAGTTTATTTGTGACAGCTCAATGATCTGCAGACAAAACACCAAACCATTTTAACAGAAACTCCTGTGGAGTTTCATGTGACCTAATTTACTTTCCATCTTTGAAATACCAGTGTGAGATGTGGGTGATAAATCCCAAATGGAAATAGGTAGAGTCCCCCTTGTTCCCATGAAAATGTACAACATACCCTCCTATTTTTATGGTGGGTGGCTCATTTGGCTCTTTCATGGAATGAATTCTGTATTCAGTTTTCATTCAATTTGCCTCAGCTAAGTCCCTCCGAGTTAAGGGGATGAATGTGCAAAGTTTTAATTGAAAGCATGAAGAAGCAATAGGAAGGTTTCCCAATTAACTGACCTCACTGAGGGGCAAAAGTTGTGCTTTTTATATCTGCTGTACATAACATGCCTGACTATTTCCCACAGAAATCAGAGATTTATGGTCAGATATCCAGGGTGGAGTTTATCCACGTGCCTGGAAAATGGTGCTTTTGGTAGAGGGCATGACTTATAGGTCCTTTTTTTCCACTTGTCCTGTGTTGAAAAGGTTGATATGGAGAAGCAGGGGTTGCTTTCTATGATTCAGAAGGGTGTGAGGAACAATAACAAGCAGCACTCCTTGGGATGGGAAAACTCCTTTCTTCCCCAGTGAGCAAGGAAGTCTCTCCACACCCAGCATTTTCCAGAGCCCATTCACCACAGAGGGGAGCAAAGGAGGAAACTGAAGCCAGGATAGTGTGGGGATAAGATAAAGTGGGATAAAACACATGAAGTAATGTTTCTAAAGGTGTGCTCCTCAATTGTTGGGAACTTCTTAAATGTGTATTCACTGGTGAGACTTTGTCAAGGCACAGAAAGAATTGCAAATGAAATTTCCCTTCACGTCTTGAGTATGAAAGGCCTGGTTTATGTATAGTTTTATGTAATGACTGAAAATGAGGAAACAGAAAAAAGGTGTAAATAAAAGGGAAGGGGGGAACTTGGTAGGGGAATTTTTCTGCAAATTATAGTAATTTCTGTGTTTTATGAGGTGGTTATAGTCTCATATCTTACTCAAAACCAGGAAAGCCCCAACTCCTCAACCCCCAAACATAAATTAGACCGATGAGATGCCACCAGGCCCACAATACCAAATTATTACTTCAGGGTTCTGAGCAACACCACTGATACTTTGGTGCCTTAGGAGTATTTGTTCCCAAGCTGCTGAAACTAATTTTGAACTCGTTAGCTCAGCTGCTTTTCAAGTGGCTGTGATGATGAATCAGATTCCCTACACAAAAACAACACCTGACTGACTCAAATTTCTTGGCATTCCCAATATTTTATTGTTTCCCTCCAGTGAGGAGGCAAAAACAAAGCCAGGCTGGTTGCAAAGCCCAAATTATCTTGGCAGATGAAGTTAAGCTCTGCCTAAGAGAGACACCAGAGTGTTTTGTCTGCCAGGGATGGATCCAATACAATGGAAAACAGCCTAAAAGAAAGGTTTTAGACCTGGTAACAAGGAAGATATTCTGGAAAAAGCATGGATATTCCCCAGGTGTACCAGCTAGATTACCCCAACCACTCTTCAACCACAAGTGGTGGATTTTGACCTGAAATCACTCCTGAGGCAGTATTGCACATTGGTGTAAATGCACCAAGAACCTCCAACCAGAAATTGGGGGGTTGTTAATTGTGGACATCTGTTTGGGGTGTCTGCCACCGCCTGGTGATCACACATGGGATAGAGAGAAAAGCAAATATTTTCCTGCAGACAGGAGCCATGTGAAATCTCTCTGGATGGTCTCTCACAAGTTGCTAATGGCTCAGATTTGGGTTTGTTTCAGTTGGCACAGTGAAAATGTAAAATATTTTTAATCTTCTGTTTTCAAGGATCGGTTCAGAAGGGTGAAAAACATGAATCTGACTGAAATGTGATTTGAAAGAAATGCCATGTTTGATTTGTACTACTTTTACAAGCCAAAATAAAGCGCTTCAGATATCAACATTTAAAGATCTTATTCCAGCTGTGGTAAAAATAAACAAACCAGAAGTTTAGCCAGTACAGAAACATGGAGCACTTACTCCAATAATCATTCTTGATTCCTGTGAACCCTTTGGGGATCCACAAACTGTAATCCCATTTATTTACCTGCAGTTCCTCTCACAGGGTTTCCAGGGTGAGCTTTAGAGGTCTGCTTGTACAAAATTCCATTCAGATCAAGTGTTAAAAGCTCTTTTCCAATTGGAATATTTTCAAGGAAGAGGTACCTACAAGTGTGTGATCATCCAGAGAATATTTCCCCTAAAATATATGTGGTTTTGAGCAACATGAAGGCAGTAAATCTTAAACTGGTTTTTATTTAACTTTACCTTTTCTTCTGAGCACCTGTATGTTGAAGTGACCAGGTTAAAAACGCACAACAGCCTCAACCCCAAAACAAGCAAGCAAAGAACATTCCTATGCCCCCAAAAAAGCCACAAACTCTTTTTTTTTTTCTTTTTAATGAACAGAAATTCAGCTGTCATACAGACTGGGTAAGGTTTTTACAAATAGGATCCTTAATTGCACAGAGGGTTTTTTTTCTTGTTAAATGTATCTTGGTGTGAAATGGAGGAGTGATGCAAAAATTAGTTTTCAGCAAAGAGTCAAAACAAAGCAAAATGTAAACGTAAAAAAATATTGATATTCTGATTTTGAGTTCATCTCTATGAAAATTTTCTTTATTGGTGATTATACAGTTGATACTAGTTTTGCAGCTAAGGAAAAAAACAAGTAAACAATTCTTTCCTCATAAAATCATAAAAACAGAAAGCCACATGACAATTAAGATACTTATTAAGCAACTTCTTTTCCCTTTTTCCCCTCAACAAAATGCAAAAGTAGTATTGATGAGGAAAACTTTCTTTTACATTATTGTTGTAGCTTTTTAATTCAGCCTTATGTGTGATGCTAAAGCAGACAAGCAATTCCTGAATTTTCTCACTTTTAGGACACACCAATCCCATTCTGGCAAGCTGATTTCTGTCTTAGCCTCTCAGAGGCTTCTTCTGTCAAGGAGGAGTAGCAGCAATATTATTTGGGCTTTTTTAGCTTTTCTCTGGGTTGTTTTTAAAAAAATACGATCAGAAGCAAATAGTAGTTTGTCAGCCTAACCAGGCTTGGCTTCTGCAGCTCCCCAATTTGAATCTTTACCAATGAATGCCATAAAAAACCATAATTTCAGAACTCTCTGCCCGCTGGTGAAATTCACTTAGTTCCAGAACAAGGGGAAAAAAAATGGGGCTACATTCACATTAGTCCAGACTTTGGAGGAGGTACTCCAGCTGTCAAAGGCAGATTTTTTTAAGTAAAAGTTACCAGTCCCTAACTCAGACAATGCATTTGACAGGTAAATTGGAGCCAAACTGATGCAAATTAATTTGGAATTATTATTTTTATTTTAAATTAATAACAGTTTTGAATATATGCAAATCATCAGGTTCCGTGACTTTGAAATTGAAATTTTTTGAGATTTTTTGAGTTTGTTGAAATGTGCTGGAAGAAGCCAGCAATCTTTCTTGATTACCACTGTTCCTGGCAGTTGAATGAATCCTGAAAGTTTGCAGCAGTCTCAGCTCCTGCTTCACATTTCAAGAAAATCTCCTGGAGTACAAAATTCCCCAGCTGATCATTCTGCCCACACCCTTGTGTGATTGAGAGGATGTCATTTGTTTTCTGTTACAGAAGGCTTATTTATTGATGGATGATTAAACATTGAATTCCATTTGGGAAGAATCAGTTTGCAAAACTGAATTGCTTTGCAGGTTTTAAGCTATTTTTCTACAGATAAGTGGACTCTTCAGTTCAAAATGACTTGATAATCCATGACAAGTTCTTTACAAGAAATATTTTCTTAGTTCTGTGAGGTGAAGGAATGATTTTAATTTATTGCTTTTCCCATGGCCCCTGTTGAAGCTACTGACTCAGAATTTTGCAGTCATTTCATAGATTAGAAATGGGCTTTTTTTTATTTAATTGCCTTTTTCCTGCTCCACTGGCCAAAAAGTGGCATAAATCAAATTAATAGACTTTTGAAAGAGTCTGTGCTCAATGAAAAGGGTGACACCTGCAAAGCACAAAAGTATTGCAAAGTTCCTCTCCTTTTCAGAACCTAAACATGGACAAACAACTTTAATGTTATTTTAATGTTCTTGGATAACGTGATTATTTATCAACTTTTGCAAGCAGAAGTCCAAAGGAGAAAATTCCCTGCAGATGTTTTCCAGTGTCTTTAAGTGGTGTTTATTAAATTTGGTCACTTTCTGGTGTTCTTAAAAATCAAGAACATTTTGTGTGATTTCATTTTCCCATCTGAGATAACATCATGCATAACAATGTAGTGAGACTTGATTGCCACTCTCACTGTGAAACATATTTTAAGTACATGGAGAGCAGATATGTCTCCAGCTTCCCTTGCTATGTGTATTTATTCCTGCATTTAAAACATCTTTGGAATGCTGTGAAAATATTTTAGTTTTAGCTGAACTGTAAAAAAAATGAAAACAGAAACTAAGAATGAATCATAAAATATCCAAACAAATTTGTTCCCTTCCCTCTGCCATGCACAACACCCTCAGCATTTTCTCAAACTGATTTTTTTTTCATCATTAATTTCCTTCTGTAGCTCCAAAGAAAATTGTTTGGATTATAGTGTTATAGTAAAATCCAACCAATCCAACATCTTTAATTCTGTAGCAACATTCTTCTGATTTCCCTCTTTTCTCCTTTTATGTCTCTAGAAATCTCAGTGAAAAAAAAGTTAATGTGTCCAAATATTGTTGGCTTTTCAAGTACAGTTATTTCTTGCCTGAATAAACAAACAAGTTTATACTATCCAGCAATGTGGATGTGTGGTCAAAACATTTAAATAATCTGGCATTCTAGTAAATAATTAATTTCATCCAGGATTCTGTGAAACCCATAAATGTGTCTTCTGCTGCAGACACATGCCAGATAATGCAAAGGCTTGCTGGGTTTAAGAAAATATCAAATTTAGGCCTGTGCTTGCCTATCTCGGGCCCAGGGAATTCTGTTCCTTGCTTTCCAGGCAGAGAAGTGCTTGTTTTAGGCTGAGAACCCAGGGGAAGTTTTCACTGATTTTTGGTCTCTATTAAGCCCTTTTTGTACCCCTGAAACCACAGTGAAGTAGCCAGGCCAGGTTCAGCAGCTGCTCAGGAAGGTGGTGGCTGATTTTGATGTCATTTGAGAGATCCTGTGTCTAGATTTGATAATGAGTTTACTGGGGAATGAGTGTAAAATATGATGTGACTGAATTTGGTCAAATTCTGGCAAAAAGTGATAACCATCCCTTTAAGAAAAACCTATATGAGATTGCAAGTGTGGGAGCTCCCAGATGGTTCTTTAGACTTACAAGTGAATATTTTAATGAATTCTGAGTAGTACAGAATTCAATGTGGTAATCCACATTGAATATATGGAACTATGAAAACGTACAGTGTTTATGTTGCTAAGGCAGTAATTTCTTTTCCTGACAGAATATAAGTTATCAGTAATCAAATTAAATGCCTTTTTAGTAGCTGTTGCTTGAATCCATCAATACCTTTTCAAGGACTCCTTACCTGTTGTTTCAGTCAGTTTTATGAAGTGATGCTTTCTGGCAGATGACACCTCAGAAAAGCTGTGTAAGCTTTTTCATCAAGGTAGGCAGCTACAAATAAAAGAAAGCAGCATTTTTTCTGTTGGAGAGATATAAAATGATTAATCCCTTTGAATTCTGTCAGACTAACCGGAGAAAGAGCTGGAAGAGTTGTTAATGCTGTTAGTGAGTTATTGGATGTGGATAACAGACTGAGGGGAGAGGGAATTCTGAAGAGACAGGAGTGGTAACTGGTGACAAACATAAATATATGATCTTAGAGATAGTGAAATGAGGCTCTGGGCTGGAAACAATCCTCTGAGTGCGTGCTGTTTGTGACCATTTGTATGGGAAAAGTGAAATGAGAGGAGCCTTTGCCTCAGTTTCTGTGTCATTTTTGACATTGCCATTCTGGTGAAGTATTTGTCTGGTGGTAAAATGCAGTGAAACCTCTGGGGACAAAACTCTCCCCAAGCATCAGGATAAAGTGCTTACTCTGGGAAATGTGTGGATTTGCATGGGGAGCAAGGGGGGTGTTGCAGCATGATTAATATGAGTAAATACATGTGCTGTAGTGGTACAAACCATATGAATTTTCTGGTTCCCTAATCCATAACTCAGATTATATTCCTTTTGAACAGCAGCCCAGACCACTGGCTCACTGATACTCAGCCACTGCCTCAGCAATTCTGGAGTTTAAAATCTGGCCAGATGCAATCCAAAGGTTAAATATAAACTTGACCTCTGCTTAAGACTCCACTGTCTCTTGTCCCTCAGCCATAGCTGGCATAGAGGTAGTCTGGCACAATTCCTTCTAGAACATGTTGTCATGTCTGAAAGCAGATTATTTTTGCCTTTTCAGTGGGGTAACTGAGTTACAGAGAGGTAAAAACCCCGAAACAACTTGGTCTCCTGCCCCCCTTGATAAAAAAAAAAACCAATCCTGAGACATAACATGAAAAAGGGAGGAGTTATTTTGATTTAGTGGAATGCTTCAGGTTTACAACCATGTACATGAAAGCTGACCAAGACCTGGGTGACATGAACAGGCATCTCAGCTCAGTAATAAGAAAACAATAGTTCTTTATGTTTGGATTTCTTTTTTTTTTTTCCATAGAATTCAAATCTTCATGCAGTTAAGGCACCCTCCAGGGAACGCTCCAAAAGTAAACTTGAAAATGTAAGGGAAAGCACAGCTATCAAAATTACTGACAAGAAAGCTAAGCAGCTTGCTGATGACAGTGGATGAGGGAAGGCAGTAAGAAATGCATGATACCATGTTCAAATTGCATATCCAGTGCAAGCCAAAATATATCTTTGCTCAGGGTTTAGGCTACAAAAAGATATCAAGCACTACTTTCTCAGGCATTTGTCTGGTTTGGGATTTATTTCAATCCACTAAGCCTTGAAAGCATTTCCTTAAAATATTAATGTCACTTTGACAATACAAAATTGACTTCCTACAAGCTGCCTGTTCCTGTAAAATTTCAATTGATGTCTTTATATATTTGAACTTACAAGAATGCATAATGAACGGAAAATCCTGTGGGAAAATTTGGCTTCACTTCCCGTCCCATTGCCTTAAAGCACCTCTCTTTCCAAGCAAATCAAGTGTGCAGGCAGCTACAGAAACACCTGGCTAGAATTTCCAGAATTCTGGAATTCTCAGGCTGAATTCTGAGCATCTGATTGACTTCCTGGTGTAGACAGGGAAAATCACAGCCTATGATGTGACAGAAGTGCTGTCATTTCTTTGTGGTTAAACGTCTTCAATAGCTGCTGTGGGATAGAATTGCCTCTGGCAGGAGGTTTTACTTCCACAAATTTGTATTTCAGAAAGATGGACACTTCTGAAAATGAGGGATGGCAAACAATCCTATAATGTGTTGACTGAATTTCAAAGTGATAAAATAATAAAAATGATTACTCTAGAAAAGATAAACACAGTTCTCCTTCCCCTCTATCTAACACTTGGATAAAGACAATTCTGATTTTAGGCAGGTAACAAAAGTCAACCTGGAATATTTTTTCATGTAGAGCAATAGTTAATGAATCCAAGGGAACTGATTTGTGTCTTGTATTATGCAAAGTCTGGCACAGCATTTAGGAAATTTGGGATCTGTGAATTTATCCAGCCTTGGGTCAGCTTAGCCAGGCTGGGGTTATAGCAGCAGACATTTAGGTATTTTGGAATTAACCATGCAAAACCACAGAGCTTGTGGTGGGTTTTGTTATATTGCATAGCTAAGAGCAAGTATCCTTTCATAATTCCTGTTAACAGGCAGATTTTGGTTTCTATTTGTCCCACTCTTGTGCATAAACAATAAAAATGCAACTTTTAGGCTGCTGCTCCGCTCAGGAATTCTCCACGAGCACATTAGAAATGTAACACCGTGTTTAGGCCACAAACTCCCAGAACCATAGACAGGAGAAAATATAATTCATTTTTCCTGTAAGAGAAGCAGATATTTGTTCTGTGAGGAGCAGCTGTCATAACACCTCCCTTCCTCACTCATTATTTCTACGTCATCATCATCATCTGTTGTTCTTTTGATAGTTTAAAAGTACAAAGGTGCTTTTATCCCAGATATTAAATATTCCTCAAGTTAAGTCTTTGTGTGTTGGGAACATCTGCCTTTGTGTTATTTTGTCATCAAAACAGGGATAAAAAAATATGCTGAATGTTGTAATTTATAATCCATCTAAGGGAGTGTCTAAAATTAATGAGGCAAGGTTAGGTGGAAGTTGTCAAAAATCTGCTTTCTAGGACAGCATTAAAGAAATTCTGCTGGAAATGGCTAGAACTTTGTGTTTCTGAGAATTGATACTTTTTATGCTGTTCAATACAATCTCATTTCTCTTCCATTTGCTGCAACTGGAATATCTTTTCTCACTTTTCCTCTTGTCCAGATGAAACCTCTGGAAGTGTCCTGCCAGGGAATGAGTCAAATATTTCAGCCCAAGTTGAACAATGAGAGATGTGTTTGTTTAAGCAGAGATCACCCTTGGCTGTGATAGCAGCAGCATGGCACATGTAATTCATTGAATTTTGCTTTCAAAGCAAACAAGCCAAATTCTGGCAAACCTGCCAAGAACTATTTTCATTTCATTTTGCAAGACATACCCACATTTTGAAATTTCTTCCTGGATGGAACAACATATATATTTGAAAGACTGAATGGTGTACAAAAAAAAACCCAAGGTTTTTTTCAAACACACAAGTTTTTAACCCTTGGGATGGACACAGAGTTTTGTTTGATATGGTCAAAGATAAGAAAATTAATGTATTTGAAGGATTCAGATAAAAATATTTCAATATTTCCTAATTTATGTTCACCTGGAAAGTAATTCATTATCAAAATATTTTAAGTTTGGTCAGTTTTTATTTTTTTGCTTTGTGCTGGAGATTTTAGATCGTGAGATGGAATCATATTCTCAAGTGCTGCAGTATTTCTGATCTGACTAGAAAGAAAGGCTCTGGTCTTGTGTGGATAAGGAAAGATTTGATTAAGATCTGGATTAAGTATCTTGTCTCTTGCTTTTGAGAGAGAGAGTTGGGTTTGAATGGTTGGCCTCAATTTTTGAAATCTCACTTCATATTTAAGACGCATTCAAAAATGAAGAAATAAAACAGAACTTTATGGACTGGCTGCATTTCAGGGCTTACCATAACTTTAGTTTGCATGAAATAAATAAAAAAAAAATACAAAGGAAAACTTGTTGCAAATCAAATTCAAATTTAAGTTGGGTCTTTGGAATACAAGGATATAAGAAAATTGTTTAGAGATTTTTTTTTCAGTAATAAAAAAAGAATATTCTCCAATATATAGCTGTGGGTATCTATGGCACAGCAGTTTCTTGCTCCATCAGAAAGGAAAGTAATGAAAGCACAGGATAATTCTTTCCTATCTCTTGGCACAGCATCAGTTGTGTTCACTCTTCTATCACAGCTTTGGAAACTAGGGAGACAGCAGCTATCTGGGTAGGAAACACTAACTCAGCAAGGGACCTTTCCAATCAAATATTAAATATCTTCACTTGAGACAAGCACCATAAAATTCCCTGCCTTGGAAGAGCAATCTTCCCCAGAAAGTGTCTTCTCTCTGAGGGGGTGGAGTTTGCTCTTCACTGCTCCAAATTTACATCTTTGTCTTGTGAAATGTGGGGATGATGAAGACTCTTCCTCTCAGACATTCCACACATACCCATAAGAATAAAAATAACACTATGGAGCCTTTATTTGGGTTCTGCCAGCACAAGGATTAATTTATGGAGTGTTGCTCTGTAAGTCACCTGAACATTTGTTGTGTTGCTGCATCCTCTCCAGAGCCATAAAGGCTGATTCAGCTCTTTTATACCCAAATATCACAGTTCACATATTATATATGAAGTCTTAGGAGGACTTTCTGGCAGGTGCATTTGGCTTGCAGTTGGGAGAGCTGTGGTACAACTGCTTGAACCATATTTGGCTTTCTTTGAGTACAGCAACATCATTACCTGCATTGCCAGGGTCTCCTTCCAGAGCCTCACACGTGGGGCACTGACATCACTTGGGCTGTGTAAAACTTGCGCCTCATCTGCTGAATCATCCTGGAGCTAGAAATGGAGCTTTAATGTAAAACTCTCAATGGCACATCATTTGCCTCCCCACATTACCAGAAAGAATGGTAATGTGTGGAGGCAAACATCTTCCAGGGTTGTTCTCGATGACCTTCTGGAATACTTAACACACCTCATACTGCAGGAGAACAAGCCCATAGCACTTCATCCTCGTGGTGCTTTATCACCTCAGAGCTTTAATGATTATTTAACACCTCCACTGTTTGAGGTGAGTGTGATCCAGATATTTAGGGCTCTTGTTTGACTGTAGTTTTGTTAATTCCTCCCTGTGAGGGTGGGCAGGCCCTGGCACAGGTTCCCAGAGCAGCTGTGGCTGCCCCTGGATCCCTGGCAGTGCCCAAGGCCAGGCTGGATGGAGATCAGACATACCTGAGATAGTGGAAGGTGGACATGTGGTATTAAAAGATGATCAAAACTGGTGAAAATCTTCACTGTTTTAAGAGGTTTATGACTTACAGTGCCCATACAGAGAAAATTCTAACTGCAAATGCTGTTTGGTGTTTAAAATCCACAGGTCTCACTCTGGTTTTAATTTTCAGGGTGTAACTGAAAGCAATTCTTGGGATTTCAATGGGATTAAGGCCAAGGCAGAAAGTAAATGAGAACAGACTGTGAGCCATATTGTTACAAATCTGTTATTTAATGTCTCACCTGGATCATTTCCAGTGAGCTTCCCTTGCTTTGGAGAAAAGAATAGGGAAAGGGCAAGTTGAAGGCAGGAGGGGTAGGATCAGCACCAAAGGCCTACCAGGGTCAATGAATCCTGTTAACATTAATTAATTAATTGGTTGCAATCAATTTTTAAAAGAAAAAAGTTGGCTTTTTTCTTTCATCTTAATTTAACATCAGCAGCAGTAATACTAATATTTTATGTGAGATCTTTTGTAGGTTGTCCTCCCTTCATGAGTATTATTTGTTCTTTATTTCTGGAGGTGCTTTTAAGTAAGGACCTTCAGGCCTGCTGTGCTGCTCTTCCACTGAATTTTTAATCACAGAAAAAGCAGCAATTCAGGCTTGTCAACAGTTGTGTAGTTCTTCAGCAAAAGCTAATAAATATGATAGCTGTTGCTGATTCCAGGTCCACAGGCAGATAAGATATCAAACTCTTCTGTTACATCAGCCTGTGGTTAGAGCTAGAAACAAAACACTCCACGTTGTGGTTTTCTTGCATTTATGCAGTGAACACTCCATTGTGCATTGTGAACTCTTCATTTTCACATTAGCTTGGTTACTATGAAACTCAACAAATAATAAATGTAATAATAATAAAACCTTAGTGCAGTTGACAAGGTTATGTCCTTTTTTCACTGATCTAGGTCTAGACAACTGACTAGCACTAAGACACTTTCCAGTGGACTGTCACAGTCTGCATTTGATCCAATGGCTTAAAGGTTTGGTGCAGATAAGAATAATGTTTTATATTTGTGAAATATTTGCTGACATAGTTATATTTCTTTGGTTTCTTACCCTTAATTATGCAAGGAAATCATAACTCCACTCCATTAGTTCCTCCTTCCTTTGTATTCTCTCTGAGCTGCAGAGACAATATTGAGACAAAGAAATGTCCAAATATATGTGGAGATAACGCATATTGGTGATTGTTTTATTAACAAACTCATGGTTTCAAGCTTGTCAGCTTGATGAGAACAGAAGTTAGAAGAGTTTCTAAGTCAGAATATTCCAATTTTTCCACTAATGTTTATCAGATCAGTGGGGCACACTTCCCTTTGTTTTTCTCATTCTGGAAGCCCCAATAAAACAGTCTTGCCCACTATTTTCTCTTCAGACCTATGGAATATTTTGTGTAATATTTAGAAATAGATAAGATAAATATTAAAATTCAAACCTGAACTGAAAACAAACTCCATTTCTTCTCTCCCTAAACGTCATAGTAAATGTGTTTCTAGTGGCTTGTTTCTGTCTGGAATAGCCATAGTCAAACTCATCTTCTCAATTCGGCTCTGCCAAGGGAAAATGCAGAATGTACCTCCCAGCTAAACTCTCAAAATGGGAATATAAAAGGTCTTCTTTGATACAAAGGTTCTTTATCATGGATTGAACTGGCAATCCCTATATCAGTTAATATTTTCACACTGGTCCTATGGTAGATGTGAAGAACAAAGTAAATTCAACTGCATTCAAGTGAATTTTCATATTGCTTCTTGATTTTATAAGTTTTTACAATAATGTCTCACTTTAGTCAGGGGCACCATGATTTTTTCCCCTGCAAATATATTTATTAATTTGCCATTGTAAATGAAGGTAGGGAAGCAAATATTGGAGAAAAAGGACAGGTAGACCTTGATCTTTTTTATAAGTCTGTCTTTGCAGAAGAAATACCATGAGGGGAAACTACAAAGTCAGCCAGGATGAATTGGATTGGGCAAATTCCAGTGGAACAATCCAGGAAAAGAAAAAGGCAAAATAGGCAAGAATGTTTTTAATCTGAATGTACCCCAGGTTTATGTAAGCACACAGAGAACTGCTGGATGTGAGGAGAATTGATGTCACAGTGATACAGAGAACATCCTTGAATTTCTGCGTGTTGAGCTGTATTTCCCCCCGTTATCTTGCACTGATCTGTCTTTTCATGAAACAAATGCAAACCACTGCAAGCAAATGTTCTGCTCACCCCTATCCTCACCTCAACTTTCAACAACCAAAAACCCTCTGGCAGGGTCCTAGCACCAATCTACTGATGTGATGAGCCAAAATATTCTACAGGTGCACGAATCTTGCATTAAAAAAATGAAAATAGAATGTCTCTAGAGCTTTTGGAAGTCAGGAAATTGGCCTGGACCTATTTAATTGTTGTGTTCACAAGCCATGGTTGCGAGAGCTTGGTTTCTCCTGCAGTCTGGTGCTTCAGTGCTGCTCAGCTCAGAGGAGGACAGAGGGATATTTTCACTGGGTAGGGTCTCCCATAGAATACAAGAGGGTTTTTTCCTCTGGAACGTGCCTCCAAAGGGCTGCTCTAGACTGCAGAGTCTGGGTTTCTCTATCTGCAAACACAGACCAGACAAGAGGCTGAGAGGCCAAATTCTGCCATGCCCTGGGAGCCCTTCCAGCAACCACGAGCACTGGGATTTTTAATTTATAATCCCGGAGACTGCTGAGTTGTAGAACAGATCTAATCGTGCATCAATGTGACCAAAACACTGCAAATGGTAAATTCCAGAGCTCCCTGTCAGACTGCTAAGCCTCTAATCTTGATCTTATCTTTAACCTAGGCCTGTGTTTGGTAAATATGAGCTGTTGGCCGCTCTCACAGGCTCTTTTTCCTAATCATCTCTGTGCCTTTCGTGACAATGGGAATGTGGAGGGGAAAAAACCCCCCAAGATGTTTTCACTCTCAGCAAAAATTCCAGTGTTCTCATCATATCTGCCAAGACAGGAAAGAGAGAACTTGAATATCACCTCCCATCCAGGCCTTGAAATTGTATCAGGTAGAATTTCCATGGTCCATTAATTATAGGAATAAACCCAGTGATAAGTTGTTTTCCCAGAGTGTTCTGATCTAGTTTTTCCTGTCCTTACTGCAGTGTTTTGCCATTTAGAGTAAAATTGATGTTCTTACAATAAAATACAGCTTTGACATGGGATCTTTGTGCAGAGAATGTTGGAAGGACAGAAGTCCTACACTGCTTTCACCTACAAAAATGTCTGCCTATAAATAGAATTACAGCTACAGTTCAGGCTTTGATATTAAGAAATTTCAGGTCTGTGCGATTTAGACCCCTGAGACATTTGGAATATGGGGCTATTTTTATTCAGATATTCCAGTTATTTTCAGTTGATTATCTTTCAGTGGAGAACAACTTTTTTACTGTATTCCTAGAATTTTTTTCTGTGGACTTCTGTTGTTGGAACAGCTGACTTTTCATGGTGAGAAAAAAGAATTATTAAGCTGAAGATGTGGAGTCCTACCCCTTTCTGTAAAGCACTTTAGAAAATCGAGGTCTGTATTTATGGTAGTTCTGTTAAAAACTGATGAGTGACATTTTATGACATAATTTCACCTGAGATGCTTTTCTAGACAGAACATGAATTGTCCTCTCTCCTTTCCTGCAGGTGCAGGAGGGTTTTTAATATTACAGAATACGGTAATAACAAGGATGCTATGATGGAATCTTTTTATTTCTTTTTAGATTCTTAAAATGCGTATAAAATGTCATTTTTTCCAAATGCTCAACATCAGAAAGGTGAAACAAGGCACATGACAGCCTAAACACAAATTTTTTCCAGTCCTGTGTGAAACATTTGATTCGTCAGAGGGATGCATTGTTGGAAGTAGGGACATTTCTGTGGAACAATGCTGGATGTCCATAACTCACAGGGTGTGCATTTATCCCATGAATCCAGCTGACAGCTCTGTAGAATTTCATAATTCAGCTGACAGAGCTGAAGACATCAGCCAGAGGAGGGGGAGGGAGTGCCTGGCTCCTCCAGCAGCGGATGAATGTGCCAAAGGGACAGGAAGCAAATATTGGAGAGATCAGGGGCTCTGCTGAGCTGAGTGTGCCAGAGAGGGGACCTGCCCCATCTGTCCCAAAGGCAGCAGGATTACATCAGGGCTCACAAGTCAGCTTTGCACTTGAAATCCCGAAAACTGAGGGAGCATCTTCTCTGGGCACCCTGTGCCAGGGCCTCCCCACCCTCGCAGGGAAGAATTTCTTCCCAAAATCCCATCTAAACCTCGTCTCCGTCACTTTGGAGCCATTGCCTCCTGCCCTGTCACAGGCTGTTGTAAATTGTCTCTCTCCTTCTTTCTTCCAGTTAGATAAGATGGGCAAAACTTCTCTACAGGAATCTAATAAACCCTCTAAATCCTGTTGGATTTAGAGCTATGGAAGCTTCTACTTATTTTTTATTTTGCTAAATTGAGCAGATAAACGGCCCAAATTCTTATAAACAGTATGGTTTTCTGGTTTATTTTTGTTCATTGTTTAATTGACCAAAATAAGACCTATAAAAACACTTTTCCTTCTGGCAAAAACAGATATTTCCTATGAAAACATGACTCTTCAGGAGTCATTCAATTTCCAGAACAGCAAGGTTTTCTTGTGTTGGATATTCTGTTTCTACATGTTACTAAATTGAAAACGTTTACAGAGGAATAGAAAAAGATTACTTCTCATAATATTTTCTTTTGAAACAAGACCTAGAATTCCTGCTAATTCAGATGTTTTCTGCTGTAGCTGTAACAAATAACAGTTAAATAGAAACACTTTTTGGAAGTAAATTTTCCTTCAGCTCAGTCAGTAACCCTTGACTGTAACATGCTTTTACAAGCATTCTGAAAAAACAGCTTAATTAGGAAATTTGAAGTAATGCTAATTTGCTGACAATTAAATGTACTATCTGCAGCAATTGTTAACAAAATCTAAGTGCTAATTTGCAGCAGAAATTCAACACAAAAATATGACTTAATTTAATCTTCTCAACAGCAGCATGTATGTCTGAATCTACCCCCTGCTAAAGATGGGAAAGTGCTGGTGCCTTCAGTGAGAATGGAATCAGAAACATAAATAATTCCTGCCTGAAATCTGTATATTGGAAAATTTAGACATGATATTGTTTCTAAAACAGACAGCATAAATAGGGAATGTCATTAGGTATAGCTGATTCTTACCCTGGTATTAAAAACACACTCTTGGTGGATTGAGGACATAGTTATTGGATTATTTAGGTGTAAACTGACTTGCTTAAAACAACTTAGCAAAAGCTCCTTCCTGACAAACCTCTTCCACTTTAATGCTGTCTTTAAAATATTGATCTTCCTTTGACTTACTTTACAATGTCAATGTTGCCCTTTTCTTTACTAATTCACCCTCTCTTCTAAATTGCTTTGAAAGTTTAATTTCCTTTTTTTGTTTCTATTTCCCATATCCCTCTACTCAGTTTATGCCAAAGAGCCTGAATTCAATTGCCTGGATATACCCAAATTTTCTCTGCCACTTTGAACATCAGTTGCATTTGCCATACTTTAATGGAATGAATGGAAGTACAAAATAAATACTTTGTGCCTACATAATAGCTATTTTTATTTCTATCAAATAAGGAATAGAATAATTAATTCACAGAGTCTGTTCTGTTAGTTCAGAAACATCTATTATTCAACCAAGTTTTTATTAAACAGGCTTGTCTCTTCACAATACTCCTTGCAGGCTATTTGTAAAACACATTTTTAAGGAACATCTTGTTTTCCTGCACATTTTTTGGACACAGACTGGGAGATCCCTGGGGCTTCAGTATCTCCACACACTGAGTAGCTTTGAAAATAATGTTTGTGGAGAGAATTCAGACTTGTAAGTGACACCATGTGTTTTGTAATGCAAGTGAAGTAATGAGTATCTTGAAGTTATCCCTAGAATAATTCTGGTGCCTTGGTGGAGGGAAGAAAATGAGAGGAGGAGTGTCATAGGTGTCTTCATGTAAAATCAGTTTTTATTCCCTTCTCTTTTCCTTTGGATTTCCAGCCTTTTCCAACAACTTCGAAGAATATTGGCTTATAACAGAAATATGCTTTGTGTTAATATGTGAGGAATTTAGGTCACTGAGCATTGTTCATTTTTGTCTGGCTGTGAATGACATGAGGTTTCCAATAGCCACTGCAGCTAATGAAAGTTGTTTCTGTTTTCATACCAACTTGCAGACAACAAAATGCCAGGGAAAGTCCACAGGACTGCTGGGTGTCCAGGTCTAGGAGGAAAATGTGCTGCTATCTGATAGCAGGAGTTCTGTTCTACAGAGAAATTAAATTATGATTGATTGACTGACTGATTGATTGATTTGGGATACATTCATCTCTCCAGAAAACAGATGTGGTAGAATTCTTCATGTTCATTGCTTTATTCTTAGATGTTAAAGTAGGAAAATGGAGTCTAGCAAAGCTGAGAAGGTAGTTTAGCAAAGTTCTTCAGTTTTTGGCTGAAACTAGGCAGGAGCTGTGGAGTTCCTGAATGTTCCAAAAAGTTGATGTCTTGGAATAGGTATCTTGAATCAAGAAGATAGCCTTGAAGCAGTTTTGTTAGGAGAATATTTCCTCAGATAGATAATTTTTGGAAGAGTTGTAACTACTTCTTCTTTCTTTTAAACCAGTTACAAAGTCCTTCTTTAACAATTAGCCCTGCTTTCAATGCAGGACACGTAAACAAAATCAATACAGTGCCCACATAAAAAAAGCAACCTTCAAAAGACCCCCTTAGTGTATTTTACACCCTGGTACCAGAAATTGGAGTGATTGGGGCCAGAAATCTCCTACAACATTGTTGAAAGGAAGAAGTTGATGTGCTGAAGTGGTTCTGTGTGCCCATAAAAGATGATGTGCTGCAATTCCAACCTTGAGTGAGAGCAGTGGAGCCCCTTCCCCTAAAATGATGCTGTTGCCAACTAATAGGAAAAGGATGTAAAAATGTAAGGTCAAAGCCTGAAAAGCAGGAAACCTAGAAGCTGGAATTTTCCCCATGAATCCAGTTTCTACCTCTTGTACGTGGGCTCTAGGGGAGTTGTTTTCCTCTCTTTCCCTCACAAGATTTCTGCACCATTCTCTGCACAGACCGACAGATTGGGATGGCTCCTCTTGGTTTAATTAGCAACTCTTCAATAATTCTTCCTTCTGCTCATTGTGTGGCCCTTTTACTGCCTGCTGGTCAAAGCCACATCTGAAAACAATGCTATCCATTTTCTCCTGAGATTTATTAAGGGATATGTCAGTGGAGAAGAACCACTTCACAAACATTTCATTTTCACAGCGCAGTGTTCTAGTCATTCCCACAGTGAAAATTGCAAACCACAGGACAGACACAGAGATTGACTAGCCAGTCCTTTTTGCTGCCAAATGTAAGCCAGGCAGGATCTGGATTTTTTAATTATTTCTTTTTCCCCCAAATATTTTGACAGATGTGGAACACTCACAGTGAAATCCCTACCACCTTCAGCTGTCACCATGAGAGTTCAGTTGTTTTGTGGGTCACATCCAGGAACGCCAGTCTAGACAAACAAAATGCAGACCAGCCCATCAGCAGCTGACCTAGGAAAAGTTCAGCTTCAGGGAGTTGTCCAGCACCACTCTGAAAGTCTGGAGCATGTTATTGTCTCATCCCTTTCCCCAAGGCAGGATTCAGCTGCACAAGTCATGAGACCAGAACTTGGAGAAACTGTTGAAATCAAAAGGCTTAATAAGATTTTATCTTTCTTTTCTCCAAAGTTTCTGCTCAGAACATGGTGTAAAAACAGGATAGGGTTTCAGCATTTAGCAACAAGTAGTGTTTGATGTGTTTGGATTTAAGCATATTGGTTTTATTTTTTAATTATTTTTGTGGTAAAGGGCTTCCCAATATATCTTCCATTCTCTTTGAATAATGTCTACCTGAATAGAAAGTGCAAACAAGTTGTCATTGTCTTTTGTCAACTGAAGAATATTGTGAATGTTTTTTAAATCAGAACTGCAAAAAACTAAGAAAACTATCAGTTTCAAGGGAATTGAACTTTTCTTTACTGATTCTAGCATTTCTAACCAGTTTTCCTAAGGCTTTGACTCATTTCCCTTTTCATCCCTGTAGGTAACACTGCCATCATGTCATGACTCTCATTTTTTCCCAGAGAGGGCCCATTCTTTGTTGAAAATGACACAGCACTTTTAGGAACTGTACCCTAAAATCCGTGCACAAAAGCCTGAATTAAGATTACGTGGGAAACGATAATTGCAGCATTTCCCAGCTTTCATCTGCATGCCTTGTCAGATCTAATTTTACCCTCTGTGTGTGTGTGTGTGCATGTGTGTGCACGAGGGAGAGAAAAAAGCCACCACACAAGCGAGGGAGGCCCTCCAGAAATGGTGTGCAAGTGGTTCTGGTCCGTGGGCATCTGATGGCAGGGAAGGAAACCTCTGGGAGCAGCATGGAGCTGCAGAATCCAGAGCTCTGCTGCTGACTCTGGGGACAGAGGAGGGAGCCTTGGGCAGGGAGATGTCTGCTCTGCAGGCACCAGGACCACTGGGGGACACTTTTCTGGCTGGATGAGCAGCAACTTTTATATATAAATATAAATAATATATAAATATATCTATAATTTAAGATGTCTTACAAGTTGTTCCACAGTCTCCAATAGACCTTTCTCTTTTCCTGACTCATTTATCCCAGCTTTTTCACCCCTCCACTCACTCCTTCAAACTTAATTTTCTCCTCCTTGCCTCAGACTGATTGCTTAGGTAGTGCCTGTTCTTCCTGACCCATAATCCATTTTTTTCCCCTGTTTTATTTGCACGTGGTCACCCTTCCAGCCACCTGAGTGCTCTGAATTCTTGTTTGATATTTGTGTCCCATCCTTGTCCAGCTCCAGTTCCCAACAACCCAAAGATCTTTCAGTTTTATGCAACTCCAAGCTTTTCACAGGCAGGACAGATGGGATGTTCACAGAGTCTGAAGTGCTCTTTTGCTGAGAGGAAAAGTCTCTTTTCCTGTGCAGGAATCTGATGCTGGTCATGTTGAGCTGTATTTGTAATTCTTTAAACTTGGTTAAATCTGGATCTCCATCTTAACTGGGAAAGATCAGGAGAGGCACATCTGGCCTTCAGTGGTATCATTGTGAAACTGCTTTTCAATAGTGCCAGGTCTTTTCAGCTGTTTTTATTTTCCTTTTTCCCCAATCATCATTATTATTATTGTTATTATTGTTACAATTTATGTGGGTGAAACAGCACATTTTCTCCTCTCTTGTTCTCAGAAATGGCTGGAATGTAAAACAATAAATCAACCCTGGAGTGGCATAAAAAACACCAGCCTACATCTGACAGTAAAGTTTAAGGATCTGAAAATGGGTTTTTCTAACAGAAGTGTCAGGCAATTTCCATAAGCAGTCACAAGTCACCATGTCATGCATTAGCAAAATTAATTCTGGTTATTCCCCTCTATCCAGAAGAATAAAGCAAAACATAAAGGCCCTTAACATGCCAAGTGTCAAATCCCAGAATCTGAGCATGTGGCAATTTCACAAAATGGAATGAGATGTAATTAGTTTTTATGTGCCTATAACACCCAGGGTTAACAATTTATTTTATTTTCATTACTTTTATGGAGCAATACCTTTGGTGAGGGCAGGGCACTGCTATGCAAATAACCAACACACAGTAGCATATAGGAAAGTGTCAAACAGTTGGGAAATTTTTCTTCTTCCTCCTCTGCCCCTCTTCTTTGTTTTAATTTTTTTTTTTTTTATTTGCCTTGGCCTGGTTTCAAGGAATTTGGAATTTTGAGGGTTTAACCCATTTATGAGCTTTGGAAACATGTCTCCACAGATTGCTCTTGGCTGTCATGTTTCTCAGGAATGCTGGAGTTTTGTTAGGCTGTGACAAATACTTTCTTACTCTGGGAACACACAGGAAGGAAGAAAATTGCATTTCATAGCTTTTCATTTCAAAACTCTTCAAATAATTCCAACTACATGCTTCTCTTTTATCTTTGATTTTTCTAACAACCATGGTTGTGTTGAGGATGTTTTGAGACTCTGAGGTTTTCTTTTAGTGACAAAGAGAGACCTCAAAGGTAAAACACACACAACTGTAAATCATCACTCCCAGTTTTACAAATCCTGTTGAGTAAAATCTTTACTAAAATGCCATTGTGGCTTTCAACATCTTTAACAGAAATATAGAATAAAGGTTTAAATCTTTACATGGGTATTGATGTCCTGTAAGACTCAATGGGGGAGCTCTGGTTTTGTTGCACCAAAAAGCTGCAGCGTTTTGGACTGAAGAGGATGTGAGGAAAATACAGGTTTCATTTCAGGATGAATAGTCAGCAGAATGGCTAAAGGATGGGTTTCCTTCTTCATTAAGAAAAGTTGTTTTTGAGTCTCTGCTACCCCTTAAGGGATTTTGGAGGGAGGGTAATAATTTTGCCTTTTATGTAGAAGATTTTGTATAAGATCTCCTTCATAAGTTTGTATTAATGGTGCTGAACTCCTTCAATGCTTGTACTGGGAGAAATGTCATTTTTAGTGCTGTTGCTGTTATTGCAGGGGGAAAAAGAGATCTCACGTGCTTGGAACAGAGAGGTTTGGTGTGATAGTTGTAAATATCTCAGCAAAAGCAGACTAAAGTGCTGAACTGTTCCTCTGATAACACTGATAAATCCAGAATCAACATGGCCATGGGTCACTGTGATGGTTTGAGAAAGACTCAGCCTCTTTGTACCCATGGACACAGAGAAAAATGTGTCAGTCCTAGCAAAATTTGATTGAAGGTATATGCCAAGGCAGGACAAAAATCATTCATATTTATATAAAGTTTACCCATATTAATTTTAATTATAAAGGACAGAGTATATTTTGAAACATTTCTTTCTGAGGCACCGGGGAATAGCAAAAAGGGACCAGATTTGTAGAATTAAGTGTGACATGTGCTGCTGCTTTTCCCAGCTTCAAGAGGGGAGAAAAACCCAAAATAAACACATAAACAGAGGACTAAATTATAAGAATTTATCTAAAAATTTGGCAGGCAGATAAGAGGAATTGGTGAAAAATTCTCCAGAGCACACTACTGAACCTTGTATTTTAGCAGTTTCAAGTAGTGGTCCCATGTGTTTGGATGCCAGAAGTATTTAAAAAGTGCCAGGAAAGGGAAAAGCAGTTTAATGAAAAATATTTCATGGCCTGCTTTACTGAAAGCATTTATTTGTCTCTATCTAGTTCACCAGTTTCAAGGTTTTTGCAAAGTTGTGCTTTTCATTTTTTATTAATCTATTTTTTGCCTTATATGAGGGCATCCACAGATTTTTGCCTTTGGAAAGTCATCCTCTTTGTTGGGCATGGATTATTTTGCTAATATTCTGTTCTCTGCATTAAGAATGCCTCTCAAAGAGGGTTTTAACTTGTCCTTGAGCATGAGATAATCCTTATCTCAAACACGGTGAAGTCCTACCCATGATTGCAGCTGTAGCTGTTTGGAATTATAGTAATAAATATTGCCAAAATTTATTTCTCTCATTTCATTCATTCTGGGCCATCAGTTCTAAGCTTGTCTTCAATAGGTTTGTCATTGTCATGAACTTTGTGACTTCTCTGCTGCCTCAGGAGCTGTTGAAATCCAGCCGGCAGCTGGATGGAGATATCCTGATGAAGGAAATTATCTTTTGCAGCCTCTGTTTATTTGCTCAGCACTGCATGAGCAGAGGACAAGTTAAAGGCCAATATCTTTGGAAACATGGAAAGGAGCACGGGGACTAAATAAAGTCACCAGGGAAAGGAAAGGCCTGCTGTGTGTACATCAAGTGCTGTATTTGTTGTGCCAAAACATCAACACGTTTTTATGCCTTTCATGGACTATAGGTACATATATTGAATATTACCTTTGCAGAGTGGCTCAGAGGTTGAACAGAGGGTGAATAGATAAGATGGGAGGTTTATCAGTAGCTGGATGTTTATTCCTCATGTTTGCTCCTCAGGCTGGTGGTGTGAAAGGCCCCTCAATCACATGGTTTGAAAGGTGGGGAGGTTCTGCTCAGCTCTGCATTTATGAGGGCCAAAGTTTCAAGTGTCTTTCTTAAATGCGAACACATCCACCAAAATGATGCGCATCTTTTAATCCTTCAGCTTTTTTTAAATTAAAAAAAATAAGTTGTTAACCTCTGCTCAAAGAGCACATCTTTTTGAGGCAGTGTGAGCTCTGTTGTTCACAGCTCAGCATGCTCAGTCAATGGCACCTTGATGTTTCCCATCCTTATCAGAAATGAACCATTCCTCTCTTTCAGTTTACCTGAAGAATTCTGTAATTTCTCTATGACCTTGTTGAACAAGAGGGGAAATCAAAGTTTTGAGCTGTGTTAAAGCTGCATAGTCCTAGAATCTGTACATGACAAGTAGGCCCCAAAGTCAGTGACTTTTGCAGAGTTTTTCAAAGCTGAAACTTATGTGCTTTGTTAAAAGGATGAACCACCACATATTGTCAAAGCTGTTGTAATTAAAAATGACGCTGGGAGCATTTTAGCAGCACAATTTTTGTTGTTTTTTTCCTTTAAAAGCTGTTTGAGTTTTCAGCCTCACGGCTTCTAACACGTACACATGTCTAGCAGAAGTTGCCCTCTGCTGCATCCCACTTCATTATCCAGCCTGTCAAAGAAACATTATCCCAAGAGTGAGGGGAAAGCCACACACAGCATCTACTGTATGTTATTGTTGGCATCCTGAACTGGCAGGGCTGCTACAATTAAACAGCAGCTCCAGAATGTTCCCAGCTCAGTGCTCTTTGTCAAGGCTCTGACGCTGGGAAGGGCAAAGCACACGCACAAGGCAGAGGGAAATAATGCTCTGAGTGCTGCAGGGATGCATTGATAGGGAAGAGAACATCCCACAGGGGAAAGAAAATTTTAGACAGAAAAAAAATTACAGCAGAGTTAGATTTGCTGTTAGTGAAGTGTGAGGTGAAACTGGAAGGAAAAGTTGAATTTGAAATGGCAGTGGAATGATCTTCCAGATGTCACCCTTTTCCAAACAGTTTATTTCATTCACAATGTCATATTTTCATAGATGCCAGGAAGGTTTTTTCACTCCTAGAAAGAAAATATTTATGAACAAATGTACATTTTAAGAATATTGTTTCCAAAAGGCCTCAGGAGTTCTTTCTTCTCCATTGTGTGATGCAAATCTTTTAGTCCTTCAGGTTTTTAATTATAAAGAATTGTGAACCTCTGCGGAAAGAACACATTTTTTTGAGGCAGTGTGAGCTCTGTTGTTCACAGATCAGGATGCTCAGTCAGTGGCACTTTGATCTTAATATCCTTAATATCAGAAATGAACCATTCCCCTCTTTCAGTTTACCAGAAGAATTCTGTAGTTTCTCTCTGACCTTGTTTAACATTCTGTCATTTTTTGTCTTTCTAAACATCCACATCATCATAAGGTAAAGAGATACTATTCTAAATAAGCCATCTTCACCCTATAATCACAAGGTTTTTTTGCTGAGTAAGAGAGCCATAACAAAAAGGGAATATTTGAGAGCTGTCCCATCCTCCATGAGGTATGGTGTTTTTCTAGATTATGGTCCAATACTGAAGTGTCATTTGAAGTTCAGAGGTCCAAAACTTGGTATTGTCCTCAGCTTTCTCATGTCTGGCTCAGAAGCAGCACAAGGTGGTGAATCTTAATTTGAATCAAATAATGTAGAGTTTGGTTTTTAACAAGAATATCACTAAGGATGTGCCATGAATGTGTTTGTTGATAGTGGTTTTTGGATAACAAGGAATTCTCTTCAGTCTCCTCTTTGTTCTTGGGCTTTTTGAGGAATTCTGAGGAATGTTTTTTGAAAAGAAACATTCTAAAAGCTAAACCAACTCCTCTCTTCAGTTTTCCTCTCTGAAAATCAGAAAGTTCCAGAGTAAAAAGCATTAGAAGGCCAAGCGACAACTCCATTCCCTAGATACAGATATTTATAGATGGGTACAATACCTGCTTCCATTCCTGCCATTTCCCAGAGCCAGACCAAGAGGAACCTCATTTCTAGAGATTTCTCCTCTTCATTCTGTCCTTTCAGTGATATTTCTGTGACTATTCTCCAAGTCCTCTCTATTCAACATTGTGAGAAATCATGAAGTCAGGTTTGTCCTGAAGTCAACAGGACTTGAGAGAAGACTCTTTAAGTGAATAAATATTTGTTAAAGTTGAACAATGAGGGAGTTCCAGTAGCAGTTTTCATCAGTTAATCAATTAATTAAATGAGACACAGCAGGAAATGTTAAAAAGTGCCTAAAGGCCATCTAAAACTGTATTTACAATCTTTAATCTTACTGTAAATGTACACAGCTTAAGCTTCTTTTAACAAATGTGCTGAGCCTAAGGCCTCTTCAAGTCTTCAGACACTTTGATTTTATCTAAATATAGCTGACTGAATGCATTTTTGCTTAGTTTAATTTCTTTTAACCCTGATGTCTCTGTAAGACCTAAGTATCAGTGCCTGACAAATTTGAAAGGAAATATAATTATCAATTAACAAACAGCACTCTGCAGGATATCCCAGCACAAAGGAAACCAGCTTGATCTACAAAAATGACCTTTGGCACCACAGCAATAGGCAAGTCAGGATTCTTTCAAGATAACAAAGAACTGGAACAAGGCCATGGCTGAGGAATTTGCAGATATGAGGAGCTGGTTATCTCCTCCTGTGTCTCTGCTGTGTGTATAGCCCAAATACTTGCCATCAGTGATGTGATGGAATGCAGAGATTACACTGAAATGCACAGCACAAGGATCTTCCTAGGCAGGGAAAATGGCCTGACCTTCCCATGGTCTCAGTAAACTGCTTTGCCTCACAGGGAAATTTTTCTCGGCGTTGATTGCATTATCTGAAAAAAGAAATGAAAATATTCCTCTGCCTGAAAGCATGACAAAGGGCAGGTTGGGATGCTGTAACTGTAGGACATTCATTTATTTATTTCAAAACGAAGACAGAATGATCAGAATTTGTCTGAGTGTGGCGTGAGGTCATGAGCTGTGTGTGTCCCCCGAGTGTGCATTCCCTGGAAGGGGATCCCAAATGGGCACTGCCTTCCAGGAAACTTCCTCACTGTGAGCTCCCAGCAGGGTGGAACAACAAAAGTTCTGCCTGTGAAACAAGTTTATGTCATATATTATTGGCTTTGAGTGAATATGGCACAAAGGGATTTTGCAAACAAGAAAATATAAAATATTTGTTAAGCACAAGGACTTCCCTCTCAACCTGCAATTCGAAGAGGCACGGTAGAACATTTTCATTCCATATGTTGTAAATTTTAAAAAGTGTAGCAGATGAAATAAGACAGAAGCCAACATCAGAAGATTAATTGAGGTATAAAGCCGAGACAAGGGTAAAGCCATAATGATGCTCCATTATGGATGAGGATATGAATATACTTTAATAATTTATTGCTAAATTGTAGGAAGAAATAGTCCATGACCTTAAACAATCTAAATGGAAAAATGAGTTATTTGACAAAGGTGGCTTACTGAGGAAATCCTCAAATCAATGGATATGTCCAGGCACATTTTACTTCATAAATAACTGCCTCTACTATTTTTTCATTATATGAATTTTGTGGCAGTCTCTAAAATATCATGTATGCCTGATGCAGACAGCATTTTCAGAAAAGAAAGAGGAAACTGGTGAAAATATCTAGGAATATTTTACAGTCAAATTAACCAAAGCTATGCTGTTTCATGTTCATCTAAAGTTATCTGAGATTAAAAGCCAGTATTTTAAATTATATTAAACTCCTATGAATACCAGGAGAACACCAGTGATGTGAGAGTAGTTTAATGGGGAGTATCTGACAAAAAAAAAAATTTCTTCCCACTTAAAAGGGGAGGGTGAAGTGAGAATTTTGGGCGAAGTTAGGGGGGGTTTTTTGGATTTTAAGGGAACTAAAGCATATTAAATTATTTGCCTCAAATGTCCAAGCAGTGTTTAACTCCCCAAAGTTCCACTCTCCATTTTTCTTGTTCTCCTTATCTACCTTCTATGAGGGTCTTCACAAGAATGTTTTGTAAACTTAGAGTTTGATTTTTAAAAATATGAAGAACAAATTTAGCCTCTTTTTTTTTCAGCTGATCAGGGAATCTGAGAGGGAATTAAGATTAAGATTTACTTCCCAAGGAAAAGTAGTAATTTTTTTCAGTAAAAATACTTTCCAAGATCCAATTGAGGTCTGTTCTCCTATCACTGAGGAAACAGCTGGGGAGGGACTCATAGTCTGCTCTGATAATGAAGTTTTCTGCCTCCTCACCTTGCAATGAATGGGTTCAAATGCCTACATGAATAAATCCAGACTTTTTTTTTGTCTTTAAACACCCTCAGATAGCACAGTGGCTGTAGTGGGGTACAGGTGTTTGTTTGATAGTCCAAGGCCAAAGTTTGTGATCAGACACAGAACCACAACACCCAAACCAAGCCCTTGTACCTCGAGATTTGTCTGTGGGACAGGTGGCAGAAAACAGTTTTATGTATTTATTTTTTGTCTCTTTATGTATTTCTATTTGTTTGCATTGTGCAAGCAGTATGAGAGATATGGCCAAATTTGGAGCCGTTTCAGTAGTAATTGGCAAAACAAAAGCTGATTTCCAAAAGTATTGATCTTTCCTTATGGCTTCAGGCTGTGAGCAGAAAAATCTCCCTGCACTGTCTTTAGTTCTCATGAGCTGCTAACAAATTTGGCAAAACATTCTGGTGGCCTCAAGAGCTGAATAAAGACCATTTTCCTAAGGTTGCTTACTTTGACTCTTCCAAATTAATAAAAACTGGATATCATATCAAACTAGATATTTAAGAGGATAGTTTTGATTATTCTTCAGTCATTGCCTCAGTTTTGTAATAATTAAATTCAGATTTGCTACCTGTGCTGAAGATCAGAGCAGAATGTCCCTCACTTAATTCTGGTTTTTGTAGCCCTGGCAGGGCTCCTGTGCTTCTTGCAAGTCAGTGGCAGAGCTTCACCCACTCCTCTTCAGCCAGGATTTCATTAAATGAATATTTGGGGTAATTAGGGACCAATCATAAGACTCTTGTTTTTCATTCCTAATGATCACAAGTAGGATCCATGAGATGCCTGCTGGAGTTAATTGGAAGACCAAAGTTGCATTCAGTGGACTTTAGTTCAGGCTTTTTACTTTGCACACAGGCACTTGTATAATCTTTCTTTTTTCAGGTTTTTTTTTATTGAAAGGCTTTTGTATTCCTGATGGCACTTCCCCGTTTCCTGAGTTCCCATTTTGCCCCATGTTCCTGAGTGGACGCTGTTGGGTCACTTGTGTCCCTTCCCTGACGTCAGTCCTCGTGTCGTGGTCGCTGTTGTCACCAGCCCTGGGTCAGAACAGGGAGGGGATTGTCCTCTCATGCAAATTCCTCTCTTCCAGTCTGCTGAGGTTTAGTGACTTTGGACCCAAATTTCCTCCTTTCCTAGTACCCAAAAATTAATTTGGTGTTTTCTACATTTCTCGTAATTCCTTGCTTACTGCACAAGCTCAGTACATTCCTCTTGCAATTTTTATTTCTTTTTCTATTTAAATTAACTCTGATTTTAATAATTTTCATTAATTATAATAATGTTTTTTTTAAATTAATTATAATTTATCCACTGCTTTCATTATAGGACAATTAATGCAGTAGCACA